>NC_090929.1:511302654-511927654 GCF_040938575.1 Ambystoma mexicanum | reverse complement strand
ATGCAGAGGACAGACAGGTTCAAGAAGGAAAGGGGATGCACTCTGGATACTGACAGGAGGGTTGTTGGTAAAGTAATGAATCACAACAGTTCAAGGATACTTGGTTTCAGCACAAAGGGAGCAATCAGTGGTAAAATGTCACTAGGGGCAATTGCAGAAGGACCAGGGGGACAGAAGCACAATGTACCTTGTGCTTGAAGACGTTCTTGGTGCTCGACAGGGTCGAGTCGGTTTCAGGGCACTTTGCAGCTTCTGCAGCAGAGTTCAAGACGGGAGACAGCTGTGGGTATCAGTCGGCAGGCAGTTCGGCAGGCGAGGCTGGACGGATGGCTGCAGGCTTCCCTACATGGCGGCTCGGGGTCCGGAATAATTTTCTCAGTGCTGGTTGGTGGGTCTGAAGCACTGATCGAGGCGTCTCGGATGGCGTTAGCGACTGTGGCGTAACAACAGCCATCAGTGCAGCTGATTGCAGCTCGAGGGGCTCGACTGGCTCGAAAATGTCCTTTAAGGCAGATGTTTGATATGATATGATAAATTATATGATGATATGATATATGATATGATATGATATGATGTGGCATTTTAACGCGCCTATACACAAGTGTTTCAAGGCACGACGAGGCAAGGGAGGGGCAACAGAAGGGAGACAGACAACGATCCTACTAGGCCAGGTGTCATTCAGATTGCGCAAGTGCATGGGAAGGCGGAGGGGGGAAAGTGCGGGGGGAAGGTGAGGGGACAGTGCAGTGCATGGGATAATAGAATAAATAACAATAAGTAAAAAAGTACGGCCATCAGGTGGCAAGTGCAAGGGTAAGTGCAGTCATCACATCAGGTGTCAAGTGCTGGTAGTGGGACTGTAGGGATACAGAAAACAGTCCACAAGTGCGGGGGTAGCCAGGAAGGCAGTGCAGGTGTGTGTGACTGGCGGGGGAGGTACCTGGGCCCAAAAACAGAGGGTGGCCAGGTAACCAGTGCAGTTTCAGTTTCAGCCAGGAGGTCAGCAGGGGAGAGGAGGAGAAAACGCAGAGGCAAAGAGAAATGTATTGAGGTGCCTCCGGAACCGGAGACGATTCTCCTCAAGTTTCAGGGAGGCTGTTCCAGAGGGAGGCCACAGCCGAAGAAAGAGATCTACCACCAGCTTGTTGCTTGGAGAAGGGACTGACCCGGAGGGAGTTGGAGTTGGAGGAAGATGAGCAAAGAGCTCGAGAAGGAAGATATTTAGGAAGAGAGAGTTGGAGGTATTGAGGCCCCAGGCCCCAGAAGGCCTTGTGGACAATGCAGAGGGTTTTGAACTTAATCCTTGAAGCCACTGGGAGCCAGTGCAGAGATTTCAGTCCTGGAGACATATGATCCTAGAGAGAACCAGAGCTCTGGAGACAGTGAGCTTCTGGGGGAAGGAGAGGAAAGGAAGAATACCTTTGAGGAGGTGCAGCTGGTAGTGTGACTTCTTAGAGACGTCAGAGATTTGAGGAGAGAAGGAGAGTGTGGAGTTGAAGATGACCCCGCGGTTTTTAGCCTCACAGGTGGGAGCAGGAGGAGGACCAAGAGAGGCCGGCAAGCGAATGACAGGAAAGGAGGGAGCAGGGGTGCTGATGAGGAGAATCTCAGTTTTACTAGCATTAAGGCAGAGATCATTGGTGGCACACCACTCCTGGATAGCAGACAGACAGTCAGAGATGAGAGAGGGAGAAGCGGTGGCTGAGGGTAGTCTGTAAATGAGCTGAGTATCATCCACATAGCACTGGAAGTTGTGGCAGAGAGTGGCAATGCTGTGGGCAAGAAGTGCCAGATATTTTTTGAACAGCCAGGGAGAGAGGTTAGATCCCTGGGGAACACCACAGGTGGAAATAGAGATAGAGGAGAGGAAAGTCCCAAGTTGAACCTGGGAGGGTCGGTCAGAAAGGACAGAAGTCAGTCACGCCAGGGCCTGACCGGTGATCCCCAGGTTATCACGGAGACGGTTGAGCAGGATGGCATGGTTGACCATGTCAACGGCAGAGGAGAGAGCAAGTAAGATGAGGACACAGGGGGTGTTGGAATCAAGATTGGAGAGCAGGTCTTTACGGATGTTCAGGAGAGCAGTTTCTGTGCTTCTGGCAGCTCTGAAGCCAGACTGATGATCATGGAGACAACCAACAGATTCAGTGTGAAGATTGATCTGGGAGATGGCCAGCTTTTCCAGGAGTTTGCCCAGGAAAGGAGTGATGGAGATTGGGCGATAGTTAGCCGATCAGGATGGGTCAGCGGAGGGTTTTTTGAGAAGAGGGTGCACAAGGGAGTGCTTCAGGGAGGAAGGGAATACTCCAGTGGTGGAGGAGTGGTTGCAGAAGTTGGCCAGGGCAGGAGCCAGTGACTCGACGTGGTCCTTGATGGTTTTGGAGGAACAGGGGTGAACCTGTTTTGATGAGACTTTCATAGATCAGACTTGTCTAGAAACCTCCTCTGAGGAGAAAAGGGAAAAGGCAGAGAAGGAGGGAGGAGAGGTGGTCGCAGAGGGGTCAGAGGGCGTCTCGATGCACTCCTTCTAGCTTCTTCACTAGGATTGTGTCGTCCTTTAAGGCAGACGCTCCAAAGCCGAGGAGAGTGTTGTAGGCAACGGCCTTGTCCTTGGTTTGGATCAGAGACTCTCTGGCAGTTCCCAACTATGAAGCTTGCTGCGGGGCCTAGCAGGGCACGCTGTGTGCTGCTGGGTACCGGTTCTGGGGCTGTTAGAGGGTCCTCTGGATTCAGTATCTCCCTCTGTTCCCTGGGAGATGTTTAGGGGAGGGATCTTGCTTCTCTCTTGGATGTCGTGGAATTTCTTCACTTGTGGAGTGCTGCAGGAGTGTTACCAGTGCGGGAGATTCTTTTTCTTTGATGCTGCTACTGTCCTTGTCGATTCCTGTTGAGTCTTTTTACAACCTCCATTGCAAATTGGAGGAGGGACTTCATAAATATTCACTACGGTAGCTGCGGAGTGCTGCAGGAGTGTTACCAGGGTTGCCGGGGCTGCGGGTGAGATGGCGCTGACTGAGGTATCAACTCTGAGATCGAATTCTGGCAGTCATCAGGTAACTTTTATATAAGAACCTTCATAGCTTGGAACTCAATTACCCTCTCCCCGCTTAAACACGACAGTGCCCCACTATTCATGCTGATCCACATTACGAGCATTCAATTACTGGAAGCACTTAAACAAACCTATATTTCATTAAATCTATAATATTTTCTTTGCTTGACAAAACTCCTGGGGGGTTTCAATGAAGGGGTTGATGCCCAATCGCTACAACTTAAGGAGTGGGTCCTTGAGTTGGAAGGACGATTTAAAAGCCCATGAATCAGACAATATGTCGCAGGAAATGGGAAAAGAGGTGATTATGTCCCAGTCATTTGACTAGTCATCTCAAGTGGAGAACCAAGTTTGTAATGATTTAACATCCCTAAATTTGAGTACATGTCCTGAAAAACACTCTTTGGGAGTGTTAGCAGGAACAACTTGAACTATACTCTTTCAACATCTTCAATGAAGAGAATAATAACTAAGGCGATGTCTAATAAAAGGAGATCGCTAAGTGACAGTATTCTTAGTGAGGGAAGACTCCTGGATCAACTTCAATTGAATCCTGAAATGGATGTAGCTGTAATAAGAGAAGAGGCACAGAGACCAAACAGTACTTGTGGTTTATCCGAACATCTGGCCGGTGGGGCCATCCCTTCTACCTCAACGGGGTCTCACCTGGGTATACCCCTCAATCAAGACCACATAGAAGATCTAAATAAGTCCACTGGAGCTTCTATTCACAATAGTTCTCTGTCAAATTAAACCCTATCTGCTCTCTATTTTGTACTCAATTCTTTGGTGAGTGTATTCAAATTACTGAGAGCGGAAGTCCAAACTAAGTTAGGTACGCTACTAGAACTAACCAAAGAGGTGGGGGCATGTGAATCCACAATGGTTGGGCTTAGTTGTTTACCCAATTCATCGCTCTGTAAGGATTTGGGGATCCTCAAGGAAGAAAGTTGCTCCCAATCACTGATACGCCAGGAGATTAAGTCCCACCTGACAGTGCTGGAACAGGAATTACTCTCAACAAAGTTGGAGGTGAAATATCTATGGGGCGAGACCAGAAGCACTACAAGGCAGCATTATATCACCCCAAAGTAAATGGCCAAACCGAAGGAGTTAACAGATTCATTAAATAGTTAGCATATGTATAAATGATTGTCTTTACAGTGCTAGAGAAACAGGGAGCAATTGTCATACGAGAGATTGAAGCCAACATATTAGCACTTCCACAGCTGTTATGCCCTTCCCTCTCATGAGAAGTAGGGAGAAAATTCCAAACTTATTCTGCAGAGGCCTACAACAAAGATCCCAAAAACATTCCAGACACCTGTATTTTGAAGACAGGAGACTTACAAAGCAACAAATGCCATCAGCCAGATATAACATATGACTGACTAGCCACAAGAAAATTAATGTTTTAGGTTGGAGATTTAACAAGTCCATGTTATTGGGTTATAAATTCAGTAGCCCAATGCGCATTCCTCTGTTGTTGCCTCATTTGGTTGTTATGGAAAAGTGAAAGGTGTGGAACGTATCTAAAGTGGCATTATTCCAATCCGCAAACTGCAGACAGCAACCAGGCACTATGCTCCCAGCCGGTGGAAACGAGGCAACTTCCAGACACTATGCTCTCAATGGGTGGAAAAGAAAGCATCAGGTAGACTCATGT
The DNA here is from genome assembly GCF_040938575.1 of Ambystoma mexicanum. NCBI lineage: Eukaryota > Metazoa > Chordata > Amphibia > Caudata > Ambystomatidae > Ambystoma > Ambystoma mexicanum. The sequence goes on along the minus strand of NC_090929.1, from coordinate 511,922,936 downwards.
TGGCATGATGGAAACTATACAATCCCACTGCAATAATACCCTCCAAAAGCCCAATACAAACACAGACTTAGACAACACATATCAGAGCTGAACAACAGAACCAACAGAGAATGGGATGAAGATGATAACAAATTAAACAGTGAGCAGATCATTATGCAGAAGACATCGGGGTAAAACTGAAGTATAGCATCATAGAAGGATGAAGAGAACACCTGAAAGGAAGGTTTTAACCTTTATCAATAACATACTCATGGAAAGGGGATTATGTGGCATCCTTGCCTGCACTGAGTGTCCCACTGCCCCCTGGCTGCTCAGCGCAGGCATCAGAGCACTACCACACATGTGCCAGAGGAATGTCACCAACTCAATGAAGAACACAGACTGGTGGAGAAAGCAGAGGCTCTGTGAGACCGTGCTAAGCACGTATGTTAAACTCAAGCAAAGCGAGAGAGAGAGTGTCACAACTGTGCTCTGTTTCCTTTGATCCTGGTTGAGGGTGTAATTTGGCATTTGGAATACTAGTAAAGCCAGTTATGTATTACTTTACAACAAACATGCAGACCCCAAAATGTTTCTAAATGAAGCTTTAATGCCCTGCCTGCTGGGTGGGGCGACCTTGCTCATAATGGCATGATTGCCTAAGATGATAGGCCTGACCAAAGCAAGGGCCTAAACCGATGTCTTGGGCCATTACTGGGTGGTTAAACCCCCAAACTGGCCATTAAGGTAATTAGCAGTGTGAGCTGGGTATTTGTTGAGCACCAATTCAGTTGGATATTGGTGACAGAAGAAGGTATTATGGCAGCCATTGTGTCTGGCCATTACTGCCTGTTTCAGCCAGCCTTTCCAGCAACCTGAATGGCTGTGCACCATTCTAGGGGTGCTAGTGTATAAAATTGTCACACTACCTTTCTCCAGATGTGTTAATCGTGGAGATAGATGCTTTTCCATTAGCGGCCCTCGTATTTGGAATTGAATGCCCACCGATCTCCGTGATATTGACACTTTGGCCCTCATTATGAGTGACCCGGTCCAGAAAAAAGTGCCGGTAACAACGGTTACCAGCACCTTTTCCAGACTGGTGACTCTGAATCTGCCAGTAGGGGCTGTGAACTACTGGTACGTTTGACCTGCCGGTAGTTCAGGCCCCTACTGGAAGAAAATTCACTGTAGCACCGGCACCATTAATAATTGTTCTGGTGCTTCAGTGTTCCCATTCCTATGGAATCCTATAGGACTCCGCGGGAATGGGAACTTACTGTTCCTCTGCCGCCCGTAATATCCAGTGGTCGAAGTGGGCGGCAGCGGTCGGGAGCGGTGTTCCTATACTTCTTTAAAATAAGTTTTACCGTTCCTAAACTTTTATTTTTAAAAGAAACCGTTCCGGAACAGTTTCGTTTTAAAATAAAAGTGTAGGAAGAAGTTGAAACTTGCACTTTCAGTGCACTGCACTGAATGTTGCCTTAAACAGCAAGTGCATGGTTTTGGGGTTTGTTTTGTGAATGGGAGGGGTGAGGCAATGAGGTTTGTGGGGAGCGGTCAAGGCCAGTAGGGAACATAGTTCCACTACTTCTTTTCATACACTTCGACCACTGGTAATATCCCGGTATTACTGAGATATCGGGCGGCAGAAATGGTAATTCGAGGTTTCCCGACAGCCTGCCGGCAACCTCATAATGAGGGCCCTTGTCTTTATTTCCGAAGAAACTGAAATCCTACTTGTTTCAATGACCTGTCCACTCTAATCACTCCCCTCTTTTCTGTTCCTACTCTTATTACATCTGCGCCCAGGTGCAGTTTCTGCCCGGCTCCTCATGGACATGCGTATTTTAAACCTGAAAAATCAAATATTAAAGGAAGGTGTGAAAATGTAACACCGCAATCACCCACATTTAGCTAGACAACTATCTGACTGGACAGTGCCACACTTCAAGTGGCCACTCAGTTTTGTTCTGCATGATAATCGCAAATTTCAAAAGCAAGTGTCTGAAACCGCAGGGAAGATTGTGTGCATCCCAAAAAAGTAGTGTGCATCTTATTCGTAGAAATTAGTGCCAGGCTTCACTCCAGAACATTTTTTGGGCACATGATGTCATGTGCAGTCAACGAGCATTTAATATCAGCAAGGCACAAATAAAATTCAAAGAGTTAGTCGAGCTGCTGAATAATTGTATAGGCCACGTTTTATTTTTTAAAGCGTCTGAAGCACCGTCACTAACACAAAGTGCTTTCGGAGATGAAGGGGGAAAGCGAGCAATGGTTGCTTAGCAAACACACAGAGGCATCCGGAGAGCGGATTGGTGGAGCTTCTGGCGCCTTTCCTATTATTGAATTCTGCGTGCCCAGGAAACAAACATATCAATGAGTGGGGCCCATCACCCCTTAATAATGCAAGGTTTTGTTTACGCCACTTGGTAGGCTTGTGCAGGAACGTCCGTTAGTTTCTTGTGAATGTTCACCTCATCAACCATAGGCCGTCCATATTAAACTCTGTCACTGGACATTCCCTGGTTTCAGTCCTGGGCAGACATTTAACAACCTAATACGCTCCGGGGTTTGCAGAAGTGGCTCACTTCAGCTGAAGTAATTGGAATAAAGTACCGAGATTAAAATGGTTTGTAAAAGGAAAGGAAATACGCCGTCCCTAGCGACCCGCAGCCATCTGGTAACTCTATTCTGCGCCTCCCTGCATCCCTCCCCGTCAACACCTGACGCGTGTGGGGTCTCCTCGGAGCTGACGGGGTCTCCTGGGTGAAAGCGCGCCGCGCATTCTCGCGCCTCGCGGAAGGATACACCTGGGACTCTGTTTCGTTGAGAGGCACCGTTAGTTTGTCGAGGGAGCGCGCGATGAAAGGGGCGGAGACGCGTCCCACCTTTCCTGGGGGAATCGCAGTTGCTGAATTGCGAAAAAGAAGGCCTTGTGAAATGGGGACACATAGGGATCCAGGGATTTCCCGTTCTTTTTTTTTTTTGCTTGCTTATTTTTGACAAGATTTGTAGTTTCCAAGTACAGTTGATGACGAACAAGGTTTGGTTTGTCTATTGAGTTTAAAGTCCCGTGATCTGTGCAGTTCTCTGGTTGTGACTTCCAGCACTCCTCTGGTGATGCCCAACCCCAATCCAGCATTACCATTGGAATTTCCCCATCCGTCAGCCCTGACTTCTGCTCCGCTTACCAGTGGCGGGCTAGCAGACTGGTGACTCTGATATGTGATTGATATTGCTCCAGTCCCACTGACCTTTTAGAGCATGTGACTGGCAGATCTCTATAAAAAAAAACCAGATAGGCCTGCCTCGATAGGCCTGCCCCCTTCTGAATTGGGAGTCCACAGCTCAAAACCTTTCAATGCAGCAGAACGCTTACAGAATAAAAACACAGTCCATTCTGAATCCCCAGGGAAGCCTAGCTCCAGGGTCCCTGAGATTTGCACATTTCATTTACAGGATGTTGCGCTAATATATGTAGCACTCTCGTATTTCTAATGCTTCTTCTGCTTCTAACGTGGAAGATAGCAGGGAGAACAACACTTTCCTCTCTCAGCACCAAACGGAAACCTTTAATTAGTAAGAGCCTGCGCTTTAATGGAAAGCTTTTTCCGCATCTATTTGTGGGCCTGGATTGTAGCTGTCCTGTCCCCAAGAGCAAAGGGCTTTTAGTCACACCTATGCTTCGTGCTTGTTTATTTTTTATATAGTGCTAATATACTCCCTTCCAGGTGCTTCTGAGAACTTTGATATAGTGAAGCTTGCTGCACTGCCAGAAAAAAAGGAGCATTTCTGTTCTGGGACCATAGGCCACTGAAAAGGCCATGAGCCTCAGGTAAGGCCTACAACGCCCGACCGCCTTTGTCCTATAGTCCTGATAGATGATTCCCCGCATTTCCAGTGAGGGTGGGGTTCGATTTGTGAGTTCCCAATTGCGCTCGCCATGCCTTGGTGTATGGGATGCCCAGATCTACTGCCGAGGCCTGCCGATACCGCCTGCAGGACAATTGTCTGGTACAAGCAGTGAACAGATATGTCTACGGTTAGTCTGCATGCTTCTTGATAAAAGCACATGACTATTGCCACGCCATGGCCTGACCTGGTAAAAATGGGTAAAACAGCTGGGAAGCCCATATTTCCACCCATCTGCAGCTATGAGAATTTGGATATATTGGTTAACTGAACGGTGTGTCATTTGTGTTCGTTGTGCACACTTCTCTCAACCACAAGTGGTGGCTGAGAGAAATTTGAGAAGAGACTGCTGGCACATTTAGATGCAAGGGTGTTCCCACCCTCTTTACTTGCACTAGCTCAAAAGATGCATCAGGTGAAAAGATGTCAGTGTTGCAGACAGACAGTCGGGGCACAGTGGCATCATGTACTTTGTAGTGGTGTCTTCTGGGCCGGGCATGATGCTGGTTGGGGTGGCAGTATGCACAGACATGTCTCTTTACAAGAATGTTTTCTACCCCATGCAGATTTAGGGCAGTCGGATTCATGCCTGTATATGTGCAGTGTGTATGTATAATGTGTGGGCAGGTGGGAGGAGGAACAGTTGTGAGGAAAGGGGGAGGAGGCACTACAATAGGTTACTTGTACGTTTCTATTATTCACAGATGACGGAAATTATCCGTGTGTTGTTTATTTATAGTGTAGTTAAGATTTCAGGTGCACCAGGGCGAATGTCACGGGGCCACTCGGGACTGGTAAAGAAACTGGAGAGAGAGAGGCATGTATTACTACCTGCCAACCCTTAGTGCACTCCCAAGGGAATATAATCCCAAAACATGTGAATGTGCCAGGCACGTGAGCTCCAATAAAGCTCCCACTGCTTGTGATTCTGAGTTTAGCTAAAGGTATCGATCTCTTTTATCTAGCGTTCACAGTTGGTAGGGTAAATAAAGTGGTCAGATGTGTGATCGCTGCTACCCGATAAGGTTGCCAAGCAGTTGTGTTTTCCTTTCTAAGTTCACTTCACAGAGTTTTACAATAAGTATATTAATTCATTGATGTAAAGCAATACAACTTTTGGGAAAGTAAAAAGACCCTTCATGGGTTATTTTTAATCAAACCAAAACAATTTTTTCACTTTCAAAATCCGTCAAGATCGTCAGGTGGGAGGAGGGCCATTGACTGCGGTGGTTGCAAGGGTAAAGACAAGAGGCCTGATGCACAGAAAATTTACATAGACTGCACAAAGTAATCTGCACATAGCACCACTTTGCGTGTGCCTGCATGCAAAAGCATTTTATGCGCGTGCCACATATTCATGGAATTTCAACTGCAAAATAACCCTATGCGCAATTAGCATCCGGGAACGCCCACGACAGGCCCCGATGCAAAGCAGATCCAGCCCCATATACCAGCCATTGCGCCCTCCTCGTCTGCGAAGTCATGCACCCCAGCAATACTGCCTGCCAATGGGGAATATGCATGATTCGCCCCCTATTTATTTCTTTGCGTAGGCCCGTCCCACCCTTTGCGTGCAATCTCTCGCAAAGCGCTCGACTGCACACAAAGACGTGACCGGCCTGCGCAAAGGCCCCAGCAAGGTACAGGAAGAGCATGAAAAATCGATTGTATGCATCGACAAAAGGAGTTTTGCATGCTGAAAAGTGAGCAAAGTCACTTTTCAGCACGCAAAAAATCCGGCCCACAGTGTTGCTGCCTCCAGTGAAACTTTGTAGGCAGCATGGACATTTCTTCTTCAGTAGCATTAGTGCAATATACGCAAAATAATAATTGATATAAAGTGAGTACAGCCAAAGACACTGTTTGCTTGAGCAGGAGATGTTAGCACCCATATCCGTCCCTGGTCCTTCTTTGATAGATGGCGTGCAGTTTGCCAACCAACGGCTCCCCCTCGCCACCTAAAACATGCCGCAATGCTAAGGATGCCACCCACAAGAATACAGCGATTACCCCAAACCACATCATGGTGCCGCACCATTGACGTAGTCTTACGCTTCCAGGGGAGGAGGCTCCGCCCACTTGCACTAAAAAAAAGCTGCTGAACGCAGCACCTCACGTTACAACTACTGTTGCCGGTAATGCTCTTCTTCCTTCGCATATGTGTTTCCTGTTTCCTTCTTGCTTATTCCTTGACTCTTGCTTCATGCTATCTGCTGCCCTAGACTTGAGCTTCCATTCCACTCTGCATGACTTACATGTGGATCTGCCTACTGCGTCGTGATATCCAGTAATTCGTGGGCACTATTCCACTTGCCTCCGTTTGGGCTCTGTGAATTGCCATTCAACCGCCAATCAGCCTATCGAGAACACCATCCTCACCAAGGTTTCACTCAACAGGAACTTTTCCTTGGGTTTTTCCTTCCCCTTGCAAGGTCAGTCTGTGTTCTTCCAGACAGCCCTGGCATCGGGCGGGGAGAGGCCTTATTTACACCACAGACGAACTGCAGTCAAAGACTCGGGTAAGCAAAGCCTAAAAGGAGGTCTATGGAGGAATACGTTTAGTTATGCTAGTGGTTTGTTTTAAGGAACATGGTTTGTCAATATTATTTGGTATAATTTAACATATGTATGTGTTGGAACTATTTATACTAGTGTTTGTCGGGTTTGTATTTTACTATTATTTTATGTATGTTCCATTTATGTTTGTGAATAAGGTTAACTAGTTAACCAGGAATTTACTTTAATAAAGAAAAACACAAAAATGATAGGCAAAAGCAACAAGGATGTTCTTATGTGGGAATACTGGTAAAGGCATTAGCAAAATTGTTCATTTTCATTTGGTTCAATGGTACTTTTGACCGAATTTGGACTGTACAATTCGACTGATTTAAAACAAACAATTAGGCAAATACATACAGCACATGTGGAGCAGGGGTTGTGGGGGTGTCTCCCTCTCCCTATGATCGGTATGTATTAGCTTTGGGGAGTTGTAGGGGTCCCCTTGCTTCCTCAACATGGGAGGCGGGGGACCGAGAAAAAAAAGAAAGCGGGACCCTGCAGTATCGGATCCGACCCGCTTAGAGGGACAGATCTGACGCTCCATGAGGTGAAGGGGACCAGGCAGTGTGCAAACAGGTAAGTAAGGCAGTGGGGTGAGGGGTGGGTTGGTGTGCGTGCATTTGGTTTGCGCTTTGATCCTCTGACAATTGATCTCAGACGGGCAGTTTTTTTTCAGTCTGTTTGCCACGATCAATTGTCAGATGATTAAACACCACCAAACCGCTGGTATATATGGGTACAGCCAGCATAACATGTTTTCTTAGAGTGACATTATGATCAAAGACAAAATTAGTGTGTTCTCACGTGGCAATACTGGCATACATTGGAACAGCCAGCATGGACATGTTTCTTTGAAGTGGCATTACTGCCATTATTGGTGCAGCAGTTACTATATGGCAATACTGGCCTATCTTGGCAGTGCCAGCATAGACATATTTTCTTACAGTATCATTACAGCAAAACCAACATGAGTGCATTTTTATATGGTAGTAATGGCAAGCTGGTACACATAGGCATATCTAGGATGGATTTGCCTGCTTACAGATTCATTACTGGCATTATGGATAAAGTCAACATGAAAGTGTTTTTATATGAAGATTCTAGCACATATTTGCACAGCCAATTCTTAAAGTGACATTACTGACATTAAGAGAAAATATGAGTATGTTCATATGTGGCAATATTGCCATAGCCAGCTTAGACATGTCTTCTTTCAGTGACAGAATGCTAGAATATAAGAAGTGTAAAGGCATCATGAAAATGTTTTAAAAATATTCCTGTGTAATGTAGGTGAACTTTCATCTACTGGAGTTGTTCATGTTACCCCGCAAAATTATTTAAATTGAAAATCGTCCTACCCAATTTTTCATTAAAAGTATTCTGTGAAATGCACCATTTAACCTATTACTTTAAATAAGATCTTTAGAAAATAACCCCTGAATCATATTTGGTTGGGGGGCTCTCGCTATGCTTGCTTGCTTGCATGCATTTGTGGGAAATACTTTTGCCCCACAATGAAAAAATTCACCAGCCGCCCTTGGCTATGAGAGACAAAAATAGAGGCAAAAATCATTTCAATGAAAATGAACTTTCTTCTATTTGTATTCAAGAAATATGCCATGATCAGAGTGCATTTCACTTCTTCATTTGGGCAACGTCTCGTGTTTAACATCAAAGGACATTACGTGACGTCACCTATAGGAAAAGGCAACCACATTTCTTTTTCTGACTTAATGAAAGATGATGCAAGCATTCTAAGAATGTTATTCAGAAAATAACAGCCATTTCTGCAAAATAGACAAATACACCAGTTGGCTTTCGTAGTAATACATAATATAGGAATTCAGTGCTCTCAAGGCAAAAGTCTTCGTTAACAGGTCCAAACTCTGGATAAAGCTGGACTCCTGGAACTGTCCCTCGGAGAGCGTAGAGCCGTTAGAAGCCCTCCACACTGATACCAACATTTGTGTACAGTTGAATAAGTGCGGTCTACTTTCTTCAGCGATAGCCACAACAGGAGAAGTAAAGCAGGGCTGCCCTTTGGCTCCGGCCCTCTTCCTGGCTTATTTCGGAGATTATAAAGAAGCGAACGCCCAGACTAGATCTTTTCCCCCGACAATTGGCCACTATAAGGTGCCTCGACTATTAGATGCAGACGATTTGATCCAACTGGACCAGACAGCCATTGACCTGCAATGTCAGTTGGACTCCCTGGCGAAGTACACAGCGGCAAATGACCTTGAAGTAATTAAATCCAAAGCAAAGATCTTGGTCTTGGAAAAGGCTCAAAAGAAAAAAAAGGAAACAAAAAATGGTACCTGGAAGGGGACAGAGTCGAACAGGTTTTGGAATTCAAATACCTAGGTGTTATGGTGGACAGCACAAAAAAAGAAAACTCAATGCAAACTCACCTCCACAAAAAAATGCAGAATCTAACTGCTGAAGCCAAATTTCTCAACAAGAAGTATGGTCGTTTCTCTTTGCTCCCGATAATAAAATTGCATCGAGCCAAAGTGACACCATCTATTACACATGGGGCAGAGGCCCGGCTGTTCCTTCCAAAATAGATCTGGTTTACATTAGAAAGCCTTTTTTGGCGAACAGTACTAAATCTTCCTAAATCGACACTGATGGTTCCGATTAGACAAGAACTGTCTCTAACCTCACTCGTGGCAATCGTGGCCAGAAACAGCATCATGCTGTACCAGAAAACCATTGATTTGTCGAGCCCCCCGATTTTTTCCCTGTTGAGGTCAGAGATGAGCACTGGAAAATGCAAATTGCTGTCTCAATGGGATGGAGACTGTAAAGAGAATTTGGACATGTGCGGCAGCTCAGTTGAAGAGCTTCTACAAAACCTTACAAAAACAAAAAAAGACTTGATGAATTTGATTGGATTTCAACTTTAGAGAAAGCTCTCACCTACAAACTGAGAGCACATTTACCGCTTACAGCGCGAAAACTAAACGTTATTCAGCCCTTCCAAAAAAGACATCCTACTAAAAATCTACGAGCTACCCTATTAAGGGCACGGCTAAACCTCTTACCATCGAACGAGATACTGAAGATTAGTGGGGCTTCGACCACTAATAGCTGCCGTTTTTGTGAATCATCTTCAGAACCTGAATCAATACGCCATCTGTTATTGTCTTGCCCTGGAACTCACCGCTTCTGAACTCCTTACTTGTCTCACCATTTGGCCAAAGCACACGTCACTGAAGAAGACCTATAGTGGTCACGTTTGATTGGAGGAGAAAGGACTTCTTGGGCCATTGCAGCGGTAAAAAGTTTAGACCAAATCTTCGCCAGTTTAGCGCAAAAGCCCCCAGAATAATCCACTTGATGGACCTATGCGAACAACAGATGAAAGTATTGATCCTTCAGCCTAAATCCGAAATCCAACTTTTCCACTTACCACTTCTATGTTTTCTTATGTTTGAAATCTTGTAAAAATCGCTTTGGCGATTACAAACTCGTAATTAAAAAAAAATATATATAGGAATTCATATTTTATTCCATCTACCTAGCGAAAAGTGATATATCGTGAAAATACCCCACTGGTGCGAAGGCGCTGCTACTGCGCAATTTGAAGGTAGCATGTGTTGTTCCTTGAAACGTATGTCTAGGTTTAGCCAACTTTTTTATGCTGGGTATCTTGTCCCTGGCATCATTAAAAAATTAACCCTATTCACAAAGGGCCTTCGGATGTGTGCCTCAATGAAGCACACATTCAGTTGCCACCTTTCCCATAAAAGCACATTGCTGTTCACAAAATGGATGTTCTTTAAAAAAGCAAGATTATGAGAAGCTTACCCAGAAGCATAGGACTTTAAAAAAATACAGGGGAAACAAACCCATTCACTGCCCTGCATTAGTTGCCTGCTTGCAGGTTCTTTTTTTAAACGACTGAACTGATCTGAGGGTTGCCTGACCCTTGTGACACCCTTTGCAGGCCTTTAAAAAAAGAATTTCTGTCTAGCACCCGAGCTTCTTAAAAATTTAGGAAGTTCACTGAACCCCAAATATTAAGAAAATCTGGCGATTCAGGATCCCTAGGCCTCATTCTCCCATAGGCCATGTTTATTCCCAGCTCCGCCCTCTCTACCTCAGCAGTCAGGGGGGCATCGTTTGGCTGCCCATTCACTCCACTATTGGAAAGCAATAATCACGCCAAACAGTCACCGTCTGACACCAAAATAGCATTGCTTTTGTAAATTGCGCCGCAGTTCCAATTTCAGATGTTACTTAGGCGCTGTCAACACAGTCAAAGAAAACGTATCTGTTCAATAAAGATTTAATGGTAGAACATGTGTGGTTTGCAATCCTAAATCTGGCACGTGGGTGTAGCAAGGTTTCACACACTACACTCAATGAACATTAAGGTTGATACCTTTGTGCTAATGCAGTTGTGGGGGATATTGAAATTTCTCATCAAGTTTAACTGAGATGCCGTTGATAGCAGCTTAAAGCTCGGAGCAACCAGAAGGCATTAACATTTGTCGGAGTTTGGGTGGGCAGCGTGGGCCAAGTCTATCATTCTAGTTGGAACCCCCCTCTCTACATACTTCATCCCTAGGTCCAGTGCCACAATCAGGCTATTCTATGGCCCTGCATATGGTCTCACTAGCAGTGAGACATCTGGGAGCGTCATGTTAACCCTAAGAACACCACAACTAGCCTTACTGAATGGGTAGGTGGTTCTAAAATGACGCTTTGCCCGAGGTGGGAGTTCAAAAAGCCCTTTCAGCCAAGTCACATATACCACCGGATTCAAAAAATAAAAAACCGGCACAGGGCAACTAACATAAAAGTAGGACCAACTCTTTAAAGTGGCTGTCAAGGCACTACACTTCAGTAGAGGTTGGAGGAGAAGGGGATTTAAGTGTCAATGTTCAAATGAACACATATTATAATTAATTTACCACAAACAAACATTATCTTAAGTTGTAAAATGCAGCATTTCGTATGTGTCAGATTGTGCATTCATGCCTCTCAGCTATAAAGACGACTACCAAAAACCGGGACCACTGCAGTTTCCAATGGAAACATAATCTTGACATAGGGGGACAGAGCACCAAAAACCGGGACAGTGCCACCCAGTAGCCATCACTGGAAGAGATTAAAATCCATGCACCAACCTGGCATTGTGCTATCATGATGATTTCTGTGAATATCAAAATGTTGCACTATATGGGGGTGGGCGGCTGACTTGTGACTGATTCACCCTCAGCCCTAGCAGCCTTTCAGGGGCCCCACGTCTGACAATCATTACCCTGTTTATGCCTTCGTGCATTCTGCTTGTGCCAGTGGCACCAGCTGCTGTGTTCAATGTCCATACCAGAAGAAAACAAAATGCCCCAAGCTAAGGACCGTGGCAATGAGCTCATGCGCATGCTAAGAATATCTAGGAAGCACCACCATCCGTAACTGAAACGTGAATCAATTGCTTCCGGCCCGCGGCTCTTCCAATGGCCGCTGTGGGCTGTCATCTTGGCGCTGCGGCAACAACCTAAAAACCAATGGCGCGGCAACACAAACTATCGCCCCCTATTGTGCAGTCTGACAGCGGAAGAAAAGATGAGGGCGGGAAAAAGAAAAAAAAGCAAGCCATCTGCCATTGTACTGGGGTAGCGTCACTGAATGTTCAGCTATTCCGGGAGATTCCTGTCCTGCGGCCCAGTAACTGCAGACTCCAGTCTCTTGGCTCTGGTACTGTTTAGGAAATGGCGGGCGAGCCGAAGACATAACACGAGGCACCGCCAGCGGCGCTGTTTACATTCTTGTCCTTCCACTGCACGGATTCCGTCGGGCCAGGGTTTTGCATCTGCAGGACTGGTGCAGGGGACAGTATAATTTAACATCGCCCATTGATATAGCCTAAACAAACACCAACCGGGCTGTTTCTTGGTACTGTTTTGTATTGCACATCTCATTGTTACTCAGCTCATCGGCATTCTAAAGAGAAATAGCTGAACCCACAGTGCTGGTGTTTGAGCTCACAGGTCCATGTTGAAAACATGGACTCTGTGAATCCACCTCCTGTTTGGGGTGTGGTGGAGTGGCACGAGCAATGGGATGGGGTGGGGCTTGGCGGGCAGTCATGGTAGAGAAATGGTAGGCTTGTAAAAAAAAAAACACACAGTGTTAAAATAGACACGAAACACGTGAACATCACTTAATGAACTACACTGACAATTTACCAATCGTATAGTAGTAACCTGTTGAGACAAAAAAGTAGTCTGATTTTGTTTTATGTTCCCCATCGTGTATGGAAGCCTACAATTACCAGCATGCAAAACTTAAAGGAACACAGTAAAAAAAAAAGACATGATACCAGGCTTATGCTGCACCCCTCCGTTTCTAATTGCCCAAAATGTGTACCTTGTGAGGGCTATGCCTCAGCGACACCCCCTGCCCATTACCCGCTCAGTGCTCTGTCTGCAGCTATATAATGCTAATCACACCTGTGTGTCTACGTTTTGCAGCAGGATGTTACTGTTCTGTACCAAAACCCAGCCAGAGTTCACCAGCCATGTCTCTGAAAAGGGTGCATGAACATTCATGTAAACACGCCAGTACAAACAGATGCAATACAATCATATAGTGTCAATGCCCTATACTCGTTTCTGACCAGGGACATTTGAGAAGCATTCATGCCTTGCCATGTACCTCCAGAACAGGGGTAGTAGCTGCTCTACTCAATGCTTCCACAAGTAATAACAGAGATGATGTTCCAAGTGTACCCCAAAGTCTCCAAACAACCGAGGCCACCAATTGCAAAATGTACAATTAACACGCCCAGATTGTGTCAGGATAAAAGTGTGACATTCCCATAGATTACATCACATTTTATGCATTCTCAAACTCTCCATTGATCCTTTAATTCTTTCTTTGTGCCTTTCATCCCCCACTGCCACCACACTCTCCAGTGAGAGGGAGTGGAAAAGAGAGAAAGTGAGAGAAAGCGAGAGAGAGTACCTTGTCCCCCTATCTCTCGTATTTTCATTCTTTTTTTCCCCTCTAAATTCTTCTTTTTTTCTTTATTTGTGTAGGAATTTTAGGTAAATGTTTGTAATAAACTGTATACCAATAAAAAAAATCAAGAAAGAAAAAAAAGCAAGAAAGAAAGACGTATGGCGCGCAAAAGAAGAATCAATAGATAAAGTGATACAGAGATGAAGATGGAGAGAGAGACGACAACACCCAGAGAACGAATGAGAGATTAAGAGGCAGAAAACTGAAACAGGAGACAGATGGAGACAAACAGAGAGAGGCTTAGATAAAGAGTGAGAGACATATGGAGAGACAGGAAAACTGTGACAAGGAGACTTTGACTGAGAGAATGAGCATGACAGGCGAGAGACCATGTCTGAGAGGCTAGCACTGAAACCAGCAGTGATTGAGACTATGGGCCTCATTACTAGGCTGGCGGTAGCTGTGCTGTAATAAAGGCACGGCTGCCACCGGTATTTTATGTTTTCCGGCGCCCAGAAATGGGCAATTCCCAGGTCATTAGAGTCTTGCCGGACCCGTTATTTGCCCATTCCTGGGCGCTCGGAAAAATTCTTGCCCATTCCCATTTGAGCCCAATAGGGCTCAATGGGAAAGGAGAAGCCAGATGCACCGGCACCGCTATGAACGGTGCCGATGCATCCGACATGCTGTGCTCGCGGGTACCGCTCCTGGCGGGCAGAAAAGCACCCGCAAGCACAACTCGTAGTTTGCCGGTCCGGGAACTATGGAATCGGCAAGCTTACTGGTACTGTACTTCCCGGACCGGCAAACTTATAATGAGGCCCTATGACTGTGAGACTGATTATGATAGATATACCATTAATGACTAGTGCTAAGACTATGACAGGGACCAGGACTTTGACTGGGATGAGGATTCGTGATTTTAACAAGGTGTAGGCGTGTGTCAAGTAATAAGACTGACCTGGACTGTGACGAGAATTAGGTATTCTGAGGACTGTGACTAGAACTAGGACTGTGACAAGGACTGTGAGACGGACTGGGACTAAGACTTTGATGAGAACTAGGTCTGTGAGAAGAACTGGGGCCGTGGCAAGGACCAAAGCTAGGAAAATGACAAGGACTAGGACAGTGACAAAGGCTAGGACTAGAACTCTGACAGGAACTAAGACTGCAACAAGGCTGAGGACTGAGACAATGGCCCTCATTACGACCCTGGCGGAAATCGCGGTGCTAAATGCACCGCGGAGCACGGCGGAAAGCTGCCGATAGCGCCATGGAGGTTGGCGGATTTTCCGCCCCATGCCGACCTTGGCGGGGCGGTAAATCCCCAATCCCCATTTTACCCTTCCCCATTCCCATTTTTGCCCCATAGGGTATAATGGGAGTGGGGAAGGCGTTAATTGCGCCACCGCAATATACGGTGGCGTAATTAACATCAAGGTCCCGTAGCGCCATGGATTTCTCCGCCCGGAAAAACCAGGCGGAAAACGTTCCATGGCGCTACGGGAACTCGTAGTAGGGCGGACGGGTCCGCCGCGAATAACGCTGGCGTAAACCCACTCCGCCAGGGTCGTAATGAGGGCCAATGACTATCTTTAGGACTGATGAGGACTATGACTGTGACAAGGTCTACTGCTATGATAAGGACTCAGAAGATGACGGGGACAAAGAGTAGGACTCTGACTAAAACTGTGACAAGGCCTGTGCTAAAGACTAGGACTTTGACTAGAACCAGGACTGTTACATGGACTATGACTGCGATGAGGACTCTGACTGTAGTAAGAGGTAGGACCGTGATTAGGACTAGGACTGCTAAAAGGCTTAGGACTGTAATGGGGCAAGATCTATGAAAAGGGCTATTAATATAACTAGGACTATGAAGAGGATGAGGACAAGTGACTAGGGCAAGGGGCTAGGATGAGGACAAGAGACTGGGACTAAGATGAGAGACTAGTGCTAGGATGGGAGACAGTTACAAGGGACTGGGATGAGAGACTGTGACTAATTCTCCATAAATGACCTGCAGTTTTCTTTTGTTCATCCATGCCTGCGCTGAGTTATGGTGGCAGAAGAAGGCATGGAGGGAGGGAGAACACAGAAAATAATCTGTGATTCAGTCAATACATGCCTATGGCATTGCCAGTTACCATGCCAATGAAATGTTCCAATTCTTAACACGTGCTTCTTTTTAAAAAAAAATCATTATTTATTTATTTAGATTGTTACACACATATAACCAACATTGCTACTGCAAATACACTGGCGCTTCTCTTTGGTCCCCCACATAGCATATATAACAGAGGCAATTAACAATGACTCATACCTTCCCAGATAAGTAGTTCAGAAATCGAAATTGGAATTGAAATCGAGAAATCGGCCCTTAAGATCAACTGGGTCTGAATAAAGGGTCTGATTTGGAACAAAGTTCTTTGCTTACCGCAATCGCTTCAAATAGGTAGGCTAAGGTATGAGCTGGTCCTGCAATCTTTAAAATTCTATGCAGATTGGAGAAGGATCATGTTATACAGGTCAATCATAACTCCCTTCAAATATTCCCTTTATGAGGACATTGGTGGTCTAATGTTAAGAAACAACAACATCTGCCTTTGTGAACTGAAACGTGACAAATTAGACATAATTATGCAATGTCATTCCTCAGAAAAGGAATTGATGGATAATCCACTAAGGCAAAATAAAATCTATGCAGCAAACTGATTGGATTTTAACAAGGGCGTCATTCATAAACATTAAATGTTTTGAGAATTTCTCAGTAAATGACAAACCATTAGGTTATTTGTTGCCCTATCTAAGAAGGTTTCCGAATCTGAAATGGAGGGCCAATTTTCTAAGGTTTCGCCTAAATGTATGCACCACAAGAGTTCTATTGAATATCAGGAACAAGAGCCCATTGAACGACAGCGTATGTAACCTTTGTCATTTAGGTGCCAGACTTCAAATGTGTACCCCTACCCCCCACTTATCCAACCCTCCCCAGTACCCCCAACATAAACCAAATTCCATCCCTGTAATTTGCCCATGCAACACAGGCACACCTAATTTGCTGTCTCAGAAGCCTTATCAATGTCTCAATTTTCTTCCGGTAGCTCGGCTCCCTCCAGAGTTGCCATGTCCCTTCCCTTCACTCATACCCCATGGGGCTCAAGGGATCCCCCCAACCTTCTCCCACCTATATAAGAGTGCACTCCATTCCTCTCTAAATGACCCCAATATATCTTTCACCACAGCCGTTAGTTTATCAATCACCATCATTGTATGAACCTTTCCTTCCCAAATATCCTTCAACAGGAGTTTTTCCTCTTTCCACCCATGAGCAATGGCCAGCCGTCCTTCTCTGAGCATTGCTTCCCACATTCTGGAGAGCCTATGCTCCTCCCTATCCTTCGCTTGGACCCCCAAAAGCATGTGTAGTGGGCCCAAACCTAAATGAACCCCTGTGACTTCTTTCCTCCAACTTAGTACTTCATCCCAAAACACTCGTACCTTAGGGCATCGCCACCACAAATAGGATAGGGAACCCACTTGGCTACATCCTCTTGGATAAATGGGCGAGGCCCCCGGAAACATCCTGGATATCTTCAGGGGATCTCTGTGCCAACCCATCAACATTTTGTAATTATGCTCCATTGTGGAGGTGAACAGATTGCCATGAAAGGTACATTGGTAAATGTTTGCCAGTTCTTCTTAAGAAATATCCTCACCCACCAGGTCCATCCTGAACCCCTGAAACATTTGTCTCCCCACCAAGGATGCTAGGTTCATAGCCCTATACAATTTGTATAAGATGCCCTTCCTTGTGAGCGATGAGTCTCAAACCTTTTCAAAGCTAGTATGCTCCCTTACCACTGATCCACTCCACTTCTGGTCTGACAGTATACCTTTGACCTGAAAGTACTCGAAAACTGAGAATGAATCCTGTCCCAACTCCTGCCTAACAGTCTCTAGGTCTTGGAAAGACCCCTTCCTGAACAGCTGACCCACCCTCTGAAGGCCTACGTCAGACCATCTCTGCGAAAAATCTGAATCCCGAGACGCCAGGTTGAATGGGGGGCCCAAATCCTATGACTTTGGTAAGGGCCATGATGAAAACATTTGGTTACTTCCGCTGTTGTGCCAGACCGACCAGAGAATGCCCAGTGTGGCGTGGGTCCTGAGTTTCTCTGAGATGGACTTGAGCAGGGACCAAACTAAGTCCCTCACCTTAAGAGGGTGAGCCACCAAATCCTTCAGATAAGTCCTCATGTCATCTCTCATATGCTCAAGCATTACTCACAATTGGGCAGCTTTATAATACAACCGGATATCGGGAAAGCCAAACCCTCCTCTGTTTCTCGGAAGGGTAAGCGTCGACATCTTCACACTTGTATTTAATTCTACCAGATAAATCTACCAAGGTCTCCCAGTAGTTCAATAAAGAATCTCTGCGAGAGATGACTCGGAATGGCCGCAAACAAGTACAGAAGCACATTCATTTTTACTGAGGTCATGCGTCCATACCAAGTTATAAATAAGGGATCTGAACGTTTTAAGTCCGATTCCAACTATGCCCTTGATTAGTTGATTCACAAATTGCGATAGCCATGGGCTCTATCGACAGTGCATAAAGTAATGGCGAAAGGGGACAACCCTGTCGCGAACCCCTGTTAGTTGGAATACCGCTGAAAGCATCCCAATTATTAGGACCCTAGCCCTAGGACCATTATAGAATTCCTTCAACCACCTCAGCAAGTTCGTAGCAAACCCCATTTTTGCCAATGCCTTCATAATGAAGGGCTACTCCACCCTATCAAACGCTTTCTCCGAATCTAGAGAAACCAAACCGGTATCAAAGTCTTGCTTTTGGGCACAGTACATCAGGTCTATGGTATTTCGTATGTTATCCACTCCCTGCCTTTCTCAGACAAAGCCCACCTGGTCCCTGTGTATCAGCTTTGGCAACCCTTCCGCCAGTCTCATTCCCAGGATCATTATTCAGGAGGGCGATGGGTCTATATGAGGAGCATTTAGTGGGGTCATTCCCCTCCTTATGAATAGCTGTTATTTTTGCCAACAGCATCGTAGCGGATAGGGCGCCCCCTAAGCATTCATTGATGACTCTCACCAAATAGGGGTAAGCAATGATCGAACCAGTTTATAAAACATCATCAAGAACCCATCCTCTCCCGGGGGCGTCCCATATTTCATATTCTTTATCGCTAGCTGTACGTCCTCTACAGTGATGGAGCGGTTAAGGTCCACCGCCATGTTGCAGGACAGACCGCAAGGCGAAGTCCCTCTAAAAACAAGTCTATCAGTCTCTCCTCGCACTTCCATTCCGAGGTGTATAAGTCAGCGTAGTATTTAGAAAATTTCCTCCCGATGACCTTATGATCATAAACCAAGGCCCCATTCTCATTCTTTATACCTCCAATAGTTCTCCGTTTTCTTTTCTCCCTCAATCTCCAAGCCAAGTTCTTATCTGCCTTTTACCCCTTTTTGTGGTATTGCTGCTTCAAAAATAAGAATTTATTCTATGTATTTTGGACTAAGATAGTATTCAATTGCGCGTTATATTGTTGAAGCTTACTTACACCCTCAGGGGATATACACCCACCTCGGGTACCCCCTGGCTGTAGCTGTGCTATCTTCTGGTGAATCTTGCTTTCCAACCCTCCACTCCTTTTTTATTCTGGGGCCCGTTTGTTTATAAACACTCCCCAGATTGTTGCCTTGAAATCCGCCCAGAGGGATTGAACACCCACCTCCCGGGTGTCATTCAAACTAAAATAGTCCTTAATGGCTGATAACAATTCCTGTGTCACTTCTTTATCTTTTAACAAAACATTGTTGCATTTCCACCCTCCCAAGGGGGCTGGCGTCCATACTGACCCCATGAGCACCTTCACCATATCATGATCGGACCAAGGAATTGGGGCGACTTGAGAGTCCACCACCTGTACTTTGGCTTGTGCATTCACCAATATCAAATCAATCCGCAAATAGGAATTGTGCACCCCTGAGAAGTAAGTGAAAGGTCTAGCCCCCTCCAAAGGTGGGGAAAGCGAGTCCACTAAGCCCAGGGTCGCATTCACACATGCAAAACAGGCTGAATCTTTCTCCGCCAATCTTGTTGTATGTACCCTTCCCATTCTCTTACAGTAATTCCCAGGGTCTAACACCATATAAAAATCCCCCGACCACTAGTTGACCCTCCCCAAAAAGAATCAGTTTATCCCTCACCCCCTCCCAAAAATCGCATTGGCCCGAATTAGGAGCATAGACGGAACCCAGGTTAAACCGGGCACTATGCGGGTGCCCTTTCTCAAACACATACTGCTCATTCGGGTCAGTGAGGACCGCTTCCGCGAGGAATCCCGCATTGGCAGCGACCAGGATCGCCACCCCCTCTACCACTTCCCTAGATTTTAAACAGGGTTCCTTGCCCCTCTGCCAATGTGTCTCAAGCACACATAGCCAATCCAGGATTGCCTTCTTGAAATCGCGGAGGACCATAGGTCTGTTACATGGCGAATTGAGTGCTCGTACATTGAGGGAGCTGATAGCCATTTCACCCCATGATGTCATATTGTTGCTTTTGGAATTCTGCATACGCCCCCACACCCCCGAGACTTTCCTCTCGCAGAGCCCATCTTATCCGGCCCACAGAACATTGTGCACCTCCTTTTCATTCACAGCCTCCCCCATGTAACCCCTCCTCACCCCAAAGTCTCCTGACAAAAGCGATAAACCCGAACTTGATAGAGTCCCCCATTACTCTGATCTGCACCCCCCTGTGGAGTCATTTTATGCAATATCCCCCTTAAAACATAGTCACCGGCACTTTTTCCCCACTGGGTGATTGTTAAGCTTCTTGAATTTCTGTGATATGGGAACCTTTTGTCTGTCCCTTGGTAGGGCCTGGCTGGTTGGTGCTTCTACTGCCTCTTCTGGGCCCTGATGCCAGGAGCGGGGTTCTCCCATGAGTTCAATGGTAAATCTTTGAATGTTTTCCTCCGTGACTAATCTGTATGAGTAGCCCTCACATTCAAACATGATCGAAAATGGGAAATTCCATCGGAACGGGATCCTCTTGTGGGTGAGCCATTTAGTTAGTTGACCACATAGCTTCCATCTGGTCAGGGTGAAGGCGGATAGGTCTTGATAAATTGTTATTTTAGCAGAGCCATAGTCAATCAGTCCCGCTTTCCTTGCCCTGTTCAATATCTTCAATCTTTTCTGAGAAGTAGTGGTACCTTACTATTATTGTTCTCGGGCCTCTTGCACCCCTCCTGCCTGGTGTGCCCAATCAACTGTGGGTTCATCAATTACATCCAAGCCAAACAGAGCCCTCAGTACCTCCAATATAAATCTTCTGATGTCCATCTCAAATTCTCCCCCTTCTCAGGAAATCCAAATCCAAGGAGGTTGTTTCTTCTTTCTCTGTTCTCGAAATCGTCCAATTTTAATTTTACCTCCGACTTCCTTCCTTCCAATTCTGTCAATCGCATATCCATGTATCCAGCAAGGATTGCTCTGTAGGCTCTGGACCCTATCATCTATCGAATCCATCCTCTGATCCATTTGATCCAGTCTCTTGCTTGTCACATTGCTCATGCCCCTTATTTCCTCCATAAGTGCAGCTACGTCCCTCTTAGTAGAAACCAGGTCATCCGCCATTATGCTTATTTGGGTGGGGTCTGTAGAAGTAAGGACCACAACGGGGGCCGGAATCGACATTTCTGTAAAGCTGTTCCCCAGATCATCTATATCCAGCTCTGAACTGATCACCACGTGCCCCTGATCAAGCAGTCTCAATCCAGCTATGGGTCTTTTGCCTGAGGCCCCTTGTACTCCTTACTGGGACACCATTGCCTGAGTCTACAGCTCAAAGATCATTCTTGCCTGTTTTAGCTCTTGAAGATCCTGTCCAGAGCGTCTCAGGGTCATATTCCCTCACCGTCACCGGCTCCTGTCTGGCAACTGGGGGCCCGTGATCCCTCGCAAGGTGCAGACCCCGAGGACCAACACTGCTCCCCCCACTTGAGTCCAACGCAGTTTGCTCTGGGCTGTCCTTACCTCAAGTCGCCTCACCGCGTGCTTCCAGGGCCACTGCGCAATGTTCCTGCAGAGTTATGACAGCTGTCAGCATGCAGTGCATCTTGGTTCTTTTCCGCTTGTCAACGCTGTTGCACTGTGTTTTTGGAGAGCTCTGATCTTACTGTGTGATGTCTCCTGGGTCTCTTGAACATGTCAGTGCCAATGCCAATTTTATCTTGATATGGCTTCCATACTTTTGTCACAGGGAATAAATCATATCAGGGTCGGCACTCCCCACTGCGGCCATAAATCAGGGCATGCCATTTGTCCCTCGCCTCTCTCCTGTTCATAGCACCACTGCACCGATAGGGCAGAGGGACACAGAGAGAGTCCACATGACAGTGCACAATTACAGGGGATGCCGGGGTGGGCTCAGACCTCCACTCTGCCCGTTGAGACGCAGCTCATCCCACACCAGAGTCCCCACCGACTGCGCTCACACCCCCACGTTGTGGCTCTCTCCACTCTTGCACATCAGGACTCGGCAGCCCTCGCCGGTGTCGTTGCATGCCATATGAGTCTTCTCCTCTGGGACGCCTAGGTAGCAGCGCCTCCCGCAGCCTACTCCTGATCGACTCATCTCTGAAAAATCCAAGGACAACACTTTCCAGCCGAGGGGTGTACTCTAATGGGCCGGGCCCTCCGCTTTAAGACCGATGGTCCTCACACTGAATACTGCTGGTGGATCGTGCCGTATGGGCTGGTCAATGCAGACTATCTCCCGCCACAGCCCGCTGCACCGTTGGGGTGTGGGAGGTCCCCTTCAAATCTCGCTGGAGCTGTGTCCCCATCCTGCATCGAGCCAGCAGCCGGGCCCGCTTTGCACAAAGCAATCTCAGGATCTCAGGAACTAGAGCATCAGTAAGCCCCAGCCTCGGGCAACTTCTTCTCCGGCACTTACCCCTGGGGGGGCAAACCTTGCTATCAGGATCGGGGGATTTAAAGGGAGGCTCAGCACCCTTATATGTCCTCCATTCCGGGAGCCTGCGGATTAGGCAGCCATCTACTGTGTGCCCCCTGGTGGCCTCCCAAGCTGCCTTTTTTAACTTTACATGAGGTGGGGTCTCGTTATTCCTAAACCAAAAGGCTGCAAACAGTGCTTGTGCCGCAATCCAAAACAGCACCAAATGCAGTCCGGCTAGAACGGCCAAGTTAAATCCACCAATTGTTTTCATAACTTCCCCTGAGTTCCCGAGAAACTGGGCCATCGTATTGTGAATTCTGCCAAAAAATGCTCTGTTTGGCTACAAAGGTACATTTACAAATATGTATAACAGCTTTGGTACACTTGTCATCTAAATCATTGTCACTTTCCTCCTTCTCTTCCCTCTCCCTTCTATGTCCTTCCTCCATTACCTCTGCCCATTCTTTAGCTTCCTCCTCTGTGTCTTTATCACTAGGTAGTTCCTTCCCCATGTGCCCTGTCCCACTTGTGGCTTTCCCTTCCATTTTGAGCAATATCTGTCCGCCTACCCATTCATTCGGTACTATCAATTCTTGTCCCTTGCCAAGCCCTGTCTTCCCCAAGTCATTCTCCTTTAGCTTCACTTGCAACTCGTTGCACTGCTTACATACACTGCTGATATCTCGTGTTTCTTTACACACTCGCTTTGCGCCACTAAGTGCATCTTCACCACTATACACTGGAGGTGCAAAAGTGGGATTGGTGTATCCCGCTGCTGCTTTTTACTCTTTTACTGGGTAAAATCTGTTACTTTCTGTTGCTGCATGTACATCTGGGGTTTGAGGAGGAGTTGGGGGAGCCGAGGGCTCTACGCCTTCCATTTTCCGTTGACTCAGCATCCAATACCATTGAATCGGATCCCCTTCCTTGTCCTAAAACATTTTCCATAACTATAATATGGCCAGTCACTTGCTTAATTTGTTCCCCTTATAGGCTGCCTGTAAATAAGTGGTGTATTGTTGCTGCACACATTTGTAAAAGCTTGCGTCTTTGGGCCATGGCGTTGCCAACTTGCCCTCGGTGCCACAAGTCCATTCTGCGCTATACTTGCGTATTTTGTCTTCATACCACGGGAGGGACTTGTAAAAGTGTTGGAGAGGTCTATCCCTCATTTCATCACCTTATGTAACACCTGTCAATACTTACCTGACCTCAAATCGGGATTTGGACACATCCAATTTTACCTTGCAAATTGTGCAATACATGATCTCAATACTGTCTCTCAAATAGAATGTATTGAAATCATAACAGAGCAATTAAATATTTTCCTTAGCCTCTCAGGCTCACCACCATCACTGTGGGCATGCTCTGTGCACTGCCCCACTGTGGCCCTTTGCCATGAAGGCACAACTCACAACTCCACTTGTGCGCTTTTCAAGCTCTGCCCCAATGACCCAACACTAGTTCTCAAACTCAATCAACAGTTTAACCATTGAAATCCACTACTTCCAGTGCACCTCTAGTCCTATTAAACAACCTAGCCGTTGATTTCACAAATACCTTAGAGGAAAGATTCTCGATTCCCGACCCTTCAACATATATGTCCGCTTATTAACTACCCAAACACGACGACAAACATGGCGTAACACATACATGGCCGTCTTCCTTCCTCACTAACAGGGAAAATCGTTAAGTTACGTGGTCCCTCTTCTATAGTATCACCATATAGGAATACATATCAGACAGATAAATTAGGA
Source organism: Ambystoma mexicanum (assembly GCF_040938575.1). Lineage (NCBI taxonomy): Eukaryota > Metazoa > Chordata > Amphibia > Caudata > Ambystomatidae > Ambystoma > Ambystoma mexicanum. The sequence continues at coordinate 511,898,750 of NC_090929.1, read as the reverse complement.
AATTCTATGATATAAGCTAGAGTCTCCCGCTAACACCTATAGACAGGTAAACCATACATAATCATCCATGAACGAAGCTAAATTGTGTAACTCACAGGGAAAACAATATTATTTTAATTTATTATTTTTTTCTATGTTTTTTCATCCGCAAGCTAAGCTAACCGTCTAAGCATGCCGTCCAAACTGACCGACTAAAACAAAAACCACAACACAAAACATCAAGCAGAACATTTCCTTCCCCCACATTTGACAAATAGCTGAGTCTATATTTACACTGTGTGGTTCGCTGAAGCCTCTTGGACACCGACTGTCCCACAACCTGTCACTCTGCCATCCGGTGTTCTAGGTGTCCCAAGGGAAGCGGGCAGGAATTTCCTCCAAAGGCAGCTCCTGTCGACCTCTTCTCTTTTTGGCCATGCATGGTTTTAGTCATCGGTTTCTGCGGGTCGCCGCACAGCCGCTGGGGCATGCAGCGGGATGAGGCGGCTTACTGCCGAAAGGTCTTAGCTACCATCCCTCTGCTACCACTTGTTGGAGACTGGCAGGGGATCTATAGCAGTCACCCCAATTATCAGCAGGAAGACACTCGGGGCCCATCAGAAGCTCCCCACCGCAAGAACGGAAGAATCAGCCATGGGGCAAAGTTTACTGTCTTTATTCTCTAACAAAATGACAGGGATCACACTAGAAAAACATGAATTCTCCAGGGTTCTAGTCTTCTGAGCATGTGTCACCCGATTTTATCCAAGTGTGACATCACAGAACCAAGCTCCGTCCCCTAAACCTATCAGTGTTCACATTGGTCAGTTCAGGCAAACTAGGTATATGTCCTATATGGGTTAATTCTACTTGGATAGCCATATCTGGTGGCTTCTCCTGGGACCACCTCTAAATGTTTCACTTTGCAATGTTGCAGTGTCACAGGGAGACCATTGGCTCCTGCAACATATTAGATCTTCACGTGAAAGGTGGCTCTGGATTAGGTAGAGTGGGTCCTTCCAGTCCTGGGACCCTGGATGATTACCAGGTTGAGTGTACCTTTTCAAGGCAATGAATATGAACATGGAGGGGCTGTGTGTTCCCTGATGTTGCCACCTTTGATCACCTAAGCCTGGGAGGGTGCATTCAGTGGGCAGTTCGTGAGCAACAATTGTATCTTTCCACTTCTGATTTGATGGGAACAGCTTTTCTCCGTTCACCTCGATTGAATGGTCATTGTCTTGTTCTGCTAGGTCACGTGTTGAAACCACGAAATGGAGCACTCTTGCCTGTAATTGTGAGGATTTTCATCTGAATTTCTAACAGGTCGATTATCGTCTTGGTAACCAGGAACTTTCCGTCTCCACTCGTCCTTGGCTGCAACGATCATGCAAGGCCTTCCATGTACTCGAAGACTGTCTCCCCTTCCTCACTCATATAAGTGGGCTTATAGCTTCCATATTTATTCTTATGGCTTTTCCATGTTAGTGGCAGTCAAGCATATGCAAGCTTGGTATACGTATGCTTTGGTGCCTTGCGGTTCAGCCTTGGCAAAGAGTATGGCTATATGTAGAGATATGTATGTTACTCTGTCATCTATCTGCGTGACTCATAACCATGTGTTTTGTGTCTACATGCAATAAGCTACCGCATGTTAATGTAGCTTTGTGAATGGATGGCTATGTACTTCATGTCAAAGTGTGGCTACGTGTGATGTCATTGATGATGTCATTGATTTCTTGACTTGCAGTCAGTCGACTTGTTCGATTGATGGCATCTCCATCTCCTCCAGATCATTGACTGGGTATGGCCTCAAGGACTCTCAGACACAGTAACGTTTTTCACATCTGTGATACATCGACGATGGCGGTGAAGGACCTAAGAATAAGGTGCATCTGTCATGTCTCAGTCTTTAGGCTGAAAGTTGTGTGGGAGTCATGAGGGCCATACTTGGACCTCCGTCTTCAGATCTACCCGGTACCCACCCTGCTTGGTACTTGTGCATCACATGAGACATCAGGGGTAATCATCGATTTGCTATAACTTTAGCATGTATCATAGTATCAATGTTAATAAGTGATGGTCTATAAGACCCACACTCATCCATTGCCTTCCCTGGTTTGAGCAATACAGTTATTGTGGCCATTCTAAGCGTAGCCAGCAGTTGCGAACGCCGGACAGAGTCTTCCCAAACTCAAAGGTAAGTACAGAGCAATGCTAGTTGCATATTTGATATAGAACTCCCCTGCCCTTTCATCTGGGGCTGGTTACTTATTTCTTGGAAGCTCCGTTATTACCTTCAGAATTTCCTTCACTGTGAGTGGCTATTTGATCTCATCTCTTGCATTGTTGGAAATTTTTAATGTGGGTATCCCATGAGGTAAAGTAAATATATCCGCCTCACTCTTAATGGGTGAGGTGCTATATAGATTTTCGGAAAATAATATAAAGGTATTGTTTATATCGCAGTCCAGAAACCTTGTCACCCTTTACTCTTCCCGTGTGTTCACTGCATGCTCAGGGCCTTTCTCCATTCGTATTAATTTTGGCTGCTCTAGGTTGGGCAAAATATTTAGTCTCCCTCTCCACTTGTTCCCTGAACTTGTCCAGCTCCTCTTTCATTTCAGCTAATAGGACTGCGCTCAGGACTATTGCATATTCCGCCTCCAATTGCTTAATTCCTTCAGCCTGCTCTCACAGTTCTTAATATCTCTGCGTATTGTCTTCAGTACTCCCACTTCCTCGGACATAGCCACCCTCTTACGTACACTTTGAAGGCTTGCCAAATCACATCAAGAGATACCTCATCAACACATTTTTCTTTCTCACTCCTTACTATAGCAATGTTTTAGGCGCCAAGGTGCCTGAACGTACTCATGATTTGATTAAGCACTACGATATGGGTGGAAACCCAAAAACATGGAACACGCTCCTCTGAGCTCAGAAGTTAGTCTCTGATCGCTGACGACAGGTGATCAATGCATATGCAGGGTTTAATGGGGGCTCAGGTATGGGTTTTTGTTTTCCCCATATCTGAGGAGATAATTTTTGCCACAGTCCAGATTTGGGGGGAAATCTGTCCTTATTTATTTATTTATTTGTTTAAACATTTAAACCACACACTAAGCCCAAGGGTATCAATGCTCTATTGTAGAGCAAAGTTACATGGCGTTGTTGCCGAACAAAATTACATGGTAGAACGTCAAGTCGGGAGTAGGACATACGGGCAAGAGCTCTACGTGAAGAGCCAGGTTTTCAGCCATTTGAGGAAGGTCCAGTATGATTGTTCCGATCTCAGAGCAGGGGGTAGTGAATTCCATGGTTTCACTGCGGTGACTGGGAAGCTAGAGCCACCAGCCGTCTGAATTTGAGCAGGATGAGCCGGTTGGCATAGGCAGTTCTGGTCGATCTTGTGGACTTCGCCGATGGGGGCTGCTCAATGATCAGGCTGCAGGATTTCAAATGCAGAGCCTGGAAATGCTTGGCAACTGCCTGGTGTCCTAATTATAGATATAGCACGTAATGCCAGGTTCCTCCCACTTTCAAACACTGTAAGAATAGCTATTACCCAATTTAATGTTTCTCAATTTATTGACTTTGGTAGAACGAAGGGTTGAGTCTTTCCTGCCAGCACTCAAACTAGCGAAGTACAGGCTGGTCCACATTAAAAGGCACATGCTTAACCTGTGAGTTATCTATAAAGCCACTCATAAGGTCCTAAGACACACCCATGTTCCACCGTATGAAAAGGGGCTGGAGGGTCATTTGGGGAGGAACCACACATTCCCTGCCACCCTCACTACACTGTTCTCTCCCTTCCTCCACATTCATCATGCTGCACGCCCTCCGAAACTTTGCACATTAACACGAATTGATTCTTCTCATAGCACCATACGCCCGCGCAGTCAGTACATTGGTGTCTTCCCACTCCCTGCCCAATGTCTGAGTCATGTCATCATGAGGTGCATATGTGATCCCCAACCCCAGCCTCCCCTGGCCACGCCCACAATGGGAAATGCCCTTTCCCAGCCCTAGTAGAGCCAACATCATCATCGTAACTGGAAACTGGCTCTCATTTTCAGGCCGTGCCTTGCATTTGACCTTACTTTTATATGAGGTGTTTTGAGTAGTCCCAAACCTTACTTTGAAAGGGGGTTGATTGAGCGACATGCAAATTACACGTTTTCTTATAAAGACCGACGTTGATGTATTTCCCAGCTATTTAAAAGTTACTTTTCATTCCCACAGCACACTGCATGATTGCTATTTTTTGTACGTTTCTGAGAATAAAAACAAAACTGGAGTCAAAGTAGTTGTTTGAAGAATTGCGAAGCTAGCAGAAATGCACATTGGTGAAATATTCCGCGTGCCTCCTACATTTTCTATTTAAGTTGCAAGTTGTTTCCTTGTCCTCTGTGCTCCGCGGATCCAGGGCTGCTGTGAGCTATTTCTTTTTAAGATAGACATCTACAGTCAGTGTGACAGAATGTCATCTCGTGTGAGAGGGATCGCCTGAGTTTTTTGTTTTGTTTTAAATAATAAAATAATTCTGTTTCTGAAAATGAGATATACTGCTTAGGCCCGACTTTCATAATGCTCTGTGCCAAAAACCATACCATGTACCTTGCTGGAAGTGTCTCCAGACAACCCTAGCACCTGCCCTGCAGGGGCAGCGGGGCAAGTTCGAAGCTCACAAGTGCATGTTATGTTGATTTATACCGCGCACAGCTAGTACCCAGGGGCAGTCTCCAGGCGCTCTGTATGTCTGAACACAGCAATTGCAACTCAAAGTTCCAACAGGCAGACGTAGCTTTTTAACCCTCTGCGCTCCTTGTTAAAAATATCATAATTGTGTAACCCAGACAGCCTGGTGGCAGTTTTTAAAACTGAGATTAGACAATTATACATCCAAAAGCCTGGTGTTTTGTAGCTGTCTTGCTTGGGTGTACCCAGAACAACCACATTGGGACCTGCCCAGGAAGCTTCTCTTGTCTTTCAAATGTCCTCTGTAAAATGTGCTCCTAGCAACCACATGTTTGCTGGCACCCTGTCATACATTAGTGTCCGAGGATGCTCCCGACATTAATGTATGCCAAGGGGTCTAGACAGCGCATCTTTGTGCTATTGTCCAGCCCCTCCTGAAATGCTTAGGTCTCCTTTGAGAATAAGGTGACCTGAGCAGTTCAGCAATGAGCGCAAACGAAAGGAGTGCAGAGAATGGTGCTCATTTTTGAGAATCTGGCCCATCCTATCTGCCTTGCACACCTTGGGCCGCAGGCCTTGTTGTCGGTCCTGAAATAAGGGTGCCGGTAAGCTCACCGGTACCCTTGTGTCTGGACCGGCAAACTACAGGTTTGCCTGCTGGAGCCGCTGTGCCCGACAGGTCTGACCTTGCCGGGCACATCAGTCACGGTAGGCAAAGCCTTCACGGAAGCACCGGCACCGTTAACAACGGTGCTGGTGCTTCCGTGTCCCCACTCCAATAGAGTCCTATCAGACTCAATGGGAATGGGGATTAACAAAATGACCGGCACCTGACTTTGCGGCCACCGGACTTCTAGTAGCCTAGTGGCCCCGGGAAGTCAGGTGCCAGTAATTTTTTTACGGGTCCGGCGGTATAGCCCGGACCCTTCATGAGGCCCCATGTCACCCATCGTTATATTAAGGTGGGTGTAATTGTTAATAATTGTACAAGCAATAATTTCTTGTTTATTGTAGCCACATCCATACAGTAAACTGCAATATTGTATTCCCTGAACTAAAATAATGAGCAACACATCCAATAGTTTATAGTTATGAGCTCCAACAGCAAAAAATAAACATTCTGAAAGATACAAAGAGAAAATGCAATAGCTTCATTACATTTATACTCAATTTCAATAAAAGGAGAGAATTACATTGGCCCTCATTACGACCCTGGCGGAAAGTGACTGACCGGAGCGCCACAGCGTAAATAGCGTTTCCGCCATTGCACGAAGGAGCAAAGTGCGGCCCATTCCGACCCATCGGGCACGAGCACCACGCCACGGCGGAAATGCAAAGTCCGCGATGGCGGAAATGACCCCAAAACGGCCCACACCGCCGCCGTACGGCGCCCTAGGTGCAATACCGCCACCCCTCTTAGCGGTCACCGCAGTGTGCGCCTACCGGAAAGTACGGTGACCGGAAATATACGGAAACGGAAGTAAAAACATGGGCCCGGAACGGGAAACATCCCGGCGTACACCTATAAAACCACTAAAACCACACAACCACTAAAATCACTACCCTGAAACACACCCCAACCCGTCACCCACCCTAGCGAAACCAAGACAAATGGGAAAAGTAGCGAAGAAAGCGTGCGACCGCAAGCGGCAGGTCCACTTCTCCCGCGAGGAACTCACCGTGCTAACCGAGACCCTCCAGGAGAATGCTGCCGTCGTCTTCTCCACGCAAATGACCAGAACGGCACTTGCAAACAAGAAGACCATATGGGCTCTGGTGGCACAGCGGGTAAGTGCGGTGGGGACCGCACCCCGCACCCCACAGCAATGCCGCAAGCGATGGGACGACCTGCGGATACGCGTCCGCAGCATACTCTCTGCCAACCGCAACATTGCCACAGCCACCGGGGGAGGTCCTGAATCACCCATCAAGTTGACCCCCTGGGAAGAAATCTGTGCCTCCACCATCGGAATGGAGAGCATAGAGGGAGTCGGAGGGATGGAGAAAGGAGTGCAGACATCCGAAGATTCAGGTAGGTGTACCAGATAAAACAATGCCAAATCCACACAGTCCATCCATGTGAAGTACCATGCGTCCACATAGTGCAACAGAAACACATGTCCAGGAGAACGGCCACACACATCGGCCTGATAGCGCACGTAAAAACCCACAATAAATACATAAATAATTAAAAACCCCTAATACACGCACTACACGTGCAGCAGGCACACCCTAACTGCAGGCTGCCAAACAACTGCACCCTCACTCCACACACAAATCAAAGCACCTCCAAGGACCCGACCCAAATCACCCTCAGGTACCACCCCAGAGCATGTGATACAATGCCATTCCAATTCCCACAGACCCATCATTAACCCTCGCCCTCCTTTACTCCACCACAGGGTCCGATCCAAACGACGAGCTACAGGACACCCCTACCAGCACACCTGCAAAGAGGGCCAAGACCAACGGCCAGGGACCCTCCACCTCAGCTGCACGCATCAAGACACGGCAGCAGCACAAATCAGGTGGCAGCACAGAGGAGGGAACATCAACAGGCACCCCAGCAGCCAGCATGCCCACAACACCACCACCACAGGTCCCCCCAATGGATGCCACAGAAGGCACTGCCTCTGGTGGCAGCAGCACCATAGGTGACACCCCATTGATGGCAGCATGCTCCGACACAGAAAACGGGGATGTCGAAGTCAGATCCATCCATGACCTGTCCCAATCCCCCTGTCTGTCCCATCCCGTACAACATGAGGATACCACGCAGGGGCACCCACAAGACAACGACTGGCCATCCCCCACAAGCCCTGTGGCAAGGCAACATGAGGACAACAGCCCCTCTGTGACACCCCCGCAAATGGGCATGGCCCAGCAGAGGCAACAGTCCCTCGACCAGTTAATCGTGCAACAGCAGCAAATGGCCACGCTCCTCAAGGACCATGCCGATGAATGTGGGGGCACTAAGGCAGACATAGAAACATCAACTGAGACACTTAGGGCAGAAATGGAGAGAGGCACAGAGACGCTAAGGGCACAAATGGGGAGTAGCACCGAGAGCCTGAGAGTCCAAATGGAGAGTAGCACCGAGAGCCTGAGAGTCCAAATGGAGAGAAGCACCGAGAGCCTGAGGGGGGAACTGCATGCGACGTCCAAAGACGTATGTGCCGAACTTGCCGCAGTGCGCCGTGTGCTCACTGAGCTCTCGCAAACCCTTAGGGACATGCATGGACGTGAGCAGGCAGACACATCATCCGTTGCAAGTTCCGTCCAGGGCAGCCCACAACGTAGATCTGGAAGGAACCTGCGCTCCACAGGCAGGGGTGCCCCTGATACCCGCAGAGGGGGCTTGCAATAGCGACAGCCCACTGACAATGAGCATCTTTGGACACTGGGGTTCGGGGGGGAGGTAGGAGGGTGGAGGGGGTGTGTTGGGCTCACTTGGGTGGCGGGTCGATAGGGTGTTCAACATGACATCACATATGCCATAAAAAGTGCACGATCAACCAATGAGATGTGTGGACATTGATTTTTGTGTACTAGGCCATCATAGGCGTACAGTCCATATTGTGCATGTCCCAGACACGCACAGTGCCACGAGTCCCGTGTCCATGTATCAGCCACCAGGCGTGAGTGCTAGAAGCATACATCAATGAGATGCTGACGAATGTCACGGCCCTCCGGTGCCTCGCAGACTCCATGAGGTGCTGCCACATCCCCACCCTCATCATGACCATCATCAGGTGCTTGCAGTTCTGCGTCAGGGGGCATGGGCACATTTCTACGTACGCACATGTTGTGGAGCATGACACATGCCATCACCATCTTTGCAACCTTCTCATGGCGGTACAGGAGTGCCCCGCCAGACCTGCTGAGGCAGCGGAAACGAGTCTTCAGTAGGCCGAATGCCTGTTCAATGACTACACGGGTACGTGAGTGGGCATGGTTGTAGTCCTCCTCATGCTGGTCCCGTGGGTTCCGGACTGGTGTGAGGAGCCATCTCTTCAGTGGATATCCAGCATCACCTGTATGTGGACGAGAAACGTATGATGTGGAATGCCATTGCTACGTACGCACCCCTCCCCCCCCTTCCTGCCAGGTCATTGCCAAATCACATTCCCCACATAATCATGCATGTAATGAGACTCACCGAGTAGCCAGGATCTGTTCCCTGCGTGTCGCTCCATGTAGCGTGGTATTGTAGAGTTCCTCAAGACCATAGAATCATGGGTTGATCCAGGGAATCGGGCACAACAATGTGTAATGATCCTGTTGGAGTCACACACCATTTGTACATTCAGGGAATGAAATTGTTTTCTGTTGCGGTACTGGGCCTCCATGGCATGTGGGACGACCAATTCCACATGGGTGCAGTCGATGGCACCAATGCAACCCGGTATGCCGGCAAGTGCATGGAATCCCACTTTTGTGTTGGTAATTTCCTGCTCCGAGCGTGGTAGAGAGATGTAGTCGTCTGCGTGCTGCAGGAGGGCATCGAGCACTTGCAATAGTGTCCGTGAGAACAGTGGCTGAGAAATGCCATGCAACTGTCCGACTGTGTGCTGGTAGGTGCCTGTGGCCAGGAAGTGGAGTACAGACACCACCTTCAGTAGGGGTGGGATGGCGGTTGGGCTATCTATCATGCTGACAAGGTCAGCCTGTGTCATGTCCACAATGGCGGCTATGGTGTCCCGGTCCAGACGGTAGAGGGTGTGGATCTGCTCATCAGTGAGGTTGAACGGATGTGCTCGGAGGCGTGGGATTGCGGGCTGCCTGCGTGGTGGTAGTGGCTGTGCTGGCGGCCCTTGCTGGCCCTGCCTTGGCCTCCTCCTCCTCCTGCGTCTCCTTCGTGCGGCCGGTTGCAGTTGGTGTTCGTCTTCTTCTTGGAGTTGGAGTACTTGCAGTGCTATCAGGTCCCCCAGGGCCAACATCGCGAGTCCTGCCGGTAGCATTTCGGTGTGGTTGTGGGAGGAGACTGGCTGTGCAATTTATGTGTTTTCAGGCTGTATGGCCTCCACCTGTGGTGATTAATTCCACCTGTGCAAACTGCTCTCCCCTTTGGCCGAGCACGTCCCGCGCACAACGCTGCAAATCGGGGAATGGCATCTTGCTATTGCAATCATGTATTTGTACCCGATGGCCGTGTAACATTGGTTGACATGTTCATTCTGCTGTGGTCCCATTGTTGCACATACTATCTGTGCAGTCGCGAACAGACTTGTGAAGGGTCAGTGGAACGTAGTACTCGAGTAACGGTGGGCCCTCATGCATCACTGTACCGAGTTGCAATGACGGGCGGGGCGTCCCATTTGTGGGTGAAGGCAGTTGCCATTTTCACACACAGCCGCACTAGATGGATTAATTAGTGATTTCAAACGGCCACAGATGCCTCTTCGACGTGATGTTGCAAATGTGGAATGCGAAGGGCGGCGCTTTCGGTTTCCAGCTAGCGGCGAGGAGATGCCCACAGGTCTGACTGCAAATATAACGTTCTGTTGTTCAATGTACTTGAGACAGGGCCCATGGCGAGGAAGCAGTGATTGATATGAATAGTTTGGGATGCGCAATTGCTACGTGGGCGATGAGGCCGGCCGTTCCCAAATACATGTTACTTCACAACACTGGAATTACGGGCTGGGGCACTGTGGATTTTGCAGGCTGCATAACGCACAGACTCAATGGATGTTTCTAATGTTATGTGAGTAATTATTCAGGCGTTTTGATTCCGGGATGAGGGAATGATGCATGGATGCATGGGCAGGTGATTTGATACAGAGTTTGCCATGTACAGGGCTTCTTGGGATCTATCCGCCTCCCCTACGCTATGTGATGCAGGGCTGCCATGGTGGGACCATCGTCTATCTGGCCTTGTTGAGCCCTCCCTGTCTCGACACGCCCTCAGTCACTTGTGTCCATGCACATTAACATTCCCATCTGATGGATTCTGTTTTGACAGACGCATGCACAGGTACACTCGTTTGTGATGGTGTTTGCACCTCGATATAGATGGTTAGGAGTCGCAAGTGGTTTTGGGGTGGTGATGATCCTTTGGAGTGGGCTAGCATGCATATGGCTGTGGATTTCGTGTGATCATTGAAGTGAGTTGTTGGAATGTAGTTCTGATGGCCATTCTGTTCTTTTTCTTTTCTTTTGGTTGACAGGTATCTCCTCCCCTTTTGCCACTGCCATCTGTATGCCACTCCTGCAGATGGGTTTTACTCCCGACACCTGCTGCTTCGTGTTAATCAGTGGAGCAGCATTACGATCTTATGGGACGATCGCCAATGGCCCACATGCCCTTACGCAGTACTGGTGGCTCGGAGCAACATTTCGGCCTTTCAGCTGGACTAGTGCCTCCCCATTGGGACGGCCCTGCGGTTCTGTGCGCTTCCATGTTGCCTTTTCGTACGTGAATGTGGCTCTGTGTACCATGAGGGAACAGGACGACACACAAGTAGTGGCTGGTCATTTCTTGCGGATGCAGCCCACAATGGTGATTGGTGTTTAGGAGTTCATGGCCTGATGGCTGTATGGGCTTGGTGACTTTGATGTGCATTAAATTTCTATTCTGATTTGGCCCGTGTAGCGTTTTTCTTTGCAAGTGATGTGGCATATGCCTATTTGGGGGGCGATGTATTGTGAGGAGATCTGCATTGGGTTCCAGCTTCGGAGTTTAGTTGCGTGGTACTGTACTGGGCGCGTTTGCCTACTAAGCCCGTGAGGTCAGGGATGGGGGCTGCCAATATGACAGTTTGAATGTTGTCATGCTCAGGGGCGGGGGATTGGGTTTTGTGTAACAGATGCCGGTCAGCCAGGTGGACTGGTGGAATGATGTGATTCTCGGAATATGGCTGGTCACAGGTGCCTGTGTTTGCGTGCGTTTCTTGGTGGGGGACTGTGGTCATGTCCATTGGGATGGCTTCTGTATTCGTGCCATCTGTGCCCTGCAGCTCCCATTGGCCCCTCTTGTGTTTCTTTTGTTCGTTGCCATGCATGGGTGACTTGTACATTTCAATGGTTGCATTGTGGCTTCATTGCACCTACCGGGAGTTGTACTTTGTGGGCAGGGAGCGGTGTACAGGCACTCAGTGGGGCCGTTTACGGTTGATTCGCGATGCCGTACTTCTCACCATGGCGGAATGGTACATTACGCCATGCCTGATGGCGTTAGGTACATGTCCGCTAGGGTCGGAATTGGCGTACCGTTGCGCCATGGTGGTGTTTGCGGTTTCGCATGGCGCGCGCGCGCGTGCTTGGTGCAGTTAGCGTTGGCGTTCACTACGGTGTCGCTAATGGCTTCGTACTTTGCGGTGACGGGTCATAGTCGCACCGAGCGCTATTCGATGGCGGTATTGCATTTCCGCCATCGTTTTCCGATTTCCGCAAGGGTCGTAATGAGGGCCATTGTGTGAAAAACTCTGATTGCCATGGCACTGTTTCCTTTGAAAATACTGTAGTGAATACTACAACCTTGGCGTGGGCAACGTTTTTGCAGTTTTGGTTGTGAAAACGGTGAGTTCTAGCGGTAAATGTTCCAGTTGTTTTTGGTTCTCTTTTTAATCTTGCATGCCTTTGCTTGCAGGTGTACACTTGGCCTGGAAATGGCTCCTCACCATTAATGCGGACAATTGTGCAGTGCAAGATTAAAAATGCCTGCCTCTGAAGCCAGCACACTATATGGCAAGGGAAAGTTTCACCACGCCCGTGCGCAATGAGGCCCACGGGTGTGTTGCCCGGAACAAGCAATAAATAAATAATAATAATAAGGATCATAATTTAGGTCTTGGAAAAACACTCTCATTTTACTTAATTAAAGCATGGAAACTGCAAGCGATCAACTGGGTACGGCATACATTTGTGTTTAAAGTAGTGCCCGGGTTGCCAGTGTAAATATGCCCCTTCCTGATATTTTGTCACCCTTGTAATATTCAAATTTTAACCAGGACCTATTTAATACTTTACATATCATTCCTTCTTTTACTTATTTCCCCATTGATAGTCACCAAGTAGCTCCATCCCCTGCAAGTGAGGACCTGACAAGAGCAGGAAAATGGGGAGACCACTGATCAAGAGGTAAAGCGGGGTGAGCTGAAGGATCTGAAGCCACTGACTCCCCGCAACCAACAGAGCTGTCCTTACCCGGTGACTATCAATGGGGAAATAAGTAAGACAAGTTGAGACCCGCTGTCCACACTGGATGGATACCTGCTCCTAGGAATGATATGTAAAGTATAAAAAAGGTCCTGAAGAAAGTGGGGTGGAAGGAATGATACAACCCACTGAAACTGGTTGACCGTCTTTTCAGGATGTTCAGTCACTAAATGAACACCTGCTGTTTAAATTTATGTTTTAAAATGTATGAGCACATGAGAAGGGAGCAATACAAACTGATATCTTCCTCCCTCTAGTGCTCACGAGTCTGGTTTGTATCCAAAATTTTGATAGTAATTTGTTATACTAATCTCCTATTGGTGCTCAAGGGAGGCAGGGTCAGTTTCTTTCTCCGTCCCCTTACCCTAGACAAGCGGCACATCGGCACTATCTAGGGAAAGATATTCATACAAGGACATTTAGCGTTGGTTGGAGGGAGAGATATGCTAGTCACAAGCAACATATGAAGGAATACTGGGGCCAATACTTCTGTCTGATACACCATTGAATTGGACCAGCAAAAGGGCACGAGTGTGAGGCACAAAGGGAGAAGGAGGAGAAGGAGTTGGAGGGCTCTCGCAATCCACATGTCACACTTACTTGGCCACCATTAAATATTTTGGCCACCATTAGAAAATATCTTGTTCCTTGGGAGGGGGTTTGGTCTAACCGTCTGAATCACTGCAAAGCGAATGCTGTTTGTGTGTCCACATTTCTAAATGTCCAAAAAATGGACGAGATGCAAGATCGTCTTCAAACCCAAAGAGAAAACAAGCATTGGCAATGCCAACAGTTTGGGTTTTCGTACAGGCATGGGTAAGGCATTTGCCAGGCACTGCCATAGTGGTATTAACTGACCATTGATGCTAGCAGGTGCAAAATGGTGCAAGTACCTTGGCATCTACAATGCTTGTTTTTAACAGGACTTCATTGAAGGGCAAACATAGTGTTTATAAATCGAGTGGCTGAAGGCAGACCTAGATAAGACATGTTTAGTACACCAGTAGTGCGTTCACAGCACCAATGAAGTCATTGGGCCTCATTACACGGATGGCGGTAAGGGTTTACCGGTACTGGTAAGGGTACCAGTGCCGGTAAACCCTTACCGCCTTACTACGCCTTACTTTGTGGGACCCTACCTTAACGGCTGGTTAAGGACAGGACCCGCAAAGGGACCTTGGAGGTAATTATGGTACCGCAACTTGCCATACCGTAATTACCACCTTCCCCATTCCCATTGAGCCCTATGGAGGTACAAATACGAATGGGGAAGTGCCATGGTGAATGGGGAATTACCGCCCCACACACCTTGGAATAGGGTGGTAATTCTGCCATTCACCATGGCAGACTCAGTCAAATACTGCCATGGTTACCGCCGTCCATGTAATGAGGCCCATTAACTCTTACAAGACTGCTTTGAAAGACACTGGCAGGCTATTTGAGTGACTAGTTTGTTGTTAAGGCTTAATGAAAACGAGCTCAAAGAGCTCTCACAGGGACGCTTAAGCTCACCACGAGCCTACACTACAATCACAGGCTCGGTGTGATTTTCACTAAAACATTTCAGAGAGATGTTTTACCGAAAACCAAAGCACTGAAAAAAATCACTGAATATTATTTTGTTCTCTTTGGGCCCCTCCAAACTTCCCAGGTCCCTACGATTTTAAGCACACCCCAGTACCCTCCCCACCCGTTTTAACCCCTTACACCACCCATATGTAAAAAACTAAACAATTAGGTGTTTTTTTCATGGTTTCGTTAAAACATCCCTCTCTGAAAGTATTTCCTGAAAATCACTGGATACCCAATCACACTCACCCATAGGAGTAAACACACATCCCACCAGGAAGCCACCATATTGCATCAGAGTGCTATACACAACAATTTAACATAACATTACTATGTTCTCCATTCCTATTAGTACACTATCTGTTCCTTTTGGTACAGTTGTGCATCCTTGCTTATTGTCACTACCCCACCACCTTCTTTCTCAATACCCATTTCACCTGCTTCTGCCCCTGCTTTTTCTGTCGTCCTTTACCTTATCTCCTTCCTTTCCAACCACATGCTAAGGTCTGGGGGATGCTGGTGGCAGAAGCAGCTTTTGGTCGGGGCAGGGAGAAGAGGGAGAGTCCAAGGGCAGTGTCGCTGGCTCCTGATGAGGCATCAGAATTCTAAATGATTTATGGCTCGGTCCTCAAAGCTGGTGATTTTTTTTCAGTCGAGGGCCTAAACATTTACCCAAGTTAATGCGAATGACGAGCATAGAAAGGTATCCCAAACCAATTACGGTGGATTCAGGGCGTCTATCTCCCCAAGACATCTTTTAAAATAATGTGTTGAAATGGTGCATTTTGCAGCACAATTTTTGAGGAAAATTAAGTAAAACGCCACACAATTTACAATTAGATCTCTAGGGTAACATGTAATCATTGCATTAATTTCATTATTCACAGGCAGTAACTTCTATTTTTTGTGGGGGGGGGCTACATAGTTCCCCAAATTAGCAAAGGTGACTGAGCGTAGCAAGGGATCCCACTAAACTGCAAGAGGGTTTGGGGGTTCACAACCATTAAATGCCAAAAATGATCACTATAAACCCCTTGGATGAGGCTGTGACCACAGCTTATCTATACCTGCAATGGTCACTATATAGCACTTACTTTAGTTTTTGGGTATAATCCGTCTATGTTTATAATGTCCACGGTAAATAACTTACAAGAAGCTGCAGTTACAATGTTGTTATGCCAGTAACCTCACTGTAAGTCACATTCATGAGGATGTCGGCACAATCTATGCCTGTAATGGTCACTGTAAATCACTTGCATTAGGCTGCAACCACAACCTGTCTATGCCAGTAATGGGCACAGTAAATCCTCTGCTTTAGGCTGCGGCCAACACCTATCTATTCATGTAATGGTCACTGTAAGTTACTAGCTTGACGTCACAACCTATCCATGCCAGTAAACTTCATTGTAAATCACTTGCATGAGCCTGTGGCCACAATCCATATATGCTAGTAATGGTCACTGTAAATCACATTATTATTTGCTCACCCAGAGCTACTTCCTCCACTTGGTGAGTGCTTGTTGTAAGCAGTCCCTTGTGTGTTTTCCCGTCCTTGGGGCTCCATTTTGTTCTTGTCTCCTCACCCATTCCCAGCCCCTCCCAGGCCCACCTCTCTGCCCGCCCTTGTTTCTCCCTATTGGTCAGTGATATCATCACATGACCAGAACAGCCAAGATCACTTGTGAGTTTTCTCTTGGAGCTGATTCCACTTGGCGAGTGCTTGATGTTGGCTGCACCTTGTGTGGTTTCCCCTACTTGGAGCTCCATTTTGTCCTCATTCCCTCGCTCATTCCTAGCCCCTACCAGACCCTCCTCCCACTCATCCCGTCCCTTTTTCTCCCTATAGGTCAGTGATATCATCATGTGACCAGAAAAGCCAAGATGACCAGAGAGTTTTCTCCTTTGGCTGCTGACATCCCACTTGTTGTGACCCTAATTCCATATATATGATCCATAATACCAATAATGACTCTGAGACATTGAGTAGGTCTTACTTCTTTCAATTTCTGATCTTAACTGCCTTCCAGCTCTCCCAGCCCTACATTCTCTCTTCCATTCCCCAGGGTTCTCTTGCCCACATTCAATATTCTGCTCAGTCACAACATCGCTCTTATTTGCTTGCCACTCACTCAGAGCTACCTCCACTTGTTGAGTGCTTAGGGTTGCCTGCACCATGTGTGCTTTCCCCTACTTGAGGTTCAATTTTGTCCTTGTCTCCTCACTCAATCCCAGCCCCTTGCAGTCCCTTCTCTTGCCCATCCCTCTGCTCGCCCTTGTCTCTCCCTATTGGTCAGTGATAGCATCACGTGACCGTAACAGCCAAGATCACCAGAGAGTTTTCTACTTCAGCTAATAACATCCTGCTCTCATTTTCTTGCCGCTCACTCAGAGCTACATCCACTTGGTGAGTGATTGGTGTCTCCTGCACTATGTGTGTCTTTCCCTACTTTGGGCTCCATTTTGTCCTTGACTCCTCGCTTGTTCTCAGGCCCTCCCAGAGCCTTCTCTTACCCACACCTCTGCCTGCCCTTGTTTCTCCCTATTGGTCAGTGATATCCTCACGTGAACAGAACAGCCAAGATCAGCAGAGAGTTTTTCCCTTTGGTTGCTAACTCCCCGCTCTAATTTGCTGGCTGCTCGCCCAGAGCTACCACCGCTTTGTGAGTGCTTGGTGTTGGCTGCACCTTGTGTGTTCTTCCCTACTTGAGGCTCCATTTTGTCCTTGTTTCTCAGCTCGTTCCCAGCCCCTCCCAGTCCCTCCTCTTACCCACCCCTATGCCTGCCCTTGTTTCTCCCTATTCGTCAGTGGTATTGTCACATGACCAGCACTGCCCACTTCAGAGGACCTGCCAGGGCAGCCTTGCCCGGGCAGCCGGCTAAGGGCTAAAGGCAAAGTGTAGCTCCCTTGGGCAGCCCCCTCGGCTGTTTGCCTGTTCGCTATGGGCGCCACAGCCATGACCTGAAAAATATCTGCATCAACACCCAGACAAAAGACATCCCACCAGATGTCCTTTTAATTTGAGCTGGATATCTGAGTTAGCCACAGCCTTTTAATTTTAGCTGGATGTCTGAGTTAGCCACTGCCATTTCATTTTAGCTGGATGTCTGAGTTAGCCACTGCCTTTTCATTATAGCTGGATGTCTGAGTTAGCCACTGCCTTTTAATTTGAAATGGATATTGGAGTTAGCCTCTGTCATTTAATTATGGAGGGTATTTGAAGTAGCCATTGTGTTTCTAATTTTAACTGGATATTTGGGTAAGCCACTGTCTTTCAATTTTAGCTGGATATCTGAGTTAGTCCTTTTTTTTTTAATTTTGAGCTGGATACCTGAATTAGCCACTGCCTTTTAATTTTAGCAGGATATTGGAGTTAGCCACTGCCTTTGTATTTAGTGCGATATTTGAGTTAGCCACTGTTTTTTGAATTTTAGCTGGATATCTGAGTTAGACACTGACTTTTAATTTTAGCTGGATATTGAAGTTACCCACTGCCCTTTAATTTGTGGAGATATTTGAGTTAGCCACTGTGTTTCTAATTTTAGCTGGATATTTGAGTTAGCCACTGCCTTTTAATTTCAGCTGGCTATCTGAGATAGTCACTGCTTTTAATTTTGAGCTGGATATCTGAGTTAGCCACTGCTTTTTAATTTAGTGAGGTACTTGAGTTAGTCACTTCTTTTTAATTTTAGCTGGATATTGGAGTTAGCCACTGCCTTTGTATTTAGTGAGATATTTGAGTTAGCCACTGTTTTTCAGATTTTAGCTGGATATCTGAGTTAGACACTGCCTTTTAATTTTAGCTGGATATTGAAGTTAGCCACTGCCCTTTAATGTATACAGATATTTGAGTTAGCCACTGTGTTTCTAATTTTAGCTGGATATTTGAGTTAGCCACTGCCTTTTAATTTCAGCTGGATATCTGAGATAGCCACTGCTTTTAATTTTGAGCTGGATATCTGAGCTAGCCACTGCTTTTTAATTTAGTGAGGTACTTGAGTTAGTCACTTCTTTTTAATTTTAGCTGGATATTTGAGTTAGCCACTGCCTTTTAGTTTAGCGAGATATTTGAGTTAGCCACTGTGTCTCTAATTTTAGCTGTATATTGGAGTTAGCCACTGATTTTTAATTATATCTGGGTATTAGAGTTAGTCATTGCATTTTAATTTAGCAAGATATTTGAGTTAGTCACTGTGTTTCTAATTGTAGCTGGATATTTGAGTCATCCACTTCTTTTAATTTAGCGAGATACTGGAGTTAGCTTCTGTGCTTTAAATTTTAGTGAAATATTTGACTTAGCCACTGTGTGTCTAACTTTAGCTGGATATCTGAGATAGCCACTGCTTTTTAATTTTAACTGGACATTAGAGCTAGCAACAGCTTTTAATTTAGTGAGATATTGGAGTTAGCCACTTTATTTCTAATTTTAGCTGGATCTCAGAGTTAGTCACTGCCCTTTAATTTAGCGTGCTATTTAAGTTAGCCAATGTGTTTCTAATGTTAGTTGGATATTTGAGTTAGCCACTGCCTTTAAATTTAGTTAGCCATTGTGTCTCTAATTTCATCTGGTTATCTGAGATAGACACTGCTTTTTAATTTTATCTGGATGTTGGAGCTAGCCACTGCTTTCAATTTAGCGAGATATTTGAGTTAGCCACTGTGTGTTACGCCTCGGCAGGCACGGAGGAGGATTATAGCCCTTCGGAAGGGCATGCGTCACATTGCAAATCCATTCTACGCCCACTGGCAACTGCCCTGGAAAATAGTGGCCTCGGCTCACTCCGCGGCGCTCTGCGGCGAGTCGAACTACGATTCCCAGCATTCCGCCTCCCGCTCTCAGCAGATGGGCGATGATGCGTGAACCTCGGTTTCGTCCGGTTCCACCTTTCCCCTTCCCGATTTAAACCGCACAACCGGGAAAGTCGCTGCTTCTGATTAAAGTTGCATCCCGGTGTTTAGAAGTTCCGTCTTCGATCCTACTATAAACCAGTGTACCAGACCTAATTCCTCCTTCATGGACTGCCTCTGCCTGTCGATTTTGGAAAACTACTGACCCGTGTACCAGACCTATTTCCTCCTTCACGAACTGCCTCTGCCTGCCGGTTTTGGAAAACTACTGACCCGTGTACCAGATCTATTTCCTCCTTCACGGACTGCCTCTGCCTGCCGATTTTGGAAAACTACTGACCCGTGTACCAGACCTATTTCCTCCCTCACGGACTGCCTCTGCCTGCCGATTTGGTAAACTACTCACCTGTGTACCAGACCTCTTTTTCTCCCTCACGGACTGCCTTTGCCTGTCACCGAAACCATCACCTACAATTCTTATGGTTGTTGTTCCCATCATCTCCACAATCAGACTTCCATTGGACATCCTCCAATAGTGCACAGGGACGCCTTGCAGAGAGTGCACCCACTCGACTCTAGCGCGGCCCTCGTTCCGCCCGGGTTTAGTTCCCTAACTAACCTTCCCCGTTTATTATTTTGCACTTCCGTTTTTGGACTCCTTTGGGATAACTCAGACTCGACAACAACATCCGTGGTAAGGGTTCTCCAATTTATGATTCTATACCTCGTAGCCTAGCGACAACTATCATTAGTGTAGGTTACATTCTCCTTTCTTACTTATAGGTGGTTCCGGTTGCCTTAAACAAGGGGAGGGCATAGCTCAGGTACTACTAGAAAGAAGTATCAAGGGAAAGGATTCTTCTTAAGTTCCTATTGCTCACCTCTTGTTTTTTCCTTTACAGCTGGGTTCTTGGCGGCGTGTCCTCCCCGCCCTTTTGAGCGATCAGTCCATCTGCCTGGTCCTACCCAGCAGAGGGTCATATCGTTAAAAAGGTCTTGTGCCCTCACAGAGAGGAGGCTAGGTTGGAGGCCCCGACCTAGCTCTTCAATCAATAGTGCAGTCCTGTGTCTTCCGGCCACCGATTGGTTTACTTCCCGTCCGGTGAGTAACACTGTGATTCTAATGTAAGTGGGCTATCTGAGGGAGTCACTCCCTTTTAATATAGCAAGATATTTGCGTTAGCCACTGTGTCTCTAATGTTAGCTGGATATCTGACTTGGCCACTGCCTTTTAATTCAGCAAGATATTTCAGTTAGCCACTGTGTCTCTAATTTTAGCTGGTTATCTGAGATAGCCACTACTTTCTTAATTTTAGCTTGATATTGGAGTTATCCATTGCTTTTAATTTAGCAAGATATTTGAGTTAGCCATTGCGTTTCTAATTTTAGCTGGATATTTGAGTCAGCCACTGCTTTTAATTAAGCAAGATATTTGAGTTAGGCACTGTGTTTTTAATTCAAGCTGGATATTTGAGTTAGCCACTACCTGTTATTGTGGCTATATATATGAGTTATTCACTGCTTTTAATTTTAGCTGGATATCTGAGTTAGCCACTGCCTTTTAATCTAGTGAAACAGTATCACCACCCATCCCTGCTAGTCACCAGAACAGACACAGCAGTCTTTACATCATGCCAACTAACTCGTAAACCAGAGTGGGCACTTTGGCACACCAGAAGGGGAATGGACGGAGAAAGAGGATCCTTCTATTCTAGTCGTTTTCATGGTGGGGATCACAAGGAGGTCTGCAGTGCCTGAACGCAGATTTCTGTTGGGTTGGTATCATGTGATTTTTCTATGTTCATTAAATATGTGCACTAACCTGTGAACTCATGTGTTGTCAATAGCCAAAATAGAGAACTGTAATCAAGGAGACACATGTATCAAAATAGTCAGAAAGCATGAATAAGTAAATTAAGATTTTGAAGCACCAAGGTATCAGGCAACACTATCAGATCCAATGGACCTTCCTCCTCATTGGTCAGTTCAAGAGTCCAATACTGAAAGTAAGCCTCAAACAGACCAAGATGTCATATGAAACTCACATGGATTTTTACTTGAACCAAGAATGTACCATCCCACACCGACAAATGCAATATACACTTAATAGTGGCTTATAGCTCTGACAACTCAAAGTGATGCCCTTTCTGCTCACCTCCAGAGCAAGATCAATTAAGTACTCTAAAATCACCTATTGAAGGCTACACCTAGTATGAATTCCCACAACAAAGTGGCCCCATTTATCTGGTAATAGAAGCAGCCCCAAGGATAAAGAAATGAGCAGCTATGTCTTACCTTAATGTAAATCTGCAGTGTAAGACAGTCTGGATTCCGTCCACAACACGGAACCGAGACTGCTCTCATTGATCTGAAAGCTCAAATTGATGAGCTAAGAGACAAAGGTCAATTAGCCCTTCTCCTACTGCTGGATCTTGACCTTGTAGACCACAAAGTCCTTTGCAACCACCTCAATTGCGCAGCACACTTCTCCAAAGAAGCCATAACCTGGGTTGAATCCTTCCTCAGCGAAAGGACCATGAAGGTGTTCTACCCTACAGATGCAGCAGACCCAATCCCCATCTCATGCTGCGTACCTCAGGGATCCTGTGTATCTCCAATACTCTACAACATATTTACTAAGCCCCTCTTTGATGATCTGGACCTTCCTGATATCCCCTACACTAACTATGCAGATGATACCCAGATTCTCCTCCCGCTTTCAGAGATTATAATGAGGATTTGGCCTTGGTAAATAGAGTGTATCTCATCACCCAGGCATGGATGGCCACTCACGGTCTATGCCTGAATGATGACAAAACAGAGTTGATCATTCTGGGCAACCAATCTAATCTAAAAAAAACTAGGCCAGAACTAGCCTGCATTTGAGATCGATGGGAATACTATTAAGGTAGCCAGGGAAGTGAAGACTCTAGGCTTCCATCTAGATGCTACCCTCTCCTTCAACAAACAGGCGAACTCATTGGCTTCGACCACAGCTTACACATGTAAACTTATCAGAGCAGGCAAACACTTCATCTCTAATGACAACTGCATGATCCTAGCTAGATCTCTTGCTCTATCTAGACTCAATTACTGCAACGCCTTATATATCGGGGCCAACAAACACACCATAAACAGAATTCAAATTCTACAAAATAACACCCTGAGAGCTGGCCTTGGTATCCCTAGACTAGCACACATTTCTAAGATAAGGCGCAATCACAACTGGTTGTCTACCCAAGATAAAATACTACTGAGAGTAGCCTCCCTCACTCACAAAGCCCTCAACAACATGGCTCCTCCATACCTAATTAATAGATTTGTAGTAAGAAGTTCCTCCAGACCTGCAAGAATCTCCAATGCCAACACACTTATCATTCCTAGATTTAAACTTACCAAGGCCGGAGGCGCCAGCTTCCCTGTCTGTGCAGCCCAAGTATGGAACTCACTACCCCATACTATACGCGAGGAGAAATCCTACCCGAAATTCAGATCCAATTACACTAACCATCAGAAACAATTGGTCAGCTAGCCAGCTCTACCTACCCCCACTATACTGATGATATGCCTCCTGCAAACTGCTTAATATTCTGTAGATGATTTATTTCCTGCAAACTGATTAATTCTCTGTATAAAATTCTCTGTACTAGCGATACAACTTGTATATATTGTTAATTATATGTGTAACCACGCAACTATGTAACCTATGCCTTGCATATCCTGTACTGCTGCGCCCTATTACCCCCAGGTCTGGTGCGCATTATAAATGAATAAAACAAACAAATAAACAAACAAACAGTATGCAGAAAATGGGAAGTTGTTGAAGCCAGCCTCCCCTCTCGCACCAAAATACTAATGGTTGTCAATCATGTGACAATCACATGATGAGTAACCCATGACGTCAGAGTTCTCAAGCTCTTAATTATGGCGGTGCCCATCTTCAGGTCCAGGGTTATACTCCATCTACCGATCCTGTATCGCGGGATTCTAACCCCTCCATGCTATTGTGGGCGGCCTTCTTAACGGGAATTACCATCCGCTAACAGAAACACACACATGGCTACAAGTCATCTACCCATCAAGCTTTATACAGTGACTGCCATTCAGACAGTAAGATATTCTATGGTACAATGACGCCATATGGAAGATATTCACGATTTTCAACAAAATGCCCATTGAGAACATTAACCAATGCAGTATTGCACATATACCGTATTACAGTTATCTACAGCTTGTGGTGGCATCAATTTGTCGAATAATTATAAATAATTCGGCTGATCTTACAAAACCTTTATAAGCATACTGAACTCCTGTCAGTATAAGTCACTCAGTGTGCTGTACCTATATTTGACAATTCCTTAACTGCCCTCCCGCAGGAATCACCATTTATGTAGATGCTCATCTGTTCCCAAAATAGTTGTTTGGATGCATTTGATTGAATTGAATAAATAAGCAAATGTAATACACAGATGTGTTCTATTATAAGTGTCTCATACAACCTACTGTATATGTATACATTATGTACTCTGCTCGAGGTATTTCGTTACATTATACGAATGACTTACATTTTCCATAATGTATTTGCTCTACAGACTAATATGTTCAGATATAATGGGTTAAGATCTACTGGTAATCCTATGTCACCAATATGTATAAATTAACCATGTTTTGCCTGTTACAAATCTTACATGCGATCTACAGTATATTTCTCTGTACATTATGTAGAAGCCCCCAATAACATTGTGCACTTTAATCACGCTGCTCATGAAATGTAGCCATCATGACAAACCCTTTTTACACACTTTATGGTGTACCATTTTTGTGATTATAAGAATCATGTAATTTCAAATTCTCAATGAATTCTTCTTGGGCTCAATGCTTCTGATTGCTCAATGCAGAATATCTCCTTCTGGTGAAGTTAAGTATTCAGAGATCGTCCTCGCTTGGCAGACCTGACTTGCTCAAGAATGAAGAAGTTCATTTGTGATATATTGTGGTGCACTTCTCCAAAATGTTTTGCTACTGGTGAATGAGTCTGATGGGTTCGTATATTAGATTTGTGTTCCATCCACCTTGTTTTTGCTTTTCCTGTAGTCAGTCCAACATAAAAGATGCTGCATGGGCACTTGATCCCATAAATCACGTTTGTGGAGTCACACATGGTTGTACGTATTAAACAAATCTTTCTACCATTGTATGGATGATTTATGAAATGGCCTTTTATGATATTATGGCAATGCTGGCAGTTATTACATGATAATGTGCCTGTACCGTGTGGTTTGGGTGGAGCATATTCAGACAGAATCAAATAATCCCTTACAGACTTGCTCTTACGATATGCAAAGGTTGGTGGTGGTTGATCAAATAACTGGGAAAGAGTTGGATCCACTTTTAAGATTTTCCAATTATTTTTCAAAATTGTCTTAATTTTCTGACTTTGTTGGGAAAACATAGTTACATATACCAACTTTTCTGTTGGGAATTCATGTACAGGCTTCAAGGTTGCTGCCATATTCACTGTTGTAGGTTTTTCTGCAGTTGCTGATATTGTTGTTTCAGGTTAAACTCTTTTTACAAATGTTGCTTGCAGATTTGCCGATGTTGTGGCAAACTCATGATCTTCAGAGATTATTCTTTTATAGCACAAAAATTAGCTATGGGGCATACTCTCTATAGTTCACCTACAATTAAACCTTGATGCTAACAGAAAGCTGTTTATGTCAGTTGGTTTATTATATTTCCATTTTTAACATACACCTCAATGCCCAACAACTGTATTTCGCTGGTCCTGTGTTTCATCGTAAACTGTATTCCGGGTGCTAGGTGACTCGTGAAGTCTGAGTATCTGGAGTGCCTCTCCATATTCTAAACGTATCATGCAGTTCTCTGGTGTTTCATTACTTGGTTAGAGCAGTTCTCACAACTACGCACAGTTTTCTGCAGGTACAGGGGTCACCAAAAACAGACAGCCCAAAAGAGGTACAGTTCTCTGTGGTTACATGTCTTCACCCTCAGGTCCAGTTCATGGCATGAACAGCTGGTGCAGTTCTCGGATGTATCATTACTTGGCAAGTGCAGTTCCCATCAGCTACAGAGAGCATTCTACAGGGATAGGCCTCCTCTTCAATAGACAGCCTTCAACAGGTACAGTTTTCAGGAGATACCCGTGGTCATCCCCAAGTACAATTTCTGTGATGTGCAGGTAGTGCAGTTCTCACAATTTTCATTACGTGGTTAGTGCAGTTCTCAGCAACTATGCACAGTGTTCTGCAGGTACAGGGTTCACCACAAACAGACAACCCAAAATAGGTACAGTTATCTGTGGATACAGATCTTCACCCTCTGGTACAGTTCATGGCATGAACAGCTGGTGCAGTTCTCAGATGTGTCATTGCTTGCTTAGTGCACCTCTCAGCAGCTAAACACAGAGTTCTACATGTACAGGGCTCACCATCAACAGGCAGCTCTATAGTGGTCCAATTCTATGTGGATACAGACCTTCATCCTCAGGTACAGTTCATGGCATGAACAGCTAGTGCAGTTCAAAGATGTTTCATTACTTGGTTAGAGCAGGCCTCATCAACTACAGAGAGCATTCTATGGGCACAGGGCTCACAATCAACAGACAGCCTTCCACAGGTACAGTTCTCTGGAGATGCCCTTGGTCATCTGGAGATACAGTTCATGGTGTGTGCAGCTAGTGCAGTTCTCGGATGTTTCATTGCGTGGTTAGTGCAGTTTTCAGCAGCTACACATATCATTCTACAGGTACAAGGCTCGCCATCAGCAGGCAGTCCTTTACAGATCCAGTTCTACAGTGGACACACGTCTTCACCCTCAGGTACAGTTGATGGCATGAGCGGGTCTTTGCAGCAACAGTTATCGGATTTGTAAGTTCTAGGTTGGTGCAGTTCCCTGCAGCTGCAGACGACCCTCTGGAGGAACCATTCCCTGCATACACGCGTCTGCCGGTTACAGTCCTTGCCTGGTACAGGGTTATTCAATGCTCCTGGCTTGACACGACTCGAGATTTCGCTCAAGCCCGTAACCTTGATGCATTCACGTAAAGTAATTCCCACTGATTGCTTATTGAGCACGTCTGATTATCCTTTAAGAGTCACTTTCGAACGATGCCTGAAGGTACGCCATAAAGTAATTGAATTGAGCATAAAGTCCCAGCTGGTAACCTTGCCTCTAATTCGAACAAAGATCCTCTATTTGTAATTTACGGACTCCTCGGATGCTTCGCACATTCCACTAATAAAGATGGGATTTTTATCCCCTATTAACAAACTTCTAAATTTCGTCAACAGCATCCGTGTAATTGAGACAACTGACTCCATTTTCTCAGGTTTAAGGGCTTTTTGATTGGCTCAGATTAATGTGGCCGAGTGAATTCACGGAAAGCAGAAGGGTTCTGGCAAAACAGCATTGCATTTACGGGGCAAACTGTGTCTCCTAAATCTTTGTGCTTTTTTCTGTTATTTGCTTTATACCCTAATTAAATCTGAATTTACTGAGACGGCAATATCCAAACCCCCGCTCACCTCCGAAAACACGTGGCAAGTAATGGTGAAAGAAATTGCCAGCGAAGTAAAAAGTGCAGATTTTGCACTGGAATCCTCTTCTGCCCGTTCTGTGGAAGCAGCATTATGATTCCGCCGCCACAGAAATTGTGCCTGGTTTTTATGAGCGGTTTCCTGCAGAGCATGGCGTTTCGTTCCTGTGCTGGTTTCGTGTGGAGTGATGAGAGACTTCACACAGGTCTTTTTTTTTTCAATTCGTGCTAGGTTCGTGTAGCGACATGAGAAACTTTGTGTGGATTTGTCCGGAACTCTACTAGTTTTGCACAGTGCCACAAGAAACGTTGCACGTTTTTTGGATTTGTGATAGGTTTGCACAGTGACATGGGAAACTTCACGCAGGTCTTTTTGCGATCAGTGCTTGTTTTGTGCAGTGTCATGAAAACTGTGCATGTTTTTTCGATCTGTGATAGGTTTGCACATTGACACAAGAAACATTGTACTTTTTTCGATACATACTAATTTTGAGCAGCGGCATAAGAAAGTTTGTGCGGTTCTTTTGCGATCCGTGCTAGTTTCGTGCAGCGGCACAGGAACATTTCCGTGGGTCTATTTTCAATCTGTTCTAGTTTTGCAATGAAGCATGAGAAACTTGCACATTTTTTTTAACCATGCTAGGTTCCCAGAGCAGCAACAGAAACTTTACGCAGCTTTTTGTATGATTCAAACTAGTTTCGCTTAGTGACACAATAAACTTTGTGTCGCTCTTTTCGATTTTTGCTAGGTTCATGCAGCAGCATGAGAAAGTTTGCATGCCGATTTTTTTGATCTGTACTAGGTTCCCACAGTGACACAAGAAACATTGCAAGTCTCATTTTGATTTGCGCATGGTTCGTGCAACAACACAAGAAACTTTGTGCCGTTCTTTTTGATACACGGCCTGGCGGAACGGCGGATTAGAGCAAAAGTTATCAAAACGTACAGATTTCGCTTCCAAGGGATGGCCGTAAGAAATTTAACAAGTTTGCCCAGCCCCAGTGGCCAGTCCAAAGGCTGTGAATGCAAGGCAAGATAGCATATACATCTGGCACAACAAGCAGAATCTGAAGTCCACATCCTGGTGTCCCCGGCCTCTGTGAAGCATGGAGTAGGTTTGACCGTGGCAGCTCAGAGGAGGACAGTGGCGGGGAGTTCCTTGCTCTGGTCCAGGACTCCATCCACTGACCCAGGGTGGCTGTCTCTACCCAGGAATTAAGTTCTGTGCTGGTGGTTGGAGCTTATTTATTTATTTATTAGCATTTATAAAGCGCTCACACAGCCCAGGGGCATCGAGGCGCTGTTTCAATATTATGGGCCTCATCACAAGGTTGGCGCTAAAAATCTGGCCGTACCGGCATTGCGGTAATAACATGTCCGGCTTGGCACCAACCCGCAAATAGCGGTCGATCAAGAGTGCGCGAGCGCGCGCATCCCTGCATGCCGGTAACGGGCGTACCGGCATGCCGGTAACGACCCCCAAACCACCAGACAGCGGCATCGACCAATACGCACAGAACGGCTCCGCCCTCGGCAACCCCTAAATACCTTTACCGTTATTAACATAGTGAAAATAGCGGGTGCGTTAATACCGGACCCGGAAGTAACGTCATGGCGCCGGAACGGGAAATGCCATGGCGGCCATATTTAAAAACACAATCCATTGTCATCCTCCACCTACAAGACCCTCCACACCCCAACTCCCAGGCCACCATGTACAACATGTCGAAGACCACCCGGAGAGGCTTGGCCCGCCTGCGCAAACCACGTTTTATGGACGATTAGCTGAACATGTTGGCCGACACCCTTGTGGCAAATGCTGAAGTGGTGTTCTGCAACGACCTCAGGCGTCCAGCCCAGCTCAAGAAAAAGGCTGTCTGGGAAGAAGTTGCCCAGAAAGTAAGTGTAGTCGGCACCACCGCACACACAGTGCGTGATTGCAAAAAACGTTGGGACGACAAGGGCTGGCAACAGGAGGAAGACCACACTCCCCACTGAAATTGGCCAGATGGGAGGAGACCTGCAGCTCCATCATAGACGTGGAGTCCATCAAAGGAGTCGGTGAAGCAGAGTTTGGCGTGCCAACATCGGCAGATGAAGGTGAGTGTCCCTACTGAAACAGTAAAAATAATCAAAATCATCCTCCCCCAAATGTGGCTGCTACACCAGCCAAAAAATGGGCCATCATGCACACCTACACATATCCATGTACACATTCTGGGTCTACCACCATCCCATCCCAATGCATGTTGCGGTCATACACGAATACACACACAAGACACATTTTATGGGCATGTGCTACCCAGGACGACCCTCCCAAAACACATCAATGTCCAACTGAACCCAACAATGCGTACATGTGGACACGACTACGCTATCAAAATCCACTCTTCAACAATGCATGTACACAGTCCCCTACAAAGCCACGAATGCAACTAATCAGATGGCGCCACATTTCCAATGACTAATGCATGCACAATGCAAGCGGAACAATCACTGATGTCCTGCCACTCTCTGTCCCCCACAGGTACGGATGCTGACAGTGACGGAGCGCAAGGGAGTGCACAATGCACAAGACCAGCCAAAAGGCCCAGGAGGCAATCTGATGGCACAGGTCCATCAACCTCAAGTGGACCAAGGATGGGCCAAGCGGGAAGCGGGCCAAGAACTGGTGCAAAAACAGCACCACAGACAAGCACACAGGACGAGCTGACACCTGCACCTGCATCCATGGTCACACCATCCACACTGGCTGAGGACACAGCAGGCACGGAGGAAGGCACACATTCTGCTGCTGCCAGCACAATTGGGGAGATGGCTGCATCGGCAGATCATAGTGTTGATGAGGTAGCTGAGCCGGACAATGAGGGCGATGCAGGACTTGTCCACTCAGAGCCTGTAGTGCACACACCAAGCCCACAGGCCACCCCACAGGACACACCTCAGCGGGACTCATCCGACCAGGGCAGCCATGGAGAGTGGTCTCCGGCCATGCACAGCCCCATGATTCATGCTGTGCCACCACATCACCCACCGACCACAACCCGCACTGCCATACGGGACCTTGAGGGACGTCTCTCCAGGATGGAGGCCCGGCAGGAGGCAATGCAAGGCTATGTGCAGCAGTACCTTGCTGAAGTGGAGACAACACGCCATATTATCCAGGAAAGCACTGTGGCCCTTATCCAGGCCATTAACTCAAGTGCACAGCAAGTGCGTGATGGCTTCAATGCCTTGGGTCAGATCCTCACCAGGATTACTGACCGCATGGACCAACGGCAAACCCTGCCCCTGGGATTTATCTGGTTCTCCCCATCCCTCAACAGGTCCTCACGTGCCAACCCCCCTATCCTGTCGATTCTGGAGGCCCCCACCAGTTCCCCTATCCTGAATGCCCTGAAAAAGCCGTAACAAATGCTGCCTTGAACAAAGCCACTTTCCATGCATCTCTGCAAATATGAAAATATCCCTCAGGTGCCCCATGATTGCGTCTACTTTCTCTGGATCTAGAGGATGCCTGTCATCGCCTGCAGCACCTCCATCCTTCTCCACCCTATCATGGCCTTTTGTACTGCCATATCTGAAGAGGGGTGTGATCTATGTTTTTAGTCCTGCAAAAAACCAGATGGGGGTCATTTTTGTTCTGGCCGCCCCTACTGATATTCCCCAACCTCTGGCATTTCCTAGGAAATTGTCTTATACTCTCCATGTGGAATACCTCCACCAATCCCTGATTGTGACAAAATTCCTTCAGTACCTTAAAACATTTCAGATATGCTTTTTTCTGTTTTCAGTGATACCAATCCCTCAATCAGAAGAGCCATCTCTGGGCACAAAGCCCTCATAGTTTCTCGGGAAACAGCGTCATCGCCGGGGCTGTTGTGGGCAGACACTGCTGGAACTCCTGTAATTTAAAAGGGGACAAGGTTTCAGCCGCGTTATTGTAAATACCCGGCACATGTTTTGCCTGAAAGCGCACATTGTTCTTTAAACATGACAATACCAATTTCATAAGTAATCTTAGAACCATGCGGCATGCCGCCTTTTGACTGTTAATGGAGCATACCATGGACATGCTGACCAACCAGAAGAACACATCCCAGTCCTTTAGTTACAAACCCCCAAATCTGTACTGTCACAACTATGGTAAATAGTTCCAGAAATGTGATGTTCCTGGTCAATCCACTGTCCACCCAACTGTCAGGCCACCCCTGCATGCACCATTTCCCCCCCAAAATGGCCCCAAAGCCCACACTACCCGATCCGTCAGTGTAGAGGCCAAATTGCTCACTGCTTTTTGTCTCTGCTGGCCATACCATGACCCAGTTGAATTTCTCCAGGAATGTGTCCCATGTCACCAGGTCATCCTTTATTCTTGGAAAGCATTGTGTGATGGTGCGTTTTAGTCAACCCTGACATGGCCCCTGCCATTGCCCTGGAAAAACGCCTGCCCTTGTTGATAATCCTCAGGGCGAAGTTCAACTGCCCTACCAAGCTCCGTAGCTGGCCCAGAGTCACTTTTTTTGCCTCCACGCAAGTGGCCACTGCCTCTCTGAAGCTCCTGACCTTGTCCTCGGGCATGCGGCACGCCCTATTCTCAAAGTCTATTTTGATGCCAAGGAAGCATAGCAATGTTGTGGTCCCTTCCGTTTTCTGCTCTGCTAGTGGTACTCCCAGTTCCCTGGCCACTTTCTGAAATGCCTCCAGAACCCTGATCTGATCCATCCGGGCCCATAAATAGGAAATCATCCAGGTTATGAATAACCTGTGCTCCCTTGCATTCCCTTTTTGTTGCCCATTCCAAAAATGTGCTGAATGCCTCAAAGTAAGAACATGAAACTGAACATCCCATTGGCATACATTTGTCAGAGTAAACCCCCACCAGCCCCACCTGGAAACCCAGCAAATGGTAACCATCTGGGTGTACTGGCAATAATCGGAATGACGATTTGATGTCAGATTTTGCCAAAAAGGCACCCTTACCCAGTTTTTGTAACACAGCCAATGCCACATCCAATGACGCATATCTGATGGAACAAAGCTCCTCATCAATTACCTTGTTCACTGATGCCCCCTTGGGAAATGATAAGTTGTGAATTATTCAGAATTTCCCAGGCACTTTTGTGGGGCACTATCCCCATTGATGAATACACAGACTTCGGGAGGGGTGGGGATGAGAAACGTCCTGCCATCCTACCCAACCTCTGTTCTTTATCCACCTTGGCCATCAACGATCCTAATAAGCTTCTCTGCGCCCCCCCATCTCTTGGGACCGGTGACGTGGTAAATTCCCGGACTGGGATCATGAAACCTTCTGACAAACCGTCCACTAGTAGTTGTGCCTCCTGGTACCTGGGGTACCCATTCGCATCGCCCACCTCCTCAGTATGTCAACCCACACTGGTGATGGCAAGCCCCAAAAGCACAGTCATGTTACATTGACAACACCAAATGAGGATAAGACCATAGCTTCTTGTCTAACTCAGGATATTTCTCCAGCAAATATAGAAAAAATAGTGGCCCAATTGATTGGAGACTTTTCGACAAAGAATTTTTTATCTTTCCCTTCATCCTTGCACTCCTCAACTCTCATTCTCCGCCTCCCCACCCTCCGAGGGCACCTCGCTGCTATTGGCGCTTTTTGTCCCCCTATCCTTTTAATTACTTGCGCTGCCCGTGTGCGCCCCCCAGCACAGGTTTTTCTCCTGTTGCTGTTGTAAGCAGCTTTCCCGCGTCTTGCCCTGCTATTTAAACCCCCAGCTGACCCCCATTTCCTCCTTCTGTTGGGCCCCCCCTTTCCTCCCCTTGTTGTATGCCCCTTCTATGTGGGCAGTGCTTTTGGGCCCCCACCCCCCCCAATGGGGCAATCGCCAGAGGCCAGGGTGCCCCGCATGGTGCTGGCCACGGTCGTTGTTATGATCCCCCCCCTTGCCATTTCCCCTGTTTCTGCCTATTTGCCATCCGGTTCCCACTCCAGAAGTCCATTGCCCCAGGGTCCCCCAGCTATATCCGGGCCCCTGCCATTGCCCATTCCCCATGCGTTATTTTGGCTGTTGCTCATTCTCCATGGGTTGTTCCCTTGTCCCCACTGCCCCCTTGTCCCCACTGTGGGGTATCCTTGCCCTTGTGAGGCCCCAACATGCATCTCCCCCTGACTCAGTGCATTTTCCCTTTGGTGTCTTGTGGCCGTTGCCCTCTCCCGCTCACTGGGGGGCTGCTCAGCCGATGCTTTAGGGGTCACTAACACTACTGCTGGGGAGTGAGCCTTAGCAGCTCCTCTCTTTCCCGTATTTTTGCTTTTCTTTGCTGTGGGAAAGCCAACCTGGGAGTCGCATTGGATCTTCTTGGCTTCTCTCCCACTTTTCCTTCCTTTCCTGCAGGCTCTCCCCCGCACACCCCTGGTGCCGGATCTCCCGCAAGGGAAGCCATGATGGCGTCCAGGTCCTTGCTCTGCATCATTGTGATCAGGGCCGCACATTTTTCTGGGTCTGTGCCCCTCCTTAGCTTGTGCCCCTTACGATAACAACTCCCTTTACCATCCCAGCAATAGTCGCCTTGGACTTTACATCCCGGTCACTTCCTGTATAAAAAGCCCCTTTGTTTCACGCAATTGGCCACCAATGCGACCTCTCCCTGCTTGGCGATCGCGTTACCTTTCCTTGATAAAACAAGGCGCAGCCTCTCCCCAAGCCCATGCGCCCAGAGCGTGCTGAAACCTATAATGTAATCGCTTTTCCCAAGCGACCTCACCCTGCTCAGTCACACATTAACCCTCAAAGCCCCACAACACAGTCCCACCGTCCCCCTGTCACCCCACAATGCCCCTTTTTCCAGCCCAAACCTGATTGTACCACCCACCTCGATCTGTCTCCGAAGCCCCCTCTTTACTCTTGTCTCCATGCCAGCGCGCCCAAGGATGCACAAAAACGTTTCCTTCTCCCAACTTGAATGCACCGACATGATGGACAGCCACGGCAGGAGCCTTAGGAGACGGTTCCTCAAAAATCACTTCTGATGCAGGCAGGTCGACAGCACGGGCCCCCATGGCAGGAACACAGTGGCATAAAATCCTCCCAGGGTAAGGCAGAGAACTGTGGACTTTAGCACTTTGGTCCCGCCCCTTTATGGCATATTTTATGCCACTGAGCCCCCCTACCAGGCCGCAGTCTGCAAGATCTGCCTGGCCGCCCACTCTCGTGGAACCGGTTCCGCCTGGCATCTCCTGGCTCCAGTCAGCCCAGCCCCTCCCATAGCCACAGGCTGCCCCCCGGCCAACCCAACTCGGCATCCCTGCAAGGGCGGCTATTTGCCTTTCGTAAGGCTCTCCACTCTCTCTACATAGTGGTCTCCTTCTCAACCCAAAGTGCTGTGATTCTGGGTCAGTCTCATACAACTGCACCTACCTATCCTCTTCCTGGCATGCATTGGGTGTATGGGGAAATTCAAATGCCCTCTGTCGGACTCCCGGAACTGGAGCAGGAACCACACCAGCTTGCCTTTTGGAGAACCCAAAGGATTCTCCCATTCTGCATGCCACTGATGAAACCAGCAATGAGCAGCATAGAGAACTGTAAGTTTGGATCTCTCAAGTTGATTGGTGCAGTACTTGAAATAGTGGTCATGTATTTATAGGCCTAGTCCAACTTCTGCAGTGTTCTCCTGGATGCTCCTGGGTGTAGACTTCCTCTCTCTCTCACTTTGTCTCTCAATTTCTCTCTCCCCATTTCTCTTTCTCCGTCCCTCTCTCTCAGTCACTCCCTCTCTCTGAGGCCGCAATCATTATTCAAGGCATCGCTTTATATGTCCTGAAAGGCCTACTCTGATTAGGAGCACCAGGCCGAGCTGCAAGCTTCTCGAGCCTTACAGCCCTACGTTTCTACCCCCCACCCCCCTTAAGTTAACAGAGGCTGCTAGAAGCTCTTCTCCCATTGGTTGTTTGGTTCCATGCTCAGTTAGAGCAGCTCCTCGGGGATCACAGTTAACAGCGGCACTAATATTTTTTTCTATAAACGCCACTTGCTGTCACATTTTAGCACCTCTGCAGCGTTATAAATATCAGTGTGCCACCTCAATCATGGTTATAGCTTAAGATAAGAATTCGAGATGCAAGTATTTTACTCCAAATTTTAGGAAGTTGGGTTTAAAAGTTTTTTTAGGGAGTAAAAACAAAGTTCTCATGCTTGACTGGAGTATTTTAGCCAAGTAAAATATATTTTAATTTACAAAATGGGCATGTTTCTTGTAATAGAAAGATTGTTTGGAATCTCGAAATTTGTGTAAATGAAAAAGATAAATGTGTATCCTGTCCTCCATATTGAAGTCAGGCAGCACTGCAGCAGACGTCCCCTCTGTGGAAGGTGATGCTGATGCCATGGCTCTGAGCACATCACCTTGGCCTGTGCATGTTTGTCTTG
Organism: Ambystoma mexicanum; assembly: GCF_040938575.1. Classification (NCBI taxonomy): domain Eukaryota; kingdom Metazoa; phylum Chordata; class Amphibia; order Caudata; family Ambystomatidae; genus Ambystoma; species Ambystoma mexicanum. Next base: position 511,863,519 of record NC_090929.1, on the reverse strand, counting down.
ACCTCTTTCGCTCTCGTCTTCCTCTCCCCCGGGCTCGGACAGCCTACAGTGAAATATATCAATGTCCAAAGGGCCAGGCCAGCAAGACAGCGTGGGCTGCTTTTGCAGCCAGTCTTGGTGGGTTTTCACCAGCGTTGCCCGACCAATATTCTCAAAAATGCACCATTTGTTGTTTGCGCTCCTTGCCCCAACTAGGCACTCCCAGACACAACTACAAAACCTTTCTGAAAATGTATGGATTGCAATTTGCGAACGTCAGCGGGTGCCTGGTCTATTTCTTATCCATCTTCTACTACTCCGCCCCACCCCCTTCTCTCTCTTTCCTAGTGCTTGGGGAAATAGTTCAGGCATAACCTGTAACACACCAATTATGGGTGGGTGGAGGGCTCGCATCGCAAACGTACAAAATGATCATGACATGTGTCTGGAAAAGTTTCAAGTTCATCATTGAGGGCCCAAAAGGGCCATGCAAGGGAGGGAAGGCTGCGGCCATTGCGTAAACGGCACAGTGGCGTTCCCCACTGCTGTACTGGGGTCTGGTAGCACCCGCAGGGCAGTGGATCACCTTAAACGGCCCAGTGGCGTTCCCCAATGCTGTACTGGGGTCTGGTAGCACCCGCAGGGCAGTGGATCACCTTAAACGGCACAGTGGCGTTCCCCACTGCTGTACTGGGGTCTGGTAGCACCCGCAGGGCAGTGGATCACCTTAAACGGCCCAGTGGCGTTCCCCACTGCTGTACTGGGGTCTGGTAGCACCCGCAGGGCAGTGGATCACCTTAAACGGCACAGTGGCGTTCCCCACTGCTGTACTGGGGTCTGGTAGCACCCGCAGGGCAGTGGATCACCTTAAACGGCCCAGTGGCGTTCCCCACTGCTGTACTGGGGCCTGGTAGCACTCGCAGGGCAGTGGATCACCTTAAACAGCCCAGTGGCGTTCCCCACTGCTGTACTGGGGTCTGGTAGCACCCGCAGGGCAGTGGAGCACCTTAGGTTCTTTTTTCTATTTTGGGGGCATTTGTGCTGGAAATAGAGAACAGGTTTTTCTTTTGTCTAGAGGTGCTTGGAAAGATGGGGAGGGAGCCGACGGGTGCTGTGGTGAGGTGGCTTTCCATAATGGGTGCTTTGTGGGGTGGGTTTGCCTGGTCCACCCCACCCCCAAACAAAAGAGAGGTGACTATTTACTGGTCACTTTCTGGGCTTAGTTTCTCTCTCTCTCGTTCTCTCTCTCTTTATCTCTCTCTCTCTCCCTCTATCTTTCTCTCTCTCTCTCCCTCTCTCTCTCATTATTTCTCTCACTTTCTATATGTTGCCCGCTCTCTATCTCTGTCACTGTTTCTCACTCGCTCTTTCGCGCTCTCTCTCTCTCTCTTTTTCTTTTTCTCTCTTTATTTCTCTCTCTTACACTCGCTCCCTCTTTCTCTCTCTCTCTCTTATTTTCCTTTAGTCTCTCTCCCTCTCCTGCCCGCTCTCTATCTCTCTTGTGCATGCACTCTATCTCTACCTGCCTCTCAGTTACTGTTTCTGTTCATATACCCCACATTAAGTGCCTGCAGCAGTGGTTAGGGATGTCAAGATGTGGTTACATCTAGCACAGCACTCAATGGCGCCTCCCTTTTGGGATATGAGGTAAACCAGTGTTCTGCGCTCACCATAGATTGAGAAGTATCAAAATGTCCTCCTATTAAGGTTCATACAGTAACACTCAAGATTAAGTATGCAATACATATATCGGTTATATGCGACTTTACCGACCACAATTACAGAGTGGTACATTTCATTGCGGACAAAATACCAAAAACACTGAATTTTTATATTTATTTGGAGGGGTTCCTCCCCAAGCACCCTGTTTTTTTAACCCTTACAACACCACCACAACCCCACCATGACCCATTTTAAGCCCTTTACCCCACTACCTTTTATTTATATAAATAATGTTTGAAGTGTTTTTTCGGTATTATGGTCCACTCTGAAATGTACCACTCTGTAATGTTTTAGATATATTGACTGGATACCCATATATCATGATACAGTCCTCTGCCCCCTCACTTATAACAGTCCAGCAATAATAAAGCACAAATTGGAAATCTCAAAGGGTGAATTTTCATAGCCACAGCCCAGCCGACACGTGTTTCGACCACTGGTCTTTCTCAAGGCTGGTAATCAGTATCAAATCCGTCAATTACTGCTATTTGAATTGGTCCAGGATCTCTATGCCCGTCATTCCTGGCAAAGTGCATTAGTATTCAGGCTATTTTCATGTTTTCTTCTCTGAGAACCCAGAGAAATTCTGACAGCTTGCTTATTGCTCTGATTGCCCAATAGGCATTTTCTCCCCTATGGTTGATATAATAACATATAAGTTAGTGGATGTCCTTCTAGGAATCATCCACTATGTCCCGCGTGCCTTTGACAGGATTACTTCTCCCGCCTTTTGCCCAGCAGAAGCTCCTAGAAGTCACTGGTAGATGGCCGAACGAGTGCTATGCTAGTCAAAGGAGGGATCGCTCTTTGCTGTTTTCCCTCTTGGGAATCTTTTGAGTGATGCGAGCTTCTGCCACTCGTCTTGTTTCAGCTCTTCCCTCAATAAAATGGGCCAAATAGAATTTACTGGCGGTTAAGCTTTTACTGTTTTTTTAAAATGAAAGAATTCAATACAGTAAAACAGAGAACAATTAAAACTATTGCAGAATCTGTTTTTTTCCCACTTATAATGAAATAACTCAATACAGAACAATTAAGTTAAATCCTAGGCATACTCACTTTTCTGCAAATCACTATAGAATTCGTTTTCAGCCAAAAATCTCCATGCAAGTTATTGAGTATGGAATAAGGAGCAGCCCCATCACGCTTCTGGTGCTACCCTTGAACATATCCTAGCATGTCTCTACCTACCCCTCTAACAGAACAACATCGTTACTGGCCCACCTACCAAAAGAGGGCAGGGTGGGGGGTCGGGGGGCGGGGGGGTGGCTGCGAAGTAGGGGACCTGTCCAGAATGATTGTCGTGCCAGCCACCTCCTTTTGTGGTATTTGGTCTATTGCTCGAAGTCCGACTGAACACATTTTTTTTGCTTGAATTATTTTACCGTTTTTACCACAAGTTACCACGTTTTTTACCACTAAAATGTAGACGGTGGGTAGGGGTGCGGCATTATTGCTGGGACTGGGGTAAGAGGACTCTCCCTGCATCATGTGGTAAAAAATGTGGTTACACCAATTAGAGCACATTTGACCAGTTAAACTCCAGCAATAGACATACATCCCAAACTATCATTATATCAACATCAGTAATGAAAAACAGCGCAGAAACAGCTCATACGCTTCTTGTTCTGTATGTCAGTAATTATATTTTTGGGAGAATGTTAATCATTTTACAGTTGTAATTATTCATCTTGGATCCAAGTTGTTGAGCGTTCATTGAATTTATCAAGGTTTACACATATCGTGGCACCCTGTGACCAGGGACGTCATTTCACCAAAATGCCAGGGGTAGCGGAAGTGAGATCACACGACCCTTGACCCCTGGTGACATCACAGGAAGTGATGTCATTCAATCCCACCCCGAAGTGATATCGCGGGATGCAATGGAACGCAACCTTTCACCCGTTGACAAAACAGGAAGTGCTATCGCATAGCATTGTACACTACAAAAAATATGGTTACGATATCACTATAATGTGATGTACATTTAATGCAAGAATGGATCGCCATATGTATCATTAAGATAAGTGTGTATAGGCCCATTTTACCAAATTACTGTGTTTCATAGCACTTACGCTTAAGCGCTTTATATAGAAAAAATATACACCCAATATCACCCAACCTGTGTTGGTACTCATGTATCGACCTCAGAAGGATGAAAGGCTGAGTTGAGGCGTTTAAGAACAGACTAAATCAGTGACTCACCCCCTGAAGTGTGCCTGAAATAAACCTTTAATGAGCCTATCAATTATTGCATAGAATTCCAGAAAGACACATTATTTGGTATTCCTATTCTTTCTTATTTAGGGTCAGTGCTGAAAGTGTTAGACTTATGCCACTCCTTTTCTTCGTTTTCTTCTTTTTTTTAAGGGGCTTTAACAAGAAAGCCAGCCACTCCAAAACTAAAGAGTCACATGGTGCTGGCCACAGCCCATGAGCTTGCATTACCAAAAAAAAAAAATGTTTTTTTTTCTAGAGGTCGAAAGGGTGACCACAGAGGTCGCAAGGGAGACCTCAGAGGTCGCAGTTGCAACCTCTGACGACCCCTAAATGACGTCCCAGCCTGTGACTGGATGGTCCTCACAGGTGGGTCAGCACTAAGTAAACACAATCTGACATAGCATAACATTGGGGGCACCATTCGAGCCACGCTGAGGGCCTCCCTCCCAAAGCGCCACAAGGAATCATGGGACATGGCACAATCTGGGCTCGCCTGCACCGCCACGCATACGCAATGCTCATGATTATCATGCCGCTGAAGGGTCATGCCCACACTGCACTGGAAGAAAGATGTAAGTGTGTTTTTTATCAAAGCTTGAATCTTGCACCTAGTGATGCTAAATAGTTCACTTAAAGGCAGTGCTTGGCTCCTGGCACCCAAATGTACCAGCCACTAGTGGCGGCTTTTGACTTTTTTAATTGTAGGGGCATACATATTTTCAGCCAGTATGAGAGAGTGACTGAGCATAGCGGGGGAGCCGAACCCACGAAAGGAGGTACGGGGGAGGAGGGGTTGTCTACCTGAGAAAAGTTTTGGAATAATGGGTGAACATGGTGCATTATACACTTTCCACTTACATTTTATTGAATATTTTCCAAACACAAGTTACAAATCCAAAAACAATAGACAAACAATAACCTCAGAAAACGCTACGTATAAAAGACCCCTCCCCACCACCCTCGCCCACCCCCCGCTCAAAAACAACGGTATCCTAGGGATTAGTGGAGATTCAGAGTCAAATCAATCAAGGATCAAACATTTCACGACGGCTGACATATCAGACTGAAACTGAAAGAGAAAATGAACTAACAGACACTGGAAGGCACTCACACACTAAGGCTCAATCTATACCCAGAGGGATCATAGTCTCATTGATTCACAGCTCTCATGGAGCAGAACCATCATCCAGTCTTGGAGGAACGAGTTCATGGTATCGGGTGTCAAAGCTGAAAGTTTCTCATATGTGAATATAGTCCAGAGCTTAGCCATCCAGTCTGACTTCACCGGCACCAAGCCGCTTTTCCATTTCTGGGCCAAGGCCAGTCTCCCTGCCCGGAGCATGGCCTGAACCTGGCCTGGCAGGGGAGCCAAGACCTCATCAGGGGACGAGATGCCAAAGAGCAATACAAGGGGGTGCAAGGATAGAGGAACACCCATAATCTCATTAATCCAATTTCACAGGTCTGGTCAATATTCCTGAACACCCGGGCACTCCCACCATAAGTGGAACCATGACCCATGTTGACCACACTTCCTCGGACAGGCTGGGGACACGCCAGGAAACATTTTAGCGAGTCTCTCAGGTGCAAGATGCCACGCATGTAACACTTTAAAGTTGTGCTCCATCGCTGCCGCATGCATACGGCCCGAGAAAGGGGATTTAAAGATGGCTGCCCAAGTATCTTCCTCCACCACCATCCCCAACCTAGTCTCTCACCGTTTCTTAAACCTCTGCCTACTCTCCACCTCCGCTGTAATTAGGACCCTATAAAATCTAGACAGGGACCCTCTCCTTGATGAGGATTCAACAATGATTTTCTCAAGTGGTATAAGGGGATGGGCCAGATCCTCCATCCATTGGCTATTTGTCAAGATCCCCATCACTGGAATGTACTCAAAGATTGACATCAGAGAATCACCCATGGCCTCCACGAGGCTGGCATACTCAATTAATTCCCCCTGTTGGAAAAACTGCTCGGCACGTTCAATGCCTGCATCCGACCAACCCTGTGTCCTGCGCAGATCCCTTTTGCCCAGGTCGATTGGGGGGCCCTACAGGGACGACAAAGGAGAGGGCCAGGAAGAAAGAACAGAGTTTTCTCTCTCGTCCCTCCATAGCTCCCACAACACAGACAGCGTGGGATGATTTCTAATTTCATTCGGGAGGGCTTTAGTAGGGGACCACAAGAGATCTCTCATCTTCCTGGGGTGAACTTGTACATCTTCAATGTAAGACCAGTAGGTTCTCAAGTCATCTTTTGAGTGCTCCAGCATCACTCTTATTTGAGCGGCTTTGTGATAAAGCCTGAAGTCTGGTAAACCAAAACCCCCGTACGCTCTCGGGAGGGTCGAGGTCCCCTGCTTGACCCTTCCTTTTTTCCCCTTCCATATAAAGCCCTGGACCACTAAATGAAGGAACCTGAAAAAACACCTTGGTATGGCGATCGGAAGGGAAGAAAACAGGTAAAGAAGCCTGGGCAAAATATTCATCTTGGCTGACACCATACGCCCAAACCACGAAAGGGTCAAGGGGGTCCAACGAAGTAAATCAGACTTTCTCTTGGCTAGGACGGGAGGATAATTTACTTCGAAGAGGAGGGATAAGTATCTAGGGAGAAGCACACCCAGGTAAGATGTAGTCTTAGGCTCAACTCTAATACCCCCCATGACTCCCTCCCTTCAACTTCCACATCGGCTCTACCCATAGGCATCAAACATGATTTCCCCGAGTTGACTTTCAGCCCCGAAAAGTGGCTGAATTCTTGGATCAAATCTATGAGGTTCGGAAGCGAGGTCTGAAGGTTGGTCAAGTATGCTAGGACGTTGTCTGCAAATAGGGGATCTTAAACTCAAGATCCCCACAGCGGACACCCGTAATCCCTTGATGTTGCCTTATGGCTATCACCAGAGGCTCCATTGCCAGAGCATGGAGAAGGGGGCGAAATCGGACATCCCTGACGAGTCCCCCTGGAGAGCGAGAATAAGGCTGAGACTGTCTCACTCACTGCCTTTCTGGCCATTGGGCCATTGTAAAGTGTTGAGATCCAGCCACAAAACCTAGCCCCCAAACCCATCCTCTGCAGGACCATACCCATGTAAGCCCACTCAACTCGGTCAAAGGCCTTATCCGAGTCCAACGACAACAGATAGGCCTCCTCACCTGTGACCGCTACTTCATGCATTATGTCCAACAATTTCCTAATGTTGTCCCCCCCTTCTTCCCCGGAATAAAGCCCACCTGATCGCCGTGCACCAGCGAAGGGAGAAGCATGGCCAAACGATTAGCCAGGAGCTTGGCCTACACTTTCACGTCTGTGTTGAGAAGGGAAATGGGACGGTAGGATTGCAACTGTTTCGTGTCTTTTCCTTCCTTCGGTATAACAACAATGCGAGCTGAGAGCATTGACTGTGGGAGACGGCCTGACTCTAAAATTGCGTTGAAGAGTTTTGCTAGGAAGGAAGCAAGGACGAGGCAAAAGGACTTGTAGAAGAAAACTGTAAAACCGTCATTCCCCTGAGTCGTACCTGTCTTCATTGAGCTGATTGTATTGATTACTTCTTGCAGAGTAATGGGTCTCTCCAAGGGGTCAGAATTCTCAGGGGAGAGACGGGGAAGTGGTATGGAGTCCAGGAACCTATCTATATCGGCCCCATATCCATCATATTCTGAGTTATACAGGCGCTCATAATATAGACGGAACTACTCCACAATCCCTGAATCGTCCCTACAACTTGTCCCACCAGGAAGGATCAGCAAATCCACCCTCTTATTATTTCTCAGTTCTAGAAGCCTCCAGGCAAGGATCGTGTCTGCTTTCTCACCCCTCTCGATATACCTTTGCTTAAGAAAGGAAAGCTTCCTCTCCTTTTGCCCAACTAACAGGGAGGCGAGTTTTGCCTTTAATTGTTGCAGCTCAGCCCACTTGCCTGGGAACATCGGAGACCTAAGCTTGCCCCTTGGTTGCAAGGCCTCGATTTTGTCCCTGAGCAGCCTCTCCTCCCTGCATCTCTCCTGTTTTCTCGCCGCCACCAACCCTATGAGAACACCCCTAATTGTGGCCTTAAAGGCCTCCCAAACACCCTCTGTCCACACCTGCCCGTCATCATTGATTTAAAAAAAACTCCTTAATGGAGGCAAGGATGGACTGGAACAACTCTTCTCAACAGGAGATTATTGCAGGTCCATCTCCTTGGGCCAAGGACTCGCCTCGGCATCCCCAATTGAACCTTAACTAAGTCGTGGTCTGACCACGGGGTCACTTCCACCTCCGCTCTCGTGATCCTCTCACAGAGTGCCTTATCAACTAGGATATAATTGATTCTAGAGAATGACAAGTGGGTTCTAGAGAAGTATGTAAATAAAGGGTCTTGGTTCCCCCGGGCCGAGTGAGAATCCCATAGCCCCAATTCATCATTAGTGCTCTGGAAAGAAGTTGCTAGACGTCTCTGCGTCAGAGAATCTGTGCAAGGACGCTTGGACCTCCTGTCCCGATCCGGATCCAGGACCATATTAAAATCCCCTCCCACCAAGAGGGCGCCCTCAGTAAAGGACATCATTTTGGACTTCATCTCCAACCAAAAGCGATGCTGGGGTTCATTGGGGGCATAGACAGAGACTAAAGTCACCTTGGATCCCCTCACTTTCCCCTTGATCATTATAAATCGACCCTCGGGGTCCCTACTTTGGGCTTTCGGGGTAAACTGAACCTTTGACAAGACCACTATTGCCACCCCCCTCTTCTTGGCATGCAAGGACGCATGAAAAACCCTCTGAATGGACCTAGCTTTCAGGGATGATTCCCCACCTCTCACCCAGTGTGTTTCTTGAAGAGAAAATCCAGCTTCAACCTATTGAATTCCTTCACAACCAGGAAACGCTTCTGGGGGGAGTTGGGACCACGTGCATTCAATGAGCCCAGAGTCAGCAATATATCAGATTCAGCCATAAGGGAAACAGTATCTAAGCTCTACTTCACTAGAGACCTTTCCCTTGACCGATTTGCCAATGGTTCCCCAATAAACATTTCTCTCTCCAATGAACTGAAACTACAAACGGTTGACACCAACACTTATACCCTACATTAAAATGAAACACCTCCCTCAACCTCCCCCTCCCTCCCTTTCGCCGAGCGCCTGGATTACCTGCGACATTGAACCTGACGCACGACCTGGCCACCAGAGATCGCCTCCACCAGGGCGATTTACGACAATACAAGCCCACAACATTCTGAGCCCACTCAACATTGAGAACAAGTCAAACTGCAACTGCATCCTCCACCCCCCCATCTACATCAAGTTGAGCAGGATCCCCTTACCAGGGACCAAGAAACCGGGTTACCCCCAGGATCAAATTTCCATCCCACTCAAACCAAGTAAGAGCAGCATGGGTACAAGGCCAAGTCAGGTTGCTGGCTGCTCGGGAGAGGACGGCGCCATCTTTCTGAATTTTCTATGGGCTCGAATCCGGCGCCTTTCCTCAAAATTGTTGACGTTGCAAGGCTCCAATAAAACTTTCTCTCCTTTAGGCTTTCCCTCCCTCACCACGGGATCACCCATGAGCTCCCCGGTTACTCTCTGTATATCGACCTCAGTAACCAGTGAGTTCTTGTAACCGTCCACTTCAAACGAGAGGGAAAAAGGATGACCCCATCTGTATCTCACACCTCTGGACTGGAGCCATTTTGTCAATGGTCTGCATAGACGCCTGCGCGACAAAGTGAGGGCCGATAGGTCTTGGTAGATTGACTCTATGGAACCTTCCCATTCAATGGCCCCCTTCCTCCGTGCAAGCTCCAGGATCTTGGCCTTCTCAGAGTAATAATGGAATTTCTGCAGGATCGAACTGGCAGGCATGCCCGCCCTATGGGCTCTATCAATTGTTAGCTCATTGGTGTTCCCCTCATCAAAGAGCTTACTTACAATCACATTCACTATTCTTGCAATGTCTGCTGGCGTCTCCCCATCGTGCTCAGGAAGACCCAAAAATCTCAAATTACAGCGCCGCTCCCTGTTTTCTAAGTCGTCCAGATTAAGGGCGACCTTCTCCTCTCTCCTCTCCATCTCCGACAGACCCGCGTCAAACTGAGACTCGAGGATGTCGACTGAGGATTGGTTGGCCTCCAGGGCTTGGACGCAGTCGTCTACGGAATCAATCTTTTTGTCTAATGAGCCAAGTCTTTTACTAACATCGGTCCTGAATCGGTGAATCTCCTCCAACAGGGCCGCCATAGTTCTACTCATTGTTTGGGGTTCCAGGACTTCTGAATGGCCGTTGTCAGACATGGTATAGCTTTCCTTTGCCTCCACGGAAGAATGGCGGAACTTTTGCAGAGATTTCGCCCAGTCCATTGGGGAAGGGAGGGAGAAGAATTGCCACGGATGCTCACGAGGCCCCCGGGCAAATCACAGAGGGGGTCCGCTGAAGCAACGGTCCCCAGTGCAAAGCCTTAAAACCCACAAACCGCTAGGCTCTGGGGGCTACAGCAACCCACCCTTACCCCTGCTTCCAGCACAGTGACAAAGGGGATGAGCCTGAAGGTAATCAGAGAGAAGGCTGCGCCGCCAGGAGCAAGCTTTAACAATGTGAAGTGATGTGTCTGATAGGCGGGAGGTTCCACAGCACTCCTGGGGCAACAATGCATGGTCCGCTCACATGACCCCACTTCTCGAATTAGTTTCCAAATCAGCCAGTGGGGAACAGAGGCAATCCTGGGGATAGACAGACCGCCAAAAAGTAGATAGAAGTAGGGGGGCGCTTAATCTTGGCACCTGAGTCCAAGGCACCGGTGGGGAAGGACAGTCTAAGAGATAGCCCAGCTCCCACTGCTCACTTAGGGGCTAAGGCCACCACCGGCTATTAAAGGTTAATTGGGCCAAAGAGCCAGCAGGAATTCAATTGGGAGTTCAATTGTCCAGATCAAGGATCTCCCGACAAATAAGGCAGTGGGGGACCTCCCTCCACCACAATGTGTCAGCCCTCCAGGGCCCTTCTTTGCGAATCCACTCTGTCAGACCGGCTCTCCCGCCCTACCACAGAGAGGGCCCCCCCTCGCCAACACCAACCTTCACTCCAGGGATAAGGGAGGGGGAGCTCTGGCGCTGCAGGCTCCCGCCTCCTCCAAGCGGGCTCACACCAGGGACAGCTGCAACCAGGACCTCCCATGCCAATCCTCCTCTTTAGCAGTACCTTGCCCGTTCTGCACTGAAGGGGCCTTCGGTGCCCGTGCGTAGCAGCCAACCCTCCAGGGCACACACTGCTCTGGCTGCAATAGCAGAGCGGGCCTCTGCGGACGAGCGGGCTCCACAGCCACCAGTTCCAACCAGAACCAGTGCAACTCTGGCACCTCTCACTCCAGCAGCTCCACAGCAACCAGCAATTCCAGGGGGAAAGGAGATGGGGAGGGCACAGTCAGGGCGGGCCTCCGCGGGCGAGCGAGGTCCACAGCCACCAGCTCCGGCCAACACAACTCCAGCACCTCTCAACACCGCACTGCCACGGGCAACAGCAATGCCAGGTGTGGGGGGGGTGAGTACAGTCCGAGGCCCCCGGAGTCCCCCGGGACAGGGGCAGCAGCCTCGAAGTGTTCAGAGGCTCCTCCCCCACCCGGAGCTATCACTAACCGCTACGCAGCTGCTGGCGGGAAAAGGGCCTCAGCTTCTCCGGCCCGAAAACCAGGCACTTTTCTCAGGGATCTTGTTGCCGCCGACCACCAGACTTTCACTCAACCGGAGCCTGGGGGACTACTACATCACTAGGGGGGGTCAGCATTACTCTGCAGGGGCATCTGGGGGGCTCAGACACCCTTTAACGCTGCGCTCGGGAGGCGAGCAGCAGAAGCGCTTCAGCACATCTCGGGCGCCCCCTGGTGGCTCGCCGCATTATACACTTTCAATGAAAAATTGGGTAACAAGCCAGACAGTTTCCATAAAAAACATGTTCACTCTGGCTGTGACCATACATTTCCATGTTGGCTGCACCAATATATGCCAGTATTCCCATATAAGAACATATTGATATTTGCTTTTGCATAATGGCAATAATTATACTATAACAAAACATGTCCAGGAACATACTCTGAGTGGCTTTCCCATTAAAAATGTCATGCCACAATAAGAAAACATGTCCAAACTTGCTCCAATGTAGGCTAGTCTAGACATGTAAGAACACTTATTGTGGTGTATTGTAGTCATCATTTGTATAGGCAATTTTCCCGTTTGTATGGCCTTAATGCCAGGGGCCCTCCAAGGGGTGGCCAAGGGGGGCCACGGCCACCCTTATAAAAGCACGGGCCCCCCCACCGGCCCATTCATTTATGTATGTTTGTTTTGGTGTGCCACCCCAAGACTTCAAGTGTGGCCACCACTATGAAAAATGTCTGGGGGCGCCACTGCTCAATGCGCTTTGTGGTTGGAACGCCCTTGGGGACCAAAGTCCAGGTACGGGAAACGATCTAAGAGTAGACTTTAAGATCTGTGTGTGCATTCTGCCAAGATTAGGACTTAGGAGGGCTGGTTAGGCTCCAGTAAGCAACCCAAGAGGTCAGGTACATGGGCGGGTGCTGTCAGTGGTCAAGACAGCGCGCTAGTGCAGGAGACTCGATGTATGCCCAGTTATACCAAATTTGTCATAGGTTGTCGCTGTATACTAATGGCAGAGGTGTTGAGGCACGTCAGGGGTTTCGGTGCGATAAATTATGTGAGCAGCTAGACCGAATTTGACATACAAGTAGCTGCATTGTAGAGTGCAGGGATGGAGAGCCATGGCAGTGGCAGGTGTCCACAGGCATGGTGCATTTATACATACCTTCGATGCTGATTTGTCTGATTTCTTCAAGCACTGTGGTCTGGTAACCCCCAAATCTCCCAAGGTGAGAGGCTGGCCGTCCGAGTGCATCTTCTAGTGGGGGTAGAATGCTACAATTGGGAAGGACCTGGCTAGTGGCATTCTTTGAGTGCAAAAGGCAAATAAGTAAAATAGACATAGCTAATACGTGTCTTCCACGTACTAAGAAGATTAACCAGTTAATCTAATAAGCGCGATGGCAGTAGATACTTACATGTTTATGACCTATGATATTATTTGCCATCCCCAAAAGAAACAACCGTCTGAGTGCATCATGTTTTTTGCCCCTCAGGAGCATCGTAGTGCATCACCATTCCTACCGCCAAATCCATTCAAGTGCACACCATGTGCTATACCCCAAGTTAAACTGGCGGTCTTGCTCTCTACCTCCAGTGAACCTCAGAGTCGGGCGTTCTGAGTGCTTGGGTAAGCCCCTTTAATAATTGTATATGGCAATCCATCTAAGTGCGCAACATGTCCTGTGTCCAAATCAAACTAGACGCGCCACAATTGCTAGCTCTAGTGAATCATCTAATTGAGTATTCTGCGTCTTTATGGCAAGCCCCTTATGATATTAGATAGGGGAGGGTCTGCCAGTGCCGGGCCACTTGGTATTCGGGTGAGTTTTCTCTGTTTTTGTTAGGCCTGCTGTCCAGGTGATTTTCAGTTGCAATGTTCAAGGTACTATGAGATTTTCAGGTGTCTGGTAACCAGAGTGCACCAGTTAGAGTGTTGAAGGTCCAGGGTGGGATGGGGGTGATGTGTGATCATGTGCGGGAGTGGAATGGGGTGAGTTTGTCACGGTGGACCGCTGCAACATCAGCCAGCATCTTCTGTGACGTGAATTGCAGGTGTTTTGGTGGGCCTGGGCCAGTGCTTGTGTGCGAGTAGCAGCCGAGGATAGGGGGGATTCAGGAAGAGGAATGCAATAGCCATGTTTTGAGGGCCTTTCTGAGTGCTAGGTGGTTGTCAATGTGGCGGTTGTGGACTTGGAGAGAGTTCCAGATGGTGGGAGCTTGGATGGAGAAGGAGGAACCTCACAGTCTGATTAAGTTATAGAGGGGGATAACGAGGAGAAGTGCTGCGCCGGATCTGAGAGTCCTGGAGGGTTGGTTGCGTATGAGTTTGTCTTAGAGGAATTCGGGACCAGTGGTGTGGATGGCTAAGCAGGAGAGGATGATGGTGTGCGAAGGTGAGGTATGGAAAGATTAACCTGAGGATGCATAGGTGGAAAAAGCAGATTCTAGATACTTTATCATAGATGCTCAGTAAAAAATGTCATACCAAAGTAAGAAATGGCTAGACTGGCTGCACTAAAATGCCAATCTAGCCACATAATGCCACTTATCATGCTTTCTTTATCAAAGATGCCCAGTAAAACATGGCATGCCACTGTAAGAAAAGCACCGGGTTGTGGTTGTTCGCTGGGAAGATGTTGGTTTTCTATGGAAGCCCATTGAATATGTTTGCAATATATTGTGGTCCGGGTAGTTCTGAAAAGAAACAAAGCGAACTCAGCCCAGAATGGAGGGTGCATGGGGCATTGCATTGGGTGATCAAAAGTGGTACAGGTCATGTCATTCACAACATGTTTAGTGGTGCTTTCAGTGACCGCACTTTCAGGGAGTGGGGGGTCCTAAACTCCCTCACCCGACTTCTGTGGTAGGGCTGGCTCTCGCAACTGCCATGTATGTCCCCTACCTCAAGCTTGGAGGGGTCACTGTTAGCCCCTTATATGGTCAAGCCCTTGCCCCGATCACAAACTCCACACCTCTCAATTCTCCCTTTAAGGGTGTTTGGCTCCTCACAGTAATCGGGAGCTACGAAGACAGGTTTAGGCTTTCGGCTTTATTTAGCCAAGTTTGCAAAGTCACTAACCACAGTCCTCTGGTGGCAGAGTCCTACTGAGGATCTAACGTAGCTATCCCAAAAGCAGACTCCTACTTGCAGGGCTTACTTCAGATCACACTGTATAATTGTGTGTTGGGGCCCTCTCCTTTCCTGGGTGGAGTGGTCCCTAGGTAGTCCCTCAATGGTGGCGCTCCCAGTCATAACACTAGCTTGAAATCTTCCTCTTCCCTTACCTGAAATAGATCAGCCTTCTTTAATCTCCAGCAACCAGTCCAGCAAGGCTTTAAAAGGAACAGAAGCATGATGTCACACTCCCAGATATCAGAGTCAGGACAGGTTAACTCCTTATCAACCAGCCATAGCTCAACACTGTTTTTAGTGTTTTAAAGATAATGCTACAGAGTGTGGCAGGTCCCATATGACATTGGGGCTACACCTACCAAGCAGCCACAAGACATATTACACACGTTATGGCTTTCATTTTAATGTTAGCTATTTTCAAAAGCGGGAAGAAGGAGCAGATTAATTTTCTGGGCCAGGAATCACACCGACAAAAAAATCAAGAGTTTTTTGATGACATCATGATGGTTGGCAAGTATGTGAATGTCTACACCACAAAGGTCTGGGAGATTAAATTAAGTTTAGTATTTGCTTTCCGTTCTCTCTCTGTGGATGGTGAATGATAGTGTACGTGACGTCAGAGGGTGTGTGAAGTCAGGTGTAGAATGTGGGTGAATGGATAAAAGCAACGTATTGGCGGACTTATCTGTTGCCCAACAATAACTCAGGTTCTAAGAGGGAGGACAAGGCTGGTGAATATCTATACATACATGTCTATGCAACATTTCTAAAAACATTGGTTTTGGGTTAAACCAAAAAATACCCTCCTTGGGTAGCTTGATGCAGGCCACTTGTATAAAGGGTTGCTGAAGTCAGAAGGACACTTCTCCACATTATTTTGCATTGGTACAAGTGATGACATCCATTAGTGCCTCCCCATTGCTTGCAACACAACAGATGCGCCCTAGTCACAAAAGCCATCTGAAATATGTGCATTATAAATGCACACATTCAGATACCCAGTTTTCACCCCCTTTTTGCATTTGGGCAAATAAGTGTGCATTATGAACATTTCAATGTGCATCCTGAATTCTCATATAGGATGCACATTAAAATGCACAGAAAAAAAGGCCATTGCCCTGCATCTGTTTGTCACAGCAGCAGGGGGATGGGCAATGCACAAGCAAGTATGAACTGCTGCTCTCTAACTTGCATTTCCCCCAAACAGGGATAGAAATGATGTTTTATTCTTACATTTCACATGGGCCTGTCAGTATAAAATGCACTCCCAGCACCCACACCGGTGCTGAGAGCCCCCCATACATTTGTGAGAGGAGCACATTCCCAAAAATAATGTATGCAAGGGGGCTGGCCAGTGCATCATTTGCGCTGCTGCTCAAACCCCTAGAAATGTGAAGGTCCCCTTTGTGAATAAGGATGTGACCCAGTCCATTTCGCAAACAACCACAAACCATCCTCTGCTTATTTTTGTTTGTGTGGACCTTAGAGAATGTGCCCCTGCGTCTCAAAATAGCTGACGACACCGCCAGCATGGTCCATCAGGGTAATATCACCGCGGACGCTCCATGTAAGCCATAGTGGCATTTGAAGGAGACATAATGTGGAGCTGGATGAAGGACAAGAGTGAAAGTATATGGCAAACTATAACCTGTATTCGTTTTTGAATGTGAATATTTCAATCTTCCTATTGTCAAATTTCAGTTAAATGCGAGTGCCGGCAGCATGGAGTGAGGTGGCAATGGATGAATGCCAATAGTTAACGTACATTACACATCCAGAAATTCAGGTATCTGTTAGTATTCAAATATTGACATTCGCATGTTCCAATTGTCCCAATGGTCATACATGTGGGCATGGGATGCATGAAGTGTGTGTGACCTTCATTTCCACATTTCTCCTGCAAGCTCACTGATTGTCAAATCCTTTGACAAACCTCCACAGGCTTGGTGGGTGAAATCAAAATGGCCCCTGCAGTGGCCCACAGAGAAAAGTGGGAGTCGCCAACGGCCACGTCACTCAGAAGAGTGCGGGGACAGCAGGCCGAGAAGAGTGGCTGATAATAGCACTCCAGGGAGAGAGAGCCAACACAGAGGTCCTTGCTTTTGAAATGAGCGACCAATCAGTTAGGTTTTCAAAACAAATAACTATTAAAGGATGGATTCATGGTTTGGCTGATTCCTATGATATTAACGTGCATACTTTAATGCACGTTAAAATATGCACGCGCATTTAAGTATGTATATTGAGTAATAAAGATGACATTGTACTGCAGTATGACATGTTAAATCAAATAATGTATTTTTTACATACTTTTAGTTTAATTTGTTTATTTCACTTATCATAGTAAATCATTCTGAATATATTTCCTTTTTCATTTTCTACAATATTATTGAACTATTGTCCCAATACTCCTTTTTAATGGCATTTTACACTGTCATTAAAAACTGGATGTCATCCCACTTTCTCTCTCTCAACACTGATAAGACTGAAATCTTATTCTTTCCCTCCAACACTCTTCCCCTCCCTCTCCCACGCCTTTTATTCACTTTTCCCGCTCTAATCTTCCTATCTCTCCCCGTGCTCGCAATCTAGGCTTTCACTTTGACTCCTCCCCCTCCTTTACCCACCATATTTCCCTTACATCTCGTGCCTGTCGCTACCACCTTTTCAATATTTGTAAAGTCCGCTCCTCTCTCACCTTCCATGCCACTAAACTTATGATCTCCTCCCTCATCTTCTCTCGTCTTTTCTATTGTTCTTCTCTCTTCTTTGGACTCCCTGCTTCTCATCTCGCCCCCTTCAAATCCCTCTACCACTCTGCCATCCGTAACCCTCTTTCTTCTTGCGCCTCACAACTCCATTTCCTCTTCACTTTCTTACCTTGGCTGGCTTACCTCCACTCCCAACTTAAATTTCACTTCCTCTGTCTTGTCTTTAAATACCTTCACGATCTTGCTCCCCCTTATCTCTCCTCTCTCCTATCATTCTACACCCCTAACCGCTCTCTCCAATCTGTCGATCTCTTCGTACTCACTGTTCCCCCCGTCACCATGTGCCTCTTCTCGTTTCCTCTCCTTTCAACTCCTTGCCCCCCTACACTTACCTCTTTCTATCCGCTCCATCGCCACCTTCTCCTCCTTCCGTGCTTCCTTGAAATCTCTTCTTCTTCATTCCCCACCCTGACACCCTTATCCCTCCTTCACCTCTCTCTCTCCCCCCTCATGTCTTTCCCTTCTTTCCTCTCCCTACCTGCTCCTTTCCTCCTACGCTGCCTCACCTCCTCTCGCATCCTCATTATATTCCCCGTCCCATCCCCCTCCTCCTTCCCCTTCTTCACCGCCTCCTTTTCTCGTTTATCATCATAGGCAAATTGTTCTACATACTGTTTGAGTGGTTTGATTCATAATGTGTAAACTGCTTCTACTGTTGTTATCTTCTATGCACTTTGTTGTTATAATGTAAAGCGCTTTGGCGTAAAACGCTACATAAACATAATAAATACAAATATAAATACAAATACATAGGTTTTTTTACAAAAATAATGTTCTTCATAATTTTATTTGACTATTTTTTAAAACATTTCCTTCATGATATCATTCTTTTTGTCCTATTGCAGAACAAAATGACCCCTGCAGTTCGTGTTCAATGAAACCTTTTTACCTACATTTCCTCCGAAAAATGTTTATGTTGTCATTCTTTTTGTCTTCTGACCTGACAGAACAAGATTAGCGCAACACGTGTTTCACTGTAAAACAGCTTCTCCAGTGGGAATGTTCTTGTCCACGTTTAATACTACTGGGGGTTCACAGACAGTGCTATGGATTCCAATTGCATAGTCTCTTTGAACTTAGCTTATATTTGAATCCTTAATAGTATTTTCTGCTAGAGAAGTGTACTTTCTCTCTGTCACTGTGTGAGCAATCGTGTCTCAGCGCAACAAAAGGAGTGTATTTCTTTACTATGGAATTAAGAACTTAAACAAAATAATTTTGTATCTCAATTTCCCTGGCCCTTCATGTCGCTCTGTGCAGTACGGGCTAGTGAGCAAGGGAAAGGAGACCTTAAACATGTAGTGTCAGAAAGACCCCCAGCAGGGGACGGGGGGACTGAGATTCAGCTGCCTGCGGCTGTGTTAGATTTGAAGAAATCATGGAAGAGACAGCACTCCAAGGAGAGCCGACAGGGATGGAGAGAAGGATCTCTGGATACAGGCAGAATCTGGCACCACCGTGCTTGCTCCGAGGGGGGCCATGAGACAGTGCTCACAGGAGGCAGGAAATGTAGATCTGTTGACATGGCACTTGGCTGTTGGCCAATATTCATACCACAGGGAATTGTCAGACTTTTCTCGTTCATTTCTGTTTCGCTTTTAACTTTAGTTGTCTATTTTCCTACAGGGCAGATCATAACATTATGTTTCTTCAGAACAGTGATGGAAAGCTCAAACACCGCACACAATGTGGATGGATAATAGCTTCCTAGCAACATTCTCAAGGGTAGAGATTTGCAAAGAAGCCATCACAGAGGGGATAGTGTCTTTAATCCATTGGCTGATTGAAAGTCAGGGTGCCTTTCAGGGCATCCGCCATTTTTTCTCTGCATTGTTACTTGCGTCAGAACATTGACACTTAGAGGCTCCGTTGACCTTGGAGGGGATTCTTTGAATTCATCAGCGTATAGAAACATGCGCATGAGTGCGCGTGGAGAAGGGTAACATTCCCCATGCTCTTCTTCATGATTCCTGCATCATCATGTCGTTGCCACAGTAACTGAAACCTTGGTTATAATGAGACTGCCCTTTATGATCCTGGTAGATGTAAGGTGCAGCCCACGTCAACTGTCATTTCAGAAAACATGATAGCTGCAGAAAATCAGTGGAGTGGCCAGAGACACCGTGTAAGGTTATCAGCCATTTTACCTATCAGCAGCTCCCCTTTTATCCATCACGACTCTGTATGCAGAATGCAAGGAATAATTTTTAGGGATCATTGCCTAGAGCTTGCAATGGCCGACTGCTGCTGTGACCATCTTGTAGTAGAGTACCAAACTGAAAAGAGCAGTGATGAAAGAGGCTATGGAAGGCAGGCTCAAGTTTCCACGCCACACCCACTTTTCCTCCAAGAACTCTTCTGACAAGAGTCAATGTGCTACAGTTGAATAACACACATGATTACAGCAAGGGAACCATAATGTTAGAAACGTATAGGGCCTCGTTTACGAGGTCGGCGGTAAGGGGTTAACGGCAACGGTAAGGGTGCCGTTGCCGTTAACCCCTTGCCGCTGCATTACAAGGTCCCTTAGCGGGTCCTGCTTTTACCAGGCGCCCTTAGCGGGAGCCGCTAATGGACCAGGGAGCTAATAACGGGCTCCATCCCCATTCCCATTGAGCACTATGGGGGCTCGAATGGGGAATGGTTCTCAGATTGGAGACTTACCGGGTCCTCCAAGGTTGGAATGACCCGGTAAATCCCTATTCCGAGAACCCGGACCCGGAATGCGGTAAGGGGGTAGCCATGGTGCTAAAAGCACCATGGCTACCTCCAACCTCGTAATGAAGCCCATAGATACCCACCTAAATAGATGTATGAAAGTCAACACTAGCCAAGGCACCTGTAAGTGTGGAGGGAAATGTCCCGACTGTAGAGTAGTAAGTGAAGCATGTAAAAAGGATGGTAAAAAGGAATGACAGACTGAACCTAGAAATATGTCTGTCAAAAATGCTAGACCTCAGACAGTTAATCTAACAGGAAGCTATCAGAGGTTTGCTCACTGTAAAATAATTCAGGGTGATTACAAAATATGCTGAGCGGGTCTTTGAAAATTGAAAAGATACATTTGTAGAGGCAGAGGAAACCTAAAATTACTGCCTTTGTGACTTTGAAACCAACCTCCAATATTAGAACTAAACTCAACTGATGATGGAGAACAAAGAGCCATCTTCCACCCTCCCTCACAAAATTCCTTAGAAATACACGGCAAGCAGTGGGAGAAACTGCAGTCTGTCCCCCCGCACTTGGGAGCCTAGGCGGAAGAGGCATGACATTGCAGACAGACTTTTTGCATTATGTTTCCTGCATCCCGGACAATAAAAATAAATCTGTCTCTGGCGGGCACACCCTTAGTGAGCCGACAGAACCTACATGATTCCAGGCTAGAAACAAGGGTGGGCTGTTGTCTTGCAAGTATAGAGGCATGCAAGTGGAATGTTGCCTGCATGATCTCCTGTGTACAGTGGATTGAAATGTTGAGGGAATGCTGTGGGTGGGTGTTCTGGGAGTGTCAGTTTAAAGCTGCCTGGCTGAAGAGTAGAGTTCCCGCTTGGTGCCTCTATGTTTCCATGTCCTGAAGTATCGACTTACCTGCCAGCCGAACCCTGTATCCAAGAAATAAAGAATAAAGAATAAGTAGCTTTTTGTTTTATTAGCTCAAGAGTCCACCTTAAGTGCTGAGGGCTTGTATGTTCGTCCTGAAATCTCATAATGAATCGTTGTAAGCTTCGCCCATTCCGCCAGTTAAGTGTTGGTAGAGAACGTGCATTACAGTGGCGACGAGGATGGGCTGTGGGAAGGGTGAATGCTGCGCGAGCAGTACAGCTCTTGGAATCCTGTTAAATGTGAACTCTGGAGTCACATCTTGTAGCATCATGGTATATGCACAACCCAAACAGATTTGTCAAAGGGATCTAAACCTCGTCGTTTTGATGAGTAAAAGTCAAAAGACACGATCTGCAGGAAATTAACCTTCAAAGGCACTTCCATTGTCTTCCCAATCTTAGCAGTGGTGGCTTAGGTACGATGTATATTATTCGCCAGTATATTTTTCAATTCGTTTTTTTAGAAAAATGTTTCAATGAAAAAACGCTTTGAAAAACATAGCGGGGGTGGGTAAGAGGAAGGATATAAGGGGTAGCGGGCGGGAAATAGAGAGTATATAATAGAGGGTGGGGATGTTTGGAGGGATCCCCCACAAATATTTTAAAAACATTTGATGAGTTTTTTTGTTCAAATAATTTTGGCAAAACACTCATCTAAAAAATAACTGGAGAGGAAAGAAAATGGAACCAGTGGCTTGAATCCGGAAACTGTCACAGGAAACTGCCCATGTACATTGCTTCTCCAGTGTTCCCCTTCGATAAAGGAAATCTGACTGTAAAAGAAATGTCCTTCTGCACGGTTTGGGAAACACATGGGTGCAGGATGCAACACCCTAATTTCTTCTTATGGGGTATGGGGTATGAGAGCGTACCCAGACTCGGCATGATGACCCAGTGACATTATCCAGAGGAAAAAGTAGGTGTGCAATCTTGCCAAGAAAATTAAAATGTGCGCCCTGAGACGTACGGGTGAGTGGTGCATTATAAAAATAAATAAATAAATAAATGGAAACACATGTCTATGGTTCCTAGTCATTGCATCAAATTCCTACATTCGACATACCATTGCATCGAAAAAAATGCATCGAAAAAAATTGCATGGAATGCATTTTTTATTTCTTTTTTAATCGTGGGGTCCCTCAACCCCCCCTTTTTAACCTTTAAAATCCATTATAATTAAACTAAACCCTTTACCTTTAAAAAAATGCATTCAATGCTTTTTTAATGCAATTTTTATCCGATGGTAAGGCATTGAATGGTATTACATGAGATGCAATGAGCAGATACCCATGACTATGTACCCAGCTGCCAGTATGCTGCATACTACATGCACGCACTCAAGCACACACACACCCCATGACCCTTCCTGAAAACATGACTCACTTGAACAGCTAATATTGCAGAAAATCAGTATTCCTAAGATGTGCTGAAGATAATTAGGGAAAGCATTTGATATATAACAAGTGGGAATACATCCAATTCGAATCACTCTTATTCACAGCATACATGCAAATACTTGACCCTTGAGCATCCCATTGTGTAGCAAGTACCGATCCGGGCACAAGACCCGGGGACTCGCTGATCGAGATGCAGAGAAGAGCATTGTGCGCAGTGCAGCGTAGGGCCAGGTACGGCGAGCACCATCGAAAATAGGGTATTGTGAGCTGAGAATCATAATTATGTGCAAATTATCTTAGAGAATAGAAGCCAGCACTTAGCAGCAAAGTATTTTTTGTATAAAACAGAAGACAGTGTTTTGAAGCAGTTCTGCACTCTAAAGTGCTCTTGGATTCTGGGAGATTTTCTTTAACGAGTTCCCGCAAGGCAAGCAGTCATTTTGTGCCAGGCATAGGACTGCGCTGCTATTTTCTTCCTTGATGGCCCCAAAAATGAGCTTGCCTAAAATGTGCTGTGATGTGCATTTGAAAAAGGATTTGCATAAGAGTGGCTGCTGTGTTGACGATAAAAGGTCCACCTCCTTGTAATAAAGCATGCATATACACAGAAATGAGTGCAAGGAGGAAGCAAGCAGCACCAAATAGCCCCTAAAAGCACCCACTCACAAAACCTTTGGTGACTATGTCTAGAGGCAGATGAATACATCATTCATGGCAACTGCCCCTGCCCCACCCTGGTATCGCACAGGTGGGAGACGCTACTCACTCAGATGACCACATCTGCCTTATCCCAGGCAGATACAAGGGGAAATATACCTGATGTAACTGAAGATGGTACGAACATTTGAACTCATTCTTAACTGCCTCATGTGCATGCAGTAAACATCAAGCAAATATGCATTCACTGTGAAGAGACATTAGGTCAAACGTGCATTTATGCACAAAGAATATTGCTTGCAACGATATAGACACGAAGAATATAACATAAGCAATGTATACGCTGAAATGCAACATGAACAATATATACATATAGCTTGCTAACATAGAAATGCAACGGTTACGAGTAGCCCTGTTTTCTAAAAATGGACATTGCAGCATGCAATGAAATGAATGAAAAGCCTTGAGGCTGCAGGGATGCTCACAATTCTGAATTCACTGAACTAGAGATCCGTGCAAGGCAGACAGTAGTTGTGCAGCCCCTCTCCAAGGTTAGAGAGACATTAGGGAGTACACAAACGGTTCAGGAAGGAACATGAGATAATAATTCCCATGGCACAAGACATATGTTTCTCAGATCAATTGAAGAACAACCAGTCTTTGAATGCCAGGTGCCCAGTAATTATAAATCCAAAACCGTATATGGAATGGATCGACCAAGTCCCTAGTGGTTGAGAAAGTAATAACACCCACGTTCATATTAGCGAAAATCCCAACAAAACAAGGCAAAATAATTCAAGCGCGGTACTCTGACACGTGACCCATAATTGAGAGACACTGGGGCTCATTATAAGTTCCCTGTTTTCCTGCGGGGACCGTGCCATTTCTGCCGCCTGATATCCCGGTGTTACCAGGATATTATGGGCTGGGGAGATGCCGGTACCTCCCCATTCCAATCTAGTCCCAGGACTCCATGAGATGGGGATGCCACAATCACAGGCACCAGTAGTACTGGTGCCTGTAATTGCGGCAATTGTCTGCCAGTAGGTCAGACCTGCCGGTAGGTCACAGCCCCTACCGGCAGACTTGGAGTTAACCGGTCTTGAAAGTTGCCGGAAACTCGCTGTTACCAGCACCTTATTTACGGACCAGCAAATTCCTAATGAGCCTAACTGTCGATTCATTAGCTCCAGACATGAATAGGCACCTGCCCCAACTCCCCACAGATTCCCAGAGCTGAGGAGCCGGCAAGGCTAAGAACAAAGCTAAGCCTCCTGGCTAATGACCTAGGAAATAAAGGATGGTATCTGCTTGAAAAAAGTACCATTTCCGCTCATGCGTTGATTACCTGTCAGATGCTCAAGGTTGGTAAGCGAGATGCCAACCAATAAAAACTCTCAATGCTATGCCATCTAGCACATGTTGCATTAGCCAATGAATTCATATATAAATTACATATATTCTCTATTATCAATTTATAGGTGGTCTCAGGTAGAGCCATCAGATATGTACTAGACAATTATGGACTAATCCATCTATAATGTGAGTATAGTCTATTCCCTTAACCAATGCCACGTCCCATTGGTTTTGGTAACCAAGGTTGTGATGTGACGTCAATGATGACGTATTTTCTGTTTTTAAACGATTGTCATACTCGAGATGAGCAAAGAGCTTTTGAGACTTGCATGCTTATATGCTGTCCATGCTTTATTTGGATTTTTAATAAAGAGGTTATTGCCATTTACTTTGGCTATTTCCGTTATTGGGTGCAGAATTTCCCAGTCTACCTGTTCCGCACAAACCTGGGTTTTCCAGCCACCATTACAACTCAATTCTACTTTGGGGTGGGAGCAGTTTGAGTTGCAGCGGACCCCGGCCCCTCCACACTCAGCTCTAACCACAGCACCCCTCACTTTTCAAGGTGTCCCCAGGATTGCAATATCTTAATACTTACACTAATCATTCTATTTCTTTATTTTTTAGTATTAATGTTACAGATTTTATAGTGCATGCGGCGGATCGCGGAGAATCCACCATTAGAATCTTTGATCTCTGACCTTTATTTTCTATGTAGGCACCAAGCTGCATCCTTTACTAGATATATGGGGCAGAGTTACTGAGATGGACATTGTTTGGGGGTACTGGGTATAGGGGTGTAAATACTGATGTGACAATGCTTGGGAAAGTGTGATTTAGCGTGGAATTTATGGGTTAGGAATAAGAAGTGAATGGGCGAGAGAGTGACATTATATAGCCTGCAAAGTAGGGATAAGTACTGGATACAGGGGCACGGTTAATGACGACATGGGGCTGGTGTTGGATGAAAAATGATACATGAAGTAGAGTAACTGAGCCAGGAAGGGCATGAGAGATTTTGGTTTTGTGGAGGAGTAACTGCGATAGGAAAGACGGATGAAACTCGGTGTAAGCTCAGCATTCACAAGAAGGGAATGGCATAGGAGATGACCCGAGTACCGGGGTAGAGTAGCAGATGTGATAATGAAGTGAACACATGCAATGGAGTAACTCAGGTGGGAATGGCTTGGAAGGCTTATTTTAGAGGAGGAGTAACCGGGTTAGGATCGGCCTATGACACGCAGTGCAGGTTCAGAATTAATACTCGGGGGGATGGCACCAGAGACAAGCTGGATATAGGGGTGTAGTTAGTGATATGGAAAGGGCGTTGGGTGAGATATGGATGCATAAGGTGGAGTCAGTGATGCAGGAATTGTGTTGGGGAACTGGGTACAAGGGAGGAATAACACATGAATGACTTATGGAACTAAGTGCAGCAGCAGAGTTAATAGGAAAGGTTATCAGGGACAAGCTGGATAGAGGGATGTAGTCAGGTGGGATGAGAAATAGATGACCATGGTGGAGTTACTGAGGCAGGAATGGTGTGGGGGAACTGATTTGAGGGTGAGGGGGAACTATGAAACTCAGTGCAGTGTTAGAGTTTATAGGGAGGGGTTGGTATTAAAGAAGAACTGGGTGCAGGGGTAAAGTTAATGATGTGGGAGAGGCGTCAAGTGGAAAATGGATGCTTGAAGTGAAGGTACTGAGGAGGGAATGGTTTGCAAGTTTGAATGTGTGGAGTTACTGAGAGTGAGTGGCTATGGAAAATTGCATAGAGTTACTAAGAATGGAAAGGAATGGGAGAAGAAACAGACATGGGGTCGATTTTCCTGGTGGCAAATGCATAGGAAATGATGTACATGCCGTGATGGGATACATAGGTGGACATGACACTGGAAAACATCAAGAAACCAGGTTAATTTCAATGTGGTGAGAAGGACGTAGGAAACAGACTGATGGAGCAGGAAAAGTTACAGATAAGACATCAGATGGATGACGGGGCCTGTGAAAGAGCGCACAGCACGAGGAGCTCAAGAACAGAGGGCCCATCTTCTGATGGGGAAATACATCTCTCCACTGTTGGAACAATCACAGAGTTTGTGCTTCCTCATAGTACGATATTTCAGTGTAATCATATTTCAGAGCATCGGTCCGCAACCTTTGGCTCTCCAGATATTTGGGACTGCAAATCCCATTGGCACAAGGCAGCATTGTCATTGGTGGGGGCTCATGGGAGTTGTAGTCCAAAACATTTGGTGAGCCAAAGGTTTCAGACTCCTGATTTAAAGGAGAGTCTTTGCTGTGGAAGACATCTGGTGGCTGACTGCTTAGGTTTGCACATTTATTTAAGCAACACCATCTTGGAGACAGTAGCCAAATTTCCATAATTTGACCATCCTGCCATGTACTGCTTTTAATGCTGGGAACAGGGTACATGGGAAATGTCCGATCTATGACCAGATGTTTGTATACCCACCTCTTGCTAAAGAATTGCCAGAGAACGATATCCCTTCTCTCACATGTCTTCAAGTAAAAAGGGTAATTCTGAAGTCCCCGGGCCAAACATTTAGCTAAGAATCTGCCTTGAGTAGAACAGGTCCATTATAAAGGTAAGAGAGGTAGCGACCAAGAATCCCACATTTGCGAAGGTCCATACAATCCAGCTGAAAGAAAGGATTTCCAAATTTAAGTTAGACTGGGAGAATTCTCTAGGTAGAACACTAGGCAAGAACCTATGGACCTCGATTCTTTGACTCTTTGTAAATTCACCCATTCGAATATGATGTATGTGATTTCTTCAAATAAATGTCACCTAATGGAGATTTCACAGAATCCATTTCACCGAAAAACGAAATTAACTTTTTACTTTTTCTACTTTTCTTTTTATAATGCAGGGGTAGACCCTCCAAAACCCCCCTCACTCCTCCCGACCCTAACTTATACCCTTACCTCACACCCCACCCTTTATGCATTACACATATACCACTTCACCTACCATTTTCGGTGAAATATATTTGGTGAAATCTCATTAGGTGAAATGGTATTCAGTGAAATCTACGGTAACGTTTGAAGATAGCAGCACAGCATGGTGAATGTTAGTTTAAAAGCAGCTCTGGATGGTATTCCATTCTACCCCCCACCCCCAAGAAATTGTCTAGAATATAACCTTCCACTTCCGAGAGAATGAAGGCCATCCAAAGCATAACTTTCATAGACGTCTGGATCTGACAACCCCTCCCTCATCCGAGTGACTGGGCCCCATCAATTGGAGAACACTCCACTGGTCGCTCTACTTCAAACTCCAAAACCCCATAGGCTGATCAAGCATTCACGGCAGCCAATCTAAATGTTGCCAGAGCTCTACTACGACACTATCCACGAGTCTTGGAAGTGGTGGAAGGTGACACTAGCGGAGAACAAAACACCAAGATAAATAACTCGATAGTGAGGTTTTGGGAGCAGGGGCATGACGAGAGAAGCACTTCCTCTATGTTTGAGACCGATGCGCGACCATCTAGAAAAGAAACTTCTCCTGAGCATTCCTTTTCTTGAAGCCAGAGACCCTTCTCCTGTGTAAGACCGATCCAGACTCTTCTACTCATGGTAACGAGTGCCCGCCCCACTGCTCCTCCGCTCCGACAAGGAGTGGCTGCAGCGATTACTGCATCTCAGCGTCATGTAGCAGTGAAATGATTTAAAACGAGGTGGGCTGAGTTTGTGGTTCTAAGCATGCATGCGCTTAATATGCAATATCTACATGCAGAAGCCTCAGGGACAGGTGACCACCACAGCACGTGTTTTTGTGTGGGTGGATGTGAGGGGGTGGGGGTGAGTGTGTGTGTGTGTGTGTCACGTCTCATGGCATTGGATGATGGCATTTAGTCTCTCAATGGAGAAGGTTAAATGAGACCTGATGAGTGTTTAAAGGCTTAATATAGTCACTGGATATCTCTTTGCCCAAAATGTTTTGAAAAAGCCAAAGCGACCATATCATTGTCCTTCCGCTCATAGGCGCCTAATGCAGTAAACCCCGTACACACAGACGGCGGCACGCTCACGCATGACTGCTGCTAGTCTTCATCAACCATTCTCGCAACTGGCAGCCAACACTGTGATTCACGATGACTGCAGTCACTTGGGTTGACCTACTTTCGTTAGACAGCTGACTACCGGGAGCAGAGCGGTGACAAGCTGAAGAACGCGCCCAAGTAATTGCCTGCAACCCTGCTTCCAGTTCCTCAAGGCCTTCCGTTGCAAGTGTCTGTATCCGGGGATCTTCACTTTCCCGCTTCGTATATTTCCTTGCTCCGGGATAGGTGGGTAGAAGTGGGCTAACACACTGGGCAAGCCTGTGCCTTTGAATGACTGATCTGGCTGGGGCTCTAAAACATGTCAGTTCTGTAATAACATATTTAGAGCACTGCAAAGCATACATTTCTTCATGTCAATTTCATTTGATAAACACCTTCACATCAATTTCATTCCAAGATAAAAACAGGTTGATATGAAACCTATGTCCAATTTCTTTTTTTCCTGTAATATCTGGATGCTAACCACAATTTGAGGGAACCCCCTGGCACCTCCCTTCTTTTCCCCATTCTTTTCTTATCACTGTGTAATAGAAACCTTGACATCAACTTCATTCAGAGGTAAAAACATCTTGGTTTCAATGTCGTGCCCATTTGATCGTTCTGCCATTCTCCGGTGTTAACCACAAATGGAGGGGCGCGATCCGTTATGTTCCCACATTAACAGATAGAATAATTTCCTGTTGGTAAAATGGGCATGTGGCCTCCTCGCACCCGTTGACTTCAAATCCAAAGCCTGCACAGCCCACCACCAGTTTTAGATGAAACTATTTAAGGTCAAATTATTGGGAGTTACAATTGTAGAAATGTGAATAGGGAATCACTAATTTGCCACAGTGAGAATTCTGTTAGATGGTGCTAGAGAGGGGATCTCTCTGCACACAAGTGCTGGACCACAGTCAGTGGCACGTAGGACTCTGAACAGCCAGCATTTCTAGGCCTAGATTGAGTATCATGTCTAGGTAGAGAGTGAGCCACTCTGCGAAAGAACGCTAATCCATCACCTTCTGACAGGGCTAGTTTAACAATGGAATTGAAGCCTTCTCTGAGGCCTGATGCCTCCATAGAGGTGTGAGTGGAGGCTAATAGCTTGAATTTGAAAACTGGGCTGGGGTCTCATACTGCTCTGGTTGCCGGTAGCACCCCAGTCCACTGCTGGCTCAGTGTGTTCATGGTAATACAAGCAAAAACCATCTCCCATATCAAACTGATGTATCACTAGATAGTTCATTTGAAAGTTATAGCACGTACAGTAAATACTTCAAAAATATATATTTTTATTTTTACAAAACACATTTTAATGCATAATTTAGAGCAAAATTCAGTTGAACGTGAATGTCATCATATTTCATGCTCCTCAGTCATACTACACACATTCCTACTCATACATACAACCTAGCCGACTCACCACAAACATGACACTATTTCACATTAGACAAATGTGCAAAACAGCATTAATGCGCACGTGACGCAATATAGTGCAAAGAAGATTACAATCTGTGTTAAACCATGACTATATTTACTCTATTCTGGCAACATTGGTTACAAACAATTTGCCCCAAAAGATTGACAGCTACAAACTGCGTAGCTAAGGCTCAGTTACCTTTCAGTCTTCTTGTTGAAAAATGATGTTCAAAGTTGGTCTACTCGAGTTTCGGCTTTCAGGCATAAGTAATTTATGGTGGACCCAGCCTTCATCATGGCAACAGAAATATTTGGACATACGTGGTGAAAACAATCCTGTATTAGTAGGAGATAGCTGCTGTTTCGTCACATCAAAAGTCACAGAACTGTGCAGATAAGTGTGCTATGGCAGGGCCGAGGCTGAGCAAGAGAATTCAATTTGTGTCTAAGAACAAGGGACTATGGCTCCCGCCATATATATGTGCACTTCATGGGACTAATCATCCCTCCTTAACACTGCAAATCCAATGCCAGCCTTCAGTGTCAGTGGGCTCATGAACCTATGCCATGAATCTTAGGTAAGCCCATCGTCCTATATAAATCCAGTAACATGGGTACTGTAGAGTTGGGTAAAAATAGCACTTAGTGCTTTCAGTGCTGTGAAGCCAAAAACGCCACCTGTAAGAGCTACACAAATGCAAGATAATATTATTAGAATTAACAACATTATAATGAAAGCGATGATATGCCCCATTTGATGATGCCAGTATTACGGCCTGCCAGGTGGAAGTCGAAGGGACGTTTTCCTCCTGATCCACATCCCAGAGGTGGTTGAGGCTATTACCTTGACATCAGCGCAGTGTGTAGTGCTTGATGTGTGCCTGCGCGCCTGAGCGCATATCAGGCGGGCGCATATTGCACTGCAGTGGAGAGCAGGGGAGATAGGCCGCAGTCTAATGAATCTTTGGGTGGGAGTCCAAATGCTTTACAGCTCGAAAGGGGTCTGTAAATTGGACTGGTGTGGGATTAAGCTGAAACTAATTTGTTTTTTAAAAATATCCTTATAAAAGCTACATTTCAACAAGAAATAGTTTGAAAGGTACCAAAAGTGGTCGCCGAAAAAACTGAACTGTCAGCAGCTCCACACATCACTTTTCTGATGATAAAGAGCATGAAATTGGAGTTCGTACTTTGGGCCATAGAGCATATGAAACATGGCTTGGTGCATCCATGTTAAACAGCATACTTAGCCTGTGCTGTATGCCTCCCACCGAGCAGCAAAGACTATCCAAAATGATGGAACGAGGGCAGAAAGCATCCCCTCAAACAGGCCCAGCTCCAGGAATTTTTATCTGGACGGGCCAGCTTTGTGCTCGGGGGGCCAAACTTTTCGCAGATTTGTGATCCGGCAAACAATGACTTCCTGGATCTGAAAAATCAATTTGCCCTTAATTTGCCCTTAACGTCTTAAGTCTGTTAGAGTGCTTTATAAGGTACAGAAGCCTGGATTCAAACCCAGGTTGTTAGGACCAGGGTTGACATATTTACCCGCAAGACTACTTGAATGTCTGATGAAGATGCTTGTTGGGATTGCACTCCCTGGCAGATTTTAGCCAAATTAATTCTTGGGCAAGGCTGACAGCTGGACCTGGGTAGGTGGGTCATGGGTGTGGAGATTATAGTGGCAGTCGTTAATCGCTGTCATGAGTGCAACAAATGTAACATGTTTTTTAAGTTGTCTTTTTCTACTATTGGATTTGCATGTTTAGGGGTATGACTCTAGCTGGAAACAGCCTGTTCACCTCACCAGGTTTTGCTGCCATACAGTGTTTTGCCCAGGTTCACTCAATTTGTTAAAATGGGAAACCTGCTCTCGCCTTCTACCTGCTCATCCCTCTTAAAATCACAGGCTCTCCAGTACCCCTTCCACAGTCTTATTCTCTCTTCTTCCATTTGCTCCTGTGTTTCCTTCCATTAGCTCCCCACTAATTTGACCTTCCATTGGCTACTCACTTCATCTTCCTTATGCTCGCCCATCTCCATATGGAAAATGTTTGCCCAAAATAAAAAATGAAAGCTGTATCCTATCCTTAACAAAAGTCTGACAGATTAATCCCAAATATTCATGCCCCAACAAATACGTTTTGTACCTTTTTTCAACATACTGCTATACTTGAGATATAAAAAAAACAGCACAGAGCAAAAGAGAAGCAAATAAAATAGTGTGGCAGTATCATACCATGTCACTGTCCATCAGCTCCCCCGACTACCATTCCCATTTACAATCACTCCCACCTACTCCACCCTTCCTCCACCATGTCTTCTTGGCCTGGCTGGGGAGGATCGAGGATGATGCCATCTCCTCCTCTGCAGGGGCTGAGCAGCGAGGACACCAGTCCTTATTCCATCTAAAATAGTGTGCACTCAATAATACCTCCCTGAATACTATGGCTACTCCCAGGAGGCCACGTAGGAGGTGCTTGTTGTCCAGCCATTTTGTTTTGAAAGACATCCCTCTCCTCCTCAATAAATGTTGAAGCAAGGAATAGGATATTTTGTTTCTTAAAATTAAAATTTTAAAGCACAACATTGTATTTTTGTGGCAATGTAGCAGCTAATTTTAATTGATTTGAGGGTGTGTGGGAGTGCAAGCATGCAGGCAAGAGTGGGATCAGGAGGTAGACAGAGGAGGTTGAAGGGTTTCCCGCCTCCTGGCAACACTCCCGGTTGGATGTGGCAGGGAGGAGGGGCTGCTGCTCCCCTGCGTCCCCCTATACATCATTGTCCGGTACATACTGCTTCCATACTGTTTATAATATGCAATTGTCCATGATGACTTCTTATTTTACATGTTTACTTTGCTATTTTGAATGTCACAATTTTGATAAATGTGGCCTTATATTTTCCAAAGAAAGATGTGTGTATGTCTCCTTGGCTGACCCTGACCCCTGCACTGCCCATCTATTAAACAATACTGCAAACTGAATCACTTCTAGGGGCTCCTAATGTTGTCAGGAAACACACAGTGAGATTAAATGGTTTTCCCAGGATTACGCACTTTGTTTAAGTGGTAAAGCTAGAATTTCATCATAGCCTGAAATGTAGTTACTTGACCACACATCTTCCCAGCTAAAGTTGGTACAAAAATGTATTGAAGTTTGGTTTTAAATACCTAAAATATTACAATTCTGGGTCACTTTTTGTACAGATTTTGAAATGGTACTTACACCCTGCTTACCATAGCTGTTACTCTCTATATAAAAGAAACTTTAAGTGATAGGGATGATTTATAGGAAAACATTTTTTATTGTAATGAATTGCATACTGTTATTCCAACGATTGTAAGCCATGAAAATAAAAATGTTTTGTTTAATTTGTAAATTCCTGTATTCGACTTTTCTCTTTACTTTTCTTTTCCCATTTATTTTGTTTCTTTTTCTCACTTTGCTAATTTTTTTGTAAAGTTTTTTATTAGCCATAAACAATAACACATACTAATACTCACTTTTACACAGATTACTTTAAAAATGCACAAGTCACATGATTAACCAACCTGACAATGTGTTCATCATTCTAGAATCGGGTTGATGAACAAGAGTATTGGGGCAATTTTGTTTTGAATCGTAAATTGCATAGAGAGGACTGTTACTGTTTGCACTTCTTTGCAAAAGGACCCCTACAGGCAATTTGAATTGTTTCCATAAAGTACTGGAAAAGTAAATAGCAAAACATAGGCAAAATCGCCTTTTCACTTCACTTTTGTACTATGTGTCTGTAAAAGTATAAATCTCTCCCACAATTATCGATTTGGAATCTGCTTGCTTTTACCAATAAAGTTACAATCATAGGTGGTAATTTTCCAAGTCCTGTGGTGTGGAAAAAGTGGCAGTAAAATGATTTTTGATTGTAGCTTGATTTTCCCCGTTCTGATTGGAAGCCTACAAGCTCCAGAATGCTAATTAATAAGAACTTCCAAAAAATTCCATACAGACACAAAGTGAAATGAAATGCATAACAAAGTAATTGTTTCACATAGCTTGTTCTGTACCCCATCATTTCTAATCACCCAACAGCCACACTTAAATAGCTCATTAAAAGCGTATGTAATTTAAAGAAAAAAGTACCTTTTCCTATCACTAATCACTTCCTATTTTAAATAAGCTGCATCTGAGACATGTTAAAATGATAAGGCGTCACTGGGAGGACCTGTGCAGCCCTGACTGACTTTGAGCAGAAAAAGGCAGTGCAAGGGTGCCCCACGGACATTTTTCCATTGTCCGACTGTTAAATCCACCTCTGATTGCACTCTGCAGGAAATATTTCAATACACTTTTTTACTTTTAACAGATGTGAACCATTTATACGTTGCCAGAAACATATTAAGAAATGCTCTTTTCTTGTGTTATTTTCAAGTTTTCATGATCAATATTCTGAGAGCCAAAAGTTTATTGGGGAAGTGGGAACAATCCCCCTGTCCCACACACCCCCTCTGTCACTGGTGGGATCCCACAGTAAATAACTTCACTTTCTGGCAGTGCCTAAAAACCTAGCAGTTATATCATA
Organism: Ambystoma mexicanum; assembly: GCF_040938575.1. NCBI lineage: Eukaryota > Metazoa > Chordata > Amphibia > Caudata > Ambystomatidae > Ambystoma > Ambystoma mexicanum. The sequence goes on along the minus strand of NC_090929.1, from coordinate 511,828,985 downwards.
CTTTTCAAACAGGACCCACAATACACATGATGTATTCAGTTTGCATACAGACATTGTTAATTGTTACTCCAATACTAAGACATTGTTAATTGTTACTCCAATAGTATGATGTTATTAAGACAGTACTCATGTGCCCATTTCATGAAAAGTTCTGGCCATGCAGCCTATGCTTCCACACAGACAAATATGCATACTATTAAGATCAGAACCACGCTGGTAAGTATGCATGAGAAGATGATCTGAAGTTGGTCCATACTTGCTAACCTAACCTTGATATGTTCAGGTAGTTTCTTGTTGGACCAACTCAGTGAGGTGCAGTTTGAGTCCATAGGCAAGGCAAACAAGGCTCCCACATCAGGGTTTATATACTTTCCCTTAGGGAGATAAACTGAAACCAACACACATTGGCAAAGCCAACAGTTAGGGCTTTTGAATACACATGTCAAAGGGTACCACCTGGCAATAAAATGGGAACATCTAGAAAATGGTGCAAGTACCTAGGCATATGATGTAATTGTCTGGAAAATGCCTGTGTAATACTTATAAACATGTCAAAATGGTTGACTTTGTGATAGCTTGTTTTATAGGATTCCAGTGCAAGGAACAGATGTGAGGATGCCATGTTGCTTTTAAATCTACTGGCTGAAAACACACCATGTTAAGACATTTTTTATTACAAAAGGAGTTCATTTACAGAGGCAATTAAGTCATTGAAGACTCAAAAGAATGCTTGGATGGAACACAAGCAGGCCTAATGCATCACTAAGTTTGATGTTACTTTGTGACAGAGGTAGCTCAAAGAGTACCCAAGACGGTATGTTTCAGCAGGGAGGGGGCAGGTAGTTGGTGGGAAAACCATAGAGATTAACACGGCAATGGATGGGTAAACGACAAAACGCATCCATTGAATGTGTATCCCTCCTAACATCCTTTCTCCATCCTATCTGTGGTCCAATGCAATTGTTCTGGCTTACATCAAATCACTTTCATTTTACTACACTCTCCACTTCAGAATTACATTGTTCTTACTACCAACCTTATTGTTTCACTTGTACTCAAGAGGTTCATGCAGGGGAATATATATTTTGAATAGAATTTGTAAGAACTCTCAGTCTGATGGTGGTAATTCTCTGAATCAGTCATAACCACTGCCATTGCTTCCGTCAGGCTCCATACCGTTATTTACAAATCAGCCTTGGCCTCCCTGCCACTAATGTGAGCAGCCCTGCCCAAACTGCTGGACCACAAGGCCTAAAAATGCTTGCAGTATCTTGTGTTCCAGTGAATGTAACTTGTCAGGGTCCTCAGCCGTTTATGCACCTGGTGTAGAAATCTGTGTCCAAGCATCATCGCCTGCCATTTATTGTTTTCTACAGTTAACCATCCTATTAGGCATGATTGGAACAACAGTTATATTCCCACACATAAAACCCTACATTTAATTACAGAAATCTACAGAAACAATAGCTACCTTATAAATGAGAGGTTTTAAATGTAAGTAAGATTAAAAGTGCAGTTAAAAAAGCAACGCAGGATCCTGCTAGACAGCTGTGGGATAGCCTGCTTGAGCAAGTGTGCTACCTTACTTAGAGGCGTGAATGGCCCTCCATATCCCTGGTCATTTCTGCTTTCATGGCTGTGGGGCATAAATCATTGTCCAGAGCAAGCAAACAAATCCTAACTGAGCCGCCTTCAGTGCAGCTCCTCAGAATGCTAATCGCAAAATCCCCCCAGCCTGTTCTTACCCCCTTAGTCTCCCCCTAGAACCCCAGGCCCCAGTGGCAGTTAACGTTTATTTTTTGTTTTTTTTAATTGCGTATAGTTAAAATACATTCAACCTTTTGATGAAAAAAGGGAAGAAAACATCCCACCACTGACAAGGCCTCCTTTCTAGCAGGGCTGGACTGACCCACCGGGACACTGGGAGTTTCCCTGTGGGCCTCGGGCCATAGGGCCTCTTTTCTTGGGGGAAGGATACATGGGGACTAAAAATTAAACTATCACTCACTATTCTGGGATATGCATCCATACAGGCCATCCTGGGTGTGGCCGTTCGTGCATTATTTGTTTGCCTGCCAGGCCCGCCCCTGCCCATGGATTTTGGGGCTTGCGCTCTCGTCGCACTAGGACACGTGCGTATTGAAACCGCACATGCCCTAGTATGCTCTGTGCTGTCGAGTCGCATGCTCAGGTGTTGCTGGGCCCATGATTAAACGTGCCACTGCCACTTGAGAGACACTGCCTACAGACAGCCTGAGTGCTATGCTGGTACCGGGCCCATGCCATGTGCTGTGCCCGTGTTCACGGTGTGCTCTGACAGATTCAAGAAAGACAGCCAACCAACCAGGTGAGGCGGGCCACATGGCCTCCATCAGCAGACACCAGCAGGTGACCCAAAGGTAAGGGATTATTTTTAAATGTGTGCCCCTCTCCTATTCTGCCTAGTGCTTCTGACCCTCACTCTCACCCTATGCGGTAAACCTTTTCTAATGTGCTGTAATATTTTCTAGCCATCATGCTACAATGTGTTCCTTGTGTTGCTATCCTGCTTGCAAGTGCTGAAAATGTTTCTTACTGTGATGCCATGGATTGTAATATTCTCCACCTCTGCTGCAATGTGTTCCCCCTGTGCTGTATCATTTACCGGCCGGAGTCATGTAATAAGTTCTCCATAAACTCTAACATTCCCCTTCCTGTGCTTTAATGTTCCCTCCCAGAGCTCTACTGTAAAACAGTTTCCTGTTTACCTAATATCTGCTCCTTGTGCAGCGATACCCCGGCCCAAACTGAATGGGGTTGGTTATCAGGGTGTCGTGGGAATAAGGGCAACCTGTAGACCTATAAAAATGCACTTCAGCTCTGTTATGCAAGACCAAACTAAACTGCCAATCCAGTACTGCCACTCACACCCACCTTTACAAATGTACCTTACCATGTCCTAAACAAGCCCCTACCTATGTCATTAAAGAGGCTGACACACCGCTCTGTTAACGCACCTATTCCCAATCCTGACCTCCCACACCCCTGCAATTCCAGTACATTAGAGCCATACTTAGCTCTGCCAGTGTGCCTCAGCACTGACCTTCATTGACGCCTGCTGTTCGATTAAAGCAACTAACGCAAAGCTCATCTGTCACTTCTACTCCACCCTTACCAGCAGTAACCCCTCTGCTTTTATTACAGCTATTCACAAAACCAAGCTAATGGACCTCAATCCTAGCCAGCAGCAACCCCCGTTGTTCCGTAACAGTGGCTCCCATAAAGCTCTACCAAAGAACCTCAATCCCGGCTAGCTGTAACCACCGTTTGTTCCATTACAGTGGCTCACACACAGATCTGCCAATGGACCCTCCATCCTGGCCTGCAACACCTCCCGTTGTCCCATTGCAGTCAGTGGCTCCTTCACACGCAGCTCTACCAGTGTAACTCAACACTGGCTAGAAGCCAGCCCCATTCTTCCATCACACTCACTCCTACAAAGCTCTGTCAATGGACCCCAATCCTGGCCAGCCGCTGTCTGAACTTTCATCCTTGTGGTAGGTGGTGAGGTCTGCATACCCCCGGAGTTGGCCCTGATAACCAGGTCTAAGGTTATGCTGTTTTTGGACAGCGAGGAGTTGTATGTGTGTTTGTGTGTGGGGGGGGGGTTGTTCGAGCACCCACCTCCACCAATACCTTATCTTATCCGGTTGTATTTTGGGTGCCTTAAGATGGTATCTCTGCTTCTGGACCCCTCTGTCTCTGCAAGAAAAATAACACATTCCAGCGATTCCAGACTGTCTCTGGCTGTAAAGGGGGACTGCAGTGCATGCAGATGTTGGCTTGGGCCCACAGGTGGCACTTAGCAAAGTGGTAACCCCCTTGTGCTGTAACATTCTCAGTGGTGATAGTGTGCTCTCCCAGTGCTGTACTCTTCCAGCAAAGTGCTGTAATATTCTCACTGTCTGCTGCACCATCCACTTCCTGCTGTAACATTGGCCTCATCTGCTGGTACAGTCGTTCCGTGTGGTGTGCACCTCTCTTCCTGCACTTTAACGCCCCACCCTGTGTGCTGCAATTTATCAGTGTGGTGTGATTTCCCCAAAACACCTGCCCTAAATCTCTCCTTGCTCAGCAATCGTCGGCTAGTACATTATGCCCTGCCCACCCTCTTGCTCGACACACTCCCTGTCCTCCCCTCCATCTACCCTATCCTCTGGACTCTGATGGTAATTTCACATCTGCCCGGTAGATTCATGGGTGCCTGCCTGCCTGTTCAGTTGTCTTCTTGCGGCGCTGAGCACCCCACCCCACAGCTTGTGCATGCTGTGTACAAACCAGGCCCCATGCTGTAATATTTCTTCCACATAAGAAAAATCCCCTTCCATATTATATAACCCCTTAGCCCTGCATAAAGCCAGCCCTGTGCTGTAGCATGACCTACCCATTATTAAACAAACAAAAATGGGTGCACTGATGGACTGGCAGCGCAACGGGCAAAAGTAATGTTAGGAACACACAAAGGGGACTGCAGCCGGTCTTGGTACTAGTGTGGTTATTGATTTTTAACCACCCATGACATAATATGTATTTGCACCAAAATCATCCGGCCCTGTGCTTTAATATTTCACCCACAGCTTTAACAATCACATTTTCCATCACACCCCCATGCCATGGTATTTCTCTGCTGTAATATTCACTACACACTCTCTTATCCTCATCTCTGTGCTGGGTTTTATTAGTTTGGGCTTCTAGATGGCGCTTGCACCAGCTATAAACAAAAACGATTGCATTAAAGTATAGATGGGGAGAAATCGGCTATGAGGAGGGACACCCAGCGTGTAGGTGTTGTCTGGTTATTTTCCCACCCACTGACTGGCCAAAATAATCCCTATGGCTATTCCAACCCAGTTCCCATCCCTCCCTGCCAGAAACATCTCCTCCACAGAACTCTTTGACTTTGCTTTACTCCAGCCTTACCATCAAATGTTGCACTCAAAGTGCCTGCCAGTGCTTTGTCGGAGCAGCCTTCTGAGAGTTCATGACTTAACTGGAGTTTGTAAACCCACTACTGGTGTAATAAAAATGTCTTCACCAGGTCTGCTTTTACCCACTCGATTTATAAGCTCTATGCATGCCCTTCACATAAGTCCTGTTAAAAATAAACATTGGTAAAGCCAACAGTTTTGGCTTGTGTATAAGTATCAGGCATTTTCCAGGCACTGATAATAGGTGCCCAGGTACTCACACTGTTTTGCACCCGCTACCATTAATGGCCATTTAATACTAATACGGCGGTGCTTGGAAAGTGCTCTTCCCATGCCTACATAAACTGTTGGCATTACCAGTTCTTGTTTTCAATATGATGGAATCGACCAGCCCTATTTTGCAATAGTGCCCCTTGGTGCAGTCATATTTTCCAGTGCACTAATGCTGCTCGCTCGTGCAGCGAAATATGGGGCCACTTTGATCAAATGTTCCAGGTCCTCTTTTGGTTGCCAGCCCCAGCCCGGGCCTGCTTTCTAGGGAGGGCAGGGGCTGGCCTTGGGGGGTGGGGCCTGGCCCTCCTGCTGGAGCCGGGACTGCAAAAATCCACCTTCTCTGCCACCGGTGGGAGGCGGGGGGAGAACCGTCATCACTGATCTGTTTTTACTGTGGAGGTCTGTGCTGCATCACTTATTACTGTACATGCATTTAAAGGCAGTTTTGTACTGTCTCCATTGACTGTTTCCATCTCTTTCAACACATCGTTAATGTTTAATGCATTAACTACTCCATCATCACAATGTGTCTCTCTATATATTTGTCAAGTGTTGGTAGCTGCACCACCTTATCTCTGAGCCCCCCCATTATGCAGTCCATGAGCACGCTGATATCACTTATTGCATCATCAATAGCATTCCTGGAAATTAGAGCACACCGATGACAGCCATGGCCTGTTGCCACATTGCCTGGGGCATGGTCTCTTGTCATGCACCAGGCTCTACCAAGCCACTTGAACCCCACAGCGAGGCCGTGGGCCACTGGCCATGAACTGTAGACAAAGCCACAGTCACCACATGCCATGCACAGTCATCCAAAGTAGCCACTGAAGCTGGCATAAGGTCAGGTCGAGCGGCCACTTCACCCTCATAAAGGGGCCAGGGTTTATGATATTTCTTTTAGCGTGCACTACACATACAATGGGCCTCATTATAAGTCAGGCGGTAAGGGGTTAACGGCGCCGGTAAAGGTGCCGGCGCCATCAACCCCGTACCGTTTGATTATGAGGTCCCCTCGCGGGATCCGCTCTTCACGTCTGGTTTTACCAGACGTACAGAGCGGGTCCTGCGAGGGGAAGAGGGAGCAAACAACAGGCTGCTCATAATCGGCCCGTTGTTTGCTCCCTCCCCCATTCCCATTCAGCCCTATGAGGGCTGAAATGGGAATGGGAAGGTCCGGGCCCGGGTTCCTGAAGGGAGGAAATACCAGGCCCTCCGAACTCGGAATGGCCCGGTAATTCCCCATTCTGGGAACCCGGACCCGATTTTGGCGGCAGCCATGCCGCCAATAGCGGCACGCCAAAGTCGTAATGACGGCCAATATGTTTTGCATATGTCTTGAAATAGACCCAGAGAATGTTTTAGTTGTCATCAGTTGCTCTAGTTTCTAGTGATGCCATCAATGATATAATAATGTCATCAGTGGTACTGTCTGTTATGCCATCATTGTGCTCATGGGCTGTGCAATTGAGTGGGTCAGAGTCAAGTTTTCGTAGCTTCCAACACTTGCTGAATTTCCAGGGTTTTGTCACATTAAACCATAACTGTACCGTTACTTCCGTGAATGTTTGTTAACTAAATTTCAAGGGTTTTGTTATATTGACCTGTTGCAACATTCTCTTAACCAACGTTTTAAAACTCATTTTCAAGAGTTGTGTTATGCTATATCTCACACCATCTATAATAGTAAAGTTGTCCCTTTCATGTCTTCACAGATGTCATAATGAATATTATTAGCATGTGTCTAAGCTACAGACTATTAGATTGTTCCCCATTTCTGGTCTGTAGACCATGCCAATGGCTAAGGCCATGGGCAGTGGCCACTTAATGATGATAAAGATCAGGAATAACATGGGTGTGATATTTGGGCACCCAGTTTATAAGCTGTGTAGCGCAAACATTAAGTGTGAAAACTTAGTGTTAGCCATTCACACCTTATCTTTATGCTCCATGGAGATGTACTGCCATTTGGAAGCATTGCTGCAATGCTGTACTTCTTTGACTTCAAATAGCACATGGTTTAAACTGCAGCATGAGATTTTCATGCAGACTTGAAAACCAATTGATTCCTATGGATTCTGCCTGTTTTTAGCAGGTGATAAAATCATGCAGATTCCATAAGTGTCCATTGTCAATGCCGTCTGCAAAATATAGCTTGCATACAGCATTTACACTTTTTACAAAACAGAGTTTTGAAGTGAAGAGTACAGTAAACTTAGCCTGGTTTGAGTCTTCAGTTTTAAACTCTCTTTTGTAAATGTTTAAAATTGCAAGCAAGGATCTCAACACCCTCTAGCTGCTGAAGTTGGTGGTTCCTTGAATGCAATTAAAAAATGTGGGAGATTTGTGTTTTAGCATACAATTTTAAACGTTTTTTGGGACCCTCCCCTTGTTCTCACGAGAATTTATTGCAAAATGACTGTGAAATTCCAGTGAGAACAACTCCTATTGATGAAATACAACATTTCTGAACATTTTCAGTTGCTGCAGTGCACCATGGGAAGACATATACAAGTTATTTTGGGCCAGGACATACCCTTCTTCATCAATAAAAAAAAAATACATTGGATGGATTTACCCCAAACCACCAACAGGCACATCTGCACCATTTTATAACCAGCTTTTTTTCTCATGTGATGCCAATCTGTCCAGTGGTGTTCGCGTTGCGTGCGTCTAAAGGATGCACCCTTTTTCGCCTTGGCCAAAAGAAATGGGCTTGATATAAAACAAAACAATTTCCAACACTTAATAACTTTTGAACCATTGGATGAAGTTGCCCCAAATTTTCCAATTTTGTGGGGCACATTCCAGACGATCTTTTTAGAAAATGTCAGCCACATAAATCTGAGTCAAAATGTATTAGCAATCGAATGTTTTCAAAAATAAATGGTTCATAGGTTTCACCTTAACTATAGAATGGCAAACCTCGCCCTATCATGTATTGGGCTTTAAATAGCACAAACCTGAGCTGAAAAGCTCAATATCACAAGCATTTACGGTTTAGGATACAATTATATGGGTACAAGGATGGAATAATAGCCTATTTGTGCATGGAGCATTCACTAATAGGACAGCTGCATGTAACCAGTGGCCAGTGATTGCTTAAATAAACTTTCAACCAAAGATCTGCATTATTTTTCAGTGCTTTGGTTTACAATATATTTACGCAAACGTAAATATCTCGGCGCTTAGGTCTCTGCTCTCTGCTCTCTGCTGGCCGCGTCCAGCAGTGCGCACCTAAAAGGGAGGGGGTTGGGCCATCTGATTTCAGGTGTATGTTGTTCCACTTTTTCAGTGTGCAGTTGGAGACATCTTGTGTCATCCTCTTTCCTTTTGTTGCGGTGCTTGGTTTGCAATCTGGCAATGTCCCTGCTTCGGGTGTTGCCTTGGCCTGCGTTGATTGCATGTTTGTCGGAGAGGTAAGCTGGGGCATTCTTGGTTAGTGCTTTGTAGGTGAGGAGGCTTTCGGGGTTGCAATCCTGGGAAGCACCTGGTATAGTTCACTCACGTTCGGGGTGATCAGTCTTTTGATGAGGCAAACTGATGGATGGGAGATGCTCTTCAGGGGGCAAGAGTGGTTTTGGGACCTCGTACGAGCTGGGTAATTCTATCATCTAGGTAAGAGATGACTATCTTTTCTTTACTTTTGGAAGGAAGAATTTTATTTTCACAAAGATGGAGAGTTGATAGCGGGCAGTTTTACTTATAATGCTATGGGATGTTATTTGACTGGGTCCCAACATTTGCCATTTCCATGGCTTCTTGATGCTTTGGGTCCAGACTTATAAAAGGTGAGCTTCTGTGTGGGTGAATGGGAGCCGAGTGTGCCGAACAGTGGTCACTCTTAGGTCAGCACTATGAGGTGGTCTGATTTGCACCCTTGCCTGCACATATGTGTGTGGATACTTCCTGTGCAGGATTCCTAAGGGTTGCACTGCGTGTAGAACAACACACATCTAGTGAAGGGCATGGTGAGGTTGCAAGAGTTAGTGACAGAGTTGCAAAGTGTAGTAACTGTTTATATTGTTTGAGGTAAGTGCAGGGTGGTATCGTAGAGATTGGGGGGAGTTAGTAAGAATCTAGTAGGTTACACTGATAAACACAATGTAGAATAGAAACCAAGGAGGATATTAAAACTGAGTGACCCATGTGGGTCGAGAACAATCTGTAATATCTATAAAAAAAATATTCATACACAAGTATATATCGCACACAATTTAAAAACAAACCCATTCTTCAATTAAATTAAATTGAAGAATGATTTGTTTTTAAATTGTGTATATATTTGACATGTGTTGTTTCGTATTTCTTCAGTCTGTATAAATGAGGTCTTGTACTTCGCACTGTTTTGTTTTGATTTCCATTTACAGTAGGTTTATTTATTTATTTATTTATTTGGCATTTGTGGAGCGCGCCAAACCCTTAGGTTTCTGGGCGCTAGACAGTGCATAGTGAGTACAGGCATCACAACAAGGCATGCAGCGAAACAGTTCTGATATATTTACATTACAATTATTTACAATATTTACAAACGAGTAGAGGGTCATAAATAATAGATATGCTGGATATTAACAGTATGTACATCCGGTTCCTACGTAGAGAACGGTCAAGGATGGAGGGGTGCTTAACTACCTAAAGGTTGATGTACAAATAAAATGAACCCCATGCCTAAAAAAATAACAATAAAACATAAATTATCAGAAATGTGTCGACTTGAAATAATTTGGTAAAATGATGAAACAGCAAATGTCTCTATGTGATCATTAAAGTGTGCCACAAAGGAGTTGTTTGTATTTTTACCCTGTTTGTTACACGATGTTGTTGTATCATTGGCAGACTCAAGTATCCTCCTTGGCTCACAGCGCGCAATTGTCTTCTGAAAGGAATATTTCCCCTTGTCCTAGACATTGGGTTGTGCTACATATAATGCCTTGAACTGGATGCGGCATACGACTGGTAGCCACTGCAGTACGCAAAGTGTCGGTGTTGTGGGCTGCCTCTGATCCAGTCCCAGAGAAAGACCTGCAGCATCACTTGGTACTCTCCTAAGCTGACTCAAGAGATATTTGGCAAGTCATAAGTGAATGCTGTTTGCGTAGACCAGCTTTGAGGGAACCAGGAGAGTGATAGCCAGCATTATGGCTGGAAGTTGAGCAAAGGTATTGTATGCCCAATTGATCATAGGCAGAAGAATTTTTGCAGCAGGTTTTTGATGTGTGGTTCCACTGTGAGATGGTTGACAATCATCGCGTTCCCCTGCTTGTTGACTACTTTCATGTGTGGGCAGGTATCCATTTTGTCTGGCCACAGTTGGTTGTGAGTATTTGTGCCCTGGGGAAAAAGTTGAGAACTTTGGGTTTGTCATACACTCGTGTGAAGCAGCTGCGTAGTATCTTTTGTGTGTCCTGATTTCCGCCATTGAAGTTGAAAATGATTTGGCTGTTATCCTCTTAGTTATAGCATATCAGCTTTTGATCTTGGATGATTGTCATCAGTGGTGCCATTAAACAGGCGGGCGTAAAGGCCATATTTGTATGGTTTACACATGTGCTCGTGTCTGGGGTCGACCAGAATGCACCAGGTATGTGAACTCTGCACTGTGCAAGAGGAAACATGTCATGCATTGGAGAGTTGTGCTATTGATCCATGCTTCTTTCAATCTTCCCTTAAAGGTACTGTGATAGCATGGAAGGCTGCTGATATTTCCAGTAGGATGTGGGTGCAAGGATTCTCTGTATCTGTGTTATTCTTCAGGGCATGTGTACATACAAAGGACAAAGTCAGGAAAACAAATCCTCGCTGTTCTCCCTGACACTGATAAACACAATTTACAATGGAAACCAAGGTGGATATTAAAACTGAGTGACCCATGTGGGTCGAGAACAATCTTTAATATATACAAAAAATATTGATAAAGAAGTATATATCATACACAATTTAAAAACAAGCTCATTCTTCAAATAAATTAAATTGAAGAATTATTAGTTTTTAAATTGTGTATATATGTGACATGTTTTGTCTGTATAAACGAGGTCTTGTACTCCACATTGTTTTGTTTTGTTTTTCATATACAGGTTATTTTTCATGTAATCACTTTAGGTATTTGTATTTGTATTTATTATGTTTATATAGCACTTTACGCTATAACAACAAGAATACATAGAATATGATAACAATAGAAGCAAATTACAAACATGAAACAAACCAATAAAACAGTATGTAGAACAATGTACCTAAGTCAATAAACAAGAAAAGGAAGGGGGAGGAGAAAGGGGGAGAGATGAGAATGTCGGGACAGGGGAATAATATGAAGTTACAAGGGGAGGGGAGGAAGCGTAAGAGGAAACGGAGCAGGTAGGGAGAGGTAAGTAGAGGAAAGAAATGAGGGAAGTGAGAGACAAGTAAAGGGAGTTAATAAGGGGTGTCAGGGTGGGTAATGGAGAAGAAGAGATTTCAAGAAGGCACGGAAGGAGTAGTAGGTGGGAAAGGAGAGAATAGAAAGAGGTAGAGAGTTCCAGTGCAGGGGGGCAAGGAGCTGAAAGGAACTGAAATGAGAAGAAGCACATGGGGACGGGGGAACAGTGAGTAGAAAGAGATCAGCAGATCGGAGGGAGCGGGAGGGAGTGCAGAATGAAAGGAGAGAGGAAAGATAGGGGGAGCAAGATCGTGAAGAGATTTAAGAACAAGACAGAAGAAGTGAAATTTAAGTTGGGAGTGAAAGGGAAGCCAGCCAAGGTAAGAAAGCGAAGAGGAAATGGAGTCATGAGGAGCGAGAAGACAAAGGGTACGGATGGCAGAATGCTCGAGGGATTTGAGGGGGGCAAGATGAGAGGCACGCAGTCCAAAGAGAAGAGTAGAGCTATAGAAAACACGAAAGAAGATGAGGTAAGAGATTAAGAGTTTAGTGGCATGGAAGGTGAGGGAGTAACAGACTTTACGAATAGTGAAAAGGTGGTAGCGACAGGCGCGAGAGGGAAGAGAAATATGGTGACATACACTTTTTTTAATAATGGAATGAAACTCAAGGAGAACGGATCATGTATGTGTTGGTGTATAGAATGTAACATATATTTTTCTTTGTATGAATGTTGGCATTGTTTGGATTAAAGATTGTTCTCGACCCACAAGGGTCGCTCAGTTTTGATATTACCCTTTGTTTCTATTGTATAATGTCTTCAGGGCATCCCAGATTGTTAGCCAAGCTGATTACAATGCTCTAGGATGTCTGAATCCCACTTGTGCTTGATTAATAGTGTGGGTTGTTCCTATGTGCTCAAGGGGCTGATAGTAGTCTGTGCTCGCCAGTGGTGTGAAAGGGTAGGATATTGGTGGGCAGTTGGCTTGTTCTACTTTGCTGTTCTTCCTAATGGGCTTGATTTAAGCAGACTTGAAATCTTAAGTGAATTTCCCTTGGTGGAGCGAGGAACTTAAGAGATTTTTGAACTTGTTAGCCAGTACTTGTCATGTCAAACATTTTTGTATATATATATATATTGAATGAGCTTAGGGGTGGTGCCTCTGTGAAAGTCACTCCAAGTATTTACTTGGCCCATGTTTCCTGATTTCCTATCCAGTTTCCTGAGAAACATGGGGAATTTGGAGTTAAAATGTGGGGTGATGTGTTGCAGGTTATGGAAGAGGGGCAGACACATTCTTGCATGCTTCTGTGCTCTGAATTCCTTTTAGTACTTTGAATGTCTCCTTTTCTTGAGATGCTGCTCGGTTCTATGCACTTTGCAGAGTGTTCCTTCTTTGCTAGGTGTCTTTGCCCTGCAGTGACAAAAGTGTGAGTGTTATGTAGCATTGTTGTGGTTGCCGTAGTTTATTCTCCATATGTGTTCCATTTTCATATTCTTCTTCCCTGCATTTAGCTGGAGGGTGAACCACCTTGCTGCATGTTTACTTTCCTGGAAGGGTCTGAAGGGTTTTTGAGGGATTAGTTTGACCAGTGCTTTAAGGATCCAACATTGTGATGTCACCCACCTTCTTTAAGGCTCCACATCATGTTAGGGGTACAGGGTTGTTGCAGTTTTCTCCAGTACGTATTTAAGAAAGACCAATTTCAGATCACTCCATGCTCTGGATACAATGGGTGTTGCATTTGCTTGTTCTGGATATTGCTTATAGGTACGCAATATTGAACAGGATGCAGAGACGCTCACTCCATGGAAGTAATGGCGGTTGAGTTGCACCCTTTAGATCTTCATTAAAGAATATGATGTGTATATCTTGTCAGTTGTTTTGCTCCTTTGAACACTTGTGAGTGGTATATGATTTCCAGGTTGTGTTTGTACACGGATCAATCCGGATATTGAAGTCTCCTAGGATTGTTAGTTATTTGTGTTCCATCACTAGGTTGGCATCTAAATATTTTAAGCAAAGGTTGGGTGTAGGTTGATGGTCTATAACCTAGCAGAACTCTCAATGAGGTGCAATGAGCAATGGTACAGTGGAGTCGAAGGATTTGCAATCCAGAATTAATGTTGTTGGACCTTTGATGTGAAGTTGGCTTTATGGATGAGGGCGATTCCTCTTCCTGTGAGTCTTGGAGAAGATTTAGTAGTTGATGTAGAATCCTACTGATTTGGCATGAATAGTGAAAGTGGGTGGGGGTGAAACCATTGAGCTTCATGTCATATTCCTTGACAAGATCTGTGCTTGTTTCATGTTATTTCAAGGGATGATGAATTCTATCTGTATTGTCTCTTTAGGCCCAAGACAACCTGTGTGGTGTGGCCCAGCATTTCATTTAGTAGGTCTGCCTAGATACTGTTACAATAATATATGGGTGTGAGCATAAGTGCTCTAACTAGATCTGCTCCAGCAATTGCAGAATTTAATTTATTAGGTTGAGTAGTAGACATGCTCTTTTTGTGATAAGGTGGAAGATTGTAACAATCAGTGCAGGGACATTGTGCATAGATGGGAAACCGGAAAGCGTGTAAGAGAATGTTCAAGGATTTCTGCACCCATGATAGTCAAAGAAGTGAGGTAAAGTGCTATTAATTTGATGGATTATCAAAGGTGGAACATCAAGAGCATGTTGAAGATGAAGGAATGTATAAGTGGGAGTACCAGTGGTTACAGTGCAGATGATCCATGAGGAGTGTGCCACACCTGGGAGGGAATAGCGTAAGTAGTATTTAGACTGGATTCTGTGGATCCTGAAGAAGGTGAGCAAGATGTGGAGCAAAGGGATTCTGAAAGAGACTGGATGAAGGTGGAGAAAGAGCAATAAGTGGTGAAGGAGCGTGCTTGTGAGCAAGGTGTTTTAGTGCATGGCCAGCACTCTGTTACTTGCAGCCCTCTTTCCCTAAAGAGATTTTACAGGGCAAACGATCAGCATGCATACTACAGGTAAGTTCAATCTTTCATGATTTTACATAATGGGTTATTTTGCATGGCACAGCATGGATGGATGTGCTTGCATAGCATTAGGGTGGAAGTAGGAATTCTGTGGCGTGGAATATGTGGGTGTTTGTGTTGTCATGTTGGTGTTAGGGGCGAAGTTAAGTGGAAGGTTTGCTGATGTCTCACTAATTTGTAAGTAACAGTTTCAAACAACTTTGCCTAGTGTCCTTTCACACATAGATATGTAGCGGAAAATATTCCTAAGTTTATTGCCATTATGCTGAGACCAGAAGTCTTGAAACTAGATTCTTATGTTAGAGACACCATGCCGGTGCTAGATATATTGAATGGTATTGCATGGCAGGATTATTACATTTTGGCAACAATGGATTTCCAAGAGCTGTATAATGCAATTGACCACTGATTGGCACTCAGAAGAACAACTGACTATTTTTATAATAACAAATTGGCCTCCTTTTTTAAACAAGTAGAAATGATCAAATAATCTGTGGCCTTCACTTTGGATCATAATATCATTCTGTTTAACAACACTTTGTACAAACAGATTAAGGGTGTGGCAATGGGTGCATGCCATGCACCGTCTTTAGCCAACATTTTCATGGGTGAATTTGAGTACACACACATGTTGAACTATTCAGATGTTACAAATAAAGTTCTCACATGGGTGAGATATATTGACAATATTTTATAAAAATGTAAAGGGACTGATTATGTGCTTATGACATTCAACCATTAACTGAACAGCAATAGGTTTGGAATAGAATTGACACTGGTGACTAGTACACACCATATTACATTTTTGGATCTTCATATAGAATTTGAAAATGGTGAGATATGTACCGGGACCTTTTGAAAGGACACAGAGGTAAACTCAATCCTACATTGGGCAAGTTGTCATAAAAAGAGTGTAATCGATAATATACCGAAGGGTGAATTCTTACGAGCCAAACGTAACTGCAGTACACAATGTAGCTACGAAAAAGAAAAAAACCTGATTGAAAAGAGATTCCTCGAAAGAGGGTATTCTACCAAAATGATCAATGACGATATTAAAAGAGCTGATAGTGTGGATAGAGCAGCATTATTAACCCCCAAGAGGAAGACGCTGAGTCATGATAACAAGATTGAGATGGTTACACCATTCTGTCACACTAACAATCAAATCTATAAGATCTACAAGAAACATTGGCCAATCTTACCTTTGGATGAGGGTTTGAAAAACTATATTTCAGACAAACCTGATTTTGTGTATACAAGAACAGCCACTATGAAAAACAAATTGAGCCCCAGTCTTATGAGTAATAAGAAACATTCCATGCAAAGGGGTGCTATTAGTGGATTGCCTGTTAATGGTTTTTTCAAACGCGTGAAGTGCTCGATGTGTAAGTATGCTTTGAATAATGTGCAGACATATGTGACTAGGGACAATCAAAAGTTACTGATTGAAGACATGATCAACTGCAGAACCAAGTTTGTGGTTTATAATGTAATCTGTGTTTGTGATAAATTATATGTGGGTTCTACTATCCGTGAACTCAGGTTCCGTATTAGGGAATACCTCAATAATGTCCATAATACCCAACAAGAGATTGCCATTACAAGAGCATTGGGCAGTGGAGCACCAGATGGACAACAAGGAAAGGATTAAGTTAATCAGTGTGAAACACATTCTGACAAATGAAAGATGGAGAGACCGCAAACTGATACTGAAACAGGAGAAAGCTAAGCTCATATGCAAATTAAGAAGTACCATTCAAGGCCTTAACAAGGACAATTAACTACAGGTCTTTCTGTAAAACTCATTGGTTATATATTCACGTATGATTATGTTGTCTATTTGCCATGCTCATTGACAGTCTTTGACTTTTTAAAACCAGTTTGAGACCTTATAATAAGATCTGACCGTAATTGAAGTGGGTATTACTAATTGTGTATCTGATATAACATTTCTGAAGACTGATTAATGCCATGGCTAGCTCAGCCTGACAGTGCTCTTTTGCATCACCCAGTGATTCCCAACATCGATATAAACTGACATAAGGGAATTTAATTGTGTCACTGTGTGGACTATTATCTATAGTATTAATTCTAAGACATGTGCGTTGGAGAGACTGACAATTGTAACATGATATATGTGTGGATCTGATGTACAGCACCAGGCGCACTTTTACTTTTAGCATCTTGCCATAACTGGCCCTTGGGATGAATATATTTACCTCTCGAATACTATGCACATGATTTTGGTACATGCTTTTGATACCTATGGAAGACATTCATTATTTTTCTGATTGACTTATGGAACTCGTTAATACTATAATTAATGGCCACGTGAATTCATGTTATATTAGGGTAAAAACCACTTACTAGATGTTTTACTAAGCAGGTTCCTAAGTTTCTCTTGGAATACGGACTAACATCTTGGTTGTTGACCAGAGGGTCATTACTTATCAATATTCCCTTTGAAAATAGGATAATAGGATAATCACATCTTCTGGTGTTTACGGTAGATAGGAATCTCAGAACATTACAAGTACATTAGCATGCAGAGCTAGGTAGATGTAGTATACTTTGGGTAGCACTTACTAAAATGTACAGAATTCACTTTTTCACATCTTGCCCTGACCTAGACAGTGTCCCAATAGGGTTATCTTGGATGTATGTTAGATTGATTTGCTACATGATTTGGGGTACACTTTGGGCCTCATCACGAGTTGGGCGGTAACGCTGGCCCTAATAGAGCTGACGTTATTAGCTCTACTGCCAAACCCACCGGCACTATTAGCGGCAGATCACGGGTTTGGCGGAACGGGTATTGCTCATTCCCTATTGAGCCCATTTGGGAATTCCCCATTCCCCATTGGGCTCAATGGGGATATTTGCGCTTTTACTGCCGGTGGATTTCCCGCCAGCGGTAAAAGTGCCAAAATCAGCAAAATCTCGGCAGATTTCCTCCCAGCTCAGAGCTGGGGGGAAATCAGCCGAAGCCATGATTTGGCGGACCCTTAAATCCGGCGGTAACAGTGCTACCGCCGGATTTGAGGGCTACCGCCAAACTCGTGATGAGGCCCTTTGTTGGTTCATGATTCTGATGAATGAGGGTACAAATCTTGTGATGTATGGTATATTGATTTGCCATATGATGTGGGGTACATTTTTCGGTTAATTTTGATTCATGACTCTAAATGAGTTCAAGTATATTCTGTGTTTCTTTTCTAACACATGTGATTGTTAATATGTAGTGTGTCGTTATACAGACCTATAAATCTACTAAATCACAAACACAGCGCATCTGATATCGGGTTATTTCATATCCTTTCACACACAGATCTCTGTGGCACGGCATTAACTCTTTGGGCCATTGTGCTAGGCCCTCGCCCAAGGTGCGTCAAGGTAACAGACAATTGTACCCAGACAGGTGCAGCCAACCAATCAGATTATGATAAATCCTAGCTTTAAAAACCTTTAAACATGCACAATTCTCGCAGTTTGATCAGTCACACACCCTCAACCATGTGTACATTTTCAGAATTGCTTCCTTTTATTTCATGCACATGTCCAATTTCATTACAATTGTTAGAAAATATATGTTCCCTTCTTGAATGCCTCCTAAACGGCTTAAATAGTCAACCAGCATTTTATCCCCTTCTCCAATTTATTTTTTTAAGTGTTAATCAGATAACTATTCACATTTCCTTTTATATACACATGTAGATTGATTAAAAAAACTATTTTGACACTCCATTTTGGTCTTAGCTTTTTGCCTTTACGTTGTATAAATAAAAAGGCACTCTTTATTAACCCCCTTAGTACCAGGGTATTATGCAAGTCTGTTCAAAAAGGACAAGTATACTCGCCATTGGCACTTAAGCGACATTGCTGAGGACACTATATTAGTTACTGTCCTTAGTAGTCACTCTTCTATTATTTTGCTTACTATCCCAACACCCAATGCCAGGTACCCAACTTACGTCCCATTACATAAGCCAAAGCCAAACATATTAATGTGCTTGAAAGAAAAAGCGAACTGCCATTTGTTTGGATTCCAGCGTAGTAATAGCTTAGCAAGCTGCATGAGTTGGATGAACTGGGAAATATAGTCCCTTGTTTAGACCGTTAAATTAATTTGCCATCAGGGCCGATAACTCCCAGTAGATCCCACAAACTCCCTATACGGTCGGCTCATCCAGTCTATGAAGCTAAGTCCCAGGATGCACTTTTAAACATATGCTTAATATTTTTATGAAATGTATTTCAAGGCTGTGTTTGGAGGCTGTTTCGCTACATCTCACCATCTACTATGTTATAGGGATTATAATGGAGCAATCAGCCCCATATCGGTGGTCATGCAGGGCCGGACTCTGCACATAATGCTCAAGTCCAATCTCCAGTAAAAAAACAAGATGGCCACCGCCATGGTAAATAGAAATGGGATTGAGTGCCTTTTCAATATCTATTGCAGAGGCTGATGGTTGCAGAAAGCTCTGGTCCAGCAGGTAAGTGGGTAGACAGGGAGTGTGGATGGGTGAGGCATGTCATATGGGGTTGTGGAGGAGGGTGTGGGCATGGGGTATCAAAAGGGAGGGGTTCAATGTTACCTTCCCACAATCAAATTGACAGCATTCAGGGAAGGGTCTCGGGTGGCTGGGAAAACGTCAGCGTACACTGACAGTTTACGCCCGCGTTTCCAGCCTCATGATTGGCTGAGCAGACTTCCTCAGATGCAAATGTAATATTTCTATTGTGTAACAATCAGTAGAGGTCAGAAGGCCTTTTGTTGTTGGGAAATCTAGTACATGATGCTGCAATCGACAATCAGACATGATGCTGGACATTCTGGAATCTGGATTGTTGATGATTATTGATGATGTCATGAGTGAAGAGAAAGGAAATCGATGTTTACATTTAGGCAGCCCCTTGTCACATTAGAAAGAAGGCGCTCCAAGTCTTATCTTCATGTCTAAAAGCTGTGGATACCTTATTTTCCTGGGGAGAACTGCATAGTAAAGTTGAAATGACCAGCTGCTTCTGAAATTGCCATATTACGCCGTGCATTATTTTACTTTAAAGGGGTTGTCCAGAAAACATGCTTGTAAAATTGAAATATATGATTGTAGAGATAAAAAGAAGAAGCGGAAATGCGTCACAACGGCTGCTTGTGGTGACTCGTATTGCTCGGCTCATGGTGAATTCCAAAGCTGGGAAACCTCCAGTTATGATATGATATGATATGATATGGTATTTGTAACGCGCCTATACACAAGTGTTTCAAGGCGCGACAATAAGCGGTATATGAGCCAGTATATGTGCAAGCTAGTATTCCGGAAGAAGGTGAGCTTAATAATTACATCTACTTCTGAATCCGGAACAGAATTCCGAGTGAATAGGTTGGTTTCCTTGGAAACAAAGTAAAGCACGTAGTTACCTGGTTGCTATAGGTGGAAGAAAACCCAAGATCTTTTAAGTGGTATTTGCTATCAAATGTCGAATTCTGGCGATCCAGACTCTGTTGTCTATGGGCAGCAAAGAAAATGACAATAATTGCAACCTTAGGGCCTCATAACACGGATGGCGGTAAGGATTTACCGGTACCGGTAGAATACCGGTACCGGTAAATCCTTACCGCCTCACTACGAGGGCCCTTTGCGGGTTGGGGGATTTAACGCCTGCTTTTTGCAGGCGTTAAAATCCAACCCGCTAGGGGACCTCGGAGCTAATTACGGCACCGCAAAATTGCGGTGCCGTAATTAGCGCCTTCCCCATTCCCATAGAGCCCTATGGGGCAGAAATGGGAATGGGGAAGGGCAATGGTGGAAGGGGGATTTACCGCCCCTCCAACCTTGGAATGGGGCGGTAAATCCCCTTTCCGCCAAGGCGGTGCCGGTATTTTACCGGCATGAGCTATGGCGCTAATAGCGCCATGGCTCACCTCACCGCCTACCGGGTAATGAGGCCCTTAGTGTTGTAATGTGTCTTGCTAGCTGAGTGGGTGTCCATTAGCCTCCAAGTTATTACACTTAGTTCCTGTTGCTTCATATAGGAGGTGGAGCGGATGACTTCCGGTTCCCAAATGTTATGGTTGTCGATATCGCAATGCCGTCTCTTGTAGTACAAGAAACATATAGCGCCTTCCATCTGCCAATGTCCGGTCTCTCGAAGTCGAAGAATATATCCAACATGGACTTACAAATATCTATGGCGGCTACTTCCATCCATCCAGTCAGTGGGAAGATTGCCTTCTATTTCCCTGTGATTAAACGGGTTCCCTGCCAACAAATCAGTGCCTCCAAAAGGCCACCAGGGGCAGCCTATGATCAGTGGTAATCAAGGATCATTCACCTGACTGAGTGATCAGGCAAAAACCCAGTAAGTCGTTCTGTAGGGCCCAGCCTCCCTCCAGGCCACCCCACAGCTGTCCCTGTTATCCTGTGAAATAGCCAATTTATAACCAGGACTTAAATGGCCAATTTATAACTGTTAAGCACTCGCTTCAGACTTGCGGCCAATATGCCCTTTACAAGTTTGAATTCGGCAGGATATAAGACCTTCATCTATCCTAAAGTCCTTAAATTGGGTAATAATAATGCCTAGTATTGCAGCGCTTTGAGGCAGGAGCGCTCTTGTATGACGTAATATATATATATATATATATATTTTTTTTTTGTATATTATAATAGCCCGCAAGGCTTAGCATGCAACTGAATTATCCTGCCCCGCCAGCCTTTCTGCAGGCACCAGCATGTCAGGGACACTCTAGGTCTCGCGCTTCACCTGTTCCCTGTAACTCCGCAAATGGCTGTGCAGACACACAGTGATGCGAAGGACAGGCCAGACTAGGGGAGACCAGGGGCCCGATTCATGGAACTTTTCATGGAACTTTTAGAATGGTGCAAAGTGACTTTGCACCACTTTTGCACCAGTACAAAGTTCCTTTGCACTGCAGAAATACACTTTGCACCGCTCTGTGAATCGGGGTGTTTGTTGGCAGTGCAAAGCCACTTTGCACCGAGTAAAAATGTACATGAATCGGCCCCAGAGTCTCTTAAAACATATTGAGGGCCCTATGTTACCTCACTGGTACTTGCGTGCAATAGCGGAGTGGCTAAAAGCAGCAAGACGTTGAACTCGGACATTGAAGTCACTTTGCACTTCACTTAAAGTTCCATGTATCAGCCCCAGAGTCTCTTAAAACATATATTCGGGGCCCTATGTGGAATAGCGGACTAGCAATAGCGGAATGACTAAAAGCAGGAAGACATTGAACTCAGAAACGGGATGCACTATAAACACGGGCAAAAGCACCACAGTTGTCCTTAGAAAATGTGAAAACGCTTTCTGAAGCCTATGGTGCACTTTTTTGTTGACTGACGCACTTCATAGAAATGCACAGGTCTCCCCATTCACATAGCCGCGCGACAGTGCAAACGATGCACTCTCAAACCCCTTGAATGCATTAGAGTTAGAGGCATACACCCAACACTAATGTATCGTAAGCGGTCATCGCTCACATGGGTGCTAAGGGAGCATTTCACAGTGACAGACTAGTAATGTGCATGTCACCTCCACATGAAAATGTGACAAAATGCTTCAATTTACACCCTGATTTGTGCAATTGCACTCACGGACGAAAAGAGCCTGGCTATGTATACAGTAATGTTCTGCACAGAGTCCCCTTCTGGGAAGTGTTAATCTTTTATTGGCACCGGTGAAGGAGTAGTGTTAGCTTATTGCCTTGAGGTTTTGTGAATCCGCCTGCGGGTGACCCGGTGTGGAACCTGCAAGTAAAGGAGGGGGTCTCCTGCCACAGCAGGCCATATCCACAACATTGTCAGGAAGCCGCGCCTCGTCTAGGGTTTAGTCGGTAAGACTTAGGCGGATAACACGTAATGGGCCTCATTACGACCCAGGCGGTAACCATGGCGCTATTAGCGCCATGGTTGACGCCGATATTTTACCAACTCCGCCATGGTGAATGGCGGAATTACCGCCCCATTCCAAGGTTGGCGGGGCGGTAATTCCCCATTCACCATTGGCCCTTCCCCATTCCCATTTTTGCCCCCATAGGGTTCAATGGGAAGGGGGAAGGCGGTAATTACGGTATCGCAAATTGCAGTACCGTAATTACCTCGAAAGTCCCTTGGCGGGTTCCTTCCTTAACGGCTGGTAAAACCAGCCGTTAAGGTCGGGACCCGCAAAGGGACCTCATAATTAGGCGTTAAGGGTTTAACGACGCCGACACCTTTCATGGCGCCGTTAACCCCTTACCGCCTGGGTCGTAATGAGGCCCAATGTCTGAGTTAGCAATATATAGTCCATTTGCTGCTTGTGGCTTGCCACCTGCAGTTTCCCCACAGCACATTGGTGAGGCGATGCCTTTGAAGGCTGAATATCCTATTGGCATGTGCCTTGGGAGATGCTCAGGTGGGAGTGTGGGCCTGCAGAGAAATCTCCATCAGCATAGACAACAATAGGGTAGGCCAGCTGATCTCCCAAAAGAGCTCCCATAATGCTCCAGGCCTTGGGAAATTAGTGATAACTACAGAGGGGAATCCTGCACTTAAAGAGCCAGCTGCGCCCCCCAGACATAAGGATAGCATACAAAGGAAGAGAAAGCACTACACAGGTTGGGAATGCCACTGCCAATCACCTAGGCAACATGTGTAAAAGGGTGGGTGCAATAGATTGCTGAAAAAGGGCTACGGTAGCAGAAGAGACATCCTGATGGCGGGAGGTGTACAGCGATGGGTGGCTGGAGAAATAGGCACGTAGGCAAGAGGCAATTTGGGAACCAGCAGGGATGACAGAGCAGCATGCCACCCACATCGCAGGGCGGTGGAGGGGGGGCATGGACAACACAGGGGTCGCCCGCGCGCTGCTGGACGTTTGAGAAGGGAGCTTTCAGCTAGGGTTAGGAATGCAAATTTAGGCGCCTGTGTGGTAAATGCAGCGGAGACCACAGCAGCGCTAAATGCACCAAGGCAGCAACCTGCAGTGCTAGACACAGCGAGGGCAAGCGCACATAGGGATCAGGGCACGGTGGGAAGGTCACCAGTAAAGTTGGAAGAAATGAGGAAATGGCTGCGGGTCTTCCCTGACATCGAAACAGCTGCTTTGATAAGGAAAGGGTTTTCTGAAGAGTTCACCTCCCCGTTCAAGGGGAAGGGGCGACAGATTATACCACATAATTTCAAATCTGCAAAAGAAAATCCTGAGGTAGTGGGAAAAAAATACAGAAAGAGATAGAACTGGGCAGAATGGGTGGGTCGTTTGAGAGGATATCATTTCAGGAATTCATCTGCACCCCCTTGGGTCTACTGCCTAAAAAGGAGGAGAGGGAGTTTAGGCTTATCCACCATCTGTCACACCCAGGAGTGGACTGGGAACCAAAAGAGGCCCTGGAATATTTTTTTCAAGTGGCCCCATATTACACATTTTCACCAAGCCCAAATCTTTTCCTAAGGGAACATTTGGAAATGAAACACAAAAGAGGCCCAGAGTGCCAAGGCCTCCCGGGAAATCTCCAGAGTTCCCTATAGGCCAGTCCAGCCCATGTCATATTCTCTAGGTAGTTCAGTCAACGACAGTATCCCAACACCTATGTGGTGTCATACAGAGATTTCCAGGAGGCAGTGGAACTGGTCAGGGGCAGGCAAGGGAGCATGGTTAGCAAAGGTGGATATAAACTCTGCATTCAGGATCCTCCCAGGAACATAGGGGATCACAACAGTGGCTATTTTTACAATGGGGGTGGCGGTGTAGATACTACTACGACAAATGCCGAACCAGAGGGTGTGCAATTTCATGTGCATATTTTGAAGAAGGGAACTCTTTCATGCAATGAACACTAAATAGGTTAATGCTTGGATAGTACATTATCTGGACGATTTCCTATTTGTAGGGCCACAGGAGTCGGGTCTGTGCAAAACAGCACTAGGCAGATTCAAGAACTTAGCAGAGGAGTAGGGCATCACGTTGGCACAAGAGAAAACAATGGGGGCAATACAGAGAATTCAGTTCCTGATATTGATATTGATATTTTATTTCTATCCTGCTCGTACACAAGTGTTTCAGAGCACGACAAGGCAAGGGAGGGTAACAGGGGAGATGAAAACAAGGTTCTTACTAGGCCCAGTGACATTGAGAACGTGCAAGTGCATGGGAGAGGGGGAGGGGAAAATTGCATGGAAGGGGGAGAAGTGGACAGTGTGAAGCAGAGGAGAAACAGATAAATAACAATGTAGTTAGGGGTGGGCCAGAGGCAGTGCGAGAGGGTGGCAGGGTGAGCAGGTACCTGGGCCCGGAGGACAGAGGGTGGCCAGGTGCACGGTGCCAAGAGAGAACAGATTAGCAGGAGAGAGGGGGAGGGAAGGCAGAAGAAAAGAGGAAGGTCTTGAGGTGCTTCCGGAACCGGAGATGGTTCTCCTCAAGTTTTAGAGTGGCAGGGAGGCTGTTCCAGATGGAGGCCCCAGCCGAAGACAGAGATCTACCCCAGCCCGTTTCTTTGAAAAACGACTGACCCTGAGGGAGTTGGAGGTAGAGAAGCGAAGAGCTCGAGAGGGGAGGTATTTGCAGAGGGATAGCTGAAGGTATTTTGGACCCAAGCCCCAGAAAGCCTTGTGGACAATGCAGAGGGTTTGAATTTAATTCTTGCATCCACTGGGAGCCAATGGAGAGATTTCAGAGCTGGAGAGATACGATCCCAGGGCTTGAGGCCAAGGACAAGTCTCGCAGTCCTGTTCAGGATTAGTTGCAGAGGGTGGAGAGTAGAGGCAGGTAGATTTAGAAAGAGGCTGTTACAATAGACCCACCTAGAGAGAACCAGAGCTTGGGATACCATGAGCGTCTGGGGGAGGGAGAGGATAGGCAGAGTACCT
This sequence comes from Ambystoma mexicanum, assembly GCF_040938575.1. Taxonomy (NCBI): domain Eukaryota; kingdom Metazoa; phylum Chordata; class Amphibia; order Caudata; family Ambystomatidae; genus Ambystoma; species Ambystoma mexicanum. The sequence continues at coordinate 511,803,502 of NC_090929.1, read as the reverse complement.
CTGCGGAGGTGAAGTAGGAAATTTGTCTTTTTAGAGACCTCAGAGATGTGGGCGGAGAAGGAAAGGGTGGAGTCAAAGATGACCCTGAGGTTCTTAGCCTCGCAGGTGGGGGTAGGAGGAGGGCCAAGGGAGGCCGGCCACAGAGTAAGGGGAAAGGATAGTGAAGGTGTGCCGATGAGGAGGATCTCAGTCTTGCTGGCAAGCAGACAAAAGTCATTGGCGGCACACCAATCTTGAATGGCAGTTAGGCAATCAGAGATGAGAGAGGGAGAAGAGGTGGCAGAGGGCAGCCTGAAAATGAGTTGAGTGTCGTCAGCGTAGCACTGGAAATTTGAGCAGAAAGTGGCAATGCAGTGGGCGAAAGTTGCCAGGTATTGGTTGAAAAGCCAGAGCGAGAGGTTAGACCCCTGGGGAACACCACAGGTAGAGAGGAAGATAGATGAAAGGAAGGACCCAAGTTGGACCTGGAAGGGTCGATCTGAGAGGAAAGAGGTTAGCCAGGTCACAGCCTGATCAGTGATACCCAGGTTTTCATGGAGACGGTTGAGCAGGATGGTATGGTTCACCGTATCGAAGGAAGAAGCGAGATCGAGGAGGATGAGGACAGAGGGAATGTTAGAGTCAAGGTTGGAGAGCAGATCTTCACAGATGTTCAGGAGAGCAGTTTCCGTGCTTCTGGCAGCTTTGAAGCCAGACTGGTGGTCATGGAGACACCCAACAGAATTGGAATGAAGGTTAAGCTGAGAGATGGACAACTTTTCCAGGAGTTTGCCCAGAAAGGGGAGTAATGGAAATTGGGTGATAGTTAGCTGTACAAGAAGGATTAGCTGTGGGTTTCTTGAGAAGAGCATGCACAAGGGAGTGCTTCAGAGGGGAGGGGAAGGATCCTGAGGCAAAGGAGTGGTTGCAAAAATCAGCAAGGGCCAGAGCGAGGGTGAAAATGTGATCCTTGATGGTTTTAGAGGAACAGGGATGAACCTGTTTTGATGAGGCTTTCATAGATCGGACCTGTCTAGCGACCTCGTCAGGGGGAAAAAGAGGAAAGGATGAGAAGGATGGTGGGGGGTGGCTAAAGGAGGGTCTGCAAGCAAAGATGGAGCAGGGAGAGGAGGGGTGTAGGTGGAGAGGGTGGACAGGATGTCCTAGGTTTTTTAAATAAACTGAGAAGCAAGGGCATTGCAAAGAGCCTGGGATGAAACAGGAGGGGTAGAGACTGCAGCAGAGTTGGCCAGCTCCTTGCAGATTTTAAAGAGTCGGCCAATTTGTTAGATGCCGCAGAGACACAAGCTTGAATGTGGACTCTCTTCTTGGTGAGAACAGAGAGTCGGTATTGCCTTTGTTGCAGGCGACAGGCCAGTTTGTCAGAGGATGAACAGGAAGTCCTCCATTTCCTTTCAGCCGCCCTACACTTACGTTTAAGTGTAGCTAGGTCAGAGTCATACCTGGAATTGCACTTGGCTTTGGACTTCAAAAACGGATCCTCATGACAGGGGCAAGAGCATCAAGTATCAGAAATTGAAGAGTAGAACAGAGAAAGGGCTGTGTCAGGATGTGAGACAGCCAAAGGTAGAGGGGGGGAGAAAGTGGCGGCAAAAGCCTCAACAGACACACGCTTCATGGGCCGGATGTCCGAGAAGGTAGGTGGCAGTGTTGGGGTAGGCTTAGCTTGGGGGGAAGAGAGGGAGGGATAAGAGGAGAGGAGGAAGTGATTGCTCCAGGAGAGAGGAGTGGTCAGAGGGATGGAGAGGGGGAGGTGAGAGGAGATCAAGACATTGAGTGTGTGCCCTGAAGAGTGAGTTGAGCCAGAGGGGAGGATGGACAGGGAGAGGGAGTCACAGAGGTCACGGAAGAGTGCAGAGGAGGAGCAAGGAAAGTCTAAATGTATATTGAGGTCACAGAGGAGGAGGAGTTGAGTGGTAGAGGCCAGGGGGAGGAGGAGAGGTCCGCCCACTCAGAGAGAAATGAGGTGATTTGACCAGGAGGCCGGTAGATGGTAGCCACAGTAAGAGAATGGGTAGGTGAGAGAGAAAGCCTACAGACAAGGCATTCAAAAGAGGGGTAGGCCTGAGTGGGAATGATAGAGGCAGGAATCTACTCAGGAAAGATCAGGGCTACCCCAAGTCCCCCCCTCACCACCACCAGACCGGGAGGATCTGGGTGCTGAGAGGATCTTGTAGCCATCAGGGAGGAGAGTGTCAAAGCTTGTGACAGAGCTGGCCGTGGCCCATGTCTCAGTAAGACTAAGGACATCAAGGTCTAGTTCTTCAAGGAGGTGGCAAATGTCAGAGGAGTGTTTGACAACAGAGCGAGAGTTGAGAGGGGTAAAATGAAGAAGGTTGCCAGCCTTAAAGACCTTCCGGGGAGGGGTACAGATCAGAGATACACCCTGCAGAGAAGAAAGAGCCCTAGGAGGGGCAGATGAGGAGGAGGAGAGAGAGGGCAAGGTAGCCAAGGGGGGAGAGGAGGGAACAGCAGGAGATGAGAGGAAATTGATGAGGCGAGGGAAGTGCCTATCAGAGAGGAGGAGATTGGCCTGAGGGCCTTGGACCATGCAGTGCCATTTAGGTAGACATTAATGATGACTTTAGAGGATTTGAAGGAAGCCATGAGAACTTCCCAGTGAATGCCACCATTAATGGGAGAGGAGGAGATAGGGCAGAGCATAGAGACCATATGAAGAGTCCATGGATCTGACGAAAGAACGACAAAGAGGATGTCAGTGAGGGTCTGTCTGGAGGAAGCATTGGAGTAGGTGTCGGCCATAGGAAGACCAGGCTTAGAGGCCAAGATATCCTTTTTGAACTTCTTCCTACCAGACTTAGTGAGAAGGGAAGGATAGTCAATGGAGAAGCAGTTGGAAAAGATAGGAGAAAGAGAAAGCGCCCTGGGGGTGGAAGCGAGGAGAGGATGGAGGTACTGGGGGGAGGGCTAGGACAGGGAGGTGTGGGACAAAAGAGAGTGGTGAGGTCACTGGGCTGGCAAGTTACAGAGAAGCAACAGTATACCAGCAAAATACACAGAATTTCGCAATGGGCAGCAAGATTTGACTTTTTAGCACAAAGCAAAAACAGCAAGATTTGACTTTTCAATCTTGCAATCAGATGTTAGCAAAGGGTTTTAGGAAGCACTCTGCATCAGGATGACAACATGGGAGTAGCAGCAGAAAGAACAGTGATAGATAGGCGGTAGGAGTGAGTCCATAATGACGGAACTAACACATATTTCTGGAGGAGGCAAAGGATTTCTTAGAGGAGTGAGGTGGCAGCATCATTGTGGTTAAGGTGCAGGAAGGACCCCAATTAGTGTTCCAGAAGCGGACAGGTGCCTTAGAAGTGGGCCTTTGCTGAGAGGGCCAGCTAAAGCCTGCCGATCCCTGATTGGATGGAAGAAAACACTCAGCAACCAATGGGAGTGCAGCACTCGGAGAGGTGGTTCAGCAGAGCCTGCCTACACAACAAAGAAAACCACAGTGGCCATCTTGGAAGGCCATCTATTCCTGGGCATAGAGATTGACACGCGGGAAGGGGTGTGCCTCATCCCCAGGGACAATGTGGAGGATTTGGCGGCTATCATCAAGGAGTTGAAGAAAAGGAACAAGGCTACAGTGAAAGAGCTACACTCACCTGCAGGGAAACTAAACTTTGCAACACAGAAACACCACTGAGTCAGGCTGGGGATAGGTATTAAGAAAGACCTAGCAATAAGGGAATCATTTCTGGAGGAGTTCAATGGCTTGTTTATGTGCCGCACGCCTATCAACCAGGAGTGAAAAAAAGTGCTGCAGAGGATCAGTTACTTACCGCTGCAGGAGATCCCGCCCCCTGCCATCTATATGTTGCAAGCCTAAGATCGTGTCATGCTTAAAACCTACAGTTTTGCCAATCCCGCAGCATATATTCGAAAGAAGGTACCCTTTGAGAAAACCCTATCAAATGTATCCCCAAAGAGATGACCATCTGAGGGAAGAACTTCCCCAAGGAATATGAAAATGAGAGAAAGATAAGATGGTGACGTCACGAAAGACATTTGTGACGCCCTTAGAATACTGGCTGAAGAAAATGTATGGACCTTATAGAAACTAATGACGAAGTTAAGAATCGAGTAAACTTTCATATGCGAAGAGTAGATTGCATATGTGAAGAGCACTGCAGAAAATGCAAGCCGTTCAATAAATGTGCAGGCACTGCAATGAAAGTAGATCAAGTAATCTTAGAAGCTGGCTATAAGTAGTGAATAGACTGCAGGCAAAGCCGCCATTATATAGAAGGTGGAAATTGGTGCCATGAATTTAGTAAGCTCAGACCCATGGAGAGAAGAGCCAAAAGTTGTGTCGCAGAATGAATTAACTGAGATTGTGGAAGAGTCTGGAAGGACTTTCTGGGCTGGTGTCAAGGCTGAAGCAGCCAAGACTGGTTATCTATTCTTGAAGGCAGTGAACGTGAGACGCGGAATCATCACTTGTTAAGGTGCAAAGAAAGAACACCATGCGTGTCAAGTTTTATTCATTTTAGACATTTAAATGTTGCAAAATGGACCAAATCATGGTCTCCTGTCATGTGAGCCAAGGATGGAATCAGAGTTAAGCTTGGAGTTCCAGAATATTGACAGTACGTGCTTGCACTCCCTTATATTACCAGAGAAAAGAATACTATACAAGGCCAAGTTCAAAGACAATCTGCATGGCAGAAGGCATGGGTGATGAGAGATGATCGGGTAATTGGGTGGGGAGGTATAGTCAAGTCCACCGTCGGGCACCTGGGGTTGAGCTTACGTGCTTCTAAATGAGCCGAATGTTCCAGAAGGGCATGAGCATGCCAAGCAATTGTAGAGGGCCATATTGAGAGCAATGATATATCATGTACTTAACAGTATTTGTGATGACTTGCTTTAGAGGTGGGCATAAATTGTCCACCTGACAGTAGATATCCAATCACAACCCATTCCCTTATAGAAGTATACTTAGATGTTCCCTATAAGCGAATCATAACCCCTCGTAGGGTTTCTAATTTGCCACATAGTATGACGTCGCCTATGACGAATTTTTAGAATAAAGTCTATATGAGATCCGCTGAGAGACTCGAGCGAACGTCCTTGATGTCTGTTGTAACTCCCTGTTTTAGATAATTGTAACTAAAACAGTCAACTTTGCCATCTTCCTGAGTTGGTTTGATTATTTGGTATCAGAGTTATTCTGCATCCCATCCATTGAATGCACGCTACCCAAAGGGCCCTATGCTCAGTGCTGTTTACTGACGCAGCAGGTGCCTGTGGCTTCGGTGCAATATAAGGTATTAAATGGTGCGCCAGAGACATGGCAAGCCCTAAAGTGAACCAAGAACATCACGTTTCTGGCGCTTTTCCCAATATGTGTGGCAGTGTGTGCATGGGGTTGCGAGCTGAGTAACAAAGAGGTGGCGGTGTGGTCCGACAACATGGAATTGGTGCAGGTGTTGAACAAAGGGAGTTCATCCTGGTGCTCGAGCTACTGAGAGCAATTACACTGAAAGCATTGAAAAATAATATATGTTTGAGAGCCAGGCACATCCCTGGCGAGGTAAATTATGTCGCTGATGCCCTGTCTCATTCACAGTGAGGGGCATTCAGGAGTCCGAGGCCAGATGCGGAGGATCAAAAGAAACCTAAGCCAGGGGAGGCATGGGCACCACTACTATTACTGCAGGAGAAGGAGAGCATAGCCCAAAGCTGGGCAGGGAAAAGGATAAAAGGTCAATTGACTGCCCTGAAAGGTCGGAGAGAGAGCCCGGGTGGGCCATAAGAAACCTCAACAAAAACGCTTTGGCCCAAAAATCGAGTAAGCAATATGAGAAACACTTACTGAATGTAAAGAGGGTGATTGAGAAATGCAATGAAATTGACATAACAGTGAGCGATAGGTGCAGATTTTTGGAATGGGCATTTACGCAGAGGAAAATGAAAAGTTGAGAGCAGCTCATCTAGCATTGGAAAGGTTCTTCATGGACCAGGGCTACACTTCATCAGGTACAGTCTTTCCCAGAACAACCCTGATTTATTTTACCACAATGGGGTGCACCTGCCACAGAAAGGGATGGGGGTGTTCACTTATAGCATCTTTAGGGAACTTGAGAATATGGGGTGCAGATTTTTGGGGGAACCTGAGCAGCCGGGGCTTTCACTCAGGAGTTGCGGCACGTGTCTAAGAAAAGGATGATAATTGGGCTGAGAGAAAGGAACCAGCCAAGAATAGAGGCAAAGGTCTGGCTTACAGGTACGCAAAGAAAAGGACTTGCCAGCAGAGCTCGATGAAAGACCACTAACACAGAGCATGAACGAGCTCTGAAGAACAATCGGCTGGTGCAAGGCATCACTCAACTTGGACACTAGGTGACCAAAAGCACACCTGTTTTTTATCCTGTGGTTATTATTGCTGTAAATAATAATAAAAGCCTACAGCCAAAATGTTTATTCCACACAGAAAGGTATATCGTTTGTGGTACTAGTTAAGGTTATGAAAAAGAGCAGAGGTGCCTACACTGCTTAGCCTATAGGCTTACAGAGTGTACTGTTGCAGCTCTGCGTGGAGTTAAGCAGCTTCATGGTGCAGCAGTGTGATAAACAAGGAAAGTAAGAAAGAAACATTGAGAAAGCCCCAAACAGAGGATTGCTCAATGATAATTAAAGGGAACTGTAATACATACATAAGCAATGTACACCGTGGTAGAAGTGTACTGAAAGAAATAGTGGAACTGTGGTCTCGGTACGGGAGAGGGTAGGTGGAAGCATAGTGCAACATGTGACAAGTGTTGCGGCCGGGGCATTGCAATAGTCTAAGTGACTAGTAACTAAGGCTCCTATTACAACTGTACACTTGCACAGGGACATGAATGGACAAATCCTCTATTTAGAATGATGAATATGGTCGTAAAAAGTAGAGGAATTGTAAACAGAAAAGAAAAAGTAGAACAACGCCGTTCACAACGTTCTCACTCACTTCGATCACTGAAACTACAAAACACCTAGTTTAATACCTCCCATTAGTGGCTCTGGAATGTGCTTGACCACTGAGCAGTCAGTCCCAATGCACCTCTCAGCGTCCCCCAGAGAAGCTGAGCCACACACTCCAGCTACCTCCGAGAGTTCTCAGTGGAGCAATTAGTTTTTTTCAGTTTTTGAGGACATTATTTTTACTGAAAAATAATGAATGACGAAATAATGTTTAATTACATTTTTTAGGCAAGACTTTCACGTGGTATTCACCCTCTAAAGTTACAATGCATTTTCTCGGCCTCTGAAGTGTTAATGTAATCTTAGCTTCTGACTTAAATGCCTTGAACTCAAGAATAGCAGAGTTCTCGAGAGTGATACACTATCAGTACGTTTTTGAACTGAAGGTTGAAAGTACGAAAGCTCTACTGAACAGAAAATCAATTCTACTGCAAAAGGTATCCTACTGGTTCACCCGCCAATTGGCTAGTCGTTGGAACTTGCCTTGGGAGATGCCAGCCACCCAGCACCCTTCTGACACCAGCACGCACAACATAGGAGAGTTGGCCCGTGCCTTGTACCAGCCGGTTGTGCAGCAGCAGTCCCCCACAGTACCGGCACCCACAGATCTTACTGGACATACTCACGTTGTAAAGCCCGTGCAGGTCAAGGGCGCAGTGTTGTGTAACGCAGATGTTTGGCGACGAAGGGGTGCAGCCCAGAGTGTGAGTACGCTGCCATCAACCATCACCGATTGTACGATAAGAAAGGTGCGAGCAGGGGGAGCAGCCATTAATGCTCTCTACTAAACTGCTCTGCCTTCGCACATACTTTTACTTCAACGCTTGGCCCAATGTACACTGTCTCCATGCATTCATTAGGCTTCCCCTCACACGATTGCCTCACTTTGTGTTCCCTGCTGTTTCTTTGCGCTATTCCCCATTTAGGTGTGTTGTTCCTGTGCTGTTACCTTCACTCTGTTGCTGTTGAGCCCTCTAGGCCTTTTTCCCTTTCTATGTTCCCCCCTCTGTGTTTACTGTTGGTACTTGTTGGTTGTACTCTGCCTGTCTGCCTCCTCTGCCCTTTCCCCTCTGTGCTTGCCCCCACTGTTGAGTCTACATGCTTGTCCTTCTTAATCCATTCCTTACTGTGCCTCCCGCTGTGTCGCCCCCTGCCCTGCAATGTCCCCACCCAGTTAATTCCACGTGGCCTAATTATGTGCTATGCTTCCTCTTTTCTCTCGTCTCCCTATCGCTTTTCCCTCTCCTTTCTACCTACACCCCTCTATGGTGGTCTCGGTCTCAATCATCTTCTCTAACTGCTTTTGTATCACCTATTGTATCCCTCTCATGAAGACTGGAAGGAAGACGTTCAAAAAGGGCATCCTGGTCACCAATCTAGGCCTTCCCATCACTGACACCCACATCAGTGCCTCCTCCAGATAGACTCCCGCCAACATCCTCTTTGTTGTTCCCTCTCCCGACCTATGGACCCTACATATGGTTGCTGTTCTCTCTCCTTTCTCGTCATTTCACATTAATGGTGGCACTAGATGGGAGGTCCTCTTAGCCTCCTTCCTGTCCTCCAAAAGCAAAGTTAACGTCTATGTAAATGGGACCGTCTTGGTCCAGGACATTCAGCCCAACATCCTCCACCTGGATAGGTCGCTTCCATGTCCTCGTCCTATCAACTTCCTCCCTTCTCCTGCCACTCTATCTACCACCTCTCTGGCCCTTCAGCCACCTCCCTTCACTACCTCGCCGGCTCCTCTGCCCCTCCCTTCCACCTCTGCTGCCATGTCTGTGGCCCTCCCCTCTGCCTCCTCTCTGGGCCCTTTGCCACCTAGCGCTACCTCTACCACCTCTCTGGCCCCTCTGCCAGCTTCCTCATCTACCGCTCCAGCTCCTCTGTCACTCACCTCCTCCTCCGCTCCCTCCTCTCTGGCCCATCTGCCCCCTCCTTCTACCTCTGCCCTCACTTGGGCCCCTCTGCCTCTTCCACTGGGTGTACTTCTCTCTGTACCCCATCCCGGAAGTCTTTCAAAAGTGGCAACCTCATCCACGTAGCTACTCTCAACGCTTACTGTGTAGTCAAATGCTCCTCTGACATCGGTCTCCTCCTCAAAGACCTTCATCTGAATGTTCTCTCTCTCACTGAGACTTGGTTCGCGGCCAGCTCTGTCATAGGTTTTGGCACTCTCCTCCCTGAGGGATACACCATCCTCTCCGAACCCAGGACCAATCGGCCCAGAGGTGGAGTGGCCAGATATTTCCTGAGTGGGTCCCTGCCTCTATCATTCCCACCCAGGCTTACACCTCCTTTGAATGCCTGGTATGCAGGCTCTCTATCTCTCCTGGCTTCTCTCTAACTGTGGGCACCATCTACAGGCCACCTGGCCAGGTAGCCCTCTTCCTCTGTGAATGTGTTGATCTCTCCTCCTCTCTCCTTGCCTCTACCTCTAAGCTTCTCTTCCTCAGGGATTTCAACATCGACTTGGACTGACCATTCTGGGTCTTTCCGCAACCTTTGTGACTCTTTCTTCCTCTCTATTCTTCCCTCTGGTCTGACACACTCATCCGGACACACCTTGGATGTTCTCATCAACTCAGACATCCCCCTCTCTTAACCTTTCACTACTCCACTCCCTTGGACAGGCTACTTTCTGCTCTCCTCTCACCTGTCCCCCTGGCAAAACCTATCCCCAGCACTGCCACATTCCTATGCGGTCATTTAACCTATGAAGCGGGTGTCAGTCGCCGCTTTTGCCTCTTCTTTCTCTTCTCCTCCTACCACTGTGGCTGACTCCCACTCTGACACAGCCCTCTCCAACCTTCATCTCTCTATCTTTAATGCTCTCAATATCCTTGCCCCTGTCATGTGGATCAGTCTGAAGCCTTCCTTCAAGTGCAATTATTGGTATAACTCCAACCTGGTCACTCTGAAACCCAAGTGCCTAGCTTCCGAGGGGGAAGTGGAGGACTTTGGGCACATCCTCTGACAAACTGGCCTGCCGCCTGCTCCAAAAGCAATACAAACCCTCCATCTTCTCCAAGAAGAGGGTCCACATTCAAGACTGTGTCTCTGCAGACTCTAACAGCACGGACAAACCTTTTCAAATCTGTAAGGAGCTGGCCAATTCCGACTACAGTCTCTACCTCTCCTGTTCCTTCCCAGGCCCTCTGTACGGCCCTGGCTTCTCATTTTACCACTAAATCTCAGGACATCCTGTCCACGCTATACTCCTCTCCTCATCTCTCAGCCTCTACCTCTCACAGGCCCCCTCCGGCCACCTTTCCTTCACCTCCCCTTCTCCCCGCTCTCTCTCCTATAACACCTGATGATGTTTCTAGACAAGTCCGGTATATGAAAGTTTGATCCGAACAGGTGTTCCCCTGCTCCTCCAGAACCATTAAGGACAACATTGTTTCCCTCACTCCAGTCTTGGCCGATTCCTGCAATCATTCCTTTGCCACTGGATCTTTCCCCTCTCTTCTCAAGCACTGACTTGTGTACCCCCTCCTGAGAAAGCCTTCTGCTGATCCTTGCTGTCTGGCCAACTATCCCTCGATCTCTATCACTCCTTTCCTGTGCAAACTCCTGGAGAAACTGGCCATCTCTCAGCTAAACCTCCACGCTGAATCTGCTGGTTTTCTCCATGATCATCAGTCTGGCTTCAGATCGACCAAAGGCACAGAATCTGCTCTCCTGAACTCCCAAGAAGATGTGCTCTCCAACCTTGACTCACACTCTCACTATGTCCTCATCCTCCTTGACCACTCCTCGGCCTTTGACATGGTCAATCACGCCACCTTGATCAACCATCTCAGTGTGAACCTTGGCATCACTGGTCAGGCTCTGGCATGGCTGCGCTCCTTTCTCTTGGACCGACCCTCCCAGGTCCAACTTGGGTCCTTTCTCTCCACCACCTCTCTTTCCACATGTGGTGTTCCCCAGGGCTCTGCCCACTCACCCTGGCTCTTCAATGTCTATCTGGCCCTGCTGGCTCACCTGATGTCTACATTCTCATCTAACTTTCAGTGTTATGCAGATGACACACTGTTCTCTTTCAGACTACCCTCAGCCTCCTCTCCCATCTCGGTCATTCCTGACTGTCTATCCACTATTCAGGGATGGTGCACCTCTAACAACCTCTGCCTTAATGCCAGTAAGATAGAGATCCTTCTCATTGGGACCGCTGCTCCCGCCTTTCCTCTCTCGCTCTGGCCGTCGTCCTTGGGCCCCTTGCCCTCGCCCTTCAATGAGGCAAAAAAACTTGGCGTCATCTTTGACTCCACTCTCTCCTCTCCACACATCACGGACCTTGCCAAGAAGGGCCACTTTCAACTGCACTTCCTCAGAGGTATCCTAACTTTTCTCACCTTCCCCCAGCAGCTCACTGTCTCCAGAGCTCTAGTTCTCTCCAGGTTGCACTACTGCAACAGCCTCTTTCTCAATCTTCCTAACTCTACCCTTCACCCTCTTCAACTAATCCAGAACAGGACTGCAAGACTTATCCTTGGCCTCAAGCCCAGGGACTGCATCTCTCCAGCTCTGAAATCTCTCCAGTGGCTCCTGGTGGCCACGAGGATTAAGTTCAAGACCCTCTGCATCATCCACAAGGCGGCTTTCTGAGGCAGTAGTCCTCTCTATATCCAACACTGTCTTCCTAAATACCTTCCTTCTAGAGCCCTCCGCTCCGCTACCTAAAACTCTCTGCAGGTCAGACGCTTTTCCAAACAGACAGTGGGGTGTAGATCTCTCTCCTCTGCAGGAGCCTCCTTCTGGAACGGCCTCCCTGACCCTCTCAGACTTGAGCCGGATCACCAAAGGTTCTGGAAGCTGCCCAAGACCTTCCTCTTCTCTTCTTCCTTCTCTCTCCCTCTCCCCTGCTAATCTACCTGTCTGCTTGTCCTGACTGGTGGCGTTGTTGCACTCAGATTCACACAGGGTGCCACGCCCGCCACCCCCTTGACCAGTCACCCTGCACTGCCTTCTGGCCTACCCAGCATTTTTCCAGTCTGTCTAGTCCTCTGCCATCCTCACACTTACTCAGAACCCTGCTGGTCTGTCTGCACTTCCCCCTCAGCCACTCCCTGACCTTCTCCCCACACCTTCTCCTCTGCACCTTCCTGTTGCACTTGCATGATCTGAATGTCACAAGGGCTAGTAAGATCGCTTGTATTGTCATCCCTCTGTCTCCCCTCCTTTGGCTTCTGGTGACTAGAAGTAATTGTGTAAAGGCATGATATAAATACCAAATCATATCATATCATAACATATATTACTGAAATTCAAAAGGGACTAGCAGCTTAGTGAGTAACATTGCCTTCCATCAACTAATATAATACAAAGTATAATGCTGTGCAAAGGAACAAGAAAGTACTTACAGACAGGGCCACAAGAGGGCTACTTTGCCTAAACTGCCAGACCACCAACTATACACCGATACCTCTTGAACACAACCCACATCCCCTCACCTTTCCAGGTGTTCCCCAACAACCCAAGTGACCAGTGACCTAAAGTGCAATCCCACTATTTCAGCATGACTTAGCAACCGCATGTGAAGACCTAGGGAATTCGGTGAACAATCAGCCATTGGTCAAAGGGAGGGCCCACAATTCCTACACTGCATGCCTCGCAAAGCAAGGATCCCGGCAATCAACTGATGGAACTCATTGAACACCCACTCCTCGCCCCAAACATGATGAGCTTTCCTATCACATGTTCAGATGTAGTAATAGTCCAAATTCTAAGAAGTAACCAGCCAAAAATACTACAGTGAAGAAATTAGCAGGTCCAAATTAGAGACATATACAAAAGCACAGATAAAATGCCCACTTCAAAAGCAGACCTCATTTTCCCAGCAGATCACTCCAAGTCCTTGCCAGAAGCATTCTGAACAATTTTCACAATAGCAACGATTTTGATAATCCAAGGTGGCCACAAAACTGTTTGTGTTAAATATCCACTGAAAACACACACTATCCAACAATATCAATGTTACTATTAATATTCAGGCAAATAACAAAACCCAAAACTCTTCAAAGAGCTTTTCCATATCCTAAGGACGATCAAGATCTGTATCCTTTGGTCGCTCATGGAGCATATAATCACTGACGGTCAATCTGACTGAATCGCAACCTAACTCAATCAGAATCTCTAGGGGAGTCCTGCTCACAAGTCGCCGATGTTACCAAGTTCTTAACTAGAGAACCTGAATGCATCCACTTTCCTGGACTAGCCTTGATGGTCCTCATTCTTTCACCCAACCTCTTTGGTGAGCCCTCTTTAACCTTTACCAAACAATCCAAACATTAGAAACTTCCAAACGGTCCTATCCACTTTTTCTTTCCAGTCGAGAGAATGTGCAAACCCGCCCTGAATGCCTGGGCTCTCACCAAACCAACATAGCCCTCATTGAAACAGGACCTAAACAATAGACACACACATAGCAAACAAACAGACCATTGACACTCTAGGCTACAAAATATGCTCTTGACACCTGCACACTGTAAATAGACCAAATAGCACTGCCTGGGGGAAATATCGTTTTATCGGTATCAGGTAATAATGTCCCTATGTATGGTCACTGCATAAAGTCACCGGGAAAGGGTCATAGGTGACCATATATATATGGGGACAGAGGGAGCGGGTGTTGCGGGGGTGGCCCCTGCTCTCCATGAAAAAAAAAAGGTTTTGTGGGTTACAGGGGTGTCCTCCGCATGTTCCATGTAATAATGTCTCCTAAAAAGAATAACATTCTTCCGGGAGTTTTTTGCATGGCGACATTTTTACGGGGACATTATCACATGGAACCGTTTCATCATAATTCAGAAAAGGGCAGATGTTAGACCGGTGAGGTAGGATAGCTCCAGTATACTTGGCCAAGGTGACTCACTGACAAACAACATTTACAGCATTTATATCATTTAACTCCCTGACGGCTTGAAGAAAAATGAACTCCAGCAGTTCTCTTTACCATAGAAATGTTTTATCAAACACCAGGATATTGCAACATTCCTTGAAGAAATTCTCAAACTGGACTTGAACCTGCAGAACACACAGTACTGACGATTCATATTATGAGGGACTTCCATTAGCGGGTAGATATAACTGAAACATGTAGAGACAGTACTCCTATTAACCATGAATGCCCTGGACTTCAAGCAGACAGTAAGAGACGCAAAGCACGTAGTCAGTCACCCACAAAACACAGTGGAAGCAAACCCCATTCCTAAAAGTCAACTCATAATCTGAATGCAATAAATGGTGAGTTGGTATACAAACATTTTTTACAGCCTCAGCCAGATACGAACTAACAACAATAGTTGTAGCTTGAAAACATCAACATTCGCACCGGTGGATGAGGTGGCTGGAACAGCGAGCGAGAATGTACATTCTCCGCCTGCTGTCCCAGCCAGCCGAGGCCCTTCCCCAGGTGGCCCCATTTTTTATTTTTTTTTATGTGGTGATGCAACAGAAAGACTCTCCCAGTTGCCTCCACACTCCCTAAACCCCCAAACCAAACAAAGCCTCTCCCCCATCCTCCCTCCCTCCACACTTACCTGCAGGGCCTCCCAATCCGGTTGCCACCATAGAAATGGAAAAACGATGTAGCCCCTTTTCCCTATGGCGGCGGCCATCTTCTTATCATTATTTGAACCATGGGGTGTTAATGGCTTTCATGCCCCGGCCCCAGTGGGGTTGGGGGGGCAGACATGGCTGATAGATGCCCCACAACCATTAACGGCCATGTCTGACTCTCTGCCGGGGCATAAAAGCCATGTTAACATCACCTATCCAACAATAACCCAACTGGCCCACACGTAATAGAAAAAAAAATAGGTTCTAAAGCTTTGAATAATGACACAACAAAGAGATGGGTGAGCTGTGACCTGAATTAGAACACTAAAGTTGCAAATGGCTTGCTGAAACCACATCAATATTCTTCAATGGAAACAAGCGGGCACACCAGTATACAGTAAAGACAGGATTGCACATCTCACAAGAGAGCCTCTTTCACTTGCTACCTCATGAGTAGTGCATGATAGTGTTGGTAAATTATGGCTGCGACGATGACCATAGCTACCAGGTTTCAGGGTTTTTAAAGTTTATTATATAGCCATAAGGTCCTCTTGACTGAATTGCTTCAATTTTGTAAGGTTTTCTATTGATATTGTCTATTATATAATCATAACAGAGAATCATAAAATCCCTTGAAATACGTTTTTAGTCAATCTTTCTGTTTGCTGTTTTTCTGCTGAAATACTTTATCCATGTAACTATATATATATATATATATATATATATGGTGTCTGCGCCCATGCTAGTATGCTCTGGGGCTGTGACCTAATGGCACTATGCCCCAGGCACAGTGTTGATGTCTACTTTGCCCACAGCCATGCCCTCAGGGCACTGTATTTGGAGATGGCCTTCGGCCAAGCTTTGTGTGCAGTGAACATGTCAGGCCGGGATAGAGCCTCATCTGCGCTTTACTCCATTTATTTTCACATACTTTCCTGAAATTCTGGGCTAAACACAGATTGCTGTGTTCGCATTACATTTTATTTAAAAAAAAAATAAAGAGAACTACGTTTTTTTTAATAATGGATTCTGCAGTTAAGGAAGTATTTTTTCCTTGTATATTAATGGGTTGTTGCAGTTGAAGTGTTGAATTAAAGTACATTAAGGTACAATAAAGTCACTGCTTATTAAATAGCAATGGTTTCAATGCCTGTAAAATCTCATGTGAACAAATCACTGACATCAATTACCTCCTGCTTTATGAAACTAGGAAATCCTGTGGTTTTAGTATGTGTATATATGCATTTGCACTTTCCCCAAACTGGCCAAGTGACATGAGACATTACTTTAGGTCAGTGATGACTGGAATTCTGGACTTTGACTTATGGAGCCAGCCTTTTCAGACAACCTTTCAATGTCTGGTTTCTTTTATTAAAAGGAAGACAATGGGAACTCAAAGAAATGTGTTAACAAGTACGTATATCCTCCCAACCAAGCAGATAGCATGATGTCAAAGGAAGGTCCACTTTCCGAGACAATAGGAGGAAATCTGCAAATTGGGAAATGTCTTTACTGTAGGAATGGTCACATAATAAACAGGGATTCTCGTAGCAGGAAAATGCCCTGGTGTATTATAACGTTTCTGTTGAGAAGAGTAGGTAATTGGCTGGCTTTCCTGTGACAGTCCCCCCTTTCTACTATAAAGAGAGCACACTGAACTTGCAATGTATAAGAACTGCTCTGTTCTAACAATGACCAATGGGCCTATTTTGAATGATATCATCTTAGAGGAGGCAGACACAGTCCTCTACATTTCTGAGAAGGCTTTGAAAAGACAGCACTGACTGAAGACTCAATGGAAATTCAGAAGCAGTCTCCCCTTACTGACAAATGCCTTCTTGCCTACAAGAGTGCTTCTAAATCTGATGCGATCTATGTAGTGTCTTGAATAAGAGGTATGGCCTTCTGGCACCAACCTTGACGTGATGCCTGTTATGTGTCCGCCTACGATTGGAGAGCTTGCAGGGTTTCTCGACCCAGACGCCTACCCTGCTGGACAACAACAGCATGTTATCTGGAATCCTCGTGCCTCTTTCTAATGCCCCAAGACATCGCTCACCCTATTGCCTAACGCATGATCCTGGATGTGGTACTTGTGACAATGACAATCCTGTCCTGTCTTTTTGGCGAAGAAAGATCTGTTGTCTGGATGTTGTCTAGCAAGCGAAGATCTGGTTCTACATTGTATTTAGAAACGAAATTAGGCATCACATCCCTTTCCATGATTTGGGAGCTATAATAATCATCATTTGTAGTAAAAATGCATACCGCCTCGTAAACAACTTGTGCACTGTGTGAACATTGCTGTCTTTCATTTAGTGATCATTTTTGCTTCGGACCAATGACTAAAGAATTATTGAATCATTATGAAGTACTGTGAAGGTTCTGAGAATGCTTTTTCACTGACGATACCTTTGAAATCTTTAGACTCTGAAATGTGAGTTCTCTGGCTCACTGGAAGTATGAGCTACTGAACCTGGATCCTTAGAGCCCGATTCATGGAAAAGTGTGCATTTCTCCCACAATTGGTGTGCGCCGAGAACGACACTGCGTGAGCCTGCGGCAGAATAAAAAATGTGTGCCCCGCATATTCATGGAATTTACTCAGCAAAGTAACCATATTCTCAAGTTGCGCCCGGAACACCCCCGACACACACCCCCACGCAAAGCATAAACAGCCAGAACAGCTGACTTTGCGCGCTCCCCCAGGTGCGAATACATGCACCCTTTGAACAGTGCGTGAGGTCCCCCGCAAGCAGGCCTGCATCTCAGGGACCCTGCGCAGGATCTCCCGTAACTGTTTCCAGCCCCCTGACAACATGTGTATGATACTTCTTATCTTGGGTTAAACTTGGAACATCTGCATATGAATCCTTGTAAACCATTTCTGCACCCCGCTACACTATGTACGCGCAACCCTAAGTAAGATCGGAACCCAGTTTGCGTACACGCAGCCCTAAATCTGCCATGCAAACCCACCTTGCGCTGGGATTCCTGTGCGCAAGTGTCTTTAAGCCTGCCTTCAGGGGGCGTAGACATCGAGTGATTTGCCTGGTCATTTCTCTGCCGAGAGGCTGCGTGGGTGGTTCCATGAATACGTGTCGTTTGGCGCAATTGTGGGCGTGCAAGGGACTGCCTGCAGGCCACCCCTCTAAACACCCAATTTTTCGCATTTATTTCCCCATTTTCTGTGTTCCACCCCCTTCCCAGCCCTCTGTACAAGCCACGCCCATGCTCTTCGTGGTGTCTCGCCCAAGGTGCATGATGGCTCGCAGAGACGTGGCAAGCCTGCGCGAACTCCATGCAAGTTCTGCAAAAGTCCTGCGCATTCGATTCCATAAATCGACAAACGTGGTCTGGCACACAAGTTCCCTATTTCTCGTGCAAATAATTCCATGGATCAGGCCCTTAGTCTCCAGCTTTTCTCCAGAATCATTAAAGACCCGGCCAGGCCCTGATCCCAGTACCCTAGGCTGCAGTTGGTGCAATACATCGCTTGCCAATATACTGGAGGCTTGCCTTTTGGCTATGTGCACAGAGCTCTATACAAAAGGGGTTTTCCTGCAACACAATCCCTGGTCCTTTAGGAAACATAACTAGAGAAAACAAGGCTTGGACCAGTGGATCAGGGTGACACAACTCACTATCTCAACTGAGATAGTGAGTTGTATCACCCTGATCCACTGGTCCAAGCCTTGTTTTCACTATGCAGTGCACACAGGGCATGTTCTGAAGCAATGGGTTGCTGGCATTGTGCTACAAGAACAGAGACCACAACCGCTGGGCTGAGTGTATAGACTAAATCCATGGCTTAAACTGAATCTAGCTGTTGTAAGTGCAGGTAATGGCCTTCCAATATGTCCAGGCACAGTACGTAGCTTGGCTTGGGGGCCTCAGGATATGGCTTTTTGCCATGCCCTGCAAGCACTGTGCCCATGGCATTACCTTTGGCTATTCCTTGTGTGCAATGACTCTGGCTGCAGTGCCAAGGCTATCGTCAGCTCCCCTCAATGATTTGTTCGAAGTAAAGAGAACCTTTTGCAGAGTATGGCCAGCTGGGGGATGATGCCTTTAACCACTGTCATGGTTTAGGAAACAAAAGAAAGGTTAATTTTGAGGAAGAGCTTCAGAGTATAGGCATTTTAAAATGAGGTTGGGTGGTGGGCTGAGGTAAGTCCCAGGAATGGTGCGCCAAACAAGAAATAGTGATGGAGTTTGTGTGTTAATAATAATACTTTCAGTTTCCGCTCGGTTAAGGTATCGGGAACTGTTATATACATTTGGCGATGTTGGTCTGGCTTCACAGATCATTTTCCAGACATATGTGAATTGAGTGTCATCAGAGTGCATTTGGAAGTGTGGCTGATGTTTTTCTAAGACCTCAGCCAGGGGGCTCGTGTACACATTGAACAAAAGCTTGATTGTTGGTTGTGTAGGATGTATGGAGTTCTGTCCCATATATTATTGGAGCTTTCTAAATGCCTCTTTTTCCAGACTTTTTCTGAACTGCGGAAGATTGGAGAATGGGACGAAGTTGGCCAAAATGATTGGGTCTGCTGATGGTTTTCCATAAGGAGTGTGATGATTGCTCGCTGCACGGGCCTGGGAACAGTTCAGTTTAAACAGGAGGTAGTCCTGTGATGTCAGCTGTGAATGCTGAGAACTCTAGTGGAATGCATGAAGATGGGCAAAGTTGCATGTCTATATCGACAGGCCTCGTTACAAGTTTGTCATTAATTTTGTGGTATATCTGTGGAATTACTGTCAAACTTGATGACCGTTACGCGCCACTTGGTCTCGTCAATTTACCACAGGATTACAAGTTGGGTGACGGTAGTGTCATTTACCATTTGTGGAGTCCAAACGACTCCATGGGGATTTTTGTGGATTTACCACAACCGGTAATTGGGCCACAGTAAATCCACCAAATTTTTGAGGTAAAGTGTAGGATTAGCTGCAGTTCGCTGTTGCAGTAAAGTGGTGGTAATTCTGTTACTAGCATTTTACCACCATTATCTCACATAAATTCAAACTTATAATGAAGATCTACTTTTTATCCCCCCAAAAAATGAAAATGAAGAAAACTCCCTTAAAAACAAAAATCAATTTTGGTCATACAAAAAAAAGGAGAGACACATGAGGACACCAGGCATGTGTATAGAGGAAGAGCGGGTAAAGTGGAAATACTGACGAGCTTATGCTATGGGTATGGCACCAAAGTCATAGATCCACTCAAAGCATTCATGGAAAACCTTCACTATCTCATGTGCCTCTAAGGCTTTCAAGTAAGTGAAAAATAATCTGCAGTGGAGAAGGGACGGTTATGGGGATATTTTTTCTGATTTTTTTTAATTGGCTTCGGGACTTTAGCTATTTTCGAATTGAAGAACAACAGGAGGATGTTTCAAGGCTGTCAGCTTGTCATTGTGCTGCGGGGTATTAGCATATTTGTTCTTTTTATGTGGCCGAATAGTACATTTGACCGAATTTGGCCTGTACCATTCGACCGAATAAAAACAATTTGGCTAATACATACCGAACACGTGGCACGTGGGTTGCAGAGGTGTCCCCCGCTCCACATGTTCGGTATGTATTAGCCTTAGTGGGTTGCGGGGGTGCCCCCGCTTCCTCAATATTGGAGGCGGGGGACTGCGAAAAAGAAAAAAGGAAATGTGACCCTCCAGCTTCGGATCCGACCCGCCTTAGAGGGACAGATCTGACTCTGCAGGGCTGAAGTGGACCAGGCGGTGAGAGAACAGGTAAGTAGGAAAGAGGGGTGAGGTGTGTATGGGGGTTGGTGTTTGATCATCTGAGAATTGATCGCATGCTGCGGTTTATTTTTTAACAGTTTGCCGCAATCAATTCTCACACCATCAAACACTCTCAAACCTGCAGTGTTACGTCCTAGAGATTGGATGACGGCTGCAAAAAATAAACACACATAAAGCTTTAGTTGAGAGTAGTTATGGTTTGCTATTATATATATAATCATATATTTATAAAAGAACTTTACAACTTCACTGAAAATCTGTGAAAGTAGTTATCATTCAGATACAAAACCAGAATCAAAGTGGCTATGTCATTGTCTGATGGGAAATGTTTTTATGAAGAAATATTATTGTCTCCATTTTGTGTGGATTTATGGAAAACCTTGTTAGCACATTGTTACCAGTCAACATCATGCCTAGTCAGCACATCATTGTCAGTTTTAAGCATACATCTTTGACAGTTCACATTCTTCCTACTTTGTACATCATTTCCGGTTTCTGTTGTGTGCCAATAGCACATAATGGTTGGTTTCCAATATGTCAAGTTAATCACTCATTGTGGTACTTAATTTGCTTCTCCCTGCAGGTTCGCCATTCTGTTAAGGATGCCGTAAAGATGGGAGGCCAAAGCTTCGAATGGTGGTCTAGGGACACGGCCAGTCGTGAGGATGCAAAAGACATTAGACAAGGCAGTACAGCTTTTACCAGGGTCTCATTACAAGTTTGCCGGTACCCCGCCAGTGCTACCATTTCCGTTGCCTGATAGTGTAAATCCCCATTCCCATGGAGTCCAACCAGCACCGTTGCTGACTGTGCCGGTGCATCCGTGACAAGTCTGCCTATCGGGACTGTTGCGCCTGGCAGGTCAGACCTGGAACTGGACAATGGAGGAGCAATGGATGACATAATGAAGGAAAGAGAGAGATTAAGACAGAAGATAGCAGAATCAGACATATTCCCACCAGGGATGAAGACAGAAAATCCATGAAACCCTAAGAAGTACGTAGGGAAGTGGGTCTACATCAATCCCGAAGGGAGATGCGTCTACATGTACTCGTCGTTTGAAGATCATGTCAACTACTATGGACACTTGGCCGGAATAACAAAGGTGTGGCATTTGGTAGATGGTGGAAGAAATAATTGTAGTGTGGTCGACAAGTGGACCAGAGGGGGGACTGAAGAGGGAAAATCAGAATATGCCTTCCGTCCCGAAAGACCCTCCAACCAGAAGAAGCATCAACGACAACATGGCCGCCAATCATATGAGTTCACATCAATTCCCACTGCTCCTACAATGGACAACTACCACGAAAGATACCCTGCCAGCAGACCCGATGAACCCTACAACCCTGCAGCAATATGAACTCTACCCAGAGTGGACGAAGATACACAAGACAGAACTGGAAACAGCTAAATGGACAGACTCGACTGAAGTCATGCCTCAAGTCGTTAGAGACATCACGACGAAATAGCTATGTCAGACATGAAGCACACGTGCCATCCGCACATTCAGGACACTCACACATCCAACAACACAAAGAATATATGTGTACAGCTCTATGAGTTAGAGGACAGTCCCATATACATACTGTCTGCATGTTTATTATTTTGCCATTAGGCTTATCGCAGCAAAGCAGGAAACGCAAGAAGAAAGAAGAGCTTGTGTGAATGCGTGCAGATGCTTACATGCAACTAACCCTATGGTATTACAGGAGCACCCGAGGGACCTGACAGCCATGACATACTAACCTATGGACATTATGGAAGACACATAACAGAAGCCAGACCATGGCTTAAGAAATCTTGCAGGCCGCGATCGCCTCAGAGAAATCTCAAGCCTCACAGGCTGGTGTGCAAGCAGGACTGCTCCGACAGGAACGAAGACACTGCCAAGGCCACAATGTTGCAAATGACATTCCATACATTGCACCAAGGTGACACCGGCTGCAGCAAAGGATATTCCCTGCAGGAATACAGACTAATTTAGAGCTATTGAGCTCACAAATGTGGTCGCCAAACACGTGACCCGGCTAAGCTGATACTGGGCCAAGACTCGGAGGCTGGTAAGAAATAGCCGATTCACAACCAGACGGTGGTCGCAACAAAGTTATGCATGGCATAAAAATAGTCCAAGATGCACCTTTCCGAGAACCTTAGTATATTCCATTCTTGTACAATACTGGTATTTCCCAGATTGCAATCCCATTGTACTCCCAGTTTCACACCACCAGTGTGCACACCGTAATCTTCATATATCCCTAGATCTGCATCAGCTCTCACTATATCTCATTGCGGGTATTCATACCCAATTGTTTAATAAAGGTACATAGATTCACACTCCAACTGACAACATGGACCTACAACAACAACTGCCCAGTCCAAAAATCGGAAACCACCTTTTGAACCCATGCAAAGAGTCAAGCTGCTGGGCTTCCGTTTCTTGCTTTCTCTCAAAGTCGGGAGTAAACCATGAATGCAGGGTCGCCTAAAAGACAAACTCGTCGCCCCTGAGCTATCCTCTCAACATATCGATTGGAAGGATGAATGGATGGATGGTTAATGTTAATTCGTAAGTGAAAATTCCATCCATCATATCCAGTGTAGGAATAGGGCTGGAACTGCCCTGAACGGCGATGTGGCGGGCAGTCAGACTGCATGCATCCTGCATTCCAGACTCGTCTCTACTCTGGTGCTGCAGTAGAAGGTGCAGTCTCTTTGCCTCCTCTGGAGAGATGAAACGGAACATAAGTTCATCCACAGCCACACATCCGAAGGCTCCACCCCCTGCGACAGCCCTTTTGCATACTGCTCCTGTTCTCTTTTCATGTCCTCCCTGAGTTACCAGGTCGGAAGAAAATATAATCCCAATGCCCCTCAAAAAGGAGCCAAAACAAGCAGACTCTCAAGTAAATAAGCCCACAAAATAAGGCCACCCGCCAGACAATGGAAAAGGGGGAACAAAAGTAAATAAACATAAAAACGCAGCAGTTAACATTAATTATAAGAGAAATGGAACCTTATCAGTATTGTGTACACATAACACTCCTCTGAAATTCGAGAATTCACATGCAAATATATGAATATATGTAATGTCATTTATTTCCTGCAGTAGATCAACATTGTTCTATTTGGTTAATGTGACATAATTGCACCTGCGAGGGTGTGCAAATCTGATATTTTTTTATTTTTTTGCTATGAAAAATGAAGGTGTTTTCTGTACTAGACAGTATGCTGTGCTAAACAGACCTCACTTTACAATGTTCCATGCCGAAAAGTGTAGTGAACAAATGTGTACACTGCTGGCCCTTGTCTAGTGACAAGCCAACAGCTGCAATGTGATTTGGTCACATGGCAGACACAGAGTAACATGTACCTTCCTAAAACAGTCTGCTGGAATCAAAATAATTCCAAAAGCTATTGGTTGCATTTAAAAGTACTGGCACCTGTGTTCAAACTATTTTTAACTGCAGATCCTTATTTGTCTGGTGGCAGAGCTTTGGTTAAAAATAAATATAAAGGTATATCTAATTAGATAAAGTGGCCTATGATGAGATACTGATAAATCGCCAAATCCTGATCTCATGTTATTTATTGTGTCCACTTAGTTTCCACTGTGACCTATAGATGTGGAGGCATTTGTGTATTTGTGTCTGACCCTGTGAGTTTCACCCACACAAGATGGTGGGCTTACCCAGGATGTGTCCACTGCTGGGAAGCATTGACACATTTCGCACGATGAAGTACATATCTTCCCTTTGGTGTGGTAGGCGCTGTGAGTTTCAAATGGGCCTCTGCAGTGGAATGTAGAAGTCACAACAGCAAGATAATTACTGGAGTTCCTTTCATCTGAGGAAGAGAAGGGTGGGGGAGTATACTGTAGCTTGGAGAGACCTAATAAAAAGAGAATGGGCCAGCCATTTTGAATATTTGTAGGCCCCACTCCCAGATGACAAGGGACTGTGGGAGAGAACATTGCAGGTAATAAACCTTGTTACGGCAGCCAATGTTGGCCCCCATTTATAGAAGGCTTGGAATGGAACAATTTCCTGTTGAAAAGTGAGCTCATACTTAGATTTATCATCTTTGAGACCACCTTGGTGATCCATCTTGGGCGGATTATCACTAGGAATCATCATGGAATCATCTTGGAGCAACTTGAAGAACATTTCCTTGAGACCATATTAGGGTAAACACTGCCCAAAGCCCCACTCAGATGGAGAAAACAAAGACCTCTAAGAAAAAGGCAGACACTCTCCATAACCACTTCTAGGAAGCATTTGAAGTGGTCTGCTGGAAGAAAGCCTTACTGCTACTGGACACTATTACACAATAATATATTTATTCATCTATTTATTTATTTATTTAGCGCACAAACAGCCCAAGGGCATTGTGGCGCTTTTACAAGCAGGCTTTCTTAGTTACATAAAAATACATCAGTGGGGAGGAAACAGAGGAGACACAAAGAGACAGCCTGATTGTGATTCGTGGTTACAGTGAACCTGCTAGCAGTGAGGTAACACAAGTTAATGACAAAGGTATAACGAGGACGGGGAAGGGGGGGGGCTCTTAAGTGTGGAATGCCTGCTGAAGTGGCCAGCCAGGTCCCCCTAGCAACCTTCCTGGCTGGTAAGGGAAGAATACAGACTACCGTTTCCTCAGGGACCCAATTGAGGGACCCACAGAACTGCAAGTTGAGTTCAAGTCACTGCAAGCTGTTTGAGCCACTTCAAAGACTGTGAGGCGCTGCTTTTAGCGTTCTGCAACTTCACGCTCCTTCGAGCCACAGCTAAGACTGCCGTTGAGACATCAAGTAAAGCATACCTACCGGTCACCACTTGAAACTGACTCGATGTCATGAAGAGCCAAAGCCGAATCTCACGCTTTATCACGTGAAGACCCCATTGAGCCTACGTGCTACACCGACTCGAACATCACTTATCCATTACAAGCTTCTTTAGGCCTGACGCCATTGCTGTTTGTCAAACTGCACCACCTTGTTGAGTCCTATTCAGCCAGCTCGCTACATCGAACCCAACTCGAAGCATTGGAAAGTGCCCAGAAGCCATGAAAGAAGATAAAACAGTATATTGTTGATCTTTGCTTGACTTGCTACAAGACTATTTACCTGGAAACCTCTGTTCTTCAATACACAGGGTGCCCTTTTCTCCAAAAGTCTGCATTTTCAGTATATCTCACTGCAGAGTGGGATTGCTAGTATTTTTAATAGTTTGTCTGTCTTTTTAGTTTAATTAAATTATTTGTATGCAACCTTGACTGGACATTTCTTTTATTTTTGTACATACCATATATTATTGTTGCGCTGGATCCTTCCATGCTGGTTCATGCCTTCCTGATAAGTATGGTCTGCCGTCAGCCCATGCTACCTTAACAGGTGATGGAGGTATACCATTTATGCTGTGCCTGGTTAACATTCGGCATTGCGATCTCTATTGGTAGGGCTGGTCTAAGTAGGAGCTTAGAAGAAACTGCTCATAGTCATTTCGTCACAGTTACTGCAATCTAGCCTTGAATTATTTGATTTAAAATATGTTTTAGTTAATACACTTTTTATTTTGTATGCTTGCTTCTATTGCTTCTTCAGAATAAAATGAACAAATTAAATTCCAATATGGCCACTATGTTGGCTTTCTCTATGGTCCTTTTCTGATATTATTTTAACCAAGCAATGGAGAACAGAATAGTGGGTTCAAGGTCCCACCCCTCTGCCTCTGCTGCTGATTGGCCAGGCTCTCCCTAGAGGACATTTCTATTGACTGGGGTCTTTAAATTCACAAAACTGCTGCTCATAACTTGGAATCCGTCTTTCAAAGAAGCCCATAAAAAGCATAGCTGGGGCATGGAAAGCCTACAAAAAATAAAAGTGACTTCTAAAAATTATAATTGACACTGGACAAAAACGAGCCCAAAGTCGCTTATAATAAGCAGATCTGACAACAATGAATCCCCCCGGCTGGCGGGACGAGGGATGACAGAGACCTGGCAGGGGCAAGCAGAGGGATGAGCACCTCAAAAGAGAATGCCGGATATCACAGCATGACAAACACAGGCAGTGCCTCCCCGCCATTCCCCTGCCCAGGCCTGCTCCCTCACTCACACCCCACACCCCCTACCAACCATGGGTTCCCAGAGAAATGTTGCTATTTTCAGTACGGAAAATATCACAGAAAAAAACGAAACATATCTAAACAACATAAAAAACATGAGTTGAGAAAGTTCGAGAAGGAGGAATGAAAACGAATGTGCAGTGTTTGAGGGGATTAAATTGAAAACACTGGCATCAACACATCTTTATGTGTTACATTTCAGCCCAACTAGCAAGAAGTGGACAGGTCCGCCTGGGTGCCGGGAGGGCTAAAGGGCAGGTGCATAGACAATTATGGGGGGGTGGTACTTTTAGGCGCATTAGTAAGACAGACATTCAAGAAATATCTAAGTGCCGTTAATGTCTACTCCATTAGTCTGAGAAATGTCAGCACGGGAAAGCCAATTTGGAAAGTTCTGTTTTGAAGGAGTTTCTGGGATGTCGATAGGGCTTGCCATTGTCGCGTCGACAGAATGTGCCCCGAACGCTTCTTGTTCTGGTTCTTTGATGTTAGTGCTCTAAGAGGTCTGGACTGGGTGAGTTGCACTGGGAGAGATGACTGCTTAACTTTTTTTGGCCCCTTCGACAGAATTAATTCCTGGTTGTGGCCTCATCAATGGTTGGGACGTATCAGCCATGCTTAACAGGTGAACAACAATGGTACGTACCAAAGAGAGAATTTGAAGTCCATTGGGGTCATACGTTTAACAGCAGCATTTGTCGACCCAGCATTATGCAATCTGAACAGCAAGTTCAAGAAATGTGTTTTAATGGTTTAATACTGGCCCAGAATAGAGAAAGTTAGTATACGTTTAAAGGGTATAAGAGTTAAAATTACAAAGTCTCATTCCCAGGACAATTGGAGACCTTTCAACTCAATGGCTATCCAGATGAAGCTGGCCCAACACAACCCCTGTGTTGTATCTTCTCTGAATAAAATGCCATGCCTGCTGCAAATGGATGTCTTAAACACCACATCTCTGTGCTCCTATAGGATACGTTCCTTGGCCCTTGAGATTCCCACCAGCCGGAAAAGCATCAATCAAGGGTCTTGACGCTCTTGCATGCTTTTCACACAGTAGCATATAACAGACATACAGTGCCTACCTGTTTTGTGGTCTTTCGTTATCTCAATATGTTTTCTCAATGCCTCATATGAGGTTGGTATGGCCTACGTTTACACTTTACATGGCCTATCCACTGCAACATGTGTATCTTTGTCTCCTGATAGGAAACTGCAGTACTATGTATGTTCATAGAAATTAATGTATTGCAATGGTATATGTTAAAAAACAATACATATATCTATTACTTCTACTATTCATTCTGACTCGATCTAATCATTCATTCACACTTCATTTCACTCCAAAATGTATAAAACTATACATGCTAAACATTGTGCAAAATATGCTTACAAGTTGCAAAGTGCAACTGGAATGGAATGGAACTATATAAACATTCAATTCTACATTCCACATAATTATTTGAAAAGTGCACAGCAATTCATCATTACAAAAGACGAGGAGAGTGTTTGAAATATGTTCTCTCTCAACAGAGTGCACTACACGGTTCCAAGAAGGGAGAACTACACACAAGTGGTCCACCCAGTGAAAGGCAGTACACAGTGACGTCCAGCGTCCTGCCAGGCAATGTGCTGCCAAGAGCACCTAAATTATAAGGTACTGACTGGAGGAGCATGGGTTCCTTTCTAAAAACAGTAATTCCAGACTCATGTGTATCTTTATCACACATTGCTGCATAAACTCACTTAGATTTATGTCTGTTTTAATTGCAGTACCCAACAATTTTTTGCCCTGAAGAAGACGCAGCCTGTGTCGAAACTAGCGCTAGTCCAGATGCTGAGACTTGTTCCACTCTGGAAGTAGCCTTGAAATACTGACACATGGTATTAGCTAGTAGGCATGGTATATTTGAACAGAGAACTTTAACAAATCATGGAGAATATGATACATTTAATCTGTAGACCGGTTAATAAAGAGGCAAATGATTTAGCACTTTTTAAGGCAAAATATGTACATGTTTATGAAAATCAACATAGAGTGCTCACTCTCATTAAGATCTCGAGAACCTTTCGAATAATGATGTGGAATGTAAACTAATGTAGAATTGTCCAGCATGTAGAGTTTTATACATTTTGGAGTGAAATGAAGTGTGAATGAATGATTAGACTGAGTCAGAATGAATAGTAGAGTATTAGATATATGTACTGTTTTTTAGCATATTCCATTGTAATAATTTCATTTCTTTGAGCATACAGAGTACGGCAATTTTCTATCAGGAGACAAAGATATACATGTGGCAGTGGATAGGCCATGTAAAGTGTAAACGTAGGCCATACCGACCTCATATGAGGCATTGAGAAAACATATTGAGATAACGGAAGACTGCAGTAGCACGCAGAGGTTTACCATACAGTACAGAGTGTGGATTTGTTGTTTAATATTCCTGCCAGTGAATGGGCATACAGGGACTTCCAGAGTGGGCAATATGCCTATTTTGTAAGCATGAAGCAGGGGAGATAATCTGACTGGTCAAGTCTTAACCTCTCACCAAAACCCGGCTGAACCAGAGACAATACGAGGAAGAAAAACCCCTAAACAAGTGCAAAGGTACCGAGGTAATGTCAGAATCACCTACATTTCTGCCCGATGTAGCTGAACAGAAATTCCCAAATCCCTTTGAAGTTTGGCCAAATCCAGACTCACAGAGAGT
Source organism: Ambystoma mexicanum (assembly GCF_040938575.1). NCBI lineage: Eukaryota > Metazoa > Chordata > Amphibia > Caudata > Ambystomatidae > Ambystoma > Ambystoma mexicanum. The sequence continues at coordinate 511,774,351 of NC_090929.1, read as the reverse complement.
CATGGAGACAGAAGCAGGAAGATGATTGAGTAATTGAGAGGGGGTGGAACGTTGAAAATGGATTTAGTTGAGGAAGAGTGCAAAAACTGAACCATAAAGTAGTTGAGGAAGATGTTGAAAATTGAATTAGCAATAAGTTAATGCAGTGGTAAATCATTGAAATATCAGTTGAGTGAGAGCAATACAATGTAAATTTCAATTAGTTGGTGTAGGGTAGATAATTGAAATAACATTTAGTTGAGGGAGAAGCAGAACATAGGTTGGTTATTTTTTTGAGTTGATTGGATCCGAGCAGCACATCATCATTCCGTGATTATAACTGACTGTGTCATGTGTTTGTGACTACTTAGGAGTGAATATTAATGAAAAGAAAATTCCAGAGTTGGTTGGAGGCAGGGGGCTACATTCAGTGGCTGCAGCTGAGTGTATGTCACTACTAACAAGCAAAGAATCACAGTGATGACTTTGCATGGCCTACGCCCACGTGCCATTTTTTTTATTGTCAGTGACTACTAGGGAGAGATAATCCCAGAGTTGGTTGGAGACATGAGATTACATTAAGTGGCTGCAATGGAGTGTGCATCACATAAGCATCCTCTTGTGACTAGGGAGCAGAGAATGTGGGAGTCATTTAGGAGTGCTGGCAAGGCTCACTAGCACTTGCAACTCAAAATAGGGCATATAGTTTGAATTGCGGGCTTGCGAGATAGATATTCACCCAGGTGTATCCTTACCCATAGAAGAGTAGGGTCATGACATATTAGATATAGATAGATAGATAGATAGATAGATAGATAGATAGATAGATAGATAGATAGATAGATAGATAGATAGATAGATAGATAGATAGATAGATTGCTCAATAGAGATAGAAAGATAATGAGATGCAGAGATAGATAGATACATAGAACGATAGAGCGCTAGACATTCAGAGATGACAGATAGATATGTACAACTAAACAGATATATACAGAGAGAGAAGGTCAGGGGTAAATAGCTAGATATGGATAGATAGTCAGAGACAGAGAGAGTTAGGTAGATAATAGATAGATCCCAATAGAAAAACGTACACAGAAAGAGATAGCCATAGATAGATAGATAGATAGATAGATAGATAGATAGATAGATAGATAGATAGATAGATAGATAGAAAGATACATATTGATAGAGATAGATGGATAGGCAGACAGATGCAGAGATCGATAGCTAGATTGATAGAAAGACAGTGAGAGATAGACATTCAGAGATGACAGATAGATAGATCAATAGATAGGTAAAACTAGATGTATACAGAGAGAGACAGCCAGAGGTAAATAGCTATAGGTAGATAGTCAGAGATATAGAGAAGTAGACAGCCAGATCCCAATAGATAGATAAAAAAAGATACAGCGAGAGATAGTCATTGATAGGTATGTAGATAGATAGATAGATAGATAGATATGATATGATTGTTTATTTATATAGCACCTATACACAATGTGTTTCAAAGCGCTTCAAGGCAAGGGAGGGAACAAGGGAAAATACAACCACATTCTTACAGGCCATGAACAGTAAGGATGTGAAATTAACTATCGTACTCGGCCTGACGACATTTCAGATAGTGCAAGAGCTAAGACATAGATAAGGAAGGGAGGGGGAGAGTGGGAAGGAAATGGAAACAGACAGGCGACTACCATACTAGGCCTGAAGACATTTCTGGTAGAGCCAGAGAAAAACAAAAGGGAGAGGGGTGAAGAAAGGGAGGGGAGGAACAAGACAAGCAACTATCATACTAGGCCTGACGACATTTCAGATAGTGCTGGAGGGGTGGTGGGGAGGAAAAAAAACAGTAATGGGAGGGTGGAGGAAACAGACGAGGTTGCTATCATATTAGGTCCAGGGACAATTCTGATAGAGTAAGATAGATAGATAGATAGGTAGATAGATAGATAGACTGGTTAATAGAAAAACAGGCGTAAGGGTGGAATGGTGGTTCAATCCATTATAGATGCATGGGTTGATAGATGTATGGCTGAGCAGGTTGATGTGTAGGTAGGCTGCGCAGACAGAACGACTCATACGTGTATGGATAGATTGTTGCGTAGGGAGACAAGAACACTGAGACAGAAGGATGGCTGGATAGTTAGATCCATAGAAAGGCACACAAATAGGTGGGTGGGTGGATGGCTAATTAGATAGACACACAGATAGACAGAAAGAAAGATAGACAGACAGACAGATAGATAGACAGATGATAGGTGGGTGGATGGATAGCTAGGTAGATAGATAGATAGATAGACACAGACAGACAGACGGATGGATGGACAGATAGGTGGGTGGACGGTTGGATGGCTAGTTAGATAGATAGATAGATGACAGCTAGGTAGAGTGATAGATCATAGATAGATTGATAGGTAGATAGATAGACAGGTGGATGATAGCTAGGTAGATATACACACAGACAGATAGACAGATAGATAGGCAGATAGACAGACGGACAGGTGGATGGATAGACAAATAGATGATAGGTGGGTGGATGGATAGCTAGGTAGGTAGATAGATAGATAGATAGATAGATAGATAGATAGATAGATAGATAGATAGATACAGACAGACAGATGGATGGATGGACAGATAGGTGGGTGGACGGTTGGATGGCTAGTTAGATAGATAGATAGATGACAGCTAGGTAGAGTGATAGATCATAGATAGATTGATAGGTAGATAGATAGACAGGTGGATGATAGCTAGGTAGATATACAAACAGACAGATAGACAGATAGATAGGCAGAAAGACAGACGGACAGGTGGATGGATAGACAAATAGATGATAGATAGGTGGGTGGATGGATAGATAGATAGAAAGATAGATAGACACAGACAGACGGATGGATGGACAGATAGCTGGGTGGATGGTTGGATGGCTAGATAGATAGATAGATAGATAGATAGATAGATAGATAATAGATAGATTGATAGGTAGATAGGTAGATAGATAGACAGGTGGATGGATAGCTAGGTAGATATACACACGGACAGATAGATAGGCAGATAGACAGACGGACGGGTGGATGGGCAGCTAGGTAGATAGACACACTCCTGCACGGCTAGAAGTCGATGGGCAGACAGATAAGCAGCCAGACACAGGCAGTGTACACCGACAGGGCATCGCCGTGAGAGACACGGGGGCGGGTGGTGCAGACAGCGCAGTCCATCAGACAGGTAGACAGGTTGTTAAATGTGAATACATTAGCGGCGGCCTGCACAGTTCTCGCCTCCGTCATGCCATCCCCTCCTCTGCGCCCTGACAGCGGGGGCGCGAAGGCGCTCATTAGACATGCTCGGGGCGCTGTACGCGCCCGCGCTGGATTAGCCTCCAGAAGGCTCCTAATTACATCACTCAGGAAGGAACTCGCGAGGAAATTGTCTGACTCGCAACTGGCAGCCACGGTGGGAACGTGCGTGTTAGCCGGTCAGTTCCCCGCTATTAGGCTCCTCACTTCCAGGGACACTGGATTGAATTTCATTATTCGTCCCCAGGGGAGGCGCGTCTGGAACGGAAAGCAGGCCTTCGTGGATGTGCGGCAATGCGCGCAACCGCTGCGGGCGGCACAATAGCCTTATTTTAGCAACGGCCTGAGTGCTCATCTGTCTCTGGGTCTTAGCTGGCATTGCTCAGCCCGAAAACACTGGCGCAAATACAGCTTCCTTCCCGCGGGCCTAGAAACACAACCAAAAATGGGGCTGGACCATTATTTGTCAACATTAGGCCTGCTTTAGAGCTCTGTCTCTCACTATTTATCTCTCTCTATCTCGTTGTCACTCTTTCTTTCCTCTCTCTCTCAGACCCCCCTCTCTCTCCTTCCCCTCTATCTATTCCCCCCCTCTCTCCTCTCCCTTCTCTCACGCTCTCTATCTCGCTCTGTATCTTTCATTCTCATGCTCACTCTAGCGCTCTCTGTCGTCCCTCTTTCTCTCTCTCCTTCTCTAGCTCTATCTCTTTCTCTCTCTTTATTCCATCTTCTCTCTCTCTCTCCCTCTCTCGCTCTCTCTCTCCCTCTCCCCATTTCTCTCTCCCTCTCTCCTCCCCCCCTGTCTCTCTTCTTTCACCCTCCACATCCCAAAATGTGTGCTCGCTCTCGCTGCTGTGGTTTGCGCTTAGTATGTCTGGTTACTGGTAGCATCATTTATGTGCAGAACTTCCATTTACCACTTGTATTCTGAGGTGGTCCTGGGTATTCGTTTGTTAGGCAATAAGCCCAGAGACCTGCGGGCCATTACTGCATAAGGTAATGCCCCCGGGGCCCGTAGTTACGCGGTAATGGCCCGCAGTTGAAGGGCTTATTGCCATTAGTACCCCGGCCCGTTAGACAGGGGTACTAATGGTGTTTTTATTTTTTATTTCCGGCTGCGAAACGCGACGCGTCTCGTAGCTGGAAAGAAAAAGTTAAAAAAATGGCCACCGCGGACAGGAAAACGTAGTCTGTTTTCACTTTCCGTGGCGGCCATAGTAAACAAAGAAAATGGCCACCCCTCTCTTTTCATGGTGGCCGGAAAAAAAACTAGCAGCGCCAGGTTTATGCAAAAGCGTGAAAGGGCTTACTGTCAAGTAAGGCCCACAAACGTAAGCGAAAAGAAGAGCTGCGTCAAGTACTAATGAGAGTAATGGCCCTGCAAAATGCAGTAATAGCAGGGAAAGAAGGCCTGAGAGCCCGATTCCGAGCTCTGTGGAAAAGTAGTGTGGAAAGCTAGCATTCCACCTCCAGTTTCCGGTAGGGCTACAGAATGATGCATGCTGGGCAACAGAGTCTAAGTTTAACGATTATTGAAAGAGTAAAGTATGATGCAGACTGGGAAATGAAGTACATCAAAGTCTAACAATTGCTTGAAGAGTAAAGTGCAATGCCGAATCAGAAAATGAAGTCCAATCGAAGCCCAAGAGAAACTGATGGAAGAAAGGCTACTGGAGCAGTAAGTCTGGCATTCAATCCAGGCCTAAGAATGGACTGATGGGTAAACTGATGTCCAGAACACACATCTGTATTAGACTAACCAAGAAACAACTGTTCCAAATAGGCAATAGATTGAGAGTAAAAAGTAATGAGTGAGTCCAATCCTATGCTAGAACTGAAAAGTGGATTAATGTATGTGTTACCAAACTACAAAACAGTACAAGAAAAGGTAGTTTTCAGCATTTTCTGGAGACTAGTAAAGAAACGCAATCATGGATTACAACAGCCTGAAGTGCTGATCAATAGGATGTAGTAAATTACTGACTGTATTCAACGGTGAGGAAATGTGGTCTGCTGGATAAATTGTCGGAAGTCGACATGAAGTCTAGTTCTGCTTTTATCAACATGACAAAATGATATGTCATTCTCTGACAACCTCATCTTCCCCATGCGGATTAGTTCCCTTGTGTGGGCCAAATACGAATGTTTAGAATCAGAAACAGATGAATCCAAAGATGTATGCACTATTAAAAAACATAAGCTTTACATAGGTTAATACTTTTGATCCCCACCTATTCCATTTTCTCAGTAGAGTTAAGTGCTCATGTAATATATGTCAGAACAATATAAAGTACACATTTAAAAAAAAAATATATATGGTCATTTCATCAATCCTAGAAGGATTCAAGGTCAATTCAGCACTTCCAAGAGTGAATCAGCCAAATGATATGATTGGTGTGGCATTTATAACTCGCCTGTACACAAGTGTTTCTAGGCACGCCAAGACAAGATGGGGGAAACAAAGGGAGGACAAAATAATAATCTTACTAGGGCTTGTGTTATTCAGTTTGCGTAATTGTGGGGAAGATGGAAGGGGAGATGTGCCAGGAGGAGGGGAAGAGGGAAGTGCAGTTAACTCACAAGTGCAGCCAGCGGGTGGCTCATAAGTGCAGAGAGAAGGCACTGTAGGGTTGCAGATACAGACCCTTAAGTGCTGGGGAGCCCGTGGGCAGTATGAGGGCAACTGGACATGCAGGAGCCTGGGCCTGAGTTCAGATGTTGATCAGGTGACCAGTGTGCAGAGCTGTCAGGTGCATCAGCAGGGTAGAGGAAGAAAGAAAGTGGAAATAAAAAAGGAAGGTCATGAGTTGCAGGTGGATGAGCAGAGAGCTAGAGAAGGAAGATGTTTTGCAAGAGAAAGTTGGAGGTACAGTGGTCCCCCCAGAAAGCCTTGTGGATGATGCAGAAGGTCTTGAAGTAGATCCTTGCAGCCACAGGGAGCCAGTGAAGATATTTCAGAGCTGGAGAGATACGATTTCTGGGCTTGAGGCCAAGGACAAGTCTCTCAGTCCTGTTTTGGAAAAGTTGTAACGGTCGAAGAGTAGAGGCAGGAAGATTTAGAAAGAGGCTATTGCAATAATCCAGCCTAGAGAGGACCAGAGCTATGGAGACAGTGAGCTTCTGGGGGAAAGTGAGATATGGAGGAATACCTCTGAGGAGGTGCAGCTGGTAGTTTGACTTCTTAGAGACGTCAGATATGAGAAGAGAGAAGCAGAGGATGGAGTCGAAGATGACACCAAGGTTCTTAGCCTCATAGGAAGAAGAAGGAAGAGAGCCCAGAGTGGGTGGCCAGAGAGAGAGGAAAGGAGGGAGTGGGTGTTCCAATGAGGAGGATCTCAGTCTTACTGGCATTAAGGCAGAGATAATTGGTGGCACACAAAACCTGAATTGCTTCCAGGCAGTCTGGTATGAGAGAAGAAGCAGGGGTGGCTGAGAGGAGCCTGAACGAGAGCAGAGTGTCATCCGCATAACATCGGAAGTTGGAGTAGAAAGTAGCGATGCAGTGGGCAAGAGGTGCCAGGTAGTGGTTGAATAGCCAGGGAGAGAGATTAGACCCATGGGCACACCACACGTAGAGAGAGATATAGAAGAGAGGAAAGACCCCAGTTGGACCTGAGAGGGTCGGTCGGTGAGAAATAGGTCAACCAGATGAGGGCCTGATCAGTAATACCAAGGTTGTTGCAGAAACAAGTTAGCAGGATGGCATGGTTGACCGTGTCAAAAGCAGAAGATAGATCGAGGAGAATGAGGACAGAAGGGAGATTACAGTCAAGATTGGAGAGCAAGTCTTCATAGGTGTTTAGGAGAGCAGATTCTGTGCTTCTGGCAGCTCTGAAGTCAGACTGGTGGTCATGGAGGCAACCAACAGTTTCATAATGTAGATTAAGCTGGGAGATGGCCAGCTTTTCCAAGAGTTTCCCCACAAAAGGAGTGATTGAGATCGGGCGATAGTTAGCCGGAGAGGAAGGATCGGCCGAGGGCTTCTTTAGAAGGGGGTGCTCAAGAGAGTGTTTAAGGGAGAAAGTTGCAGTGGCAAAGGAGTGATTGCAGTAATTGGCCAAGGCTGGAGCAAGAGTGTCAATATGGTCCTTGATTGTTCTGAATGAGCAGGGGAGAACCTGCTTTGACAAGACTTTCATAGATCGGACTTGTCTAGAAACCTCATCAGGGGTGAACAGGGGAAAGGAGGAGAAAGGAGGAGGAGCGACAGCCTCAGACGGGCCAGGAGTGGTAGAGGAGGAGGAAGTGGAGGTAGAGGAAGAGAGGGTGGACAGGATGTCCTAAGTTTTAGTAGTGAAATGAGAGGCCAGGCCGTGCAGAGGTCCTGGGATGGAACAGGAGAGGTAGAGACTGTAGCAGAATTGGCCAACTCCTTGCAGATTTTCAAAAGTTCAGCAGAGTTGTTAGACACTGCAGAGATGCAGGCTTGGATGTAGGCTCTCTTCTAAGATAGGAAGGACAGAGAGTCTGTACTGCCTTTGGAGCAGGCGGCATGCCAGTTTGTCAGGGGGGTGCACCCGATGCCATCCACTTCCTCTCAGCCACCTTACACTTGAGTTTAAGGGCAGCAAACTCAGAATCGTACTAAGAGTTGCCCTTGGATTTGGGCTTCCAGCACATCCTCGTGACAGGGGCAAGGACATCCGGAGTGTTAGAGATAGAGAGATGAAGTTTAGAGAGGGCTGTGTCAGGGTGTGAGTCAGCCAAAGGTGCAGGAGGATGAGAGAAAGTTGCGTCAAAAGCCTCAACTGACACACGCTTCATGGGTCGGATGACCGAGAAGGTAGGTGGCAGTGCTGGAGTCGGCTTGACCTGCGGGGAAGAGAGGGAGAGAGGTGGGAAGAAAGGAGAAACTGATCACTCCAAGAGAGAGGAGTGGTGAGAGGGTTAGAGAATGGGAGTTCTGAGGAGATTAGAACATCCAGGGTGTGCCCTGCAGAGTGAGTTGGGCCAGAGGGAAGAATAGAGAGAGAGAGAGAATCGCAGAGGTTGTGAAATAGTCCTGAAGAAGGGCTGGTAGCATCCAGGTGGATGTTCAAGTCTCAGAGGAGGAGAAGGTGAGAGGTAGAGGCAAGGAGCGAGGAGGAGAGGTCAGCCCACTGAGAGAGGAAGAAATGCTTTCTTAATCCAGTCTGCTATCTGGTGGGCGTAAACAAACCTATCAGTGCCTGCGGTCATTTCACATAATATATGTGAACCACTCATATTTAACTTTTTGACAATGCACTTATTCTGTATAGATTGCTTTTTACTTTAGCACAAGACCCATGAATCTAGGTTGAGGCTTTGTTTTACAGAATAAAGGATTGGCTAAACCCACTGCCCTGAAGAAGGCCATGCCCTCATCATTGTCACAGCTGAAACATTTTGAACACTCAAAGGCTGTTAATATTGGCTCCGGGTAAGATATGTCCTCCAAATGTAAAATTAATACTTTATTGTAGAAGAAATTGACGCACCCACCTGTACCCACCACCCTTGCCAATTTCAGTAAAAAAAAAATATATTATTTACCTGTGGGATTTCAACAATCTGGGGCAATGCACCTTTTCACTTACATTGTTTGATGATTGCTTAAAAAAGAATAAATATAAAACATCATTCCAACTCTTACTACATCACTCACACAGGCAAGCACCCACCGTTTGATCGATCATAGGACTAGGTCGCCATTGCCCAAGAGAAGCAAGATAAAACAAGTCCTCCCCATTTCACAATTCATGGAGAAAAACAGAGGGAATCTCAGGGACTAACACACCAGCAAGAGGAAGGAAGAGACAGAACTCACCCTCGATGGTCGTGAGACTGCCCCGCAAAAGGTTGAATAAACATCAGAGGAAGTGTCACGACATGGCAGTAGCTGGTGTCTTCGGATTGCAAAGCATGATGGCTGGCCTGAGTGGCAGCCAAGTAGCAATCTATTGAAGGAAGGCCCACAGCTAGGCATAATGCATGTGATGGGCTTATGTGGCATTGATCAGCTCAGATACAGAGGCAGTGATCTAGTGACCTGGTTATCCAGCAATGCAGAAGGCCAGGCTGCTGTCCAGATGTAACAACTGTCGCAGGATGTAGTAGGAATGCCTGTGGTCGGACAGCTGCCATTACCTGCTGTCTCACTTCTGTAGTAGATTGTTCAACTAAAGAGGCTCGACTCACCACGGATCTACTAGTTCTTCCTGTCCCGTCTTAATTGGTATGTTAACTGTGTCCATGTCTGCGTCCCGATGCCTGTGGGCTGCTGGTGCATTATAAATACATAAATAAAAAATGAATAAATGAAGGCCGACAGAACAACAAGCCAAGCCTGACATAACACTGACTTTATGGGCATGTGTCCTATTGCAGCCATAGCAGCTGTGCTAAGTCTGCTGCAGTCAAGAAGTCTCAGTTTCCCATTTGTGCAGACTGCACAGAAGTCTCTGCAACTAAGGCATCGGTCTAAACTCATAGAATTCACCACTGTCCTTCAAACACTCCCAGGAGCCGCTCTTTTCAAGGCTAAGTCCGCAGCTCATTAAAAAAACGAATCTATGTCCTTACCAAGGCTGAAGTCACAGCTCCTGGATCGGCCTAATATCCTCCCTTCCATTGTGCGACAACCGAAATACACTCAATAACCTCACTTCCCAAAGCTACATTTGAGGCTCTAAAACTGAAAAAAACTCTCATATAGCTGATGTGGCAGCTCCTAAACGTGTTTAACAGTTCCCTGAGCAAGGAAAAGGGCACAAATCCTCTACCCAATCATAAAAAGCATCAAACAACCTCTGTTATTAAGGCTAGCGCGGCAAATCCAACCACTGCACCCAAGAGCCTCCCTTGAAAAAGGGTAAGTTGGCAACACTTCAAAGATATCCAGTAGCCTGCCTTATCGAGGTTGAGTTTTGAAGACAGAGGTTCAAGTGTGACCCTCATGATCCCCACACAACTCTCAGTCCAAAGACTGAGACACGACAGATGCACCTTCACCGACATCGTCGCTGTATCGCATATGGGAGAAGCGTTACTCACTCAGACAGCCATTGAGGCCATACCCAGTTGATGATCTGGACGAGCTGGTGATGCCATCAATCGAATAAGTCGACTGACCGCAAATCAAGAAATCAAAGACGTCATCACTGACATCATGACGTCGCCGCACTTAGACATGAAGTACATAGCGAACCACAGAGTGCAAGTATACACTCAGCTTTATGGCAAAGGTGGGGGTGAGGATATGTTCCACTTGATGCTTTGTGTTGCAGTTTTTGTTCTGTGCAACCTGTTTTTTAGGTGGTCAGTTTGGGCGGTCGGCTTAGGTGTTCAGCTTAGTTTGCGGATGAAAAAACATAGAAAAAGAGAAAAAAAGTAATGTTTTCCCTGTGAATTAGGCAATTTAGCTTGGTTCATGGACGATTATGTATGGTTTACCTGTGTATAGGTGTTTCCTAATTTATTTTTATTTATTTGCATTTTTAAAGTGCTCACACTGCCGGGGGGGTATCGAAGCGCTGTTACAGGAATATGTCTCTTAGTTGCATATTTATAACGCACTTAATACCTGGAGGTTTCTAAGCGCAGACCCGGGGTTTGAACCTGTGCTGCTTCGTGTTGTCTTGTTTCCAAGGTGAGCACGTTGCCACTGAGCTATCCTCTCAGGACTAAGATCTTTCTGAGATGTATTCCTATATGACGACGCTATAGAAGAGGGACCCTGTGGCTTAATAATTTACACTGTTAGTGAGGCAAGAAGACAGCCATGTATGTGTTGCGTTGTGTTTGTTATTGTGTTTGGGTAGTTAATAAGCGGCAATATATGTTGAAGGGTCAGGCGTCAAACATTTTTCCTCTACGGTATTGGTGGCATCACCGGTGAGCTTTTTTAATAGAATTTAAGGTGCACTGAAGGTGGTGGATTTCATTGGTTAGACTGTCGATTGAGTTTGAGAACTAGTATTTGGCCATTGGGCAGAGCTTAAGAAGCGCACAAGTGGAGTTGTGATTTGCACCTCCAGGGGGAAGGACCTCAGTGGGGCGGTGTGTGCAGAGCATGCCTGTAGTGATAGTAGTGAGCTGGAGAGGCTAAGGAAAATATTTAATTGCACTGTTATGATTTGGATAGATGGTATTTGTGAGACAGTATTGAGATTGTGAATTGCAAAATTGCAGGGTAAAATTGGATGCGTCTAAATCCCACTTTGAGGTCAAGTAAGTATTGACAAGTGTTACATAAGGTGACACAATCTCCATCACTTATGCAAGCCCCTCCAGTAGTATCAAGAGAAAATACACAAATATAGTACAGTATGGACTCGCGGTACAGAGGGCAAGTTGGCAAAGCCATGGCCCAAAGATGTGAGCTTTTCCAAATGTGTGCAGCAACAAGTGACCACTTAGTTACATGCAGCATATAATGGGAATCCATTAAGCAAGCAACTGGCCAGCTATGGAAATTGTTTCAGTACGAGAAAGGGGACTTTCTCCAGTGGCATTGGATGCTGAGTGAACGGTATATGGAAGGGGAACGGCCCTCAGCTCCCCCTCCTCCTACTCAAACCGCAGACGCAGATGCAGCAACAGAAAGTAAGTGATTTTACCCCATAAAGGAGTTAAAATCAGCAGCGCGATACACCAATCCCACTTTCGTACCTCCAGAGTATAGTGGTAAAGATGCACTTAGTAGCGTAAAGCAAGCGTGTAAAGTAGCGCAAGATATACGCAGTGAATTTAAGGAGCGCAGTGAGTTTCAAGCAAGGCTAAAGGAGAATGACTTGGGGAAGACAGGGCTTAGTGAGGGCCAAGAATTGAAAGTCCCGAGTGAATAGGTAGGTGGAAAGATATTGTTACTGGACAGGGAAAAACGCAAGTGAGACAGGGCCCATGAGGAAGGAACTACATAGTGGTAAAGACACAGAGGAGAAAGCTAAAGAATGGCTGGAGATAATGGAGGAAGTGCATAGAGGGAAAAGGAAAGAGAAGGAGGGAAGCGAAAGGTTGACAAAAGAGAGGGAGAGAATAGAAGCAAGAGAAAGAGAAGAAAAGGAGAAAAGAAAACAGAGAGAGCTGGAGGAGGACGTAGCATTGAGGGAAGCAGAAGAAGAGCAGGTAAAGCAATTGCAAATAAAGAAAGAGAAAAGGAGGTTGGAAGTTGAGTGGCTCGTTAAAGAATATGCAGGGAAGAAGAGGAGCAGAGATGCGAGAGGGACAGAGATGAGAGCACAGAGAGGTGTTCCTTGTAGGCAGTGGAGATTAAGACAGACTTGGCCTGTTTAGATGATGAGGATGGGGAAGGGATACTAAGAAACGTAGGGGAATTCTACAGGAGTAGGAGAAACAGCACGGCTGCCCTATGGGCAGATAGGAGTGCTACTGGACCCTCAGTGAGGGGGAACATGGGATTACAGAACGAGCAAAGGGAAAGCAGTGGGAAGACCCAAAGTTAAGGAGACTTAACTTTTAGGATGAGAGAGAAGGGGACAGTGACAGTAGTATTGGGACCATGGGGACAGACGAGGATCCACAGGGAATTGAGGACTATGAAGAGGGAAGACCCTCTTGCCGCTCCAAGGAAGCAAGCCCTGATAGTGACACAGTATGGGGAGGGGATGAAGACAGGGACCGAGGAGAGGAGGACATCAAAAAGTGACTGCCGCATCCTAAGGGTGGATCACGCAGCATGGACAATATCACTCTATAAGTGCAGAGGCTCAAGGCCCCTCTAGGACGGAAACATAGAGATGGCAAGGGCGTTCATCGCCACTAAAGACATGGGGAGACAAGACAGAGGGATGAAACTGACACAGTTCCCATTATTGGAGAAGGGAGGTGGGCGGCCCCAGTAAATTCTGTAGCAGCAAATGGACAAGAACAATTTAAGATGCAAGCTACTGTTGTTGACTGCTGGGGCTGGGAAATGAAGCTCGAAAGACTGACAGCAGGGACGGCCTTAGTGGTGTGTACTTTCAGCCATACTTAGGGAGGTAGCAGACAATCTATGGAAAAGGGCAGGGTTTAGCGACTTGATTGCACAGAACACGGCACATGATGGCCCGCTGTTCAATAACTGCTGAGCAGCCTTATGGCCAGCTCTAAGGTTGCAACACCCAGACACCTCAGATATAAGCGCGATTATGGCACGCAAAATGCGTGAGGATGAAGACCCACTTCAATATATTCAAGAGATTTAAGAGTGATGGGTTCTCGAGACGAGAGAGCCATGGGACAAAACAGTGGGGTTATTCTACCAGATATTATGTCAAGGGTTGCCTGAGCAGGTGCAAAAACAGATTAACAAGCTAGTGAGGATGGAGGTTAAGCTGTGCTCAATCATAAATTCAGCTAACTATAGTGCACACTTGTAGACAAATGCAAGAGAATGCGAGAAAAAAGAGTGATGAAAGAAAACAGGAAGAAGCAAAGTTAGTGCAGAAGAAATAATCCAAGTACACAATGGAAGGGGAAATGCTAACGAGTGGGGAGGTTCTAGTTACTCAACATATGCAGAACAGACCACAAATAGCAGGGGGAGGCTTTTCAGGGCGAGGGGATATGAATCAGTGGCCACAGGGATATGGAGGGCACCTCAGGGAAGAGGGTTTGGTTATCAAATGGAACAGGGCACAGAAGGGTTTCATGGGGGACAGCAAAGACTGACGGGGTGTCCCGTACAATGTTGGGTTTGTGGGCAAATGGGCCACATATCATGAGTGTGTAGAAACAGTGGTGGGATGCACCAGAATGGGGGAATGCAGCACTAAGCCACATATCAGACAGAGCAGACTTACTATTATTCCCAGGATCACACGCAAGTGCAGACGTACGCTCTGTGACAGACACACACACAGGACATGCAAATTCAGCCATATCAGCCCATGACACATGTATTGTAGATGCAGGGACAAATGCAGCCGTCACAACTAGCACAGCAAGCACCAGCACAGCAGAACTTCATAACCATGACACATACAAAATCCACAATGCTGACTCTTGTGCAAAAGCAGGGGGGAGTGACTGTTGCAGGGGGCAATCCATTCAAAGGGACAGGAATGTCACGATACCCACAACAGGACAGCCCACAGACAGACCTGATTTGTTCAATCCTATCCGTCACACCCAATCCGGTTGAGGAACCACGCATAGGGATGACAATAGGTGACAAGACTGTTTCCTTTATCGTAGATATGGGGCGACTCTGCCTTGTATTAGGGAAGGAAGATACCCAATGTCAGGCATTGCCATGAATGTTCAGGGATTCTCTGGGGCTAAAGATTTGGTTCCTTTTACTGACAAACTTCCACTTTCCATAGGAGAACACGACCTGACCATACCACTGTTTTATTCCCGACAGATACCGGTGAGCATAATGGGTAGAGACATGATGAACTGACTTAACATGACCATTTAATTCACTGACAAGGGGACAGTGTGCTCAACACCAAGAATTCATGACATGAACGCGAGGGAACTCATTCAGGCATATTGCGGGCAGACGATACAGAGAGGGGTGCCAGCAGACATTCAGTTGTTTCAATATGGAGTGGAAGTATTGACAGCGTGGCTCCCAGGGATACAGGGCAGGCTGTTACACATACCAACAAGTTCTTATTTAGACCAGAGATTCCCTTAGATGAACACAAGGGAAAGGTGATCCTAATAGAACTCGAGGCAGTTATAGTGAGAGACGAGAAAATAGTATTGTATGGGACTGACAACACAGGGCGAACATGGAGAACAGTGATTGCAGTGGGGGAAGGATACAGGTTGACTGACATGACAGATGAGGAACGATTTTAGGACGATCAATCAGATCACAAGGTGGTGTTTGACATAAGCATTACATACTGGGTGAGAATACATTACAGGGAAGTGCCTGAAAAGCACCACCACCATTTCTCGAGGAAGACTTGGGGTGAGTACCCAGCATTTTATGGACCAGTGGTCCCTATGACGTGAGTCTACTAAAAGGGCTAGAAGCAGTGAAGATAAAGCTCAAACCAGGGGCTATTTTACTAAGGGCGAGGCAGTATCCCCTATCAAAGGAAGCAGACAAAGGTATTAATGAGACGATCGCCAAGCTAGTGAAGCAAGGCATTCTGGTACCCACAGAATCACAGTGTAGCACTGCAGTGTACTCTGTAAAAAAGGTGACTGGGGCGTTGTGATGGTTTATTTAGGATTTGCATCCCTTGAACCAAATCGTTGAAGCTAAATTACTGTTAGTTCCTAATCCAGTGACAATTCTGTTTAGCATCCTGATGGAAGCTACCCACTTCACGGTAATAGACTTGAAGAATGCCTTCTCTATACCACTCAATGAAAAGTCACAGGACTTAACCTTGTTTCTTTATAGAAATGCACCTGGAAATGAAATGAAACCAGAAATGAAACCAAAAATGGAAACACACAAGATTACCACAAGGGTACTGTGAGTCACCTTCTATCTTCAATAGGGTCCTCCAGATTGATATTGGCAACATACAGATGGTAAGCACCACCATACAGTATGTGGATGACATTTTGATATGTAGCAAGTTAGAGGAACAGTGTCAAAATGACTCAGAATACTTGTTGACAGTATTAAACGAAAAGGGTTACAAGGTAGACAAGGCAAAATTACAATATTGCCAGAAGGAAGTGCTATATATCGGGCAACTAATATTGCAAGAAGGGCAAAAAGTGACTCCAGAAAGGGCAGAGGTGATCTGCAGAATGCTGATGCCAAAGAAAGTGAGATAAATGCAGCTGTTCTTGGGCTTCTGCAATTATCGCAGATTCTGGCTGTTTGACTATAGTACATATGTGAGGCCCTTGTTAAGCAGACTCAGGGAGGCACAGAGAGGCACAGAGAGGGGATGGCAAGTTGCCATGGAAACATGAAATGACTGAAGCATTTGAGGAGCTGAAAAAAGCAATATGCACAGCTCCAGTGTTAGAGATCCCAGACTACCATGACAAATTCTATTTGTTCTCACACTCCAATGCAGTAGTGATGACTGTGGTACTCATGCGAAGGCTACCCTAGGGCACAAGCTGAGCTAATGGCCTTTGGAAATGTGCATCTGTTACTAGATGGGATCACACCAGAATCATTTTTAGTCCAAATAACCGGTCAAACTCAAGAAGATGGCTTGTTGCTGTTTTTTTTAGCAATTATCTAAAATAGGGGGTTTACAACGAATATCAACGGACATACGTTCATTCTCTCAGCTATTTAAACAAAGTACAATTATATACCCTCTTTGTGCATCAGAATGACATCATGCTACATGGCAATAGTGAAAAACCTATCAAGGGTTGGGATTTGTTAAGGGGCACATCTAGATATACATTCATATAGGAGCTAGGTTTGTTATTGACTGTCAGATATCAGGTGGATAATTTATGACTACCTCTTCACATGTGCCATTTAAGAAAAATCAGTTACACAGTGTTTCGTTGGTTTCTCAAGCTATAAGGTCCTTCATTATATGGACTAATGCAATTGGTTTGGCACACTTGTGCCATGTCTGGGACATTCGGTTCAATTAGCAGCCTATAAGCTAAGACCCAGGTGCAAGTAGAAAAGACATGAAGCTGCCCAACCACTCTATTAGCCCAACATCTCTCATCACCCATTCCTTCTGCCATGAAAATCTCTTTGAACTGGGCATTGCGGAGTATTCTTGTCCTAGGAATGCAACGGGAGTGAGGGCACTCACTATTGTGTATGGAACACCAAGTTCAAGCCCTATTTTCAGCCACAACTCACGTGACAAGAGACCACGATTCTGTTAATTCTGCAAGATTTTAAATGTTTTAATGAATGGAGACTTGGCATCTACTGTGTTCTTTCTTGCACCTTAACGTGAGAGGACTCATCCTCCATACACATGTTCCTCTTCAGCGTAGATAGCTGACCTCGACTTCTCAGTTCTTGACTTCAGGCCAGACAGCCTCCCAGCGCAGCTCCAACAACCTGCTATTCTACTACGACACAGCCTTTAATTTTCTCTTCATGATTCTTTGGCTTACTTATTTCATGATACCAATGTCCAGTTTCTGTACAATGGCGGCTCTGCCTGCATTCTATTCACTACTTGTAGCTAGCCTATACGACGGCTTGATCTATCTTGCATTTTAGCATATGTACATTCATTATACTTCTGATTTATGCAGCACTTTTTATTGTGTAATCTTCTTCTTTTATACTTTTAAGGTTCACTTGATTCCTTACTTCGTCATTTCTCCTCTAGGATTCATACATTGTCTTCATTCAGTATTTCAGGACTTTGCACACACTTTCGTATGATGTCATCAGTCACTTTCCTTAGCTCTTTCTCATATTCCTTCAGAAATCTCCCCCTGCAGGCTGTAATCAACTCAAGGGTACATTCGATATGGGTGTCTTAATGGATACCGTCCTTCAAATACTCACTGCGGTATTGGTACAATAGATGGTGTTAGACAGGGCACGGTCTCATGTCTCCAATACAAGGGAGGTAGTGGGGTAGGATCTCCTTCGGATGTGAACGGCTGCTCCTCTAAAAAGTCACTGGCCTGGTATAATGGACGCTTAGACCCAGTGATGAGAGGCCATTATCCATGTGAACAAGCTCTGGCTGCTGCTGAATGTGAGGTAGAAAAGTCAGCGAGTATTATGATGGGGTGCAGCACCACGCTTTACGTGGAGCATGCTCTCTTGGCAATCCTCGAAAGACCCAAGAGTATGCTGACCATGCAGAGATCTTATGGATACAAGGTGATTATCTTGAATCCAACAGGAAAGGTGGTGAGGTGCAGGACTTTAAACCCAGCGACATTTCTAGCTGAAACAGTGGAGGAGGGAGACTATGTAAACGACTGCACTACACACATGCAACCGTATGACGACCTTCCCGAAGTCGGGGAGAAGCAACTTGAGGGCTGAGAAGGGCTTTATATTGACAAATGTTCAATGATAGACCAGGCAACGGGGAAATGCATATGGGGACAGCAGAGGTGAGAATAAAGATGGACGGGACAGCTGAAGTAATAGCAAGTGCGAGATTTCCTTCACATTTTTCAGCCCAAGCAGCAGAATTAGTGGCTCTCATAACAGAATTAGAACCGTGCAGGGACCAGGAAGTTACAGTGCATTCCGATTTGTCTGACGTGACGTCTACAGTATACTTTGGGCTGTCACAATGGCAGAGGAGGGGCTTCCAATGTGCTGATGGCACACAGGTGCAGCACACACCACTATTGGGCAGGCTCATAGGCGCTCCAGAACTCCCATTAGCTATAGCAGTCATAAAGGGCCAGGCCCACATGATGGGGAGGACCTAGTCTCTAGGGGCAATGAAGCCACAGATGCACAAGTGAAGTGCGAAGCATATTTCTCTGAAATCACAGACTTTGATACCCCATCAAACACACGTATCTGTGTGCGCAATATGATACTAAAGGAAGGCTATAATACCTTACCAGCCACACAGATAATGGAATTTCAGGGAAGAGCACTGATAGAGGAGAAATAATTATGGGTGAGAAGGGGATGTTCAATATCCCCGACAGATGCTTTGTGGTGAGAGGAGAGCACAGGCGAGCTAGTGATTCCAACAGTACTATTGCAGATTGCGCTAACGCAATTATATTATTCTACTCATCTGGGTAAGGACGTACGTGCCACACACATTGGGGAAGAGTGGTTCTGTTCAAATATGGCAGAGAATATAGCCACATTCATGGAAAATTGTGTAACCTGCAAGAATTTTACAGCTGGGCATACTTTACTTGTAGTGAGAGGATCCATAGCCCACCGAATCGGGCCCTTCCAACACCTCCACATAGATTACATAGACATGATCCAGGTGTGTCAGGGCTACAGCTACACGATAGAGGCTGTGTGCCCATTTTTCCGATGGATCGAAGCCGGTCCCCACTCACACCCTGATGATCTCAGGGCCGCAACATTCCTTATTAGAGTGGTGTTCCCACGATGGGGGTGTGTGAGGTCCTGCAGTCTGACAATGGACCTCATTTCAAGCAATCAGGGCCTGTGAGTGCCTCAACAGCCTGCTCAAAGAAAAGATTGCAAAATGAAAACCCACCTTAAAAAAGAGATTACTCCATTGTTTGCCCTTAGCCCTGTTCGCACTGCGCAATCAGCCCGGATCCGACCACAAACTAATACCCAATGAGGTGGTAAGTGGATGGCGCATGCAACTCCTCCTGGCTCCTCCCACTAGGGCATTGACAGATGCCCATGTCACCTCTGACGTATCTGGAAATTAAATGCACAAATATGTTGCTTCTTTGATGGCTAGTGCCTCTTTTATTTCTCGCCAACTGCAGGCACAGCGGGAGAGGTTGAAGAACAGCAAAGAAGATAACACCCCAGAAACGAATGAAGGACTCCTAAATCCTTGACTACTTTACCCTGGGAACATTGTCCTGTTGAGGCATTTCATCCGGCTTTGGTTTAAGTCCAGGTTTGAAAGGCCGTACTTCATAGAGAAGGCCACAGATCATGCAGTTAAACTCAGTGGTAAGAAGGTTTGTAACTACATTGGAGAAGTTCAGTCCTGCCGAGGTCAGACCTCCTCCCGCCCAAACGAAGACGATTTAATGCAAGAAGAAAAACAAGACAAAGCAGAAGAACCACATCTGCAGCTGACCCAGTCCAGGACCAAAGAGTTAGGAAAGGACAATATGCACACCTAGATTAGGCACATTATCTTTTCCTTACAATAGGTGTTCATTGAGAAAGTTACAGACTAAACGAGATATATGGTCCCCAGTCGACATTATTCTTTCAAGTGTATTTCATTAGATTTGAGATACAGTCAGAAACAGAGCAGAGGATTCCTTCACAACTATTTTCTGCTTTATGTAGCTCATACCTACCCACAGTTGACCCGCAGGAATCGATCTATCATTGACCTACTCAGTGATTTGAGAATCTGTATAGCATGGGGCGATTGTTCTATGCAGCACACGCTATATATATAGAGCTTAACCTAACACAAAAGAACCTCATAGGAACACATTTGTGAGGCTTTTCAGGTGAGTTGTACAGACGATTGGAACAACACAAGAAAACGCAACAGAAATAATAAAATGGGAAATGTAATTCGAAAAATTGTGATCATGTTTTATGCCTTTTGCTGTCTCTCTCTCTTTACCCTCCTTGTTCTGCAAAGACTGTTATTTCCACATGCACAAGCTTTAACCCCAACTAACGTAACCCCTATCCATGCAATCACGGAAGCCATATCTGGGCAGGCGATAAGCACTGCCAGGTATTAAAGAGACTTAAGCGCATTGAAAACATAGACTTCAGCCAGCTATATTCCGATCTAACTGATTCGGCTCTTATTTCAAACAACATGCAGTATAAACACATGGCCAAGGTAGGGAAACAAATTACCGGAGAGAGCTGTTATGTTAGTTCTCTGATCCCCTGTGCCATAAGTGCATCCATGACATTCGTAAGAAAAACAGACATTCCAAAGGCCAGAGCACAATGCCTCATTCATTCATCATTCTGCACCACAAGAGGACGATTCGAAGGGAGACGAGACACACTAAAATGGATGTCTAGAAAGATGTTCCTGTATGAAGAAAGTTACATCAAGACTCAACGGGGGTCATTACGACCCAGGCGCTAAGTACGCCAACTTTACCACCATGGTGTAAACTATGTTTACACCATGGTGGATGGCGGATTTACCGCCCCATTCCAAGGTGAGTGGGGCGGTAAATCCCCATTTCCCATTTTCCCTTCCCCATTCCCATTTTTGCCCCATAGGGCATAATGGGAGTGGGGAAGGCGCTAATTACGCCACCGTAAATTACGGTGGCGTAATTAGCATCATGGCGGGTTAGCGCCATGGATTTTAACGGCTGCTAAAAGCAGCCGTTAAAATCAGAATAGGCGTTAAGGGTTAACGACGGCGTTAACCCTTAACGCCTGGGTCGTAATGAGGCCCAATAAATGAGGGACGATTACAGGAGTACAGACAAGACCATAGAATATGTCACTGAAGGTCCGAAAAAAATGGAGAAACAAAGGTAGTAATGCAAAAAAGGAGTTACAGTGCCCCAAGACAGGACTAGGGAGATAGGAGGAATGCCAGGATGATGAGAACGACCGCAGATGCTAGTGTATGGACAAGTGTACACAGCAGATGGGTGAAGGAAGGAGTGGTTGGGAGCAAAGCACATGTGTTCATAATTGTTCCATTGGAAGTAGTGCAAAGGGAAAATGGCAATTGCCTCAAGGAATGGGAAGCAAGTCCAAAACTGCTCACATGGGTGGAAAACAAAGCAGGGCTCATGCCCATCACACCACTTAAAGGCGCTTCTATGTGTTTCCAGAATCATGGTCCAGTAAAGGTTGAAGAGAATAAGGGGTGTAAGCAGATCTCTGAGGTACCAGGTATAAAGGTCGGAACCGCAGTGCTTATGGACCACTACTGGGCCTGTGGGCCGAGGGCATACCTGCAAATGCCACCCAACTGGGGAGGAATATGTTCACTCGTACAGTTGAAGACACTAGCATTGGTGGTGCCCCAGAAGGACATACAAGCAGACGGATTCCCCAAAATGGATACCCGCCAAAGGAAAAAGAGATCTGTAGGGTTGACCAGAGTGAAGAGAGGGAACTATGCATCATCAAAAATAGAAGAGACCCTGCATGCGATACCACCAGAGCACAGACGGTTCAGCAGAATGGAAATATTCTTTGCATCCATCGTTCCAGCTGTTCAAACTAGCACAAATGCCAAACCATAGGGAGGATTGAAGATGTAGATCCAAGTTTGGCCTTCATTACACCCACTTGACTCTCAGCCGAAGATTGAGATACAACAGATGCACCTGACTCTTAGGTCCTTCACTGCCATTGTCGATCTATCGCAGATGTGAGAAACATTTCTCTCTCAGACAGCCATTCAGGTCATACCCAATCGATGATCTGGAAGAGATGGAGATGCCATCAATCGAACAAGTGGACTGACCGCAAATCAAGAAATCAATGATATCATCACTGACATCATGACCTAGTCGCACTTAGACATGAAGTACATAGCCATCCATTCATGTAGTTACACAAACATGGATTACTTTATTGCCTACAGTCACAAAATACATGCTTATGACAAATGCACGTAGATGGCAGACACACACATATCTCTATATATAGTCATACTCTTCACCAAAGCTGAATCGCAAGACGCCAAAGCATACGTATATCAAGCTTACATATGCAGGATTGCCACTAACATGGAAAAGTCATAAGGACAAATATGGAAACCACATGTAACATGGAACATATGAGGAAGGGGAGACAGGCTTCAAGTACATGGAAGGGCTTGCATGATGGCTGCAGCCAGAGGCAGAAATCATGCACCCTAGCCAAGGACGAGTGGAGATGGAAAGTTCATGGTTACCAAGGTGAGAAGCCACCTGCAACAAATTCAGACAAAAATCCTCATAATTACAAACAAGTGAGCTCCATTTTGTGGTCTCAAGACACGTTAGCCAGCAGCACAAGACAATGCTCATTCAATTGAGGCGGACAGAGAGAAGCTGTTCCCACCAAATCAGAGGTGGAAAGATACAAAGTTGCTCAAGAGCTGCAAACTTAATGCACCCTCCTAGGCTTAGGTGATCAAAGATGGCAACATTAGGGAACACAGAGCCCCTCCATGTTTATTCTCATTGCCTTGAGAAGGTACACTCAGCCTGGTAATTGTCAAGGGTCCCAGGGTTGGGAGGACCCACTCTACCAAATCCAGAGTCACCTTTCACGTGAAGCTATAATATGTTGCAGGAGCAAGTGGTCTTCCTGCGACCCTGCAACATTGTAGATTGAAACATATAGTGGTAGTGCCAGGAGGAGCCACCAGATATGGCTATCCAATAGTATAATTAACCTCTATAGGCCACATACATAGTTCACCTTCAATGACCAATGTGAGTGCCGATAGGTTTTGGGGACAGAGCTTGGTTTTGTGATGTTACACCTGGATAATAATAATAATTTTTATTTATATAGTGCAACGAACCCTCAGGTATCTTAGCGCTGCTTATTAATACCCACAGTGTGTGGTGCTCTTTTATTGACCTCAGAAGGATCAAAGGCTGAGTTTGGCCCTGCCGGGATTCAAACATGGGTCGGCAGGTTCTGCACAGATGTCAAAGGGAGCACTCTATTCGCTGTGCTATCTGACCGGTTACAGTCAGGTTCAGATAAAACCAGGTGGCACACGCTCGGAAGACGAGAATACTGGAGAATTCATGTTTTTCTTGTGTGATCTTTGTCGTTTATTAGATAAAAAAGACAGTAAAGTTTGCCCATGGATGTGTCTCTGTGTCTTGCAGTGGGGACTTTCTGATGGGCCCGACTGTCCCTCTGCTGATAATTGGGGTAAATGCTATAGAGCTCCTTCCGCTCCCCAACAGGTTGCAACTACTCAATTGTGTTTAATGGGTGACAACGCTCAATAGATGACCTTACCAAGACTAGTAGCACAACTACTAAAATGCTCACCAGACTCTCTTCCCAAGAATAGGGAAAGAGCCCCTTAAACCCATTAAATCTCCTACATTATCACGGCTGATGTTGCACTTCCTAATACCTGCGCTACAGTCTCCCTTACCAAGGCCAGTCAGAGACCCGGCCTAATATCTTTCGAAACCAAGGCCAAGCTCAAGAATCCTAAACCACATCCAAAAGCCTCTTATCAAGGCTAAATTAGCACATTCAAAACATCACTCAATAGCTTCTCTTGCCAAGGCTCAGGTCATGACCCCATAAACGAAATCTTTTAGCTGCCCTGTGAGGGGAGAGTGGTTGTCTTCCAAAACCAGCACCACTAGCCTCCCCATCAGGACTAAATTAGCAACACTTAAAATACACCCAACTCCAGCAACAAGGCTAAGGTTCACCTCAAACAATCCACCCTTCCACCAAATATCCACCTTAGACCTTTTTGTTAATTTGTTCCTTGTTGTTTGCGCCCCGTGTTGCCCCTTGTGGAACTCACATGCTTCCTTGTCCACACCTTTTGTGTGTTCAGACAGAGGTCTGCCCCCCCACCCCCTGGTTTGCCAATGTTGAAGAGAGGATAAGTTAATTCGGCCTGGTGACACTCCTAGCCGCGTTGCTGAGACCGCTTCTCCCTGGCGCGCAATCATACCTATCCGCAAAGTGCTCAGATATTAGCACTGACAAAATAGAAAGATGACTTGTTGAACCTTTCTGTGTGCGGGGGGGGGGAGAGGAGGGGCCGGAATGCAGTTTTGTTCCCAACAGTGCACCCCCCAACGCCTCCAGGAAACAATAGGTATTGGTACTATCGTATACCTGGATTTTAGATGTGTGTGATTCAAACGGAACTTTTTAAAAGCATGGCTCTATAAATGAGAAGTACTGATACCTTTGGGCTCACTATTGAACGGAACAGCTGGCCGCATTTTATAATGACCGGGGGGGGGTTCATTTTATCACCTTGGGCCTCTGTTCCCTTATCTGCCTATGTTTGGGACCTTGATAACAGGCTAAGGCTAATATTACTTGTGATGCCTTTAGAAACCTTTTTCTTGTATGTGCTGTGTTATGTAATGCCAAATAAATAAATATAAAATTATTATTTTACAGCCTTTGAAATGGTTGATTACCAGGTTGGGCTGGATAGACTTGCCCCACTTCTAAAGATCGATGATAGGGTTAGGCAGTGGGTTGACTGCTTTTTCTTCATGGTTGATTATCGTCTGTGAAGCTGGACAGCTGCGAAGCCTATCCTGCTGCTCTGAAATGTGGGGCCCCTCGGGGATCGTGCTTGTCACCTGCACTGTTTAATGTTGACATTAAACCGCTCCATGGCTTGCTAGTCCAAGAAGGGGTGTCATTCCACAATTATGCAGACAGCACGCAGATTTTGATGAGGGTGACAGGTAACTCCTCGGAAAACCTTGATTGAACCCAGGCTCTCTTTGATACCATAGTGGACTGGAAGAGGAATAGAAGGTTGAGCCTAAGTCAGAACGAAGCAGAATTCCTGTTGTGGTATTCCGATCATCTGACGATGGCAATGGGAACTTTTTATCTGCACGTTTCTGTCTCTTATATCAGGAAGAACACAGTGGACAAAGTAAAATCACCGGGTGTCATCTTTGACTCCACGCCTCTTTTTGGGATAGTGCTATTGTGAGTACATCGTCATTTTATTTGACGCTACATCGGCAAATTCGTCCCTTTTTGTACCAGTCTAAATGTGCAACTAACACGTGCATTATAACTGGAGAAAAAATGGGCTATTGTAATGTTCTTTTGCTTGGAAGCAACAAGGGCTTCCTTCGTTGTCTCCAGGTTTACAAAACACTGCGGCAGGCATTGTGACCAGCACCCCATGGTGCTCTTACATCTCGCTGGTCCTCAGGAGTGTACACTGGCTGCTTGGGTAAGCCAGGGTCACCTTCAAGGCACTTACACTGGAACACAAAACTCTCTGGGGCCCCACCCCCAGTATAAAACCCTCACTCAGCAAATAGCTCATTTCTGGCCCTCACTTAAAACAGAAAAAGCGATATTTGCTCTTGCTCTTTCCAGGCCCAGGATGCCGCTCGTTGGACCGATCTGCCACATGAGGTTCGGAGGGTTGAAAAACTCTTGACGTTTCTGTTTCCTAAACCTGAAAACGTTTCTATTTCAGTAATTCTTCCATTCCTGCTTGAACTCCTTATTGATTGCCAGTGCAAGATGCCCGGTGGCCATGGGCGCTTTACATGTTCCATTAAATAAATACATGAGCAACTAAATAAGTAATGGTTTTATGCAATGCTTGCCTACATTTCAAATCATCGTGAATCACCCACAGAGCTCCCCACTCTTGCAATCGTCCTACCTGAAGGGGAAACTCCCTTTCCCTGGTCGCTCACGCACCACTAGCAGGCCGACCAAGACAAGCAAATCATAAGGCAAGCTTTCTCATTCTGTACTCCACACTTCTGAAACTGTCCTCAAACTGACAAGCCTTGCCCGCTTCTCAGTGGTCAAAGTGTAAACGAAAAAAGTAGTGGACTGTGGAACTGTTCTCCCCTGCCCCTTCTACCCCCCTCAAACCCTGAACCCCACCCCGCGCTCCCCGCCAATACCATTTTCTCAGCCCCACCAACAATTCAAACACCATGCCTTCCTTTTATCCGCTCCACCCCACACTCCTGTGTTTACAACAGTACTATCAAGACCTACAAAAACACAAGGAAAGAAAATGCATTAAAATGACCAGCATTAGTTGGCCATAGTCTCCCACAGCATGCCGCTTTAAGCAGCCTTCCCCCTCCCAATCACCCAAAATTCCGACCTCTTAAGGGACACCCCTAGGGCTATAGTCACACACCCCCACCCGTTATCTGTACAGGCACTCACTGTGTCTACAGAAATCCATGGATTAATTGCAGAAGACCAAAGCTAGGCTGTGTGACTGCTTGGCAATGCGCATTATATCCCAGGCAGGCTATACAAATCAACAAGGGCAACCCAGGACCTGCAAGATATCGCAGCGTGGTGTGCCCAGGTTCAAATTCCCAGTAGGGAGAATTAAATAAACAAATAAATAAATAAATAAAGGCGTCTTTTACTGCCGTCCTGGAACGGTGCTGTGGGTCGAATGAAGGAAGTGAACAATGAATGTTTGCTCCAAAAAGTAAGGGAACGTTGTTACCTTTAGTTCCCGCCCACTTTGACCTCTGCCTCTAATACATAGCATCAGCAAAGAACTAAAAACACTCTACTTTCTGTCGCCACTGTAACCTCCCTACTCCTGTGCACTGAAGTCGCATGTGCTCTCATCAATCCTCCTCTATGTGTCCTGGTGTGCATTTGTAGCCCAGAACCTCATATAATGTAATCCCCTCCCCTGTGCTATGCAAAAAGCCATCTTGCCTCCCAAAGCTCAACTTAGTGCTACACAAAAATACACCCCATTTTAAAAAAAAGGATGAAATACCATGGAAAAAGATGGAAGCTGAGGTGGCTGGGAAAGCTTTCTCTGGTGTCAGCATGGCACAGGTGGCTCTGCTTTTTGCCGGGCAGTGTTTTAATTTCACTAATGATCTGGTATCAATAGATCTGTCACACCTTGTATTGAGCAGCAAGACCGGCCCCCATGCCAGGCTGCTATTTAGTATTTATGTATTCCTTTTCTAGTGCTCGAAAGTGCACACTCCACAGTTAATTCAAATGTTGAGATGCAGTCTTGGGTATTCGGCGACAGCTAGAGCCGCCTATTAGCTCCAGCGGCGAATGTTGAGAGGAGGTTTGTCATTGAAAGCAGTGAGCTTATAACATGTTTCTGAATTGCCGGCTGTTCCTGCATTGTCTGATGTACCTGGGCAGTGAAATCCAGAAGACCTCCCGTGATGTCGAGCCCCCACCCCCCACCCTTAATTGGCACGCTGTTATGCAAGTCCATGCAAAAAGGATGAGCATATCAATGAAAAAGTGGCCCTCAATCACACATTACAACTCATTACTATCCAGTACAGACTGTTTGAGTACACTCCCAGGGGGTGGCCACAATATGTTGCAAATAATGCTTCTGAAAGCATATTTCCTTAGTAACATTGGTTAAAAGGAGTGCAATAATTTATGAAACTGGTACACTCTGGCCAAATAAGTGGTTAATTCCATACAAACACTGGTCCTTTCTCGAATCATGGGCTGGCACTTCGGCCAATGCCCGATTGCCCTATAGGCCAGTCCAAGCCTGGTAACCTGTTGGGACATCGGCAAAGGGTGAAATTACTAATAAAGACATGACAGATATGAGGGGAGTGGCTCCTCTGCCTGGGGATTTCTGTGCCAATTAGAGGAGCTCATTCTTTGGGTCTTGGAGTCACCAATGTATTCCCCCTGTGCTACTATACTGCAAGAATGAACATAAATCACCTCGAGAATTCTTTTGTTACTGATTGGAGCAAAGGGAGGAGAAGGGCATGGGTTGATTAGTACTGACCCAGTTTGCCCTGGGGTGTAGCCATGCATCTCCTGTTATGATTCTGCTCCTGCAAGTCGCATGAGATTAAGCACAATCTTATCGGCCACAGTGTGAATGACTACGATGAAGCAAAGAAGCTGTAGGGGTGGTTGGAGCCCTTGTTAGTGCTTCCTAAGACATCACCCCAAACATTCCCTACAGCTGGTTCTGTACCGTGGCCTGCCATGGCTTGGAGCTGAACTGTGCTTTGCCTAGCAGCTCTTCTTTATCCAGGGGGAACTGTTGCAGGCAGCTTCTGCTTTTCCTCAGACTTCTGCCATCCCCAAGAACCTGTTGATGGGTGGTAGTCCTCAACGACTCTTTTTGAGTTCACTGGGATGATTCCTTGTTTCAGTGAAGGATTAATTGTATCTGTGATGAACAGAGGTGTACTAGGTGCCCTCTAACAACTATCTCTGTTCAGATGTCTTAATGCCAGGTTCCAGAACATATGCCCACCAGACACAAAACAATCCTACCTAAACTTTTTGTAAACCCTTGCCTATTTTTTCTATGCCATTATGAAACCCTGGAGCAGATCTGCTGGAGCAACTGCTCAGCAGTGTTTGGATGAACTGGGTGGGGTGGCTGATGGTCCTCGCAGCCATTTATCTTAGGGCTACTGTTTGGTCACGGTGCCTAGTGGTCACAGGTATCTTGCAGATTCACTGGCTGTGTGGTTCAAGTAACACTGTGAATGCTTTGATTTTTACAAGGAAGAGGTGTTCTCACCCGATCCCTTAAGCAACTACTTTCTTACAGGATTCTGTGACTCGGTCAGCCCCAAGCAATGTCACCATGTAACAATATAACCTCTCTGTGTATGTGGTCCTACATTAGCCTGCCATCTCAATGTGCTCTGGCCAGTACTGCACATGCTGTTCTCTCCACCTCCTGATTTGATGGACCTCAGAAACGAGGGGCTAGTCCCTTCTAAAAGCTCATGCAGCTCCGATCTCCTTCACTCTCGAACTGGGCATTCACCTGCATGTTATGTTCTACGTTATTTTTCAATCCAGCCACCCGTATCTTAGGTTTGTTTATCTATTTGCTGTTGCCCCTTGACATGTGACTCTCTGATATTGTCTTTGGTTATTATATATAGGACTCTAGTGCTGCTCGGGTATTGTTAGCCGGGCTGTGTTCAGCAGTCTATTGAGACACCCCAGAGTTCAGTGCAGCACGGCATCAGGAACCTGCTCTACAACTGCTATCTTTTACCTGGTCACCCATTGGGTCTTAATCTGTGTATGTTCTAATTAAGGTGAGCACTGCAACCATCGCTTTCACTACAGACTCCAGGAATGAACATTCTGGATTAAAACCCCTTAAGTGCTAAGGGTGTGCATGTTCGTCCTGAATTCCTATAGGAAATCGTTGTAGGATCTGCCGACTCCCACAGTTAAAGTGAAATAGCACACTGACAATAATTTTGATAGTGTGGTCACAGGTTTCAGGAAGAGGATAATAAATGCAATATTTTGCTTCACTGGTTTTAAACAGAAAAGGGTGGTGTTGATAGCAATGCCTGGGTTACTTACTGCAATCTTTCTTACTCTTAGTCTCACTCTGCCTCATCACAGTTATTACTTCGAAGGTGGTCCTCAAAGCCATGCCTTCAATATTTGTTTTCTGTTTTTTTTTCAATGGTCCATCCATCCCTCTTCAGGAAGTGGTATAAACGTGGTATATTACCCAGAATGAAGCCAATAGTACCCCAAATACCAAAAGCACCAAGGTCACAATACATATAGACTATAACAGGAATAAACCAAACATAGGATATAGATAACAAAGAATTGTTTTAATGAACACCACTGAAAACTGAATTAAGGAAAGGTCAGGAAGCATGTGTTTCGAACCAACTGGGTCTTATTCAAGGCTAAATTTGAAGTAATTTACAAATCATTAGGACAGGATTTGGAGAATAACAACTGTGACCTACTTCACATTCGTTTAAGTTCCAGGTAATTACAAATTGCAAGGTCTGTGACTACCAAGTAACTGTTAATGTCAACCGAACAGATGGCGGGTCACACTTGAATTAGAAAAATTGAGCAATGCAACAAGTTAATAACATTCTATAATCCGTATCTGGATATTTCCATGAACATATCGGGTCTCAATGCCCAATTCCTCTATGTTTGTATCATCAGCATTACAAAGGCTCTGTATTACCCAGAACGCTTTTGAAGCAAGAGTAGGTTCTATTGAGAAGTCTACCAGCATAGTAATGGGGTGTTCCATGAGGTTATTTGTTGAGCATGCTTTGTTTGCTGTTTTGGAGGAGCCTAAAGGTACACTGACATCTCAAAGAACTTCTGCTTATGAGGTCGTTATATCAAATCCAGCGATTAAAATAGTCAGGTGTAAAACGGGGAACCCTGCACATTTGTAGCTGAACCACTGGCATAAGACGAGCAGGCACATGACTGCTCAAATTATGAAAAATGTTATGCTGAGATCCCAAGGGTGAAGGAAAATGATCTAGCAGCTGGGACAATTCTCTTTATTGATGGTTCTTCAAAGATCGATCAAACTGATGGTTTGATATGCTGCAGGTCTATAATGGATGTAGGTATAGGATAGTGGTGAGGTGCCCCTTCTCTAGGTGGATTGAGGCCGGTCCATGCACACACCAAGACGCCACTTGCACTGCAAAGTTTTTAGTCCGATAAATATTTCCTAGATGCGGAATATGTGAGGTACTGAGATCAGATAATGGCCCACATTTTATGAATTAAGTTTTTAAACAGATAAGGTTATTATTGAGCATTAAGCATAGGTTTTCTTTTGCGTATCCCCTTGTTACGCTCACCTGGATTCCACAGGGCGTCAAACGAAGCTGCGGTCTCCACCAGTGTGACTTGTAGCGAAGTGATGATCGACTGCACTTGCCCACTCAGTTTTGTCTGCCTGGCCCGCATTAATATTTTCCTAAAAGCAGCAAAGGGGATTAGCCACCCGTGGTAGAGAGGTTACACTAACACTATTTTCCCTGGAAACTTCCAGTATTCCCCTTCATAAAGTCTCACCTTATTGTTTCGAAGGATGAACTCTCCATCCTGCGTGGAGTGCAGGGGCGCGTAGAAGTTCAGTTACTTCACTGATCCGAAGGTATTTGGCAGAGTTCCAGACAGCAATGACTCCGAGGTAAGTAGTGTGTAAACCGAATGTATAGTTCTTTTAGAGTTCAAATGTCTGTTAATTCACTCTTGCTTCTTTCATACCTTTTCCTTTGCAGCGTGATCCAAGGAGTGAGTTTGCCTCGATGGATGAAGGTAGCGCTTAGGTAAGAGTCAGTTTGTACCAAGCACTGTCTAGCAAGTAATATTGTTCCAAATGTAATTAACCAATAGTTCTCTATCTTCTTTGCAGGTGCGGCGCCTTGCCGAAAATGTTTAACGTAGGATGGTGAACAGCGCTGCCTCGAGCGGTAAAATTCCGAGTAAGTATCTTGTGGTAAGTAAAAGAATGTCTTTGGCGGAACCCCGCTCACCTTTTGTTTGATCTTGTCTTTTCAGATGCTGATGTTTCGGGTGGCGATTCAACGGGTGCTGCGCCGGGTCGTGGAGATGCTCCGAAGACAGGTGAGTATGGCACGGCGCTGCAGCTGGCAATGCGACGTGGTTTATTTTAATGTCTTTTTCCTTTATCCACAGGTGCGGCTGCTCCAGGAAAAGATGATGACCAAATGGAAATCTCCTGTTCTAACCTTCTCTTCTTCTTTCCTTTTCTCTAGGATTGGCTCCGGACACAAGACAGGTGTGGCTGTAGACTGGATGCTGGACTGCAGACACGGTGAGCGTTACGCTGCTAAAATGCAGGATAACGCAAAGTGTGTGCTGCTCTTCGGGCGTGGTTTAAATAGCATCAAAAAAGTAGTTCCCAGGTAAGAAGTTCCAGTACTACACCCAAGCAGCAAAATAGTTCCTAAAGGAAAGTAGTCCCTTCATGGCCTCATGATGGCTTGTACATGAGTTCTTTGCAGGATGACCTGCATAGTTTAAAGTTGGCAATATGAGCCTGGCGCCTATGGTGCCAGGACTGAACCCATATAGCCCCTAGGCAGGGTTTTGGCAATTCCTGTGTCTTCTTGGGTGCCTGTTCCCTGGACAGATGGACCTGTTCCAGATGTCTGGGGGCAGGCATCGTGACACCCCTGCAAGCAAACGGCATATGTGAGAGACTCAACGGTCTGCTCAAAGAGAGGATAGCCAAACTAAAGTTAACATTGAAAAAACGATGGCAGCATTGCCTGCCTCTTGCATTATATGCGTTGAGGAATCCACCCAGCTCTGACCATCATCTCACACCCCATGAACTAGTAACAGGGAGGCGAATGTGAATGCCTCTCACTCCTCCATCAAGGACTAGAAGTGATGCCCAGACAACAGCAGAATTGTTAGGAGATGAGCTTATGCCTTCTTAACATGTAGGACCACAAGTATCGCTGTCATTTCAGAACGAGTCAAGTGGACAGGGTGACAGTCTCATAAGACAGATGAAGACCATACAGCAACCAGACTTGAAAAATGACCTGTACCCAGACTATTCCCAGGTGCCACAGTTTTAATTAGGAATTTCACACGAAAGTGGCACGAGCCAAGGTTTAAGGGCCCCTTCGTAGTGGAGGATGTGACCCCATCTGCAGTGAAAGTACTAGGGAGTCATGCATGGATGCACCTGGGAAACGTTAAAGTCTACGCTGGAGAGAGCAACACACCCCACCCCATTCGGAAGCAAGCCACAGAGAAGAAGTTCAGCACGTGCAGACTAGATCGATGACAAGGAAGAAGGACGCAGAGACTGTCAAGTAGACAGAGGGAAAGTGTGCACATTGGACTGTGGTTCTTCCGAGATATTCTTTGTAGCTGCTAAGCCAGGAGTGAAAAATCTATTGTTCTTGAGCCACAGGAGTTTGCTGAATGTGGACTGTGAGGCATTGAGATCCAGAAGAAGAAAAATGCCAAATCTCAAATTCCTTTTCGACGACTGGCAGAGGGAGCAGTTCCTCAATTCCTTTCTCACCAAGTTTCTCTTTGGGGCACCCATGGTGGTCTCTAATGGCAACATTCATCGGATCATTTTTGCTGTTTTCCTCTTCATTCTTTGTGCATATCCTGCACTGGTTGAGAGAACTAGTGACATACACGTGTTTCTGCAAGATCCTAAAAATGATGCTATTGTGAGGAGACTGATCATCGATCATAGAGCAGATCCTCCAGCTACCTGAGTTCTGTACAGAAAGTAAAGATGGTCTAGTATGATGAAGTCGCTCACAAACGACTTATTGATCTTTTATTTTCTGCTTCACAAACATCCTTATCTTGTTGGACGATGTACTAATACTTATGTATTTCTGAGGGATCCCAGGAATCGACCTGCATTAAATTGGCTGATACATGAGATTTGCAAGGAGATTCGTTTACTACCTGAGCACCGGACAAACTTGCCTGATTAAAGTTGTTTTTTTCCTTCCTTAAAAGTAATTACAGGCAAAGATGGGTAACATTGATAGCAATAATATTAATGTGGCAAACAACGAGAGAACACAGCGACGTGCAAGAAGCCACTTTTGCTGGGGGTGGATGTACTGGTACATAATTTACACATGTACTATATTTATCATCATTCCTTTGGTTCTCACGATACACACTGTTCATTATGCTGGTCCAAAGAGAGCAGTGGTTCCTGTGTATCTTCCTATGCAGAAGGAAGGTACATATCTAGCAATTGTGCAAAAGCCAAGGCCCTTTGTGATCGTTGTTGCACCAGTAGCACATGTAGAGACACTGAGTCTACTGACAAGTGTTCCTATGATTCCCCCAGTAAAAAAGGAACTAGGCAGACATACTTCATGAGATGATTATAAAAGCTCATGAGGCAAGAAAGACACCTTAAAGAAGTACAAGGGAGGATGATCATGACTTGAATGATTATCTAGACAGCACAGTACATTCGGGGAATAACATGTGGTATCAGCACATGAAAGAGGTAGGAAGGAGAACCTCACAGGAGGAATGCTATGTGTATGCACTCCTGCCTTATAGTATGGGAAAGTCTAAGATATTCATAGCTGTTGAAGAAGATGCCCAGACAGCACATTGTCTATCTCATTTTGCACTCTACCGAGCAAGAGGTCAGTTCATGGGCTGAACAGCATCTTTGGTGTGGGCAACAGAATGGACAGCTCCAGATGAAGATGATTATGTTCAAGACACAATGACAAGAGCAAGAGCACACACCAGAAATCATGTGATAGATATGATATGAACAACCTGGAGTGAAAGGAGCTGGAATTAGATGGGAAGTAAACAGACGACTTGAAAGTCCAGGAATATCTGCAGAAGAAATTCAAAGATGGAAGAAGAGACACCAAATGCAGATTTGGGGTCAGTACTTTCTCCAGATGGGTGGGAAGAAGGAATGGTTATTTGCAGAGCGTGGGTAGTAATTGGTTGCTATAAACCAACCATTGACCTTGTGGAGAATGGATGCAAACTTTTATGTCCAAGACTTTCTAAACTACTGATGTGCGTCGAAGACAAAGGAGGGCCCTTACAGATAGTGCCCCTGGACAGTGCAAAGCTGTGTTTCAGAAACAATGGCACAAGAAAAGTTGGAGAGAATCAAAATTGTGGTCGAGTCTTTGATGTGCCAGGAAGGAAGGACGGGACAACAGTGATAATAGATCACTACTGGGCTTAGATGAAGCTGCCCAGAGATTGGGGAGGACGATGTTCTATAGTAAACGTCCATGTTCCAGCGTTTATGATTCCTAAAAGTGACTTGAACATTGGTGACTTTCCAAAGGGAGATGCTCACCTGAGGAAAAATAGATCTTCTGAGCTGATCAATCGAATGAAGAGAGAGAACTTTTCTCAGCCAAGTCAATAGAAGCTTTTGATTCCATTTCATATGAACACAGATTATTCAGCCAGACCTCATCGATATTCACGATAATCTTCATGCCAAAGATCCAGACGGCAGCAAATACCAAGTGGTTACAGATAACCAGATAGGAATTGTTGCAAACGATTAACACTACTATAAAGGGTTTCAATGCTATCAAGGAAGAGCCATACGACTGATGACTCTTCAGAATAGATACGTCCTGGACATGATTACAGCTATGGATGGAGGTGTTTTTGCCAAAATCGGAGACTAATTTTGCACATTCATACCTTCTCATTATGGCGAGAATGGCACCTTGACAGAGGCCATAATGTTGCTGAAGAAGTTGTATTTTGTGGGATCAGAATAATAATCTCACAATGTAAGAAGACTGCAAAGAAGGCAGTAGGAATGAAGATCATGATTGATGTTGAATCAGCATGGAAGACTAAGGAACTGACAGATTTGTGTTTGTATTTATTATGTTTATATAGTGCTTTAATCCAAAGCAGAAGAAATTAGAGACTATGTGAAGGCCAGCATTCATGCACCTGAAGGAACGAAGTTCCTGTACCCAAAGAACCACAAGAAGTATGTGGGGAGATGGATCTACTGCAGTCCAAATGGGCAATGCATGCTTATGTTCTGGAATAAAGATGAGCATGTGAAATCAGCAGGATGCCTGAAAGGAGTCATAAAGATATGGGTCCCAAAGAAGCATTTATTCAGACGAGGATGTCTATATGTGAAGGATTATGGGAGAGTGGTCGATGAATCACCCAGAGGGTGGAGTGTAGAGGTGGAGCCAAGTACCCCCAATCAAAGCTCAGCCCCCATGATGCCTATATGTTGGGAGCCAGATGTGTGAGACACATGCAGTACCAGTGAGAGTACCTATACCGAAAAGAATCATGGAAGTAAGATACCCATTGAGAAAGCCATATATGCACTCCCGACAATATGATGGCCATTTGAATGAAATCCCAGAAGAAGTGTGAAAAACAAGCAAAAGAGAAGATTGATGACATCATGCGAAGCAGAGCTGATGTATCCAGAGAAGAGACAAGAGGCTAAAGAATTAAGCATTCTATGAAGATCGTAGGAGGAGGTGTTAAAGATGAACAACATTTCGGGCTTGAGATGAAGATGCTCATGCTACAGAAATGATAAAGAAGACGTCAAGTTGTTTTACAATTGTACGGACGCAGTAACGCAAGTAGACAAAGTATTCTTAAAGGCTGGCTACGTAGTGAATAGATTGCAGGAATGCGCCAAGGTAAATGCTTAAGAATGTATAGACTATGGATGGTCCACAACACAATTTAGAAGAGTTTGGCCCCTGTAAATAGACAACCTTTTACGGTGTGGCGGATTGGGAAACAACTTAATACCGGAGGTAGATTCAAGAAGAGCTTGGCTGGCCCACCCAGTACCAGGAAGTCAAGGCCACCGTGAGCTTGGATGTTCATTCAGTAGCTACAAAACGTGTGAAAAGAACAAACTCCTGTTTGAGATGAGGAGCAAGAACATTGAAGACGTCAGAGGTTCATCATTTAATAGTATTTCAAATACCTAAAAGCTCTGAAACATGGTCTCTATTCACGTGGATGGATGAAAATAGATACAGAGTTGAGCTGTATCGAAACCAAGAGACAGAATATGCCTCTACTCCCTTTTATTCTCAGGCACAGAGAAAATTTCCAAGGCCAATGATCAAAGGGCTTATTAACTGGCAGACCACAAGTGTGATGATTGATGACAGGCTAATGAGGTGGGAAGCTATGGTTATGACCAGCCCACCAGCACCTGGGTGCCAGCCTGCATGCTGCTAGTGTGTGTGGAATAGTAAAGAGGGGTGCAAGGGTGCCAACCAATTGTAGTTTGTATAACCAATGGGACGTCGTGTATTTGATGACGTTCGTAGTGACTTGCGCTAGAGGAGTACTTAGTTGGCCCACCTGATGTTAGAGACCCAATCACTTTCCCAAAAAGTATGGAACGTATACCTAGATGTTCCCGTTAAGCCAATCACTTTCCCAAGCATGTTTTTGTAGTTTGCCACGTAGATTGACATCAATGATAACGAGTGTTTACTATAAATGTTGTATTTTTTATGGAATTCGTTGAGTGAAAAGATCGAGTGGATGTTTGTTGATGTTCGTTGTAACTCCCTGCTTTGGATAATTGATATTAAAACAGACGTACTTTGCCAACTTCCTGAGTCAGTCTGTTTATTGATGTTAGAGTATATTCTGCATCTCAATGTATTGCTACCTCGTCTTAAAGGGCCTAGTGTTGTGTACACGGGTTCACCTTGAATCCTTTGGAAGCCCACCTGGCTGAATAAGCTGTACTTTAGAGACATTATTTTGTGTTTTGAATAAGAAGCCACTAGAGAGAGACACTTTTGTACTTTTGAAGTCTACGGGAAAGTTTTATGTTTATGAAGATGACCTTAAATACTGTGGAAGCCTACCTGGCTGAGAAAATTTATGTTACCTTGATGAGCACTGTTTTCTTTAGCGAAAGATCACTTTTGCACCATTTGTTAGTTTATATTTTGGGGACTGAGATAGGTTTTGGGGACGTGGCTGGATCAGACTTCATTCTTTTGGACATCCTGACTGTTTTCACTGGTTCTTTTGAGGCAGGGAAACCCCTCAGACATAGGGAAAAGTAGTAGTTTCTCCAACCCCACCCTTTTACTTTCAATAAAAGTCTAGACCAAACAATATACCACCCGGGCCTTACTACTGGTACCTCATCGTTGTACCCTGTTGGAAGATCAGGAATAGATGCAGGCACTCAAACCCACTGGATTGTCTTGATCGCCAATAATCTTAATAGTAACCTTTATTTACCTGCTGCTTCACTTGAGTACTAGTATTTTCTAGATAAGAATTTGATATGCCACACTCGAAGTATTAATTTCTAATAATTTTAAATAGTTTGAATGAATATATACATTTGATTAGTACCAATGCCATTGTTGTCCTCAAAAATGCATAGGCCAAAATTAGAATTATGATTAAGATAAAGCTAACAATTTTCCACTTGCTTAGCAAAACATGGTGATTGGGTCTTTTGTACTTAATCAACGCATGCTGACCTCCCCCACCAGTTCACACTCTGCTTTGTGGCTGGTTGCATTCTTCTACTTCACCTTATTCTTGCCTTGGAATTTTATATGATGCACCCTTTCTAAAAAAACAACTCAATCTTTATTTGTGACTTTATCCAAAGATTCATAGCTTCATATGCATGTACTCCCACTGTTTAAGGTGTGGTTCAATCACCTAATACCTCATGAAACTATTCAAAGCAATTGTCCTAATGTTCTACATTCTGTATCCATTTAATCAAAGCCCCACTCTCTTAGGATGCCAATTTGTATTAAATGCAAATTGAATGCAGGGGACTGCAGACGTTAACATTAACCAGATGTCGGGTCCCCTGCATGCAATTTTAAACATTTACAAAGCATTGTGTAATTTTGAAGAATAAAATGAGCCTAAGTTGCCTTCACTCGTCATTTTTACTCTTCGCTTTGTAAAAAGGTATATACTCTGCCTGGAAATCACACTTTGCTGGCAGGGTTTATTAACAAATCCCTTTAGAATCCACCTGGTCATTAGGGTACGATGTCCTTTCATCGTCACCCGTTTTGATGATGAGTTTTTGCCAAAAAAACATTAAAATCTTTTGGGGCGGGGTGGGAATGGGCATATAAAAGGTCGGGGAGCTTGGGAATAACAAAAAATAGGTAGAGGATGGAGGGCTTGGGGGAACCCCCCTAAAATAATGTTACAAAAATATCGATGAGTTTTTTCGGCAAAACCTTGACGTAAAAACACCAATCGTAAAAACTGGTGTGGATGAAATGACATAGAACCCTAATTATCATGTAAAAGGGCAAAGCTGATTCTATACGAATCCATTAGTTTTAGTCCGGTGCAGACATAACACCTTGGGCTTTTCCAAGACAGTGGAGAAAAGCAAAGCAGAGATGCAAACTCTAATGTGTGCCCCTCTTAGACCTTGGAAAGGCACTTAAATTAGCCGTATGGCAATATGGAAGTATAAAAGCAATATGTTTTGCTTTTATGCTTTCATTTTAGAGTTCGCTCAATGTAAAATGACCCCCTTGGAGTTTAACTCAACGAGGAGAAATTGCATATGTGGTTATAACAGCAGTTGCACCAGGCGCCGAGGCAGCCAGCATTCACACACTGTATTCAGCAGTGAATAGCACCCTCATGTTCCCAATGGCAGTACATTTAAATCCAGTGGATCAGAGTCCTGACTACGCCACATTCCTAATCGTTTCCCATTCCCAAACCAAACGGAAAAAAAAAGATTTGAACATTAATGAATATAGCACAAGACAACGCAATCCACATTCTTAAAAATTGAAGAATTTGTTTTATCAAGTCAGAAGTGCCCTAAAACAACTAATTAATAGCTCTGTCAGCAAAAATGATAACAATGGAATGGAAAAATATTACAATCATAATGAAGAACAATGAAATTAAGTGAAAAAGTTAAAAAAGATTGCAGGTCCCAATTGCGGCCGTTTAATAAATAAAACAATTGAGGGTCTTGATGAAAGGCCATAAAATACTGGCAACGCCCTCTTTAGAAAGATAAGACATTGGGCCTCATTACCACCCTGGCGGCCGCGGTATGAACTGTGGCGGTAAGGTACCGGCACCGTTCATACTGGGCCGCCACATTACGAGTTTGCACGCGGGTGGCGGTATGCACATCTGGTCAGGCTAGACGTGCATGCCGGCACCCACAAGCAGACCAGGATGCTAATAACGGACCCGTCATTAACAGGTCCGTTGTTAGCATCCTCCCCATTCCCATTGAGCCGAATGGGGGCTAAAATGGGAATGGGGACGTACCAGGTCCGTATCCCGAAAATGGGAATTACAGGGCCCGCAAAAGTCAAATGGCCCGGTAATTCCATTTTTTCAGGACACGGACACGAGTTTGGAGGTAGCCATGCCAGTAATGACGGCATGGCTACCTCCAAACTAGTAATGAGGCCCATTGAATTAAAAGAATTCTAGGGAAAGGGGGCAAAGACAACAGTTTACTTGTAGGTGGAGGCAGGGGTGTACTGGGAACCAAAAGAGGCCCATGAAATACTTTTCAAAGTGGCCCCATAGTCAGGGTTCAAGTCCTAAAAGTAAGTGGGTGGGCTGTGCCATACACAATGGGAAGTGACGTCACAGGAACTGAACGTTCCCCAGGGTGAAATATGCAATTGTTTTTAAGTTTGTCTTTCCCAACTGAAAGGGCACAGGCCAACTATGCATTTGCCAAGCAAACACATTTGCGTATAACACTGTTAACTAAGTATAAAAGGTGCTCACCTTTTACCTCTAAAAATGTGTAACAAAACACGGACTATATATCAGAATACCAATAAGACATTTTAGAGGTTTGTGGTACGAGTAGTCGTGTGGATTCGAATCCCAGCCACTATACTCTTTAAGTGGGGGTAATTTTCTTTAAAATACTTGGAACACACGGGGGCGGCGTCTGCATTCTGAAAAACGTAAGAGGACACCGTCCACCCACATAGTCCCTCGACTTGTGCCTTGCCCATCTCACGCCATGTAAGGAAGCCCAAACTTTGTAAGAAGAGTTAGTGGAAATTCGCCAACAAGAACATTTGGAAAAAATGATTATCCGTTTAGACGAGGCCTAACCTAGGACCACCAGAAAATCTCAAGCGCTTCCTGTGGGCCAGTCCGCCACTGGATGGAGGTGAAATGGAGGGTTAAAATATAATTCTAGTGTGAGGGGAAACACATGGAATTGCTTTGTCTTCTGAATATTCTGACCTAGAGTGCAGAGATGTCAGCTTTTCCAGAAAAAAGAGGGAGCACTTAGAAATACACTCTCCTTTTATGGAAAAGCAACAAAAGACCAGTAGAGCGGATACTTTATAATAGAATTAATAAGCCAACAAGCACAGGCTTAGTCGAGTAAAAATATTGATTTAGAAAGACCGCTCGGTGACTGCTTCTAGCAGTCTTTCTAAATTGAAATGTCAGCCCTGCCACATGCACAACTGCGCACAGGGGCTGACAGGCACGCCAGGACCTAGAAGAGCAGTCACGGGAGTCCCAGGTGAGTGTGGGTGTGTGTGTGTGTGTTTGAAATGGGATATGGTGAATGGCAGGGACTGTGTATTTGGTGACAGCTTGAGTGGGAATGCATGGGGTGAAGGGAGAGGCAGTGGGGGGCGAGGCAACAAGGAGGAAAAGGCGCTAGTCGGTGAAAGCCCCCAGATTACAAGAAAAGACTTCATCGCTGGCGAGGCAGTGGGTGCGGGCGGGTAAGGAAACAGCTTGCCTGTGAGGCTGGGGCTGTAAACCTCCCAAGTTACGTGCTATTTCTGCTTTTTGAGGGCCGCACAAAATCAACCGAAAATAAATCTATCTTTACAAAGCGGAAAAAACACATAGAAACATTTCCCATAAGGTCCATCCAATGAAGCATGTTCATGCGCCAAGGGAATTAGGAACTAAAGTAGGTAAAAGAGAAACATCACCCTAATCACGTGGTAATGGGACCAGAAAAGGGGGGGGTGCATAGCTGCGTATTGGCAACAGCATAACGAGGCAATCCCCGGGAGCCAGACTCATGATGAAGTGTAACAGCATGCAGAGGACATCAATACATCTCACTGCCCGCCGATATGAGACATAGAAGTAGCCAGCGGATAAATCAAGGCTCGCCCCCCAGGGTACAGATATTAAGGCAATGTGAGGAGGTCAAGAAACTGTGCTGACGCACGATGCATATATCAATGGGCATTGGGGGTGCCATTTTGGAATTGCTCCCCGTTTAATTCAGACCCACTCAAGAAAAAATTATGCAAATGGTACGATGCCATGTTTCTTTGTTAATTGGCATGATCTGTTTTTTACATATGATGGCCAAGTCTTCATTAGTATTGGCTATTTGTGTGGTTGGTCTGCCAACTTGTTATTGGCTTCAGAAACGCTGTGCATGCTAACAAAGAAACTAGCATAGAAGGTAAAGATTGGAATGATTTGGGATCCATTAAGCTACTGGCCATTGAAAAACATCTTTATAAACACCCGGTGAGTTGTCTCCCGAAGAAGTGGAGTTCGTCCGGATACACCATGTGTCATGGTCGGCAAGGACATCAGTGAATGATTGGATTGGTGAGGAGGATTGCACAGTGATGCATGCAAGTATTGACCATGCTGTGGCACTAGTTAGAAGGTGTGGCAGAAGAGTTGCTGGAAGATCGGGGCATGGGGGGGCAGGGGTGGCTGTAATCCCGGGTCTTTTAGTTGCAGCCCAGGATCGAAGCTCACAGGCTTCAACCAAAAAGCTAGCTAGCCCCGAGTCCTGACAGTCTCGACATTAGCGTAGCCCCGGAACGTTTACAGACCTTGCAACACCCCCTAGTGGCAGATATGCAAAAGTGTGAAGCGTGATATTCCAGCAGCATTTCAGTTGCAGACGGTTCATCCTAGCAGCGTGTGGCTGGTAGGTCTGCAGCTTGAGGAGACGCGCTGCATGGACAGAGCAATGCCAGTGGGGTGCGCTGTAGCTTTCTCATGATCTCAGGGCATCAGTTATTCTCCAGAAAGTGGTGTAAAGTTTAAGGCAAAGGCGAATAGACTTGGGCACAGAGAGAGGATCTGCCCCAGGAAAAGTAGATGCATTTCTGGGTCTTTCGGAAACAGGTTTCGTAAAAAGAAAATGCAGTAGGGGGACGTGCAGAATCTAGCATGCAAGGTGATAGTGCCAGAAGAACATTTTGTCACAATAATGCCAGTGCAATGGCAGGAGCTAGGGGCCATTTACCAAACAAGCTAGTTCTGGAGACCGGTAAAGGAGGATCTAAGGGTGTCATAGTTTCTCTGCAACAATTTAATGGAGTCTCTATGTGGCTGACACTGGATCTTGTGGAGTGGCTGGTACCA
The DNA here is from genome assembly GCF_040938575.1 of Ambystoma mexicanum. Lineage (NCBI taxonomy): Eukaryota > Metazoa > Chordata > Amphibia > Caudata > Ambystomatidae > Ambystoma > Ambystoma mexicanum. Next base: position 511,731,220 of record NC_090929.1, on the reverse strand, counting down.
ATATGGTCAGATGCAGCGGCTGGTGCATCACGTTTTGGCAGGGGAAGTGGTGTGCAGAGAAATGGCCTGGAGTGTGCCCTGTTGTTAGCAAACATGGCAATGTGGGGGGAGGATATTCCATCATTAAGCCTCAGGTGGACCACATTTAACCCACATTGTCCCTCATTGACTCACATTATACCTCAAGGTCGCTCCCTGTGCCTCATTGTCCCTTGTTGAAGTTCGGATGCCCCTGCTTTTGCACCTCACTGTCCCTCATTACCCCTCATTGAGCTACATTGGACCTCAGTGAGCCTCAATGAACCTGCATTGTATTTCATTGATCCTCATTGAACCTCACTGAGCCTCAAGTGTTCTAAATATTCACCTTGTTGTTCTTCAATGTCTATCAGTGAGCCACATAGCCCTTCATTGAGGCTGAATGCCACTCTTTTTGCCCCTCATTGTCCATCATTGAGTCTAAAGTGGCCCACTTTAACCTCTAATTGTGCATCATTGAACCTAATTGTCACTGATTGACCCTCACTGAGCCGAGCCTCATTGCACCTTACTGTGACATATTGAGTCCCAAGTATCCCCTGTTTTGTCTTCTCACCACTGAATGCATTGAAAAATGCCCTGGCTCCACCCACAACTGTTTCATCTCAAGGCGCAGTAGCATACCTATCCGAGCCTCTCTTGACGTCCCGCCGACTCAGGTTTTCCGCGTACGGCTGTGCCCGAGCAGGACGGCTCTCTTCAGAATGAGAACATGGGAGCTGTTGTGGTTTTTTGATTCTCATAAAACCAATGTGCCTATGAATCACTAGTGGACGGACACCTTCCATTAAAAAAACTGCCCTATTCTGCAGTTAATCAGACTCTGCAGGATTGGATAACCGCCATAATCTGGCTGACGGCAATGCAGCTCAGTTTCCTCGGAACATCGCACATTGATGCAGCAGCGATCTCTGTTATTTATTTCAGGAATCCCCAGCTGTAGTTTTTCTTCGCTTTGAAGAGTGTTATTGCTTATCTCCTGATGAAGACGTAACAAAATTAAAGTTATATACATCGAAACCGGTTCAGAAAGCAAAGATGAGGTCAAGTTTGGATATTGATGTGACCCATCCCAACCTATGACCACTTGTGCAATTTGTTATGGTCTCTTATATATTGATTGTATACTTCTGTTCTTTTTAACAAAGACAATAAGTAACTGATTGCCATAATGATTTTTTTATGATAAAGTTTTAGCTGATATTTGTCACTGTTATGTCTGTACGAATGGTTAATGGATGCATGTGCATGAATGAGATGAATTGTATCTAAAATTATATGTTCTTAAATCTTTCTCCTCCAATGTAAAATTGTGATGAGTGCTATGATTAATTTATGATTAAAGTTCTAATATTTAAAATAATGGATCAGGTCTAATAAAATTCCTTGATTCCTTTTTTCAAAATTGTTTCCTCTGGATACTTTTTTCCGAGATTAGCAGTAGCATACCCTACACAATGCTCTGTTACCATCATGACAGACACACTTGAGCGCTGTTATTGCCCTTTTCACATTCATAATTGCCCTCCTGTCTCACTGCAGGTCACAGTGCATATTCTCTGAAGCAGTGGTTGTTAAGACCTTAGTTGCGCCCGGTTACAGCCGGTGCTTCTCATATCTCTGGTGGGAATTAAATGTACAACCTCAGGAAAATGTTGTATCACGATTCTGTGTTGCATGCTTCACAACATAGCCATTAGGGACCCACCCCAGTGTCACCTAAGAATGAGATATCATTCAAACGACATAAAAACTCACCCCACTCCAGAAGATCCTGAGGCAACTAGGAGGCCATCTTCCAGAAGCAATGTTATTTCCAACTTTGTTTTCCGTGTAACTTTTGTGATTATTTTGAGTGATACAGCATCACAACTTCGCCCAAGGAAGTCCTATTGAAAGCGCTACCGAACGGTATGCTTGGAATAATTCCGGGAGTGCAGTGATATTTACTGCGAGGTAGTTTGGACCAATCGTCCATTTTCTACTCAAGGTTTCTGTTTGTTCAATGAATATTACATTGGTCTGTCTGTTCTAACATGTTTTTAATGGGTCGCCCACAAGTAACTTCCCAGGAGTCACTGACTACGAACAAACCTGTTGCCCTATGGTGGTGTTCGAAACTCAGCGGGCGCTGCTGTTTGAAGTCATCATCAATATCTATGTTTTCACTCTGTAAAAGAAATCAGTGCATTTAATTGCAAAACAGTAGATTTCGGGTTCAAACCCTATCTTGATTTTATCCAACCCTCATTTGCACGGTCGCTTTATTTGGATCTAACTGCTGGCACTCTGAGAATTCCTGTTACACCAGAAAAACTGTGAGTGCCCGATCAGTTCTGCATGTCTTCGGAGGATAGCTCAGGGGCAACGTGCTCGGCTTCGAAGCAAGATGACACGGAGCCACACAGGTTCGATCCATGGGTCCGTGCTTAGAAACCTCTGGGTATTAAAGCGCGTTATAAATACCCAACTACATTACTGAATCGGGTGCCCACTTGATGCTGTTGTGCCATGGGTACGATGCCCTAAGAGCCAAATATATATTGCCCATGTTTAGATCAAATGGAATACGGAGAACCGTGGATGCACTTAATTTGTGTACGACTATGGGTGAGCCTCTTGTGGCCAAGTACGTACATAGGTTAAGGTGATCACGAGTTTTAATGGCTATTGACAACACAAATTCTGGTGATACCTAGATGGCCTTTTATCCGCTTTCATCCTTTATTTTAACATGTACTTATTGGGTGTTTTTTTTTGCTATAGTTCTGTAATGGTGTTTTATATGCATGACATGCGCTTCCATGGTAAAAATACCGAATAAAGCTTGTAGGTATGAGAAAAACAGTGCATTGCAGTGCACTGCATTCCTTGGAAGTACATGACAGTTCATTCCAGCAGTGAGGTGCTCAAGGCAGCAGTACCTCTTCCTGCTTCCAGTCTGACACTGGTAGTATTGCAGGGTCTTTCACACAGGGCACAGATAGGGATGCAACTGTCCCAAATCTGCAAGGAAACATGGAGGAATATGCCGTGTTTAATTCAATGTCGCCCATTGCACATGCCAAGCTGGTACCCACATCTTGGACGACAAAGTCCCTTATTCATGGAACGTTTTCCTATGGGATTGCGCCATTATAAAACACTTCCATGAACCAGGCCCAGTGATTTTGCACTTGAGCAATGTTCTTGCTATTGATAAACTGCCATTAGTTCTTTAACATATAAGCAGATTGCATGCTTGTTCCAGTTCTTGTCATTGGGTGTGTTTAAAGCACCTGTGGCTAAAATAATAAAGTGTTAGATTTTGGAAGTTGTAGCTTTTGTGTTTTGCATTGTTTTTTGAGTGCCTTGCTGTTGCAATGACCTGAAGTCCTTAACCTACTCTTACATGTCCTCGTTTTCCCCTGAGACGCCCCATCCTGCAAACTAATGTCTCCACAAGGATGACCAGCGCAAAGTTCCACCACTTCATCTTAATGAGTCTTTAGCCCTCAGGCTGCCCAAGCCAATAGCACAGATGTTCCAAGGCTTGGCACAAAGCAAACATTCACAAACCTTGCCTTAAAAGTCCAGCCCTACTCTCATGCAAAACCGGAAGACTCCTCTGGGCTGCCGCTTGTAGCTGCTGTTCACAGTCTGGTCTTCCCATCAAGCTTCTCTGCTTTCACCTTGCGTGTCAAGTCCTCTGGCGGGGTCCGGGATTCATGAGTCGCTCTTCTCCAGCCTTTCACTCAGCCTTGCAACAAGCGCTTGCGTTTCTCAGGGATTACAGCAGTCCTCTTCCCAGCCTTGGGTTGATCAGGATTCACATTGGGTATTTCTCCCATCGTAGTAGGATATTATGACATCCTCCTGCCATGGGTCCAATTTCTCTCCTTTTTACCTTAGGGTCACTGGTGTATTGCCTCAGGCTTTGGCCTTCTAATTCTCCAAAGGCTTGGGAGGTGCTTTTCAAGCGCCCTTGTCAGTTTCTCCTTCCAGGGCCTTCAGGTCTAGACTCCTTCCAGTCTGGATTCTTCAAGGTTCTTCTAAATGGTTTCAGCCTTTGCCTGGGATGTACTCCTTTCCTGTCTCCTTGCTAACGCTGCCTCTTGGATTCTCTCCTGAACTGTGCTTTCCCTGGACTGGGGCTTGGTTTTAATCTTATCCCTGATGGGTTATTATGGTTTGGGTTCTCAGATCTGATTGGCTAGTTCCCAGATAGTCCTTAATTGCCATCATTATGTTATTATTCGTGTAGCTTTCATTTGGGTAATTACCTGATAGCCTTTATTATCGCTGAGCGGTGGCGAGGTTTCAAAAGTGTTTGCGGAGTGAGGCGCCATCTTGGGATCTCTTTCAACGCAGTGAGTAGTCCCACACGGTTCTGCTGAGGCTTGACACGCATTGAGGGTTGGCAGAATATATGTTTTCCGCCTTGCCTTGACTGCTGCTCCAGTTGCTAAGCTGCAAGTGCACATTGCAAGACTTCTTGGGAGATGTAGTTTGTCAGACCACTAAGCCGTAGTGTGACACGCAATAGTCGATACTGCGTGTCTTTGCGGACAGCAAGCAAGTGAAATCCCTCCATATCCCCCCCTGTGATGCACCCAGTCCTACCTAGTTCAGGGTGTCTCCCTTCCTCGCACATATAGGGATGGGGTGTTCAGACAACTCCCCACAGCTGACAGTGGAAAATACAGGATAAGACAGAGAGTTAGAAGTTAACGTGTCAGGGAGGTCTCAGGAAGGTGGTTCTCTCCCTATTTCCCCACAGTTTCTGTAGAAAGGCTGGGCCTCCCCCCTTACTCCCTACTGAGCTGATAGACTTGTCTACAGAGTTCAGGGGTAGAGGAAAGAAGGGGGCAGAGCCAACCGCACTCCATTTCTCTAGCCACTGCAACTCTAACACAAAAAGTTAACTAATTTGACAGATAGAGGGCATGGAATGGACACTTTACAAAAATGATAGAGTGCAGGGAACGATATAAAGTGCATAAAATGGTTGGAGTGCATAAAATGGAGTGAATAGAACGGCTTGGAGTGAATAGAATGGCTTGGAGAGCATGGAACGGCTTGGAGTGCATGGAACGGTCGTAATGCATGGAACGGTCAGAGTACATGGAACTATTGGAATGGGCACAATCTCAAGCACCTAAGGTAAAACACCATATCACATCTCCACGCTTGCTCTCTTCTTTACCCCACCACTCAACTAGAACGCAGCGATACTATGACACCATTCGGTATAGCTCTTCTCATACTCCACATCACCCTAACTAAACACTGCTGGTTACACACCCCCCAGCCAGGCGTTCCCCTCAGGCCTAACGCAGCCAGAATCAGTCTGGATAACAACCTGCCAGAACGAACACATACTCTTGATCTCTCAACCACCACACCTACCGCTAAGAAGCAGCTATCACATGAATGCCACACCAGCTGCACACATATCCGGTGCTCACACGCACCTTTATGACTCTCTCTATTCTCTCTACTGACTTGAACTTCGGTTCCCGGGGGCGTTCAACCTACCAGCGCCTTGAGACCATACCAATGGTACATAAGGCGCCATATAAATGCAAAGTAACATAACATAACATAATATAACATGATCTGCTTCTCTCTGAGCTGGCAACAGTTTTGAATGAATGACACGCAATGCCTTCACGGATTACTGGATGTGCCAGAGCCTTGATGGCACCTGCCCCCATGCCCAAAACCACATGAAGAAAGTGGAACTCTGGAAGGAGGGAGCTTCTTAGGTGAATGAAGATAAGAACTTGGAAAGTCACCCACAGACTGCTACAGTGTCTCTACAGCAGCCACACCTATCCCTCCATCGACGTTTAACATGGCAACCTCTCCAATTGCACGCAGGCCTTCTCAGAATCCCCTACCCCCACCACAGTAATATGGCTTTAATAGGTTGGTAAGGCTTAGGTAGAGTCAGACACATGGCCAGTATCTGCTTGACTCTATCCCCAGCCTCCTTGTCCTGTGACTCTTCTGCAACCCTACCAGCCTTTCACAGGAACTTGACTGTTTGGGAAATGTATTGTAGATCCGTCTGCCGATTAACATCCATGACCCCTCCCCCACACCTACCCAATTTTGTAATGGCATCCATGTCAAGTTAAAGTACATCATCCAGGCTTCGTTTTACTATACACCCTCCTTTCTCTTCTCCTGCATGTATTATTGGGGAACAGCAAAAACGACATGTATCACAATTACAAAAAAGTAAAACCAGGACTGGAGTACTGACTCCCAGCGTGGGGAGGCTTGAGATCTCTGCCTCTTTGGCTGTGTGCCCAGGGTGCACCTGCGCCCATACACCTGGAACCCTGGCCTGTGCCCACACTACGTCTGCGTGTGTGTGTTGTTCACACATCCCTGAGTGGCACGGGCCTGCAGGCTGTGTTTCCACTAATGGCTCCTGAGTGTTGCACTAAACCACCCTCCCTCTCCCCCACCCTCCCCCCCCCCCGGAGCCCGCCTGGGCTCAGCTGCGCATAATGACATCCAATCTGTTCAGGAAAAGCACGAGAGGCGAGATTTCCTTCTGAGTTATGGAGAGGCAGAGTTGGCGGAGAACCCAGCAGAGGAATGGGGAGGACGAAGCCCCTCCCCCCCCCCCAAGGATGGAATCTTCTCCCACTCTCTGCGCCACGGCAGATGCCGCGGCAGATTTACACACAGGCCCCACGAGCTGGCGGCCTACTGCGCAGAGTTTTGGGCCTATCATTTTCTCGAAAAAAAAGATGATTTAAAAAAAAAAAATCGATTGACTTTTTAAAAGCAATCAATGTGATTGAAAAGGAATTATTAATTAGGCTTTGTTTTATTTAAAACTGTCTGTGAGGAGCACAACATGTGAGAACAGGTGTGAGGAAATGCGGCCGTGTCGCCGAAGTGCCCTTCTGGAGCTCCGTCGGCTGTTTAGTGTTTAAAATGAGGTGCCTCAAAATAAAGGAGGGCAGGGGCCATTAATGGACCGCCATTAACTAACAGTAGAAGAAACAAATACGTTACAAATATTGAAAATTCAGAGGTTAATAAAACATGCATTCTTCATCGATCCGCCCAACAGCAGGAAGCAACATTCTGACTGGAAAAACGATGAGCGCATATGTGTGTGGATTTTATGGATTTCTACATTATATATGGGATAAAGGCCCTTACCACGTGTCATAAGGATATTACAAGTCACCTAGGAGTTTTGTGATCACCCTTCATAAGGTTACAGAACTGCAGGGTGGCTTGCAACGTCATTTTTAAGTGTGGTTGGGCGTGTTTTATTCCTTATAATGCAAGAATGCACCACCATCCACAGGGGTGGACTGGAAACCAAAAGAGGCCCTGGAAATAATGTTCAAAGTGGCCCCATATTACACATTTTCAGCAAGCCCAACTCTTTTCCTATGATAAAATTTGGAAATAAAATAGGTTACCACACAAAAGAGGCCCAGGTTACAGAGGCCCACTGGGAAATCTCCAGAGTTCCCTATTGGCCAGTCCTCCTCTGGCCCTCCCCTTTAGTACTTGGTCTTCTATAATCATTGACTTATCAACCAATTGCTGTAAAGTCACAGAAAGGTATTTAAAAAAAAAAAGAATCCGAAAAGTTACTCACAGCTTTCCTTAAATGCTCATCTGGCAGCTGGGACTATACTCTAGAGGCAGAGTGAACCACTCAGGCTTAGATTTCGTTCTTTATTAGATGTCACTCGGAACCCCTCAGTGGAATATACAACCATAGCGTATAGCTCCCGAACTATAATTGTCTATGTACTGAGACAAGGTAACATATGGAAGGGTTGGGGAAGATTCTGAGTGCTGGGGACCGCCACCCATTCTGTGATACAGACCCCAATCCCTGAACCTCCCCCTGCTCACCCCTAGACCTGTATGTCTGCTAAAGCAAACATGGCTTACAACCCTTTGCCACCTAGGAAGCACTATTGTAATAAAAAAAGTCACCAACTGTTTAGGGGGCATATCCACTACAACGCAGTATGGCTGCCACCCAGAGGCATAGCCAGGATTGTCTAATAATTGGGGCCTGAAACTAATGTAGTTGGGCCCACCACAGTGACATTAATAGCTTTAAAGGCCCACACATTGATGCTGAGTGGGCATTTACAGATTTTGGGTGGGCCTTGCAGCTTAGGCCCTACCCTGTCTACGCCTCTGCCATGCCACCACCGGCAGCTGCAGGGTTTCTGTGTCCGAAATAAATTCAGTGTTCCCTGAGAAGGGGAGATTTGCAAGCGCTCCCTGTGGGAACGACTATAGATTACGTGGGTTCCCACTTACGAAAGCCCACAAGCACCTACATAGGCATTACATTGATACCTGGCAGAGACAAAGGATAGAGTAACCATTGGCCACCGAATGTATCCCAGATGTTAGACACACGCTGAGTAGCTCCAGTGTACGGAGCCATGGAATGGTCCACGGGTCACAGTCACAAAGGTGAGGAACAGTAGTTCCGAAAGATTCCAGCCAATCAGAAGCCATGCTTTCCTCAAGCAAGCAACTGAGCACCATTAAGCAATTGCTCACTGCAGGCCCAACCCCGCAGGACTGGAAGAGGAGTTTGTGATTGCAAGCAAGGGTGGGAGTTAGGCGTTGGAGTACTCTACAGGTGCTGGTAGTGCATGGTGATAGAGTGAGGAGATGAAGGATAGGAGAGAGTGGGGAGCAGGAGTGCAGAAGAAACAACATAGAAAAGGAGGCGAGTAAATGCAGTGGACAGAGGTGAAGAGGAGAAATAGCATAGATAAGATGGCGGTGGAGGAGAGAGGAGACCTAGGAGTAAGTTAAGGAGAGGTGGGAGGAGAAAGAGAAGGAGGACAAGGGCACGAAGAGTAGAGCAGTGGAGGAGAGGAAAGGAAAAAGTGGTGTAGAAGAGATGGAGAAGTAAGAACACAGTGGAGGAGTTAAAGGAGTAAAGGGACGAGGAGAGGAAGTAATGAGAGGAGATAAGAGAGATGGGGGAAAAAAAGTAGAGGTGGTGAAGGAAGGAGCAGAGGAGGAGCAAGGCAGAGCTTTGAGGAAGCGAAAGGGAGCAAGTGGAAAGATTAAGTGTGGTGAAGCGGCAAGGAGGTGAGGGGAGAAAGATAAATCAACATAAGAGGGATTGCATGTAAGAAAGAGAGAACACAAAGCAATAGCAGAGGTTGGAATGTAAAGAGAGGAGAGGTTGGAAGAGTCTGAAAGTTGGAGAGTGAAATAAGAAACACTTGGTCCTGAAATGAATCATCCAGTGGTGACAAGGCCTGGGCATACCACCAAAAAGTCAGATGCCAACCAGCAGAGTTTACCCATCACTAAAGGGAGAAGAGCTTGGCAAACTCTGGGGTCCAACTGAACTAATGAGTGTGGCACCTATGCCCCATCAAAATTACACAGGGCACCAGGGGCAGTATCAGATACTATCTAAGTCCGGGCGGACCTGCATGACATCCGGAGCAAAGCTGAGAGAAAGAGAAGACCCAAAAGAGCCAAGAAAGATCCAGCTGAAGCCAAGAATGAAGTGCAGGACAGTATACATCACAAAGACTGAGAGACTGTTCTTACACTAGGTCTGGCGGACCAATTAGAGAATGTTACGTTATGTTAGGTTAGATTAAAGATACTTGTACCATGCCCTGTGGCCACCTGTGTGGTCTCTTGGTGCTCCTTTGGCGGATTTGCAATGCAAGTAGGGTAGCATGGTTTGTTAGTTGGATTAAGTGGGAGAAAGAGCAAGGGAGCTTTGTTGTGCTGTTGGTAGCTTCAGTCTGGAGAAACCAGTCACTGAGCGTTGGTGCCTTTCCGGTTGGTAGCCATCATGTGGTGTTGAGGTGAGTTTGTGTATGGTTTGTTTTCATGTTGGGTGTTGTGAAGTGAGTGTGCTTTGTTGTGCGGTCGAGATATGGTTGTGTTTAGTTCAGAGTTTGAGGTGAGTATGCAGAATGGTGGGTTTTTAGTGTGGTTAATTAGTAGCAATACATTTCCTACCCTCCACCATCCATTCAAGTGTGACATGTTAATGTTCCCAGCAATCCATTTAAGTGTGGTACACTTCCCACCCATACCTGCCTAGCTTCCAGATTTTTCCCAGAGACTCTGGGAAAGACCCTGGAATCTCAGGAATTTTGGTGGGGGACAGCTTTCACTGATTGTTTTTTTTTTTTCGTTATGCTTGCAGGACTTCGCCGCAACGGACTCCCTGCTTGAGTGTGGCTTTATCTCTGCAGCAATGACTGTAACGCTTCCAACACATTGGCAAAAAGAATGCAGGTGAAGTAAAATAGCACGCGTTTATTTTGCTTCATCTTTCATTCTTTTTTGCCGACTTTCAATGCAAACGCGCGTTTCCTTTGCTTTCGTTCTTTTTGCCCAGGTTAGGGTGGACTCAGCCCCATTGAACCACAGCCATCAGGTTTGCAGGCTGAACAACTCACCACTGCACTACATAACCTACTGAAAAACAACTAAGGTGAAATGTCCAATTTCGGGACTACAAAATTCAGGGAAAACCTTTGTGTTGGTTCTTGGAGTTTACATGTGCACATTTTAACTTGGTGATTTTATGGAAGGCGAATGCCTTTTGTCCTATGCAATTTGGGTGGTTGTGAAAAGGCAATTTCATTAAATATGCATATTTCAATTTGAACTGCAAAATTCTGATATCACATCACATTACAACAGAGTTTATCTTTTTGACATGTGGGCGGAGCCGTGTGAAAATGGGCAGAGTTTGTGTGACTGTGGGTGGGGCATAAATCTCGGGAATTTTGATTTTTAAATGTAGGCAGGTATGCTCCCACCCCCAACAATCCATCTAAGTGTGCTACATTTCCTACCCACCAAGAGTCCAGCTAATTGTGGTACACCTCCCACCCCCAACAATCCATCTAAGTGAGGCACATTTCCTACCCCAAGAGTCCATCTAAGTGTGGTACATTTCCTACCCCCAACAATCCATCTAAGGGCGGGACATTTCCTACCCCCAAGAGTCCAGCTAATTGTGGTACACCTCCCAACCCCAACAATCCATCCAAGTGTGGCACATTTCCTACCCCCAAGAGTACATCTAAGTGCAATATATTTCCTACCCCTAAGAATCCATCTAAATGGGACCCATTAATGTTGCCAGCAATCCATCTTCCACCACAACAATCCATGTAAGTGTGGTACACTTACTACCTCCAACAATCCATCTAAGTGTGGTACATTTCCTACCCCCAAGATTCCATCTAAGTGTGGTACATTTCCTACCCCCAACAATCCATTTAAGGGCGGTACATTTCCTACCCCCAAGAGTCCAGCTAATTGTGGTACACCTCCCATCCCCAACAATCCATCTAAGTGTGGTGCATTTCCTACCCCAACAATCCATCTAAGTGCAATATATGTCCTACCCCTAAGAATCCATCTAAGTGGAACACATTAATGTTCCCAGCAATCCATCTTCCACCACAACAATCCATGTAAGTGTGGTACACTTACTACCTCCAACAATCCATCAAAGTGTGACATATTAATGTTCCCAGCAATCCATCTGTGTGGTACACCTCCCACCTCCAAGAATCCATCTGAATATGGTACATTTCCCACCCCCTAGAATCCACCTAAGTGCGGTACACCTCCCACCATCAAAAATCAATCTAAGTGAGGTACATTTCCTACCTCCAAGAATCCATCTAAGTGTGACACATCGATGTTCCCAACACTCCAGCTGAGTGTGTTACACTTCATAACCACAATAATCCATCTAAGTGTGATACATTAATGTTCACAACAATCCATCTAATGGTGGTATGCTTACAACCCCCAACACTCCACCTAAGTGTGGTGCATTTCCTACCCCCAGGAATCCATCTAAGTGGGACACATGAATGTTCCCAGAAATCCATCTAAGTGTGGTAGACGACCCAACCCCAACAATCCATCGAAGTGCGATGCATTTCCTATGAATGAGAAGAGATAAAGAAGGAAATAGAACCCTGTTACTATAGAAAGCCAGTTTCAGTATTACAATTCTGAGCACACCCCATGGGCTCGCATAGGTCCTACCTGTTTTTCTTTTGTGCAAATCTCTCAACCAAGACAGTATTTTAATTGAGGTCCCATATTTGCTTATTTGTGATAATTAATCTTGTCACTTGGTTCCTTCCTGATGTTATTAATTCAAGATGTTGTGTTAAGAATGACATTCGGCTACATATGTTGGTCATATTCTTTCTTGTGTTTAATTCTCATGAACTTGTAATGTGTTTTTCCTGGCTTCTACCCATGTTTTGTTCTGAATGTAATGTTCATATCAACATTCACATTAGACAAACATACACTTCTGTATGGTGTTCAGACAAGTTTCTGTCGCAATAAGAAGAAAGATCAATTTGGTCGCCTGTTTCTTGAGCCAAAGTTGTCTGTTTCCATCTCTTCTGAGTGTTTTCATAAGTTAAATACATGTGAACCTGACATGGGAATACCCTGTGTCTTGGTGTTCTTTGTTCCAGTGGCTGAACAATGGATATTGAGCCCCTGATTCATGGGATTAGTTGCGCGTAAAACGCAGATTTGCGTGCCATTCTGCCCGAAAATACCCATGCCTCAAACAGGGATTTTCGGGCAGAATGGCACGCAAATCTTCATTTTACACGCAGATAATTCCATGAATCAGGCTGTCAATGTCTTTTTTAATAGCTCTTTTATGTTCCATGATTCCCTTACTGATGGTCCTTATCCTGCTGTCAATATACTATTTTATTATGCACGAAATGTCCTTTGTACAATACTTGGTTTTGAAATTCATAAATTAATTTCAGCGATTTCCATTTCTGTTAACTTCACAGGCTCTGCTGCATGCCTTGCAACTACCAGACTTAGAAACATCTTTTGCTAGTACCCATTTAATGGCTTCTTTTTTCTTGCTTTGCAGGATGCCTTGGCTGAGTTTGTTTTTGAGTGTTGAAGCGTTTGTGTAAACTATTGTGGCTTGTTATATATATATATATATATATATATATATATATATATATACACATTAACAAAAAACGTTGTTAAAGGGATGTTATGGTTAAATTGCACTAGCAAAAACCTATGAAATTCAATGGAAAAACATTGGGCCTCATTACGACCCAGGCGGTAAGTTACCGCCTGGGTCGTACCTTTACCGCCATGGCGTAAACTTAGTTTACGCCATGGTGGTTGGCAGATTTACCGCCCCATTCCAAGGTGAGTGCGGCGGTAAATCCCCATTTACCCTTCCCCATTCCCATTTTTGCCCCATAGGGCATAATGGGAGTGGGGAAGGAGATAATTACGCCACCGTAAATTACGGTGCCGTAATTATCTCCAAGGTCCCTTAGCGCCATGGATTTTAACGCCTGCAAAAAGCAGGCGTTAAACTCACCATGGCGCTAAGGGACCTTGTAATCAGGCGTTAAGGGTCGGTGCCGTTTACGGCGCCGTAAACCCCTTAACGCCTGGGTTGGAATGAGGCCCATTGTTACAGGGACGTTATGGTTACAGGTAAAACTAAAACCCCCCAGAAATTCGCCAGTTATGGTAAGCTAAGCAACCATAACTCGCGCCACCACTGTGCACTGCAAGGACTAAACTAACACCCATGACGTCAAAGATGACATCACAAATATCATGGATGACATCACTGATGACATCACATGCTTGGCTGCTTCTGTTTTGTTCACTGAAATATCTAGGCCAGGTGGATTTCTTCACTGACAGTCAGAAACAGAATATTCAAAAGGTACTGTATTTGAAGACGTTCCCTTCTCGTATGTTCTTACAGTACTTTCTTTAGGGTTCAGTTGCATCATGTGATGCATATACATAGGGAAGAAGCAAGCCTGAAACACAGCTATAATTTTTGTACATCAAGATAACCATTTAAGTTACGAACAGTTTCTGATGATACTGCTTCTCTTTGGGATACTTTATATTCCCACTGTATGCCACAGATTTGAATGCATTGTGATCGCTTTATGTTTTGTTTGTAGCAGTACAAGCATGTAGTATGTGCACCATTATTAGCTAGTTATTACATAGAGACAGTATGCAAAAGTCTGATACGGAAGCATTCACCATTTTACTATGCAACATGATATGATATGATATGATAGTTTATTTATATAGCGCCTATACACAATGGGCCTCATTACACGGTAGGCGGTGAGCCATGGCGCTATTAGCGCCATGGCTCATGCCGGTAAAATACCAAGGTTGGAGGGGCGGTAAATCCCCCTTCCGCCATTGCCCTTCCCCATTCCCATTTCTGCCCGATAGGGCTCTATGGGAATGGGGAAGGCGCTAATTACGGCACCGCAATTTTGCGGTGCCGTAATTAGCTCCGAGGTCCCTTAGCCGGTTGGTTTTTAACGCCTGCAAAAAGCAGGCGTTAAAGCACCAACCCGCTAAGGGACCTCGTAGTAAGGCGGTAGGGATTTACCGGTACCGGTATTTTACCGGTACCGGTAAATCCCTACCGCCATCCGTGTAATGAGGCCCAATGTGTTTCAAAGCTCTTCAAGGCAAGGGAGGGAACAAGGCAAAATACAATGACATTCTTACAGGCCATGAACAGTAAGGATGTGAAATTAAATATCGTACTCGGCCTGACGACATTTCAGATGGTGCAAGAGCTAAGACATAGATACGGAAGGAGGGGGAGAGTGGGAAGGAAATGGAAACAGACAGGCGACTAACGTACTAGGCCTGACGACATTTCTGGTAGAGCTGGAGAAAAACAAAAGGCGAGGGAGAGGGGTGCTGAAAGGGAGGGGAGGAACAAAACAAGCGACTATCATACTAGGCCTGACAACATTTCAGATAGTGCTGTAGGGGGCGTGGGGAGGAAAAAAACAGTAATGGCAAAATGATAAATAGTTTACCTCCATGGCGCATACTGCATGCAATGCCTATATTTCAGTATGAGTAGATTGCTGTACTAGAAAGAACTCTGAAATGGAAAATTGTTTGCATGAGTGCATTCTTTAGTGAAGTACGTAGTTCATAATACGTCTCACAATCACCCCTCACACTTTTTTGCCAACATGATCCTCACAACCCCTTGTAGGGACTTTGCATGGAAAATAATTGCTGCACATGTGATCTTTGATGTCATGGGTGTTAGTCCTTGCAGTGCACAGTGGTAGCATGAGTTATGGTTGCTTAGTTTACCATAACTGGGGAATTTCTGTGTTTTTTCGGTTTTACCTGTAACCATAACGTTCCTATAACAATGTCTTTTGTTAGTGAATTTCATAGATTTTTATTAGGGCACTATAAATGGGCACTATAAACATAACATTGCTTTAGCAGAGTGTATTTAACAATGATGCTCTGTTTGAAGTACCACACCCTCACCATAACGTCCCTTTAGCAATTCTTTTTGTGGCTGATTATGATATAAAGCTCCTTTCAGAGTGTCACAACGTAAGTGCCAATGAAGGGAGGCAGTGCAACGCGCATTGTATACCCGCCACACAATTGTATGCTAAATGGAACGAACTCTGGTACTGTGGAAAACACCGCAGTGGAAACAGGTAGAAAAGTGTGGCAGTTGAAACAGATGGTTCTGCGTGTTGCAGTGCGCTTTCAAGAGCGCAAGTGCACAACAGCAAGCACAAAAATTATTCCTATACTTCCAAAAAGGACAGCAAAGCAATGTGTGTAGAACGTGCACAAATCACAAATGCAGTAATATCAACAGGAATGCTATTTGTGGGGAAAAGTGTTTGTGCTGTGAAACCATGGATTACCGTTTGTACAGTACGACAATGGCACAAGTTGTAAAAAGACATAGATGCACTTCTTCACAATGTACTGCGCTGTCTCCATTTCTGGACCAAATAAAAAAGAATGTGCCTACATGGGTGTCTGCATAATAACATACACATTTATGCAGGAGATTGGAAACAGAAGCATTACCTGGCCTGCTGCCTCCCTCAGCACAAACGGCACTGAAAATCATGTTACATGGTGTTCATTTGTCCCTCCACAGTCAACAACAATAATATGATCGTTATAGAGTGTCACCAAAGTCTCACGCAGACAAACCAAAAGCAATCACTTCAGTGTAGCTGCTTCATACGCGTACAAACCCACATGATGCACTCCACACATAACTTCCACCAGACTCTGGTTTCCATGCACTGTCATGTAATGTATGTACAATTCACCCACAAAGCATACGCTGTGGCACGTACAACACACAGCCATAAGCTCACCCTGTGCATTTAGGTGGACAAATATACCGTATACGACAGCCTGTGCGTGCACTCCACACCCAGAAAGCTTATTGTGCAATCTCGTGTCCTCCACACTCCCAAATGTAAGGTGGCCATGTGCAAAAGGGGTGTATATTACACGTACAACCCTGCAACTGTCGCGATTTGCACAGACTTTTCCAGGTGTGTGAACGCGGGAGTAGGGGAATAGATGTCAACCAGAGTAGGGGATGTCCTTTGTAGTGGTGGATCTGAAAAAAGCTGTTTTGTTTTTAAGCTTTAAAACAACTTCTACATTAATAACTCTTTTTCTGGCTTTTATAATTGTTTTTATTTGTTACCCTTCGCCTCACATTCTAACAATACCGTCTTCAGTGCAGTCTGTAGATTGCAAAACTAAATGTCAATGCCACTGTGCGACAATGAAGTGCCATTTCCATTGAGATGGTGCACATATCGATCACCAATGTTGTAATTGTCACAGGAGTACATCCCAGCAGCACGCAAAAAGTTACACACCCTTCTGTTGATAAGACGCCTTCCCGCCTCTGGCTGCCGACAACATTCATTGGGATAGTTATATACTGGACTTGGTGGTATACATGAGAAAAGCATCTTCGCAGTGACAAAAATGCGCTGCACTTCTTTCATCATCTTTTTGAGTTGATGGTAATCTCTTACTCAAGCTATGGAATCCAAAAGCAATGCTTCATAATGCACTACCATAATGGGTACAGTACCGAAACTAGCCACTTATCGACACTGTGCAAGCAAATGGTCGAACATACAGACGGCGACGACGCACCTCAAAGTCTCCACTTAGTACAAATTCAAATTGTCATTAAGGCATCTTTCCATGGCATACTGGAGCACATCTAGCACAAAGCGATAACCCACTATGAAAACTGTACGTCTGGCCATCTCTGCCTGTCTCAGTACACAGAGTAATTAAACAAAATATGGCCACTGTTTCCTGTGACACACACTCTAACCACCTGATTGGACAATTGCAACAATCGCATTTCCATTGGCCAGCATGTTCAAAAGCGCAGAATGTAGCACGTGCGACGTCGAAAGTATCATAAGCGCTGTGCCCCAGTAAATCATGGACACTCCTTCTTCCTTTTCCACTATCCTCTTCCCTCCACGCCCTTCTTAGGTATTGCTAAGTAGTGACACACACATCCACCGAAGGCCTCTGTGAAACATTACATGAGTTATACATACACATTCATCCACATAAGCACCCTTCACCACAAAAGAAAGATATGGACAGATTCTTTGCAGTATGTGCACAACTCGGTTATAAGTGGCTCTGCGCGCGATATCAGCCTCTAAGTGTCCACTACGTGTTTAAAAAGCATACTGTTGTTCCTCCCATCTCCTTCCATAAAGTAGCAATTTGTTCGTATGTGCATGGAACATTTTCATTTACGCATAGCATACACTATATTAGCAAAGCAGGAACTCTGTTCTTTCCTTCCGACAATGCTCCAAAAGTTGTTCCGCACTAACCCACCTACTACATAAATCGTACAAAGAAGGCAATATAACCACCACTAAATGTATCTTAGCAACCTACAGTCACTTTCCAAAAGGTCAGTCTCTGCACGGCTGTGGTGCGGGGTACACTGCACTGTTGCCACAGGCCCTTTTTAAATCTGCCAGCTTCCACTCTGCACCCTCAGCAACTCATCCGTAAGAGGAGTGCACAACTTGTCCTTGGCCTGAACGCCAGGGATCCTATCTCTGCTAGACTAAAATGTCTGCAATACCTCACAGTGGCTGCGAACAATAAACTAAAAGCCCTGTGCATTATACAGAAGGCCTTCTGGTGCCTGGACCTCAATACCTTGCACTGTGACTTCCTAAATATCTGCTTGCTCCAGCTCTTCCCTCATCCACCGAATACTCTTTCAGGGTCAATTGCTTCTACATGCAACCACATGTTGGTAGATGTGTTTCTTCTGCTGCGGCCTCCCTGTGAAACACGCTCTCTGTCTCCCTGGACCTTGAGAAGCATTGTATGGTCTGAAAGCACCTGAAAACCTTTCCATGTGCTTCTTATTGTTTCCCTCCTTTCCCCTACTCACTCCCTGGCTGAAATGTATTGTGCACAGCTTTCCTACCCACCCTATAAACTGAGCCCCAGGCCACCTCCCTCCCTACAGTTCCATCCCTCCACTGGCTTTCTACCAAATCCTGCACTTGGAGACTGTTTTCTACAACCCAAACAGTGCAACCACCACTTCATGTCTACACTTGTCCTTGCACTTGCCAGCACCGGCTGTAGTTGCATTTATTTAGATTTTTTATTGTTCCCATGTACTGTACTTTCCCATTCACTTGCTTAGGACAGCTGTCCTAGAGGAATCAACGTCTCTGTGTTGTCTCTGTTCCGCCTCCCTTTCCTCGGCACGCCTTCACACACTTGTATGTAGGCGCGATACAAATGGCACAAAATACCATAGCACATCATATCATATAATACACACAGTACACTATTAACAACATGATGCCTGCCACGTACCTTGTAAACTTCAGAATAAGGTCTTCCCGCTGCAATGCATGCACTACAAATATCAGAAAAGTGAACCCACAAAAGCAGCAGGGAATATATATTAGCAAGGTTAAGCAAGTGCGTGCAATGCATACATACACACAGGATGCATGCCTCTTACCTTGCACACTTTCACCATAGCCTCCTACATTTATTGGTACCAACAAACCTTCTGTCACAGTGTTTATGTACACACTACAACCACCCGCCAAATTGCCCAATGGCTTATCCTCCACATGGCCAATGCCATAGGTGCCATCCTAAAAAGAGCAGAACATGACACATCTAATCCTCAAAGTGCCTCGAAATCTGTGGCATTACCGTGCTACAGACTGGAGGGGGAGGATGTTCAGGGGGTGTTGCTGGTGTTTGGGGGGGGAGGAATGTGAAACAGGGGTGGGGATTGTTTCTTTAGTATTGTCTCTAAAAACATTTATATTTGTTTATCTTTTTATCAAATTTTTGTTATGCACATACATTCATAGCGATTTTTCCTTATTTGTCTCTCTTTTGCTCACTGTCTGTTTGCTTCTGCTCCTCAAATCTTTCTCGCCTGAACATGAACGCTTGTCTTACATTTCTATGGAATTCTCTGCAACGCTTCGTGCAGAGTGGCAAACACATCAGCGTTACCAATGAAGGTAAAAAATCTGGCTGGTAACTAATGCTTTCATAGTCCGTGCAGAAAATCCCAGCACTGCACATAAAGTCGCACATGCTTCTGTTTATCTAACATACCCCGACCTCTTGCTGTGCACAATTTACACGGGCATTCTCCCATTGTCCTCTCGGTGTCATAAATGAGAAAATCACCTTTGCAGTAGGAAACATCTGCATCACACCTGTCATCAACTTCTCTAAATAAGCTAGTAAACGAGATTACGACATGTGCACCAAATGTAGTCCTCCAAAATGCACGAGCACCACATCTACCGTACCAACAGAAGCCACATATTTGCAAAGGAGATCCATGCACCTGAAACCCCACTCATAAACTGTGCCGCAAAAAGCCTGCACTCCTTCCAACTGAAAGTCAGTATCGAAGCCTCTTTCCACGGCATACCTGTGCAGATCGTGCACAAAGGTATCACCAACTATAAGCACTCGCCGTCTGTCCATCTCTGCCAACCTCACTGCATCAAACTTTGGGTGAATATGCCACCGCCCCTTCCGGTCAACCACACCCTCGTATCCTCATTGGAGAATCCCCACAGTTCCATTTGCGAAGCCTCCATGCTCAGAATGCCATTATGTGGCACATGCGCCTTTACAGCTAGAGATAGGTCCACACCCCAGTAAAACAGACACAATACTTCTTCCCTTTGCACTCGAACTTTGCAACACTAACTTAGTACCGCCTATTGTCGAATATACAATTTCAAAACACCTGCACCAATCACATACTGAACCTCGGCATTGCACACTATAATTTCTGTACACAACTCCACATTTCCTGTTATACACTCTGAGAGCACGTTCCCTTTCCTTCCAGAGCCCTTCCACCAAAAACGTTTCCTACAGGATGCCCTATTTCAGCATCCACAATGATCCTGCGGTGCATCCAGCACACCTTTCACCATGCACACAACAGTCCACCCTTGCCCACACCCAGCACAACACTATGAATCCATGCATGTGACCATGTGGGCAGCTAACATTCTGCATAAACTTAACATACGTAGCAGCACTTCAACACAACTCCCTCACACCATAAAACACGGATTCACGAAAACAGGTTGGAATTAGCAGCATCCACAAACATACCACAGCCTCCATCACCCCTACCCACTGCCATTCACAAAATAATGTGTCACTACAAACCTAACCACAACATTTTCATAACATTGGCCCTACTTCAACAAATCTGCACACAGCATAGTATGTAACCCATACAAACTACACTTCAACCAGACCCTCTGCCATACTGCCAGTATGCACACCCTGCACCCAGTTCACACACTGCGTGACTTTTCATTGCACCATCTGCAATAACCTCAGCATTGCACACTATATTTTCTATGCACAACCCCATATTTCCCGTTAAACACTCTGAGAGCATGTTCCCTTTCTTCCAAAGCCCCTCCAGCACAAACGTTTCCTACAGGATACCCTATTTCAGCATCCACAATGATCCTGCGGCACACCCAGCACATCTTTCCGCCATGCACACAACAGTCCACGCTTGCCCACACTCAGCACAACACTATAAATCCATGCATGCAACCATGTGGGCAGCTAACATTGTGCATAAAGTTAACATACGTAACGGCACTGCAACCCAACTCCCTCACACCATTAAGCACCCATTCACGAAAACAGGTCGCTATTAGCTGCATCCACAAACATACCACAGCCTCCATCACCCCTACCCGCTGCCATTCACAAAATATTGTGTCACTACCAACCTAACCACAACATTTTTACAACACTGGCCCTACTTCAACAAATCTCCACACAGCATAGTATAGAACCCATACAAATTACTCCACAACCATACCCTCGGCCATACTGCCAGTATGCACACACAGCCCCCAGTGCCCACACTGCGTGACTTTTCATTGCACCATCTTCAATCACACATCCACAACTTTACCATCTCCTACCAGTGACCTCACGGGCGGAACCAAACATACACACCTGGCACCTCACTTCTGATTCTGTATGGCGTCTGAAATATACTTCACACCCTTTCTTTACAAGTCACCAGCCTCTACCAGATACAAAGTCAAAATTGCATTAGGGACGTGGGTTTCCTCAAGTGCTAAGCGCTTTAATGCACTGGCTACGGCCTTCGGGCATTCACTCAACAGGCTTGGCCTTGAACACAGGCACCTCAACGTAACGCCACCATGAATGTGACCATATCTCCAACTACCCCTATCCACATACACACCACTTCCCCCAGCACTCTTACCCAACCTGTACACGCAACCACCAATCACATACTGAACCTCTGCATTGCACCCAATCACGAAAACCGGTTGTGATCCGGACAATCTACAAACATACCACAACCTCCACCACCCCTACCCACACCCTTTCACAAAGTATTGTGTCACTACCAACCTACCCGCAACTTTTTCACCACATTGGCCCTACTTCAACAATTCAGCACAAACCATAGTTACCAAGCACAGTGAAGGTGCACTTCTACCATATCCTCTTCCATGCTAATAGTATGCAAACCTAGCACCCAGTACCCACACTGCATTACTTTTCACAGCACCATTGCCAAGTTCACATCAAAAGCTTTACCATGTTATAACTGTGTGCTCACCTGCAAAACCAAACATGTACGCATGGCAGCTCACTTCTCCTACTCTATTGCATCTGAAATATGCTCTACACCCACTATTTACAGGTCACCACCCGCTAACTGGTGCACAATTCAAAATGCAATACTGCCGAGTGTGTCAGAAACTCCTAGTCTCTTGAGTGCACGTCTACATCTAGGCCTTCAACACTATCACTGCTACAGAATGGCACCATCCATTGCACCATGTCACCAACTTTGACTATCCACATACACAGCACTACCAAAATCACTCCTACCCAGCCTGTGCACCGCCATGTAAGCAAGCACAGTGAAGGTGCACTTCTACCATATCCTCTTCCATGCTAATAGTATGCACACCTAGCACCCAATTCCCATGCTGCATTACTTTTCAAAGCACCATCGCCAAGTACACATGAAAAACTTTACCATGTTATAACTGTGTGCTCACCTGCAAAACCAAACAGTTACGCATGGCAGCTCACTTCTCCTCCTCTATTGCATTTGAAATATGCTCTACACCCACTATTTACAGGTCACCACCCGCTAACTGCTGCACAATCCATAATGCAGTATCGCTGAGTGTATCAGAAACTCCTAACCTCTTCAGTGCATGTCTAGGCCTTCAACACTGTCACAAAATGGCACAATCCTTTGCACCTTGTCATCAACTTTGACGATCCACATACACAGCACTACCACCAGCACTCCTACCCACCCTGTGCACTGCCATGTAACTACATAGCAACACATTGCACCACTTATCATGATGTAGAAAGAGAACACTCTCTCCTGCACCCCTCTGCACTTTCATTCACATACCATGGCCGTCCCCACTTCCATTCCTAAACTATTGTGTCACTGCCAAAGTACCCACAATCGGTTTACAACACCACCCTAGCCTCTTGAGTGCATGGCCTACAGTCTTGCGCCATGCACCCAACAGACTAGGCCTTCAACACTGTCACTGCTACATAATGGCACTATCCTTTGCACCATGTTACCAACTTCAACCATCCACATACAGAGCACTACCACCAGCACTCCTACCCAACCTGCGCATTGGCATGTAACTATGTAGCAACAAATTGCACCTATTACTATAATGTAGAAAGAAAACACTCTCTCCTGCACCCCTCTACACTTTCATTTTCATACCATGGCCATCCACAGAAAGAAAACTCTCTCTGCTGCATCCCTCTGCACTTTCACTCACATACCATGGCCTTCCCCACTTCCATTCCCAAACTATTGTGTCACTGCCAAAGTACCCACAATCGGTTCGCAAGCTATATCATGTGCACTTTATTCCCCGACTAAAATTGCTATACCACCACTCACCACGTAAAGAGGACTGCGCAAACAGGTTGCGGCACAAGCTATCGGGCCGTTAGGATACCTGCCTCCAATCACCACACAAAGTAGTTGCCTGTCTAGCTAACCATGACTTGAGGCAGTACGTGCAAAAACTGCAGGCACTCCTCTGTCTTCTTCCACCTGCCTACCTATGTCACATGAACCGCTTCTCACTCCCCCACCCATTCCTTCCTTTATTGCCGCCAACGCATTCAGTACGGTACATTTTCCAGACCCTTCCGCCGCCCCACTGTCCTCCGATACACCATGGCGATGTTCCAAAAAAAATTTGACACACACCACCCTTCCCTGCAGCCAACCACTGGCCGCTTCCAAACTTCTCTGACAGCACGCCATACCGCCAGCCAATGACACTTCTGTCCGCGGAGCGAACAGGGAAATGGGTCAGCGGAGTGGACCCAGTTATCACACATTTTTTGGGACACATATTTCACTACTTTGCAACAAAAGTAGTGGTCGTATTTACACCAAACACACAAAAGTATGCTTTCTGATCCAAGCCTCTGCTCCTGCTGCAAATCTGGTGAAAATCCATTCTGCCGTTCGGTCTGTAGCAGTGCGCAAAGTTATTCCCCATTCAGTCTATGAAAAAAAAATGTTGTGGCCCCCCTATAACTTTGCCCCGCCCCGAAAACTCACCCAACTTGGCAAAAAAATTCTGAGCCGGCCATATACTTTTTTTTGCAAAGTTTGGTAAGGATTCGTCCAGGGGGAGCTAAGTTATAAACCGCCAAAAAAGTGCTCTTCCTATGAGTTTAACAACTTAACAATAACTAAACGGCTGATACCGCGGGCCGTGTAATGAAAAAAGATATTTATCTTGCATTGAAATATTCCAATGCTGTTTCAGAATTCTATAGAGAGTAACACTTAGGGCCTCATTACACAGTAGGCGGAGAACCATGGCGCTATTAGCGCCATGGTTCATGCTGGTAAAATACCAGCACCGCCTTGGTGGAAAGGGGAATTACCACCCCATTCCAAGATTGGCTGGGCGGTAATTCCACCTTCCACCATTGCCCTTCCCCATTCCCATTTTTGCCCCATAGGGAATAATGGGAATGGGGAAGGCGCTAATTACGGCACCGCAAATTGCGGTACCGTAATTAGCTTCCTGGGTCCCTTTGCGGGTTGGTTTTTAATGCCTGCAAAAAGCACGCGTTAAATTCCCCAACCCGCAAAGGGACCTCGTAGTAAGGCGGTAAGGATTTACCAGTACCGGTAAAATACCGGTACCGGTAAACCCTTACCGCCTACCGTGTAATGAGGCCCATTGTATTTTTTTCTGTGTACTTTAACAGTATTGTCACTTTTTTTGTTCTCTTTTGTTTTAAGTAGGCTGTTTGTAAATGTATAGTCTGTAAATTTGAACGTTTTATTGATTTCTTTCCCTTTCTAACCTCTTGCCAAGAGCATATATTTGTAGATCTTGTATCGTACTGAGCCCACTAAAGTTTCACTACCATTAATCTTCAATCTGAGAGATGTATGTCTTTACTTTGCCTGCATTCACTTTGCTATACATTAATTTAGTCACATTTACTGCTCCATAGCCTTACTTCGCCTGTCTTTCACTTCGCCTAGCATTCCCTTCGGCATTACAGTGGACACACCCTGTACCTCTCCTTGTTTTTTACCACATACTCTACACCTCTGTAGCCCCTTCACCCAAACCCTAACCTTTAGTTAAACTTAATCACATGCATTGCCACCTTCACAATGTGAAGATACAGACAAAGTAAAAACAGGAAGAAGTACATGTACGACAAAGTAACTGTCTGGCGAAGTGAAGGTAGACTCAGTAGGTATAGGGGAAGTTACATATGCGAAGGAAATGGGGTACCAATCTGAGGAATTCACCTTTGGATATGATTATAACCAAGTTTGTTTTGCGGCCAGTGGTTTTGTGTAGAAGAGTTTACATGATATATATATGATATAGATATTATTTATTTATTTATTTATTTTACATCAATTAGTTTCCTGTATATTCTACTTTCTTGAGTACTTTTCTTGGCATATAACTCACGGTCCAGAAAAGCCACACGCTGGTTGCTAGAGTCTGCTTGATTGAGAAGTCATGTGCATTCAGCCCCTGGACATGTTATTGAGGTAATATGGCTGTACACTCCCAGATCATGAGGGTGTCATCTATGTATCGTGGCCAAAGTTGTACAGGCTTTGTGTAGTTTTGCTATTTTGCAAAGCATGTTGCCATTCACATTGAGAAAGGAAATGCTTTGCCAAGGTAGGTGTGTACTTTTTGCCTCGAGCAACTTTGCATTGTTGTTTACATATCACCGGATTAAAGATAATTATGTTCTTAAGTAAAGTGAATGTCATCATCTGCACCACCGTCTGGTGTGTGGATTTGTTCTGAATTAAATAATTGACGCACCCGTAGAGCCAGATCATCCCTGGAAGGCACGTGCATACTAAGCCTATCCTGGTGTGGTGCAGTATGCCAATGCACATTCAACATATGCAAACATTAAGAAATACAAATAGCCATCTAACATGTTCTCAAGTGTTCCAGTGGCCATGTGGAATGGGGGATAGTACTTGGACACTTTCAGCCACAATCCAGTCAATCAGGTGTGACTGTCTCTGCCCCAGCTCTACCAACCTTTTGAGATTCTGCCCTCTTTGGAAATGTACTGTCTTCGGTAGAGGCTATCCATCCTCTGCATCCTGACACAAGATGTGGTCTAGACACTAATAGGCTCATTCTGAGCCTGGCGGTTGTTGAGATTTTTTAGGCAAAACGCCTGAGAATCTCCAAAATGGCGGACTGCAGGCTTGTTAGGCATGGAGGGCTACCACACGCATGCTGGAACCTGGACTAGTGCTATAGCACTAGATGGCATGAATCGTGGGATTTCAGAATCCAGTGGACTTGGACCCTTTCCCCGGGGTTTGCCCCATTTTGCTGTGAAGGCAAACATCAAGTGCATTTGTGGATTATGCATAGGGGACATGGCTGCAATGGCGGGCACACTGCAGAAAGGGATATGGCCGTTGCAGATCTCACCGCGCTTATTTACGCATTACAGAGATCTCACAGGAATCACGGTGTGCATGCAATGAAGGGTGCATTAACCCAGGGGGTTCTGCTTATATGCAACAGATCTCTGACCTGTCACCACCAAGTGTGGGAATGGATCATAATGGACCTGTAGATGCTTATCTTGGTGCTCAGAAGGATCCCCTAACATGGTGACTCTGGTCTTAATTCTAATCGCACTCAACCACATGGGTGACCCTCATTAAATTACTTTACCTTTCTGCACATGAGTTTGCTTATTTGTAGAAATTGAGAGCATTGAGAAACTGGCTAAATGCCAGAACAGGTATATAAGTATTGTATTGTATTGTAGTAGTCATTTATATGGCGCCTTTTCCCATTTGTGTGGCCTCTAAGCGTCTTGTGGTAGGATTGCACTCGGGGCTGAAAGTCCAGGGGTGGGAAAGTTCCAAGAGGAGGTTTAAGGTGCGTGTGTGCTTTTGGCCAAAATTAGGACTTAGGAGGGCTGGCTAGGCTCCAGTAAGCACTCCAAGAGGTCAGGCATGTAGGTGGGTGCTGTGGGAGGTCATGACAGAGCGCTAGTGCAGGAGACTCAATATGTACCCAGCTAGACCAAAATGTGTCGTAGGTTGTCACTGTATTCCAATGGCAGATGTGTTGAGGCAAGTCTGGTGTTTCAATGCGAAGCGGTTATGAGACCAGCTAGACTGCATTTGCACAGTCGTAGCTGCATTCTAGAGTGGATGGATGGATAGCCATGGCCGCTGCAGACGTCCAACTGAGTGGTGCATTTATACATACTTTAAGCTCAGATGGGGCTTATCTTTGATGTTGCTGGGTAATCTGATCATCTGTGGGAAGACAAAGCCAGCTGCCTTCATAGACTTTTCTAGGTACTATGGACAGGCTACCATTAAGTATACCAAGTACAATAGACTAGTTGGCCTAGAACATCTTCTATGTGTTACAGGATACCATAGAAACTAGGCTAATGGGGTTCTCTGAGCGCAATAGACAGGTTACCTTTGTAATCTTGCTCCATATCTTCCATGTTCAACAAACGCTAACCAAAGCAGTATAATAAGTGCAATATCAAGGATATCTGCATGTAAACTCTGTGAATTAAAATGGCTAACTTAAGCAGTTATAAGAGCCATGGCGGGTTACCATCATATATCTTCGAGAGTCATGGGCGGGTGAAACATTGTAGCCGGAAATGCTCTAAGTGTAACACGTGGATCTGCGTGATTTTTCTTCACGGAAAAGTCTGTGACGGAAAAGTTTGCATGGGAAATGTACACACCTCAAAAGGTTTGTACATTTCCCATGCAAACATACTCTGCAAACCACTACATACCCACACCCCCACCCACACTCACAACACACCCACGACACACAACCCACCCACACCCTCAACACACCCCCACCCACACCCCCAAAAACCCAAACCCTACTTACCTTTTCTTCACGCTGTGTCCCTGCGGCGCCAGTTCACTTTCACTTCCGTGATTGGGAACTGGCGCCACAGGGTCCTTTTCTATTTATTTATTTTTTTTATTACGGGCAGCTGCAGGGGTTTCCCCCGCAACCCGCGCTCACTATACTTTAAAGCATTGCAACTAGAAGAAAGCACTATTAGGTTAACATGTGTTACGGTATTGTACGAAAGGACCGAAAAAAAAGGTCTGGCTGTACAAAAAGTCTGTAAAATGCATACCACCAAAGGTTTGAAAACCAAAAGTTCGAACCTTTCGTGGCATGCATTTTAGGTAAGTAAAAAAAACTATACAGTATAGTGAGCGGGGTGTTGTGGTGGACACCCCCGAAGCCCCTGTATTATTTTTTTCTCAGGTGTGTTGTGGGGGTGTCCCCCGCAGCACCCCGCTCATTATACTACACAGTATAGTGAGCGGGGTGTTGCGGGGGGCCACCCCCGCATCCCCTGCTTTTTTTTTTCCCTTTGTCGGGTGTGCAGCATCGGTGCCCCCCCGCATCCTCGCTCACTATACTGTATATTTTTTTTTCCCTACTCCACACAGAACCTAATGTCAGCCATGTGGTGTGACTCAGTATTTATCACACTGAGTCATGGCTGTCCACAAACACCCAGAAGTACCTACAACTGCATGAGGTGACAACGCCTATGTGGAATCCATCCTGCTTTACCACCATTTTGCATCTTAGTGCATTCTGAAGCTTGCGCACATGCGCAGAGCATCATGTTCCAGGAAACAACAGGGAATGCCACTTTTCGGGTGAGATAGCATGCAACCTCACCTCATTCCTACTCCCACCCATTTTCGATTTCCCCATTCATTATGAGACGCTCGGGGGAAGGATGAGGACAGGAGTTGGCGGAAGGCCCAGTTCAGGTAACCGCAGAGCAAAGGGCCTGCGGGACTGCATTTTTTGGCAACATGTGCACAGTCCTCAGGTGTACCTTTTCTGTGGTTACAAAGACAGTGTGAGGAATTGGACCATCCGCACGGTGAGTGTGCGCTCGCCTGGGCTTTTTTGAATGAAGGTAGATCAGCCCCCAGAAAATGTGTGGGGCTAATCCACACACATGTTGCTATTCTCACCGCACGACAGACACATAGACCCGTGTACTCTGGGTGGACACAGGCTGCAGGCATCGTCCCAGCTGTGGTATTTAGTTGGGAAATGACTACCCAAGAGTACATCAAGGCCTCTCAGAAGGGGGAGGGCAAACCCCCCTCCTGCCATGGCCAGCCCATTTAACTAACAAAAGCTACATGGATCTGCCCTGCCCTTTTGTTAGCAATGCTGGTGGCAGCTTCACTTTACTAATCAGAGTTAATTCAAATAGGCCTTGAGTGGGCCTGGTCGCAGTACTAACAAAAGACAGGAAAACCCCAAAAACCATTGATATGCATCAGTGTCAACCTGAAGCCTGCTTCTCAGTATCGAGGACAGTGATCTGTCATGTCTGGGACACCTGCTTATAGTAGTCATCCCCTCAGGGGGACCCCATTCAGAATGTACAAGTATGTGGTTTGGCGGCGACCAAAAGTCTAGTCTTGCCGCAGCCTCAAGGGAGACCTGCTGTTTTAATCAGGAACCACAGAGAGCTCAATTAACCAGAGAGACCCTTTGAACTACATCAGACAGGAAGATGGGTGGGACTTAGTATTACATATTTTCACCCCTTTCATTTTTCTTATGCAAAGTGTGACGAATCAACTTCCGGGGCACCAGTAGTCCAGGGATGAATAACGGTTTTTAAACGATCAATCAACCCCACACCTCTAATACACCACCAGGGATCTGAACAGATTGGAATACAAGTGAATTATAAGACCTCCTTGTCCAATTGTTTTAACGTGGAAGGAACGGCAGGATTATCTCCCCAAGGTAGGGATCGTTGGTTAGTTGCAAAACAGGGAAAATGCAATTATTACTCAATGATAAAAGGGACTGTCCAGTCAAGGTTGTATAAAAATATCTACTTTATTATTACTACAACAGACAGTTCTAGCACACTACAAATACAGCCCACCCTGTAAAGGAACACAGAGGACAGACAGTTTCACAAAGGAAATGGATGCACTCTGGATACTCACAGGAGGGTAGTTGGTAAAGTAATTAGTCTTACTGTTCAAGTTTATTTGGTTTCAGCACCAAGGGGCCAAAGGGTCGTAACCGTCTCTACGGGTCTTCAGTGAAGGACCAATATACCACAATGTACCTGCTGCTGAAGAGGTTATTGGTGCTTGACAGCGTCAAGACGGTTCCAGGGTGCTTTGCAGCCCTTGAGACAGAGTTAGTGGTGGGAGACAGCTGTGGTTACCAGGCAGCAGGCAGTTGGCAAGCGAAGCTGGACGGACATCTGCAGGCTGCCCGGTGCGGCGGCTCAGGGCCAAAAATCGTTGTCTCTGTGCTGGTTGGCAGGTCTGGAATGCTGGTTGAGGTGTCTCGATGGCTCTGGTGACTGCGGCGTGACAACAGTCAGCGGTGTAGCCAAATGCGGTTCGAGGACTCGACTGTCTCGAATATGTCAGTTACAGATGGACGCTGGATAATGCTTATGTAGCACTCCTCCTAGCTTCTTCATAGGGCGTGTATTGTCCTTTCAAGGTGGACGGCCCAGGAGAGTGATTGCATGCAACAGCCTTGTCCTTTGTCCAGAGATTCTCTGGCACTTCCCACGTAGGAAGATTGCTGGCAGAACCTACCAGGGCACACTGCATGCTGACTGGGTACCGGTTCTGGGAGATGTTTAGGGGAGGGATCTTGCTTCCCTCTTGGAACTACTGGCCTTCCTTCACTGACAGAAGATGTATGGTAGACTGTACCTTCATCCTGGGGTCCAAATGAGTCCTTCTTCTTACTCCTTTCGAAATCATCGGATGATCTGCTAAGCGAGGGGTTCAGCCCTCTTTGAAAGCCAAATGGGCCCCAGTGATTGGTGCAGGCCAAGCCTAACTTAATGAACCAATCCTGGTTCCCTACAAACAATTTTCTGTTATGTATGAGGTCAGGACGAGAGTGCCCTACAACAGGACAGATAAGGGGTGACAACATATACCTAAGTCCCACCCATCTCCCTGTCTGCTGTAGATCAAAGTGTCTCTCTGGTTAACTGAGCCCTCAGTGACTCTTGATTAAAGCCCAGGCCTCCCTTGAAGTATGTGGCGAAAGCAGACTTCTTGTCTCCCCCACATCAGATACTTCTCCCCTCTGAAAGGGGTCAGCTCTGAAGTAATTTGCCTACAGAAAATAGTGGACCCAGAAATGCATTTCACTGCCTTTCATACAGAGGGGTGGGAACTAGCTTCAAGTTGACACATTGAATACCAAAGGGGTGTTAGCCCTGCTTTTCCTGTTGTTTGTGTGGCAACCAAGCCCCCTCAGGAGGCTTGCCTCAATTATCTTTCATTCGTATGCACTGCCACCAGCTGGATTAGACAAAGGGAAAGCAGATTCATGGAGCCTTTGATATTTAAATTAGACTGCCAATGGCCAGAGATGCCCCTACTTGAGATGCTTTGATGTGCCCGTAGCTGTCACATTCCAGCTGAATATGACAGGGGAAGACGGCGCCTGTAGGCTGTGTCTTCCCGGAGTACACGTGACTTTGCGTTTCATGCGATGAGCAGATAAAATGGGTGTGGAATGGCGACACACATTTTGCAGGCGAATCTCCCATCATTCATTTTTATTAATCAAAAAATCAAAACGCCCAGGCGAGCACACTCTCCATGTGAACCACCACCCTACTGAGGGTCTGGCTCATCATCAAGGTGAAAGTACAGGCTGAGGCCACCTGCATTTCCATACTGGGAGCCTGGCTTGTACTGGATGTCCATATCTAATCCCTGTAGGGATATGGCACACCGCAAAAGCTTAGGATTCTCCCCTTGCATGGCGATTAACCATCACAGAGTTTTCAGCTTCTTTATGGCCCATACGACCGCATGTGCCTCGTTTTCTATGTGTTAGGCGGAAACCTGTGCAGTTCCCTCTGGGACCACTGCAAAAGATTTAGGACTACAGGTGTTTGGCAGTAAACCCACTTAGTAGCAGTCTGTACCACACAGATTCACTTGGTAGCTGTGGCTGAGCAGTCAGACTCCCCTCAAGAAGAGTTACGCAGTATGTGGAGTATACAATATAGGGCAATCTACACAGTAGAACAAGCAAACACGGAACAAGGCTTCGGTGTAAAGATATAAAGGTATTTATTTATAACAACACATCTATGGAAAACACTCTGGCACTAATACGACAAACAACTTCAATCACAATACTATACGAAGAAAAAGATCAATCCCCCAAACAATAGTTCGACAAGTCTAGGTTTACCGGCATCACTTATTTGTAGACAGAGGTGTATGCTTTAACCTAGATGGCACTCTAATATTCGTTAGGACGGGAGAGAAAAATAAGGCAGGTTATGAAATCAACTCGGTACCAATACTTTACGGACAAATGCAAGGCAAGTGAGGCAAGGTCTACTACAGATCACAAAGTTCAGAGGCCAGGCCCAATCGGAGAGAGGCAAGGCGATATGTCCCAAAAGTGTCGACGTGGAAATGCGCTTCAAGTCTTTATCGCAAATTGTTATGGAAAGGTTGGACCAGTTCAGAACAGAAAGTTAAAGAACGCTTGGAGGCGACCCAATGGAAAGGCGAGGATTAAGACACCTCACTCTATCCGGCAGAAAGGGAAGCCAGGCGGACACGGTACCTTGTTTGTGGAGAGACAGCTCCGGCGGAGGCAGTTGTTCCTGGTGGTGGATGCACGTCGGGTCTTTGCCAAGAGAAGAGATGATCTCGTCGTCGAAGAAAAGTGGAAGATCGTTGCACCACCAGGGAAGAGACCAGCCGCGGAGTGCTCCTTCACAAGGCACCACCTTTTGGTTGGGGTACAGGGGTAGTGGCTATCCGGTTGCCGAGGTGCTCTGCACGGGCAATTCGACCACTGCGTCCTGGGCGAAGAAAAAGCAAAGGTGACTGGTTGTTCCCACCAGTCAGGGGAAGAGACTCTCCGGCAGGGAGATCTCCTCTGTCGTCGGGAGGTGGTGAGTCGGTTCAGCAGGGCTCCACCGGAGGTGTCGTCATTGCAGGTCGGCTCAGCTTTACCCTCGTCGGATTCTTAGGTCCTGTGGCGACTTCTGAAGATCCAGTCCCAAAAGCCCTGCTTTTATGCAGAAAACCCCCATTCATTCAGCCTAGCTGTCAATCACAACACGCTAAGTGGTGAGCGGGGAGGCTCACCACTTGGGCCAATCACACCAGAGTGCGACCGGAGTTGGCAAGGCCAGGGTGCCTAAAACCCCTCCCACACCCCTGTGGTAACCCAGACAGAATGGCACCACTTTGGAGGGTCTCTGTACAGAAGCCCGCCAAAAGTGGAACAAAGGGCTCAACCTTTGGTTTAGGAGTCACAGAGACGAACACAGACGCCATTTTAAAAACCGAGTTCTGGCAGAAAATACCATCCGATAGACTTATTTAAGATAAGTAAACCGGTGGTATGTTAGAGATTAACGGGAAAAAGGTATTAATCTCCAACAATGGGAAGAACCCCATAGGGTTATATTCGGGGTTGAATATAACAAGTAGTTTCCACTGCCACCAGCCAAAACTCGACGAGGGGGGACGGGACGGTGCCCCCTCGAATAACAGACCCAGGAGTAATCGAATTACCCCTACTAGTACGTCCACAATAGGATGGTTTGTACTAGTTCTGTTAGTAAATTTAGGTCTAGTAAAGCCAATGGTGACTTTACATGCCCGGGGAGACAGTAGTCAGTCCCCGGGTATGGAGTCTATGATGGAGGTCCGCTAGGATGCCCCAGTGTTACGGCACGGAGGGTGCGGTGTAACACACATAGAAAAACATATGAGACCCTATGGAGTAAAAGACCCCATAGCCCATAGAACACATTGACATTCAAAGGAATTACACACGTTTATGTCCAAGAGTGGGAGAAAAAGAGTCTCACTCTTGGCAGGAGGGAAAAAAACAAACTCCAGAAATCCAGCAAAGCTGCTGGGGCACTCACTAGGTTAGGAAATTCAGCCTAAACAGAGAATTCTCCCTAACACTCGCCCCCCCCAGACTAAGGGACAAGAGGATTTAATCCACTCCTGGATGAATCTCATACCTCTAGTCGATGACATACATCCTAGAGAGACCATCAGCATTTTGGTGGTGACACCCTGACCTGTGCTCAATGGTGAAGTCAAACCATTGCAGGCAGATCGACCATCTCAATTGTTTCGGGTTTTCCCCTTTCATTTGCATTAACCATCTCAAGGGTTGGTGGTCAGTCTGAATGACAAAAGTAGAACCATACAAGTACGGCCTAAACTTCTTCAGAGCCCACAGGTGCATTCTTCAATCCAAAAGGCATTACCTTAAACTGGTATAAGCCAACGGGGGTAGAAAATGCAGTTTTCTCCTTGGCATGGTCTGTCAGGGCTATTTGCCAATAGCCTGACGTCAAGTCAAATGTGCTGAGGAACTTGGCGGCGCCAAGTTTATCCACCAACTCAGCTGTTCTTGGCAAAGGGTGGGCATCAGTCTTGGTGACTGCATTAAGAGCTCTATAATCCATGCAGAATCTAAGCTCTTTACATCCGGCCTTTGGTACTAACACAACTCGGCTAGACCATGGACTAGTAGAGGGCTCTATTACCCCGAGATCGAGCATCTTGCTGACCTCACCTTAGATGTGGGTTCGTACGTTTTCTGACATTCGGAATCCTCTGTTTTTGACTGGCAGACAGTCACCAGTGAGTATGTCATGGTGGCCCCAAGGGGTCAAGCCTGGTGAAAGCGAGAACATAGAGGCAAACTGATTTAACATAGATTTGCACTCTTCTTGTTGCTCGGGTGTCAGATTGGAGGAGAGATTTACTCCTTCAATTTGTTCGTCTAAAGGTAAGCCTCTGAGGAGATCCGGAAGAGCTTCACTCTCTTCTTCTTCCTCGAATGATGCTAGAAGCAACGCTCCTACATCAGGTCAGGAGACATACGCTTTGAGTCGGTTGGTGTGGAAGACTGTCGGAGCCTCCTTGGGATTGCCCAAGTCCACCAGATAGTTGACCTCTCCGAGTTTACCCACAACTCTGAAGGGACCCATCCACTTGTCTTGCAAGGCCCTCTGCCTTGTTGGGATCATAACAAGATCAAGCTGGTCTTGAGCAAACTCAACCATGTTAGCCTTTTGATCGTGCCAGTGCTTAACCAATGCTTGTCCAGCTTTCAAGTTATCGCTTGCTTCCGTCATCATGTGCGACATTCTCCTCTGGAGACCTATCACGTAGTCAGTCACTCTGACTGGCTTGGGGGAAGGAGCACTCTCCAACCCCTCCTTAATCAGGGCCAATGGACCTCTGACGGGATGACCATAGAGAAGTTCGAAGGGAGAATAACCTACTCCCTCCTGAGGGACTTCTCTATAAGCAAATAGAAGGCATGGCAGTAGAAGGTCCCACTTACATTTAAGGGGTTCCTCTAAAGCACCTATCATGCTCTTCATGGTTCGGTTGAACCATTCTACCAACCCATTGGTTTGTGGGTGGTAAGCTGTTGAGAACTTGTAAGTAACTCCACAGGTTTTCCACATGGCTTTCATGTAGTGGGACATAAAGTTTGACCCCCTGTCAGAGATTACTTCCTTAGGAAACCCGACCCTAGTAAAAATACCAAGGAGGGCCTTAGCCACAGCCGGAGCTGTAATAGTCCTCATAGGAATTGCCTCAGGATACCTAGTAGCATGGTCTACTACAACAAGTATAAACCTGTTGCCTGAGGAGGTTGGAGGATCAAGGGGACCAACAATGTCAATCCCTACTCTCTTAAACGGGACTCCCATAACTGGGAGAGGCACTAAAGGTGCCACATTCTTGGAGCCAACTTTACCAGAGGTCTGGCAGGTGTGGCAGCTCCTGCAGTGTTTTTCTACTTTCGCCCCCATCTTTGGCCAACAGAAGTAGAGAGAGAGCCTTTCCTTAGTCTTCTTGAAACTCAAGTGACCAGCCAAAGGAATCTCGTGGGCTAACTGCAAGAACTGTGGTCTGTTCTCTTGGGGTACTACAAGCCGCTTGTAGTCTGCAGGTTCAGACTCGGTCGGTTCACTGTAGAAGAGGCCATCTTCCCAGTGCAACCTGTATTTCCCAGGCTCTTACCCTTCAGCCTGAGCTTCTGCCTGGTGGCAAAGACCTTCCAGAGTTGGACATTCTCTCTGTCCCTTACTGAAGTCTGCCCTGCTGGGTCCACCTTCTGCCAGTAAAGACTGCAGCTCAGGATGGTCAACAGGATCCAGATCTCCAATGAGTTCCTGGCCTTCCATTAGCTCTTCGTCAGAGTCTAATTCTACCACACAGGGTCGTACCTCCCTCTCAGCCTCGGCTGGAGGTGGAGTTATGGGTGTAACTTTGGACAACCGTGGGGAAGTCCTTTTGGGCTGCACCGAAATGCCGGCTGCTGGTTTCGGGGTAGAAGTCTTAGGTTTCCCTTTCGCTTCTGATTTCTTTGAGACAGCAGCGGACAATTCCAGTGGAGCAGGAGTGATTTCTCTCTTCATCATCTCCTGGAGAGTACCGTGCATGGTCCTCTCTCTTGCGGGTCTGGTTAGCTCCTGTAACCGTTTATTAGGAGGTCTGGGAGTATGCGATACAACTCCGAGAGTTTTCAAATCGTTACCCAACAGTACGCGTCCTGGTACCTCACTCTGTTTGCTGACAGGTTTCTTCACAGTCATGTCGTTACACTGGATGAGAACTGGTAATTGGGGAAGCATCTGCACAGGCCCTCCAGCTAACTTGGTGAGGCGTTTGGGTGCCTTAGCAACATCCTCAGCCTGAAAAAACGATTTATCCACCACAGTTATGCTGGCCCCAGTGTCCCTAATTGCAGGAGTCTCCTGACCATTCACCTGGACACTGTCCTTATAATACTCTTTAGTATTATCGGGGATAGAATTATAGACATCTAAATTCTGTTGTTCCCACAACCCCAGAGATACTAAAGAAACGCTGGCTGAGACTCCAATGGGTTCATCAGCTAGCAGTAGAAAGTTTCCACTTGCCATTTGGACTTCCTCCTCTGGAGCGTTTACCCTTACATCTAGGATCTCCTTTCACGTGGTCAGTCGAGCCACAAACAAAGCATTTACCAAATGCTTTCTGGAATGGTGGCTTGTTCTGTCCTCCTTCCGGTTTGGCACCAGAAGACACACTATTCTGCTGCGGTTTTCCTTGGGGCTTACCCTTCTGGTTTTGTTTGGGGCCCTCTTTGGAATTTGAGTTATTCGAATTCTCTTTTGAGTCTTTTTTTGTCTGTTTTCCCTCATCCTTTTTCTGAGTTGCCCTAGAATCCTTATGAGTATCCCTGTTGGCAACCCAGAAGTCAGCAGCCTCAGCCAGCTTCAGGGAATCCAATTCCTTCGAATCAACCAAGTGCTGTCTGAGCTCAGGAGAACAGGCATCATAAATCGACTCCAACATAAAAAGATTCTTCATACCCTCATAAGTGTTCACTTTGTAACCCTTAATCCATCCCTCTAAGTTTTTCAACCCTTCACTCACCCAGGTAGCCCAAGGGGTACCATCATGCTTTTTGAGGGTTCTAAACCTCTTAAGATACTGGGAAGGGGTGTTCCCAAATCTAGCTATCAAAGCTAGTTTCACACTTTCGTACTCTTTCCTATCCTCCTCCTCCAACTCCATTACCACATCAGTTGCAACAGGGGGGAGCCTAGAGAACAACCAGGTAAGCAGCTCGTTACCCGTGATGTTCTGGAGCCCATGATTGTACTCAAACAAACTCAGAAAAATCCAATACATCCAACTTTGGTTCATACATACCAATTAATTCCTTCGGCATCCGGGGACTTTTGGGACTGGAGCTTCTAGAAGAGCCAGAGACAGAAGCAGTTTCGACAGACAACTTTTTCATTTCTAACTCATGCTTGAGCTCCATTTCTCGGAGCCTACGAATTTGTTGCATTTCTTGGTGTTTCTGTTCGGTTTGAGCAGTAATCCTTCTGAATTCCAAGTCTATTTTCATTTTTTTTAGTTCAAGGACTTGAGGACTTAGTGTGGGACCTGTTATAGGCCCAGTAGGTACAGCTGGTAAATCAGACAGAGGGGCAGAGGAGACAGTTTCGTTAGCCTATCCTTCCTCTTCAGCCTCTTCATCACTATCATCAGAATTATGATTTAGATCAACACCATCACTGTTATCTACATTCGCTGGAGAAGTTGGTTCCTCTGAACCCGTACCCAGACTTTTCCAGCAATCTCGCTATCAGTTCTAACTTCTTGCCTCTTACAGAAAGATTCTCTTGCCTACAGAGAGCTCGTAAACTCTCAGTATTTTCACCTGACAAGGATTCTTGACTGTAAGCTTCCATAGTAGACATGTTTTTGAAAGTTGCTTTTTAGTGCTAAGCTTTGTGGTTAGTTATCCTAAAGTGTCGAAAAGCACTCTAAACTGTATACTCGATACAAATCCCACCGCTGTACACGAGTGTTAGGCGGAAACCTGTGCAGTTCCCTCTGGGACCACTGCAAAAGATTTAGGACTACAGGTGTTTGGCAGTAAACCCACTTGGTAGCAGTCTGTACCACACAAAATCACTTGGTAGCTGTGGCTGAGCAGTCAGACTTCCCTCAAGAAGAGTTAGGCAGTATGTGGAGTATACAATATAGGGCAATCTACACAGTAGAACAAGCAAACACGGAACAAGGCTTCGGTGTAAAGATCTAAAGGTATTTATTTATAACAACACATCTATGGAAAACACTCTGGCACTAATACGGCAAAAAACTTCAATCACAATACTATACGAAGAAAAAGATCAATCCCCCAAAACAATAGTTTGACAAGTCTAGGTTTACCGGCATCACTTATTTGCAGACAGAGGTGTATGCTTTAACCTACCTAGATGGCACTCTAATATTCATTAGGACGGGAGAGAAAAATAAGGCAGGTTATGAAATCAACTCGTTACCAATACTTTACGGACAAATGCAAGGCAAGTAAGGCAAGGTCTACTACAGATCATAAAGTTCAGAGGCCAGGCCCACTCGGAGAGAGGCAAGGCGATATGTCCCAAAAGTGTCTCAGTGGAAATGCGCTTCAAGTCTTTATCGCAAATTGTTATGGAAAGGTTGGACCAGTTCAGAACAGAAAGTTAAAGAACGCTTGGAGGCGAATCAAATGGAAAGGCGAGGATTAAGACACCTCACTCTATCCGGCAGAAAGGGAAGCCAGGCGGACACGGTACCTTGTTTGTGGAGAGACAGCTCCGGCAGGGGCAGTTGTTCCTGGTGGTTGATGCACGTCGGGTCTTTGCTAAGAGAAGAGATGATCTCATCGTCGAAGAAAAGTGGAAGATTCTTCCACCAGGGAAGAGACCAGCTGCGGAGTGCTCCTTCACAAGGCACCACCTTTTGGTTGCGGTACAGGGGTAGTGGCTATCCGGTTGCCGAGGTGCTCTGCACGGGCAATTCGACCACTGCGTCCTGGGCGAAGAAAAAGCAAAGGTGACTGGTTGTTCCCACCAGTCAGGGGAAGAGACTCTCCGGCAGGGAGATCTCCTCTGTCGTCGGGAGGTGGTGAGTCGGTTCAGCAGGGCTCCATCGGAGGTGTCGTCGTTGCAGGTCGGCTCAGCTTTACCCTCGTCGGATTCTTAGGTCCTGTGGCGACTTCTGAAGATCCAGTCCCAAAAGCCCTGCTTTTATGCAGAAAACCCCCATTCATTTAGCCTAGCTGTCAATCACAACACGCTAAGTGGTGAGCGGGGAGGCTCACCACTTGGGCCAATCACACCAGAGTGCGACCGGAGTTGGCAAGGCAACTCAGTCCAGGGTGCCTAAAACCCCTCCCACACCCCTGTGGTAACCCAGACAGAATGGCACCACTTTGGAGGGTCTCTGTACAGAAGCCCGCCAAAAGTGGAACAAAGGGCTCAACCTTTGGTTTAGGAGTCACAGAGACGAACACAGACGCCATTTTAAAAACCGAGTTCTGGCAGAAAATACCATCCGATAGACTTATTTAAGATAAGTAAACCGGTGGTATGTTAGAGATTAACGGGAAAAAGGTATTAATCTCCAACAATGGGAAGAACCCCATAGGGTTATATTCGGGGTCGAATATAACAAGTAGTTTCCACTGCCACTAGCCAAAACTCGACGAGGGGGGACGGGATGGTGCCCCCTCGAATAACAGACCCAGGAGTAATCGAATTACCCCTACTACTACGTCCACAATAGGATGGTTTGTACTAGTTCTGTTAGTAAATTTAGGTCTAGTAAAGCCATTGGTGACTTTACATGTAGTCAGTCCCCGGGTATGGAGTCTATGATGGAGGTCCGCTAGGACGCCCCAGTGTTACGGTAGGGAGGGTGCGGTGTAACACACATAGAAAAACATAAGAGACCCTATGGAATAAAAGACCCCTTAGCCCATAGAACACATTGAGATTCAAAGGAATTACACACGTTCATGTCCAAGAGTGGGAGAAAAAGAGTCTCACTGTTGGCAGGATGGAAAAAAACAAACTCCAGAAATCCAGCAAAGCTGCTGGGGGACTCACTAGGTTAGGAAATTCAGCCTAAACAGAGAATTCTCCCTAACCCTATGACAGCCTATTTCTTTTCCCTTTTTATCAACCGCCTGCTAATATAGGCGACAGGTTGCTTAACCCCTTCAGAGTTCAGCTGCGCTAACACTGCTCCAATCCAAAAAACACAGGCGCCTGTCTGGATAATGATTTCCTGACCATAGTCTGGCACTTTCAGAACTGGGGCCCTGCACAATCCATCCTTTAAATCCTGAAAGGAGGTTTGACAGGCAGGGGTCCAAGTTAATTTCTATGGCATTTTTTTGGATGTTACATCATTCAAGGGCATGGCAATGGTCCCATACCCTATGATGAACAGCGGGTAGTACCCGGTGAGACCTAGAAAGGCTCTCACCTGCATCTGTGTGGTGGGGATGTCCCACTCCTTCCTAGCCTGTATCTTTGCTTAGAGAGGTTGTTTCTTACCTCCACAAACCAGGTGGCCTAGGTAAGTCACAGTACCTTGCGCTATATGGCACATCGCGGCCTTGATAGACAAGCCTGCATTCTGCAGCACCTGAAGCACTTTTTTCTCCCAGGTGTGGATGAACACAGCAATGTCGTCTAAATTGGTGACGCTGAAGTTTTCCAATCCAGACAAAACCTGGTTAATCATCTGCTGAAAAGTGGCAGGGGCATTCTTTAATCCGAAAGGGCATCACAGTGAATTGATAATATCCTTCCGGGGTTGAGAATGCTGACCTCTCTCTTGTTCCATCTGTCAAGCCGACCTGCCAATACCCTGCTGTGAGGTCAAAAGTACTCATGTACTTGGCAGCGCCGAGCTTGACAATGAGCTCATCTGCCCGAGGAATGGGCTGAGCATCTGTCTTCATGACAGAATGTAGCCCCCTGTAGTCCACACAAAAGCAAACTTCCATCTTCCCTCTACTGGTCTTTTTAGGGACCAGTACCACTGGGCTAGGCCAGGGGCTGTGGGATGGCTCTATCACTCCTAAGGACAACATCTTGGAAACATCCTCCTTGATGGTGTCCCTGACCTTATGGGACATCCAGTGAATCAGACTTTTCACCGGCTTACTGTCTCCAGTGTCCACATCCTGAGTGCAGCAACCTGCGTGACCAGGTGTGAGAGAAAACAGACCAGCAAACTGTCCCAGTAAGCAGTGACAGTCTGTCAGTTGCTGTTCAGACAGATCTGTTGCAAGGTTGACACCTTCAACTGACCCATCTGTTGCTTCAGTGTACAGGGGGTCTGGGAGGGGATCAGTCTCTTCCTCAGTCTCTCGGTCAGTCACTAACCTCATGCCCAAGTCATCCCCGCTATAATGGGGTTTTAGCCGGTTGACGTGAAAGACCCTGCACATCTGTTTAGGTCCTTTCACGTCAATGAAATAATTCACCTCACTGACCTTTTCCAGCACTCAGTAAGGCCCAGTCCACTTGTCCTGAAGGGCACTGGGTTTGACAGGCTCCATAATTCACACCCACTGGCCTGGAGAATAGACTGTCACTGTGGCTTTCTGGTCGTGCCAGAACTTCATCAGCTCCTGAGTGGCCTTTAGATTCCTTGTTGACTGTTCCATGTACTTTGCCATTCTAGACTGAAGGCTGAGTACAGAGTCCACCAATCTCGTGACGAGGATGAGGGTTTGCT
Organism: Ambystoma mexicanum; assembly: GCF_040938575.1. NCBI lineage: Eukaryota > Metazoa > Chordata > Amphibia > Caudata > Ambystomatidae > Ambystoma > Ambystoma mexicanum. Next base: position 511,688,991 of record NC_090929.1, on the reverse strand, counting down.
TTCCCATCCCTCCTTTACTAGAATGAGGGGACCTCGTACAGGGTGTCCAAACAGAAGCTCAATCCCTACTCCGTCTGTGTCACCTCCCTGTATGCGAAAAGAAGGCACAGCAGGAGAATATATCATTTTCTCCTCAGGTACTCTTCCAAGCCACCTATCATGCCTTTTAGGGTCTTGTTGAACCACTCAACAAGCCCATTGGTTTGTGGATGAAAGGAGGAAGAGAACCGGTAGGTGACTCCACATTCTTCCCACATAGCCTTCATATTTGCTGATATGAATTTTGATCCCTTGTCAGAAACGACTTCCTTGAGGAATCCAACACGGGAGAGTATCCCAATCAGAGCCTTCACAACCACAGGGGCTTTGATGCTCCTCAGAGGGACAGCCTCAGGTATCTTGTGGCGTGGTCCACCACCACCAAGATATATCTGTTCCCTGAGCTGGTTTGAGGATCCAAAGGACCCACAATATCCATGCTTATTCTCTCAAAAGGCTCCCCGACCACGGGTAGTGGAATTAAGGGTGCCTTTGTGACACCACCTGGCTTACCAGAAGCTTGACACCTCGGGCAGGACCAGACAAATTCCTTAACTTTTACGCGGAACTGCTGCCAGTAAAAGTGCACAAACAACCGGTCTGATGTCTTAGTCACCCCCAAGTGACCCGCTAAAGGAATCTGTTGAGCCAAATCCAAAAGAAACTTCCTGTGGCATTGGGGAATCACCAACCTTCTGGTGCCCTCACCCTCTGAGTCTTTTTGGTTCACTGTACAGGAGTCCATCCTCCCAGTACACTTTGAACAGTCCAGGGGCCTCGCCCCTAGCCTGCTCCTCCGCCTGCTTCCGCAGACCCGCCAGAGTGGGACACTCTGTCTTGGCTGTATAGATGTCAGTCTGGTCTGGGCCCCCAGCTGATGCGAACTCATCCAGCTTGGGCAGCCCCTTCAGATCTGCGCCCACCTGCTCCTCCACCTCAGGTTCCTGCACTGCGCCAGGCAACTCTGAAGTCACAGAGTCCCCTGCTACCAAAGTAGGGTCCTCAGTAGCTACTGGCCCCTCTCCCACAAAAGTAGGTGACTTAGTAATCTATGGAACTGAACTAGGGGCTACTGGCCACACCAGTCCTTCCAACAAGTGCTCTGGAAGCACTCAAGACCCTATCGCTCTCAGACTGTTCAATCTGGTGTTTTCTTTGGCCCTCGATTGTGTAGCCGCTGTAACTAATTCAGGATCAAGAAGATCATTACCCAACAGACATGGGACAGGGATGGAGTATTTCACCGCTACACGGTGTTGGGTCGTTTCACCTCGCCAGCTGAACTCTACAATCGCCAAGGGGCACTTACACTTAACATCAAATCCACTTACGCACAAATCAGGCCCAGTTATATACTGGCCTGGCTGTACCCACTGCCGGGTGACAGCAGTGACGCTACCCACAGTGTCTCGGACCGCAGGAGTTTTGTGTCCATTGATGTACACGTGCTACAGATAGAGTTGAGTATTATTAGGAAGTAGGGTATTTTCTGGGGATCCGGTACCGTTTCCACTCAGTTTAACCAATCCATATTCGGCCACTCCCTGGCCTAGTGGGAAATCCTCCTTTGAGAGGCCCACACTATTGATGGCCTCTTCCATGAGTCCAACATTCACTATGGTTCACTATGGTTTGCTTGGGTAAGCCCTTGCAAGCAGGATCCCCTTTCCTATGGCCCAGCTCCTTACACACAAAACAACCTTTGGGTGATGAGAACTCAGGTGTCCCAGTGTTAGGATGAACTAAACTTTGGGGGTTTCCTTTCGTTCTTTTGGGGACCTGACTTCGAAGAGGATTGGGTTGGACGTTTGTCCTTCCCATCCTTGTTTACTTTTTTGTCTGCCGATTTCTCTTCCGGTTTGGGTGTGCCGCCTGAGCCTTTTTCAGGATCGAGTACTCGCAAACCTGCCTGCAACCTTTGCAAGCTCCCTAGGGTCTGTGATAGTCTTGTCCACAAGATGCTGGTGTAGCTCAATCTCACAATTTTCACATGCAAACAAATTGTACATCCCTTTAAATGTGTCAACTTTGTTACCAGTCACCCACCCACTCAGACATTTCAACGACAAGTGTGTGAACAGTTCAAATGTCTGCCCACTTTTCTTTCCAAGCTCTCTGAAGCTCTTGAGATACTGTTCTGGGGTTTACAGAACTTCCTGAGGAGGGCTGCATTCATGTTCTCATAAACTGGCCTTTCCTCAGGAGTTAACTGAAGAATTGCATCTGTCCCTGGTGTCCATAAGCGACTCATCAGGGCTGAACCCTACAGTACCTCATCCACCTCCTGCCCCTGGACTGCCAGCTTGAGCGCTTCAAACCATTCAAAAATATTCTTCCCCACCTCATAAGCCTGTACTAAATCTTTGGGGATGTGTCTTGGGGGCTTATCCTGGGCACTCTGGTTTGAGCCACTACTGCTGTTGTCGCTAGCGGTGGACCTGTTGGCCTCTTTCTGCTCTTCAAGCGCCAGCTTGCGCATTTCTATGGTGACCTTGTCCCACTGTTTCTGTTCCTCTAGCGCTAGTCTCCTCTCATCAAGCAGGAGCTTTCTAGCCGCTACCTAATGAACAATTACTGGGCCAATTAGAGACTGCTCTGAGGCCTGGGACATGCGGGATGCCACACTAGCCCCTGTCCCCACTAGCACTCTCGGGTGTTGAGAAACCACACTTGCCCCCCGGCGGGATGATTGGCATGAAACACTTCTCATGCGGTCATGCTCATCATTCACCTCCTCCGGAAGTTCTTGTCTGTTCGGGTGCACGGGGCCTAGCCCGTACCATGAGCTCTTCTCCCCAACTGCTGTCGCTTCTACCCAAGCTTTGTGGCTGGTCAGCAACTCAGGTTTCCCCTCTCTTGACATAAGACACACAGGACATCCTTAGTAGTGGATTTAATAGTCCCCATGTCAAGCTCCATGACTATTACTAATACCTAACAGTGACTACATTTTGTCTGCAACAGTACTTTTATCATTGGGTGACTAAGCAAGGCTCCAACTGATCTGACCGCTTGCCACCAATGTGACGAATCAACTTCCGGGGCACCAGTGGTCCAGGGATTAATATCGGTTTATAAACCACTTACAACGCCACACCTCTAGTACACCAGGAGGGATCTGAACAGATTGGAATACAAGTGAATTATAAGACCTGCTTGTCCAATTTTTGTAAAGTGGATGGAACAGAAGGCTTATTGTCGCAAGGTCATGGATTGTTGGTTAGTTGCAACACAGCGAAAATACAATTATTACTCAATGATAAAAGGCACTGTCCAGTCAAGGTTGTATGAAAATATCTACTTTATTATTACTACAACAGGCAATTCTAGCACATTTCAAAATACAGCTCACCCTGTAAAGGAACACAGAGGACAGACAGTATCACGAAGGAAAGGGATTCACTCTGGAGAGGGTAGTTGGTAAAGTAATCAGTCTTACTGTTCAAGGTTATATGGTTTCAGCACCAAGGGGGAAAAGGGTTGCAACTGTCTCTAGGGGCCTTCAGTGAAGGACCAGGGGGGGGGGAGGGCAGAACCACAATGTACATGGTGCTGAAGAGGTTCTTGGTGCTCGACAGCATCGAGGCGGTGCCAGGGCCCTTTGCAGCCCTAGAGACAGAGTTAGTGGCAGGAGACAGCTGCGGGTATCAGGCTGCAGGCAGTTCGGCAGGTGAGGCTGGATGGACATCTGCTGGCTGTCCAGCGTGGTGGCTTGGGGCCAAGAATCATTGTCTCTGTGCTGGTTGGCAGATCTGGAATGCTGGTCGAGGCATCTCGGAAAGCTCTGGTGACTGCGGCGTGACAACAGTCAATGGGCAGCCGGATGCAGTACGAGGACTCGACTGTCTCAAAAATGTCCTTAAAAGATTACGCTGGATGATGCTTGTGTGGAACTCCTCTTAGCTTCTTCGCAGGGCTTGTATCATCCTTTCAAGGCAGACGGCCCAAAGCTCAGGAGAGTGATTGCAGTGTTAGGGATAACTCCCAGGCAAGCAGGGCGGGTTGCTAGGAGTTGATGGACATCGAACTCATGGAAGGCGGCACTCTTTCCCAATCCCAAAAGGAGCGCAAACCCAGACAAGTAGCAAGTTCAACTGAGGTTTATTACAACCACAGGGATCAAGCACGAGGAGGCAAATCCAGGCACAGCTCAAAGAACTCTGGCTCGCAGGCCAGTTTTCACAGTAAGTAACATCACAGAAGCATTGTTCGCCTGGCCTTTCTCCAAAAACCTATCTCCATTCTGGATAGGCTGCTGAGTGGTAGTTTCCTTATAGAAGGAACTATAGAAGTTAATAGATTGGCCAGAACCAAGTCAGATGTCAGGCCTGGACCTTCCCCAAAAATTGTTACTTACTAAATGTTACAGTATGTGGACCCACTGATTGGTTGGTGGCCTTGGCTACCCACCCCCTAGGGCCCTAAATTGTGCATTGCTAAGACCTGAGCTCCCAGGCCTGGGACAAAATCAATTCCCAGTTCTGACTGCTCCTGTTCGTGGTGCTGTGCAACTATGTGTCTGCATTGTAACTGTGTGTAGACCATTGTCGCCGTACGGGTGCTTCTTTCCCATCGCGCAACTGTAGCTTTCATGTAACAATTTTGTTGCAATCACTGTTTGGTCCGTCAGACGGCTGTGCTTCTCAGCCACCAGGTCTTGGCTCGCTCTCAGCTCAGCTGGGTCACTTGCCCAGAGACCGTGCTCATGGGTCTTGGAGCTCTGAATTATTCTGAATTTAAGGAGTATTAAGCTTCCCCACTGCCGGTGTTACTTCAGTTCAGGATAAATAATGTCACTTTGCAACAGTGCAACCTTGGCAGTGGCCTCGTTCCCCACCGCGGCACTTCTGTTTGCACAGCATTCAGCAGGCTTCAGGTTTTCTGAGACATTCATCGCCTACTATGATTAGTTGCATGTAAGCATCAGCCTGTAATATGATCTTCTTGCTTCTGTCGTTTCTACGGTGCTGCGATAAGCTAGTGCAAAATGATAAATGTGCACACAGTATGTAAATGTCACTGTTTTCTACCTCATAGAACTGTACGCATGTGGTCTTTGTGTATTTGGGGGTGTGTATGTGTGTGTTCTGGATGTGCGGATGGCATGTGTGCTTCATGTCTGACGCAACTAGGTTGAGTAGTCTCTAACGACTCTGTCCATGAAGCTGTTTCCGGTTCCGTCTCGTGACTCTTCATCGACTCTGGGTAATGTTCGTACTGCTCCGGGGTTGTAAAGACGGCTGAGAGGATACTTCTCATGATACCTGTTCATCGTGGGTGCAGTGGGGGTTGGAGTGACTTTGTGCAATCAACGGCCATATTGTCTTTGGTTCTTCTTTTGGTTGGGGTGTCTCGCGGGATGGGGGATTAGTTCAATCTCCACTCTTCAGCAGGCAACGGCCTTGTCCTTTGTCCAAGAACGCTCTGGTGCTTCCCACCTAGGAAGCCTGCTGTCAGCTCCTTGCAGGCAGTGCTTTAAGTGGGCCGGGGCCTTCCGGGGCCAGGCCCTAGCAGTCTCCAAAAAGTGGGGCTGAGCCGGGGCCCTGCCAGGGCCCCCCGACCTCATCAGGCCATGGCAGGACGCATTATCCCACCACTTTAACGTCAGGCAAGCTTACAGAAGTGCCAGCCAGGCACACCGTTACTGTGCCTGGCTGGCACTTCCGTCAGTCACTGTAACTTTCTCTGATGACCCCTTATCTGAGGGGCCATCAGAGGAAGCTAGAGTCCCTTAGTTTTCCCTCGCCAGGTCACTGACCCTCAGCGAACCCGCGGGCTCCATGATCTAATATGCAGATTAGATCACAGAGCCCGCGGGTTCGCCGAGGGTGAAAGACGCCTCGGGGTCTGTGATCTCTGCTATGAGCAGAGATCACTGAGCCCGAGGAGCCTTTCTCCTTTGGCAGGGCTTTATAAAAGATGCCTTCAACTGTGTACGTTTAAGCCATCTTTTATAAACGTAGAAATATTTCTATGTTTATAACAGACTGCTTGAATCGTACACAATTCAAGGCATCTTTTATAAAGCTTTGTCGACGGACAAAGCCACTGTGGGTTTTGTCCGTCCTCAACGCTTTATAAAAGATGCCTACGTTTCAAGCCGTCTTTTATAAACATAGACATATGTTACAAATGTCTATGTTTATAAAAGGCAGCTTGAAAAGTACACAGACCATAGTAAGGTAAGCACACAAGTGTGCGTAACTTACTATGGTTTGTGCACTTACAAGCCACCTTTTATAAACATAGAAATATGTAACATTGCTATGTATATAAAAGAAGGCTTGAAAAGTCACAAACCATAGTAGTACGCAAACAAATATATAAATGCTCAAATACATTTATATATTTGTTTGCGCACCTTACAATGATTTGTGCACTTTTAGGCCACGCCCACAATGGAAGCCACGCCCCCAAACGAGGGCACCCCCTCAATTTCTTACCCCACTTAAAGCACTGCTTGCAGGGAATGCTGTGTGCTGACATGGTACCAGTTCTGGAGCTGCTGGACGTGTCCTCTGAGTCCATTATCTCCCTCTGTTCCCTGGGAGATGTTTAGGGGAGGGATTGTGCTTCCCTCTTGGAACTACTGTCCTTCCTTCACTGGCGGAAGATGCAAGGTTGACTGTACCTTCAGCCCGGGTCCAAACCAAGCATCCTTGAACTATTGCGATTCATTACTTTACCGACTACCCCATCTAGGGTGCATCCCCCAGAGTTGATTTCTTTGCTTTTTTTGTGAACATCCAAATTAGACAGCGACTACCCTCAGTGCTTTCAGAATTATGTTCCCTCGTTTCCTTTTCCAAAGAAAGACATTTTTAGGAAAATTAGCTTAGTGGGTTAAGCACTCGCTTCAGAGATTTGTGCAACCTACACTCACAGGTTAAAATACCGTTTGGGATGCCTCAGATGTTAATTCTATGGGGGGTGGTAAATTCAGTAATATTAAATTAGTATGCAGCAGGAAGTCCACGGGGGTGGACTGGGAACCAAAAGAGGCCATGGACATTATTTTTAAAGTGACCCCATATTACACATTTTCAGCAACCCCAAACCTTTTCCTATGAGAACGTTTGGAACTAAAATTGGTCCACACAAAAGAGGCCCAGGGTGCAGAGGCCTATTGGGAAATGTCCAGAGTTCCCTATAGGCCAGTCCCACTATGGAAGCCCATATCAGGCACAGACATTAAATGCAATTTTGTGTGTAATGTAATTAGCTGGTAGGGTAGTTTAAATAGTTAATGCACCTGCTGCCAAAATCTGTGTACAACCCACAATTCACAGATTGCAACATCGACCTCGCTGACTCCGTCCTTCTGAATTTAAGAATTTTTGTCTTGGGAAAATAGTAGCAGATGCTGTTTATATATACGCTATGAAGTATTTGGTAGTAAGCGCTATGTAAAAAAAGAAAACTAGTTATTAATGACAATTTAATCGGGGCTCAATTTATAACAAACAGCGAGGCAGACTCCCCGCCCCACTGCCCCGTCTTTCCGCCACCCTGCACAAGTCCCTGAGGCAAGTTCTTGCGTTTAAGTCACATTTCATGCATTAAGTGGGGGAGTGCGGGGGAAGCGGGCGAGATGGGAATGCATAAACACTTGGCAGTTCATTTATTTCTGGAGGGTATTTGCAGAAATCTCACAGCTTGGTAGCTGATGTGTCTGCAGAACGGGAGGGGGTGGTAGGTTGCTAGCAACACACGCCGTCGAAGAGCGACCAAGATGTTCTAGAAGGGCATCAGGCCTAAAGGGAAATTGGGAATATTTCATCAAGGCTGAAAGAAGGAGTTGGGGCAGGGGGAGTCGGACGTCAAGAAATGCCTCGAATGGCCAGCGGATGTCGCTGCAGCATCAATGCCTGTGCACCTTGCAGAACGTACAGCGGCCACTAGGTGTCTCTGCTTCTCCGGTGTCTGCAGGGCCATCTTAGTCCTAGTAGCAAGTGCCATACCGTGACTGGCCACTGGGAAGCACTGATGTCGACAGAGCCCAAAGGCGCTGCAGAAATTGAGATTTCCTCTTTACAGTCTTGCGTGTCAGAGAGTCATTCATACGCCCTTCACGTGTCAGGCCTTTTACATGCCACTATCAGACACACTTTAACTGTCAGTAGTTATTTTTTTTTGTGCGCGCAGAGATCTAAAATCAGAGACTTCCCTAAAAATCTGGCTTTCACCACCATAAGCACTGTTTTGCTTCAAGACACAGCTGGCGCCTCTCGGGTGAGTTTCCAGAGAAAATAAACACTGTAAACCATTTTAAAGAACTGGCAATTACAAGTAAAACGCTGTACTTCGAAGAGGGTGTTTAGTCACCAGCCCTTGAGGATGTGTCACTGGCGAAACATTCTCTCTTCCTCCCCTCAAAATGACTGGTTAGTGACTCGAGTTTTGATTAAAGGTCACTGTGCCTCCCACCACCCCTTTCCCTCCAAGTCCCCGTTACGTTTTACCTCCTTCTGTTTCTCAGATGTCTTTTTTTCTTTATTCAGCTGGAAATACGAATAAACAGCATCTGTGATCTGTCCCTTCAAACCGAATTGATTGTCGAACAGTGATGACATCATAAGGTAAGAAAGGTCAGCTGCTTACACTCAGGGTTGTTTAATGTTTAAAGAAGTTACAGCAACCTATCATCTGGGTAACAGGAGGTCTGACTTCACATCCTGTCATATTATTGGGGTCAAAGGATGTGTGTTCTCCGTTGAAATTGTGCCACTGTGAAAGATGTACTAAAAGTCCAAACCTTCGGTGTGGGTTTGGGTGGGTGAAGAGTTGCAAAAAAATGACCAAGTATGAAGAAGGCACATCGAAAACAGGCTGTCAGTGAAGTGTGCATGGATATGTGTTTATAAAGCGTATGATTGCAGACAGGCATCATGGGCCTAGCTGAAGGAAAACAGAGAAAAGGCAGTAGGAATCAGCTAGGGAAGGGAAAAGTCTTAAGCTTGCAATGAAAGGCCAGGAAGTTCCACAGGAAGCAAATGGCAAAGGGAAGACTATTCCAGAGCTGAGGCCCAAGCGGTGTGAAGGACCAACCTCCCTAGCGAAATTGATGAGAACGAGGAACATCCAGAAGGAACTGATTCGAAGAGTAGAGTTATCAGTTCAACTAACAGAACTTCAACCTGGATCTGAGAAAAGTGGACACAAGTTATGAGTGGCCAAATAAACCAGGCATAGGACCTTCAAATTGATCTTTTTCTGAACCAGCAGCCCAAAGAGGCTTGGCCAGAAGTGGTTTAGAGGAGACTCAATGAGGATCCTCCAAAGCCAGTTGTGCTGCGGCACTCTAGATTATCTATAACGAGCGAACAAGACATTTGGGTAGTCCTAAATATAACATCTTGCCTAGACAAGTGTGGCCGAAACCAGCGCAGAGACAGCTGTAGCTCTAATGTCTGTGGAAAGCACAGAAGCAGTTTTTTGAAGATCCCTAAAGAAAACACAACAGGTACTAATAACTGGTCCGATTGGAGATCTTGGAGGAAGATACTGGTCGAAGCGAAAGACAAGAATGTGAGATTTGGGAATATGACTTGGGGTTCATTTCGGTGGGCCAGAAGTGAGAGCCCCAGAGTGTGTGGGTCACCCCCCACACTATCATGACCTCTGTTTTGTCAGTGTTGATCTTCTGCCAGTGGCTCACCACTCAACAATCCATACATGAAGGCAGCCAGAAAAATTTGTACCAAGCAGACCTGGATCTGAGTGCAATAAGCATAAAAGTAATAAACACTTGTGTATAGGCGCGTTATAAATGCCATAACATATCATATCAATAATAAAAGCTGTGGTTGCGGACGAGTTCAGCCAAAGGGTGAAGATAAACATTGAGCAAAAGGGGCGAAAGCATAGAAACCGGGGGACATAGCTCGGGAGGATAGCTCAGGGGCAACGTGCTCGCCTTGGAAGCAAAACTACACAGAGCAACACAGGTTCGATCCCCGGGTCCGCGCTTAGAAACCTCTGGTTATTAAGCACGTTATAAATAACCAATTACCATAGTTACAATGGTTACATCATGAAAAAGAGGGACAACAGATGAGGAGAAAGGAACAAAAGCAACTAACAGAGTCAGTCCCTGTTCAAAGGAGTAGATCTAGTTAAATGTCATGCGCGTAATTTGTGCGAAGGTGGTCAGTACAGTTTTGTCTGACAATGGCCTGGCATGGAGGTCTGACAGAAAGAGCCTGTGAATAAATGCCATCTGTGCAGGTGTGCCAGCCCAAGCCTTTTTTATTTTTACTGTGTAAAATGAAGCTATTTTTCCTTTCTCCAAAAGTGAGCTCTGCTAACCAGGCCCCACTTTAAGAATGCGCCATGCTAAAAAAAAGGATAGTAAACGTGTTCTCTCTCAGCTGGACCCTGATGACTGACAAACAAGCAACTTCCATGTTGTTTTCCTACTTTGCAGCCCAGAGTAACATGTATTTTGCTGACACAAGTCCAACATCCATGGGCTGCCTTTCTCAGCAAGCACCCGTAATGGAAATAATAAATAGATGTCTATTCAGAATTCCTGCTGGCAGTTTGGCTAAATATAAATATAAAGCTATATCTGGTTTGGTATAGGAGCCTAAGAGGAAATAACATTATACCTTGCCAAAAACCATATGATGCAATGTTATTATCAACTGGTTTCCTGTGCCTCCTACATTTGACAGAGCTTTTGTGTATTACTAACTGGGACTTGGAATCAGACACATATTGTTGCTGGGCCCAGCTCTGAGGGCTTTGTTCTATGCTGATGAAAAGGCTTGACACTTTCGGAGAGGAGCAGGGCATACCCCCAGGAGGGAGGATGGCGGTCAGTGCTCCGTAGGCAAGCTCTCTGAGCCCAATGGGCAAATCACACCAGGGGCATAATTACTGAAGTGTGTTTGATCAAGAAAACATTGGAGTGGATGGAGTACAGGCAAGGTTAAGAGGGGATCTGCATGCAGAGGAAGGGTCCCTCCATCTTGGTTATGGTAAGGCCCCGCTCCTTCCTGTGCCCCCTTCCATCATCCCGCAGACAAGGCAATCTGGGAGCTGACATCAGAAGACAAAAACTCTTTATACAAAAGCTGAGATTGGCCCCTTACATAAGGCTTGAAATGGACTAATCCATTGTGGCAAATGACTATATAAAGGAGTGAGACTCCCCCACAGTTGAATCATCTTTGGATTCAAGATGACGAACGATTTCACACGAACCTTATTGGTGTATGAACCTGCCCAAAGTCCACTGCCATTTAGGTGAAGAAAATGATTTCCAAGTCAGCAGAAAGACCCTCCCCAGCCACGTTAGGGGAATATTTGGAGTGACCTGCTGTTGGACAAGGCTTGCCTGCTGCTGAATCACTGCTACCCTGGACTCAACCAACTGGAAATAACACACCTACAAGTGATAACTGAGTTACCACTGCATTTCCGCTGCATTAGTGCACCACCAAACTATGGGTTTGGAGGTAAGGTGAAGGAAAAACCTCCAGCTCAGTGCTGGAGGTAATTCTGCCATTTTACTGCCAAAAAAACTGCAATTTTGGCAGAATTACGGTTGGTGGTAATTCCTCCAAAATCCCCATAGAGTCCATAAATGGGGACTAACACGACCATAATGCCACCTGTAATTGGTGGCATTTCCGCCAGACCAAGTGGCACTAACAGTAAATCCGCTTGGTGGTATTCAGTGGGTTTACACCGAGATACTGCCAAAGTTGTAATCAGGCCCATAGTCTTAAACTGCGCACATTAGTCTAGGATGGTTTAGAGAAGTAACTTGTCAGGCATACTGAAGTCAATAAGCCACTGTGATAGTGTACTTCCATTAATCGTGCAATGCTCGCTTGAGCTCCTATTTGAAGGCAGCATCGTGTTGGGTAATACCCAGAGGTTTCTAAGCACGGACCGGGGATCGAACCTGTGTTGTTCCATGTCATCTTGCTTTCAAGGCGGGCACGTTGCCCCTGAGCTATCCTCCCGTGACAAGGGGGCTGAGAAGCATAGAGACAGTCAGCTGTTCATTCTACAGGACACATGTCTTGCCCCTCCTCTTGAGTCCCACCTCTTCCAATTGTTCTTTTTCTAGCCTTCTCTTGGGTTTGGTTGGGCAATACAGAGAAGTTTTATGTGATCTTCTGTTACACAGGGCACTAATAACGTTAGGATCAAGTCAGTATTCTAAACATGTCCACTGTCCATTTGTGGCTAATGCTGAAACTCTTGCTATGCTATTTCTTTACTGTTGACATCAGATCTTCTGACTTCAGCGTTGTATGTGAATGTATTCTTCTATAGGAAGTATGTCATACGTTCAGTAATAAAATAGTTAATTTAATAAGAACTCTCCATGTCACAGTCATTTAGCGTGCTTGGTCGCCGAAGGCCTTTCATTAGATGAATTTAGGCACTCTGCTGCCTCCTGTGGCAGAGGAAAAGTACAGCACCTTCTGACTACTTTTGGACAGTGAGAAAGTGCTGCGTTTTGAGGGAGGGTATGTCCGGACAGTTTGAGTGACAGTTGTTGTGGTCATGCAACATGCCACGCAGGTGCATGCTGCTCTGTTCTCACCGGCTGCAGTAACTGTCAGTGTGGAACCTCAGAAAGTTTCACACATGCATGCTCTGAACATTCCACAGCTGATGATGCGATTACCCCAAGCCTTCTCCCTCCCTCAAATCATCCCATAACAAAGTATTTCAACTTTAACCGGCACTGTCGCAGAGGTCCTCCTACGCCACTGGGGCCGATTCACCCTGACCATATGGTCCCTGCAAAGACTCAGATCTGTGCCAGTGTGGTATGTAGAGTTGGTATCGAGGGTTGCACCACCAGCCGGTGTGGCTGATGATGCTGGCTCAATGACTTGTCGGACTCTGCAGGTAATCCTCAACCCTGACGTTGTCTTTCGTGACACTTAATGTGCTGCCCTTGGCCCCACTTGCTGCCATCGTCCAAAATTACCTCTGAGCCCAGGACTGTACACACTCTCCTCCTGGAGCAAGGTGGGGGAACCCCTCTTACCCATAATGGGGTCCTTTACCCTGACTCGGTTAATGAGTTTGACACAGACCAGCTTCCTCTCATCTTCCGGACAATCCTCTGAATTTCTCAAGCGGTCACATCTATACACTCATGAAGGTGCAGACACGCCCAGTCACTTAGGAGCTAACTCACAGACAGGCTTTCGTTAATCTAAAAAGATACAAGTACGGCCAGGAAAGATGTCTGCTGCCACCAAGAACTCTGACAAAAACAGCATGAGCAATAGCTTTTAAGGATACATAGCGTCACAACTGATGTAAATCGCATAGCTTACAAATCCAGGTAGCTGGTTGGTGTGACCCTATACACATATAGCCTGATCGATACGAGATGCCAGGCGATTGGTCCCAGCATCTTCTGTACGTCTTCTTCCATGTGGGGATCCTCTTCTGTCGTCATTCAATACAAAAACAGTAATTTGCAATTATTGACACAGACCATAATTTCACAACTCTACAGTGCACCTCGTACCAAGGACATGAGCGAGGTGGCTACTTTTGAGGCTGCAGTAACTTTTCAGAACTACGTGTACCCCTGCTCCTTTCCCAGACATGTTGGCGCCTCCAAATCTTACCCATCGGCGGCATACATTTGTTACCTTCTCCCCTGACACTTTGCAGCATAAATCAAACAGACCAATAATGAGGGCAGGCTGCCCCTATTGTCTGGTGCGGGCGGGGGGGGGGGTGTGTGTGTGTGTGTCTCAACTGCCTCATCCTAAATCACCTAGGGGCCTGGGACTTTCGCCCCTGCTTCCCAACAGTATTGAGAAATTCTAGAATTATTTGTGGTGAAGGAGGTTGTGGCTGTCACAGATTATACGCCATTACTGTCGATATTCAATAGAAAAGGTTTGGAAGGCATATAGCGAAGAATTGTATGGTGGATAACTGGACTGCAAGGATTGGATTTTGAGGGAGAATACACCAAAGGGGAGCTCAATATGGTGGTATATGCCTTTTCCAGGAACGCCATCGAAGAGGTATTCGACATTGGGGAAAGACTAGGGCAGGTTGTGGGTGATAAATAAGGTGAGACATTTCCGAAGAGAAAGTGATAACTAAATAAAATGGGATTGATTACTGTGCCAGGGATGAGATATATAGAAGAGTAATGGAATTTGTGCAAAACAGTTGGCCACGTGATGAAATTCCTGAAGGATACAAGGCGTGAGAAGGGCATGCTAGTCAGAGGACAGTGATTGGTGGTGCCAGAGGGGATGGAAGATATGGTCATGGGAATTGCTCATGAAGGATATTTATGAATTTCCAATGCAAAGGTTTAATAAGACAGGATTACTGGTGACGAGGGATGGCCGGAGATGAGGAGGCGTTATTGAAGGAGTATGAATGATTTCGGAATAGCAACAAGGTTTTGTGTCCAAGGGTGCCACCGATGGTGTGCTGGAAGTGCCCATTGTGGTGTGGGATGTCGTAGCTGTTGACATTTTGGGTCCATTGGTGGTGAGAGGGGCTCATGGGAGTTATGTGATTGTCGCAATAGATATGTTGTCAAAGTGCTCTGAAGCGTGTGTGGTGAGGGAGTTTAGCACACATAGGGTGATACCGTTTTGGGAATCCATATTCTATAGTGAAGGCTTTCCAAGGAATATTTTATTGGATAATAGGCTGCAGTTTGTGGTAAGGGAGATAGAAGAGTTATTGCGAGAGAAGGGGATGCAGCGTATGACAAAGGCGTTGAATAACCCAAAAAGGAGTGCCACAGTTGAAAGATTTAATAGAACTCTCATGGACGCTGTTTGAATAGCAATGGACACTGGAGGGGATTGGGTGCTGTAATTGAAAGGGGTTTTCAATATAGGTTAGCACTGCATCACACCACTGGCGTGTCACCTTTTGAGGTACTTCACAGAAGGAAACCTAACACAAGGTTAAATCCGGGATGGGTAAAGAGAAACAAAGTGTGGTGGTTGGAGAAGATGGAGCGGTGAAGAGGAGAATTATGATAAGCCAGCAAAAGGTTAAGGAGAGGTATGACAGAATGAATTGTGCATGCAAGGTGAGCATGCATAACGGGCCGATGGTGAAGATACAATTAGGTAGACTTGCGAGCAAAGGAAGTTCTATGTTTTCAAAACCATGTTTGGTCGAGGAAGATTCAGAAGGTTCTGTGAGATAAAAAAATGGAGAGATTTGTTTGGAACAAAGAAAGGGTGGTGCTGCTCACAACAGGTTGTGAAAGGGCGTCTGTGCTTGCGAAATGCTGTGAATGATTTCTGATGGTGTGTGTGAAGGGGTGTGTGTGTGTGTGTGTGGTAAGGGAAGGAGGTGTGCTGTAGAGGGGTAGATGGGTGTCAGCCGGAGTGGAACATGTAACATGAATGAGTTCCAGAATCAAAGGAAGAAGGAGAGTGCTTGGCTTTGAGAAGGAGAGGTTGGAACAAGCAGGGAGCAGGGAACCAGGACTGCCTGTAGGTGAAACTTAACAGACAATAAATGAGTTTGTCATTTTACTGGATTCTCCTTGTGTCTGTGCCATGAAGACATAATATAGTGCAGTGGGCCCGACCATGACTTTCAATAGGGTTTTTTGCATCCAGGTGTGAGACTCTGGTCAACTGCAGGGTGTCCTTCACTATCCTGTTCAACATTTCGTTGAGGCCATTATGCCTCGAGCAGTATAGGGCTATAGTTCCACGATCGACAACTGCTATTGTCAGGAAATCAGTAAGAATGCTTGACCTGAACTGGACACATGTATACATCACTCAATTGGCAGGGAGCCCTTCCATGTTTAATACCTTTCCGAGAAACCAATGACGGTGTTGGCAGTGCCGTCTTTGGCCCAACCCACCATGGGCCACTTTGAATGTAGAGTTAGTACAAACATAAATCTAAAGTCTGGATCTGATCCCAATGTAGGTTGAAAGATATTGTAGGCCAAGTTCACTCATGGGGAGTCCGAGATCTGTACCGGGAATAGGTGAGGGTTCTGACTAGCATGAGATTTGTCGCTCTGTGTGCATTTCACCGCCTCTTTCACTTGTGCATCCATGCTCGGCTGTCAATACCACTTGCAGATGCAGCGATTCATCATGGTCCGGGTTACTAAGTGACGCATGCGTGCTACCTCAATGATGAGAGGACGAACCAATTTGGGAGGGACTGTTTTCCCTCCTCTGAACAGCAACTCACCCACCACCCACAGGTCATTGTGTCCACTGACTAGTCAGTGGAACTGGTCACTGAAATCATTATCTTGACAGGGCCATCCAGTGGCCACAAATTGACCATTTGTCACTCCACATCGTTGGACACTTCCCGCAGCAATGAGGCCTGTCCAAGGCAGCGCCCATGGCTACCTGGGCTATTGTTGTCCATAAACCTTCCTCTGCCTTGCCTGCTTTGGTCTGCAGGGGAAGCAAGGCCAGGCAATCTGCTGTCTCGTTCTTGGGGCCCAGGACATAGATTATTTTGAAACTGTATTCCTGTAAAAAATAGGGCGCACCTGCTGATCAAGGTGGAAACAGATTTGTCCTCCCAGATTGATAGAAAGTGTATGCCCCATGTGAATCATTTGAAGTGTTTGATCACCCATCGGCAGACAGGTGCCCCTTTCTTGATGGTAGAGTAATTCTTTTTGGTGTCCCATGAGCGGCAGGACATGAGAGCCACCATTACTTTCTGGCCTTGGCAACACTGGGTTAGAGCAGCCCCTTGGCCTACATTGCTTGTGCTGGTGGTCAACATGATTTAGGCACGTTGGTTGAACATTCCCAATGTGGGAACACGTACATTGTCATTTTTTATCCGGCTGAAGACCTCCTCATGCCTCTCTGACCACATAAACGTTTCTTGCTTTTTCAATTTTCAACAGATCTCTTAGAGGTGCGCACTGCAACACAAAGTCCTTAATTACCTTTGGATAACGTTCGGCAAGGCCTTGAAAGGCACGTAACTTGTCCTTATCGTATGGCACGAGGGATGCATTCACATCTCAACTATGCTCACCTTCGGGTGGATGCCCTGTGCATTGAACACATGGCCAAGATTTGTTACCTCAGATAAACAGATTAGTCATTTGTCTTGTCTGATGGTTAGGCCAGAATCTTTTAAGGTGTCGAAGACCAGTGTGAGGGTGGTGTTGTGGTGAGGAATGTACTTGTCAATGATTAAAATAATGTCTTGGAAGCATTTGAAATGTGTGTGGCCTTTAAAGACCTCTTCACTGGTGCACTGAAATACTATGAATGCAGAGGCAAGGCCAAAAGGCAAGGGCTTAAATCTGAAAGTGCCATCAGGGGTTATGAAGTTGAGGTGCTTTGATTCCTCACATAACTCTATCTGGTTGCATGAGCTGGATAGGTCAAGGGCAGAAAAGAATTTGGCGCTCTTGAGGAGAGCCCTTATTTCTCTGATCCTGGAGTGTGGTTATGATTTAACAACATTTCTCTTGAACTCACTCTAGGTCTTTGCATATCCTAATGGAGCTGTTGGGTTTGTGTGTGCTGACTATTGGTGCCACCTACTCTGAGACCTCTATTCTTTCTATAATGTCATCAGAGCAGAGCTTATTCTGCTCGTCTCTCTATAGCCCTTGCAACATGAGGGGAAATGGCATCACTTTGTGGGTCACAGGGATTGTTTCCCTTTTGACAATTATTCTGTTTGAAGCCCTTA
This sequence comes from Ambystoma mexicanum, assembly GCF_040938575.1. Taxonomy (NCBI): domain Eukaryota; kingdom Metazoa; phylum Chordata; class Amphibia; order Caudata; family Ambystomatidae; genus Ambystoma; species Ambystoma mexicanum. The sequence goes on along the minus strand of NC_090929.1, from coordinate 511,671,273 downwards.
CGTTGTCCCAAGCAGGTATTTAACATTTGGATAGTGTGCCCGTTATGTCAGCATCTAACTGCATTTCAGGATCAGGGGCATTAGGGTCAATTGTGACACAGGGGGTTCCTTTCCCTGTGAGATACAATTTGCCCTGCAAACTTTTCCCCTTTACCTTGATTTTCACATATCAGAACACTATGATGTCAATCTTCACCCTCTCCCCTGGCATACATGTTAGGGTTTATGTTGGAGTTTGATCGTTCTCACCCTAACGTCGTACATATGGGTCAGCCATCATTTGTAACTTTGTCCCACTAATGTGCACTTCACACCGGGGTGGGGGGGCGGTCGGGGTTAACATTTTCCTCATACACGGTAGCAATGGCAAGGTCACTCACTTCACATATCTCACGAGCTAGACCTGTTCATCAACATACCCGATTACTCTGGGACAGCTGCAACAAACTTCTACTAAGTGGGCCATTTTTCCTTACTTATGGCATGTGATACCCCAGGAGGTGCAACTCGTCTTGGGGTACACATTCTCAAGGGCTTCAGCATGCAAAAAGGGCCTACTTTCTCTTGTCGGGCTGTGCTCTGTGCTGAGGCGACTCACAAAGTGTTTATTCGTTCTGTGTTCTTGGATTGGATTCTTGGAATGGATATAGCCTAGTGTTCGTGTCCCTGTTCACCACACTAGCACCCCCATCCCCACTTTTGCTGATGGCCCGGGTATATTCGTCAGACTGTTTCACCCTGCTTGTCATGCTAACAGCTTGCTCGAGGGTCAGGTCTTTAACCAGTTGTAGACTCTCTAGCAGTTTCTTATTGCTACAGCAGTGCACCACTTGATCCCTGATCAGCGCACCAAATGCGCATTCTTTGGCTAGGCCGCGCAGGGCAGCCCCATAAGATGGCATCTACTCATTGGGAAATTGGTTCCATAGGAAGACTAAGTGTCTCTCCAAGAAAATTATCTGCCTGGAGCTGAATTAGGCTTACAAAGCAAGGATAGTGGCCTTGAAAATCTCCTCGGTGCTACATGGCCGTCTCGGGCAGGCACAGGCAGGACTCTTCCTCGCCTAGCCAGTTCAATAGGATTACTTGTGGGCACTCCATGTCATAGTTCTTGCCGCAGTGTGTCTCGAAGAGTTTTTTCCAGTGCGGCCATGGTAAAGCATGTCTGCAGGTGGTGGGTTGGAAAGCGTGCTATGGCTGTATGGTGGAGTCTATGCAGGTACCATAAGCTAATACAAGAAGCTTACACAACAAGAAGTTAAAACAATATACTAAAATAAAAAGTGAATGCAACAGGTTAAAAAATTCAAAAATAATAAGCTAACATAACAACTAACTCTTTGCTGCTGCCTTGATGCGCACAGTTTATCGTATACTCCAATCTATGTGCCTTTGAATTTGTAGTGGGTGCAGGGGTTATTCTTTTTGTCCTTCACACACTTGTTCGCGCCTTTCTTACTGAAACCACCTTCTTTTGTTTGGGAGTGGTCGGCTGGCCTCTGGTGGTGCATTGGATTTTGGGGTACACTCCTTGTCTTTCGTAGGCCGGGGACATGAGCTGCTACATTTTTCACACAGGATTCTGGAGTGCGGCGCCCGTCCCTAGTTGCTAGGTTGCGCGCTCAATCTCTGTGACATAAGGCGGCACTCTGGATTCTGGGGCACATTGCCTTGTTCTTCATTGCTAGGTGGCTGCGCAAGCTGGGCCCAAGGCGAATTCCGGCCTGCCCCTGAATCCATATTGGTGGGTGCGGGGCCCACAACGAAATGCCGGGGCCACTCCACAGCAGAGTATCACATCACGGAACCCACCATGCCATAGGTTATCTGCTCACAGGAGGTGTGGCTTCATTGTTTCGGCCCAGGTGTAGTGGCCCTCTTTTGCTGTAGCAAGTGTGGGGGTACTTTCAAGGGTCACATGTCACCCATGTTGAAGTAAGGAAAGTGAGCCGGGCTGGAAATTAAGGTTGCTATGTTAAAAAGAGTGCCACGCAGTTGGGCAAGCTTCTCCGTCCTCACAGTAAGTGCTTGTGTGGAACCCCTTAGAGTGTCACACATGCATGCTCTACACATTCCACAGCTGGTCAAGAGGTTACCACAATTATCCTGGTTGTGGTTTTCTTCACACTGACACTAAGGGGAGGGTACGTGATTTATAGTGATAAGAGCAACTTAATTATTTCTCAAATCATGGGCACCCTACAAGTGTCCTGGTAAGAAATGGGGCCATCTTAGAATAGCTGGAAACATGCATTTCCTCGTTCCTGTGCAGGTGAACAGCCAACTATTGGCTTGTGCTGAACAGAGCAACTCTTTTACTGGGCCATGGCAAATTCAAAGCAATTAAGAGGTTGCTACATCTGTTTGTCCAACAGGCTCTAGCCACCTGTTCCACGTGGTTGCGAACAGAGTGGACTTCAATGTGCAGTATCACATTTCCTGGTTGTGACTGATGTTTGTGTTGCTCATGGTTTGGTGCAGTGGTAATTTGCGTAGTAATAATGCTGTGCATCAATGTCATAGAGAAAATATAACTTCGGCCGATATTACAGAAATGTGCATGAAAAGGTTATGTTGTCTGGAACCTATGAAAGGATGTATATGTAAAGTAAAGTTTGTAAAGTTGTATATGTAAAATAAACTAAGAAATGTACAATAAAAAATATATATAAATAAATACAGAAAATGGCCGCAGGTGTAGCGCGATTGTGCTTGGATTTTTTTGCCTTGGTGCAAAAATGCCTTCAAATAATAAGCACTGAGGCCGTTTTTAATCCAGCATAAATACCACGCAGAATTCCACTTGCACCAGTGCAGCGTTTCTGTAAATCGGCCCTTTATCTCTCAGTGTAACTCTTTGTGGCTCTACGCAATCTGTCAGTTCAGCAGAAAAAAACTAAAACGCAGGAATATTTAATTCAGCAGATGAACCATTGATGAGCACTTCCTGTTTGATTAAGAATATATATGTGCCAAGGGGGTTGTAATGCCCCCCTCTCCCCCATCGCCCGCTCAGCATCTGCTCGTGGCTACCCAGCGCGCATTCTCCATTGAAAACCCGCCAAAGGCTTTGACGGGAGAGAAAAACAAACTTATTTGTGCCTCCGGGCTACGAAAATTCTCAGAACAGAGACTTGCTGACGAAGGAGAAGGCAGACGACGCGTGTTGGTGGAGTACGATGGCCTAGATAGGAGCATCCAGGCCCCTCAAGGTGATGAAGACGATGAAGAAATATTATTTGAACAGCGCTCGATTGGCGGCGTCTGAAGTCTTTTGATATGAGAACACAAGAATCACTGCGCTGGTCGGCAGAGCTACACGCTGTTAGCTGTTTGAGTGTTTTATTGAACACTGACACCATGCCTTCCGGCCATAGCATCCGGGACTCTCCAATCAGAGCCAGCTTCTGGCAGTGGTAGTAAACAGAGCGAGCATCAGTCCACTGGGGGCAGTGCTCTGGCCCCAAGGCCCCTCAAAGCCAAAGCATCCAGTGTATGACATATTCAATTCGTGAGTACATGCGTAGCATTGTTGGCTCTCTCAGATGAAGGCGGATTTTTATTTGTAGGTTACAGGTGGAGTGCAGCTCTAGAGAACTGGCATGTTCGGTTCGTATGCCTGTGGCATTGTCCAGACTGCAACCCGCTATGGGGAGTAACAGTCTCCCCTGGAAATCATCAGCACACCCCAGCCCAGGGGTGTTGCTAGGTCTGGAAAAGATGCGGGGCTGCGCTAATGTCGCGACTGTCTGGACTCGGGGTAGCTAGCCTTTTGGTTGTAGTCCCTGAGATTCTATCCAGGGCTACAAACAAAAGACCCGGGGCTATAGCCCCTTACCCCCCCCAACCCCCCAGCAACGCCTCTTCACCAGCCCCTGTTTTGGGTACTGGCATGTTCGGTTCATTTGCCTGTGGCAATGTCGAGACTGCAACCCGCTAAGGGGGGTAACAGGCTCCCCTGGAAATCATCAGCACACACCAGCCCCTGTTTTGCAAACTGCCTTCAGTTGTTTTCTTATGTTAAAATGGGACCGCAAGGTAGACCCAGAGTACACACGGAGATAGATCGGTTTACTCGAGGACCCGGTGGCATGGAAGATCCTGGACTGCTAGAGGGGAAAGTACAGTGATGAATTACTCAATGCTCACCATTAGCGTTTGACGAGAACTGAGTTATAAGTGACTGATGTTTGAATGTTGGGCTAAGAGGGGTGACTAAGGTACTGAACTGTTATCAAAAACAGGATATTGGTCTAGAAAACATTTTAAGGGAAGTGTGACACGCAGCAATTGCAATATTTGTTTGTATAGATACGGTGAATAGAGAGTCAAAGCACAACACTGAATGATTGTGTTATATCAGCAAATCCGCAGGATCAGCTGATCATTAAAAAAGTGCTTTTGGTGTGGGAATGTAGCAACATGCCTGTGACATGTGGAAGTTCATATGCATGTAGAAGGTCCTAGATAGTTATGAGATCAGGAGGATGTGTCTGAGTGGTTGAAAAGGTGATTTTACACGGATGGCCTGTGGATGAATATATGCAGCTCCCTGCAAAACGCACTCTGTCATTTAATGAGATATGTCTTCACCGAATCTGCAATTCACAGAGCTAAGTTACACATCTTTAGACAATTGTGACCTTCCCTTTCTGACTCTGCCAGGAAGTGTAATTTTGTAATCCAGTCCCACACACTTAGATCCACATTTGTGCTGGCCTTATGCATATCAGGATGTAGTTTTACTTCTTCTGGTTGTTTCTTCGATCTTTCTGACAGCTTCAAGTAACCCCAATTTACACTTCTAGACATCAGAAGTCACCCTACAAATATAAGGGTGTCTCGCTTCCTCTTCAAAGAATACAAAAAAACACACGTTGTCCATCACATAATGTGCACAATAGTATGCTCTGGCTCTAATTCTAACAGCCAATCTCTTCTAAGACTGCCCCCTAAATGAATACCTTCCAGAAGGATCCTATTGAACGAACCTTTCAAGACAGCCGTTAGCCTACAGATTATGGAAAGCTGCCTTAATTGCTTGATACCAGTTTCTCACAAATATGTTTCCATCTCTTGTAATACCAATTAAACACAATTCGCAGTGAGGATCATTCCAGTGTAGCATTTTGTTCCAAATACCAACCCTCTAGATCATACTACCACACCCATTACTTATCACACTATTTCAGCTTTCATACCCATTGAACACAGATCTGTTGTTACAGTCACTGGTTAGGACTTTCCTCCTTTACTCTAATCAGTCCCATGGTAGGTCTGGAAACTCTGCCAGATGTATAAACGATAGGCTTCTCCTAACAATGGTGTCACTGTACTTGCAATGTGCAAATTGTCATGTATACTTCTAAATCTAAACCTACTCATCAGTAATGGATTATAATCAAATTTTTTTGGTTGGTGGCCCCTAAATGACCTACACGAGCAAATTCCACAATTATTTTTCAGCCTTCTTTGGGAAGTTTTAAACTTACCCCTTCACATAAAGTCTACATACAATCTCTACTTTTATACTCATTAATACTGTTTCCTGTACCAATCCATCCATCCAGTTGCTACTGCACTACACAGAAATGTATCTTCCTCATCCAATTCAACATTTCGGATACCACCGCAGACCCTACGCCAAGCTGTAACCTTTTAAAACAAAACGTTCTTCGTGGTGGTATGACTGCTGTGAGCTCCTGTACAAAAGGTGAAGCTAAATTAATGGTAGAAAAGATTGCAAATTTTCCTCTTAAGACTAATATTTGAAAAAATGTTGGTTAACCAGTATCTCAGTATCACATTCCATTCGATAAACCCAGTCAGAGCCACACCAATCAGAGTTGCCCTGAAGCTTGCACATTCCATATCTTCATCCCTTTAGTATCTTTTGGCACCTATGCATCCCCTGTTCCACCTTGAGGGAAAATTCTTCACCGCAGACACACAAGATGTTGCTTCTCCATCAGTCCTTACTCTCTGCTGGGACATCCTAGATGTTCAAAGAACACCTCTGGTTGCAATTTTCATCTTCACTGGATTCAATATTTTGATTACTTACAGAACACATTTACCCCCTGGTTAGATGGTGCAGCGCATAAAACAAAATAATTCAACATGTCGTACAGTGGATAAGGATGGCACACAGCAATGGAGAGATCAGCATTATAATCAGATGGGGAACAGGCCTGAAGTAACTCAATACTGTGAAATGTATAATTAAGCAATATTACCAGAGCAGGGGGGGCATTACCGGGTCAGGTAATGCACCCCTGTTCGAATAATATTGCTATTAGTACCCCGGTACATTGTACCGGGGTACTCATAGTGGTTTTATTGAAGTTGTGAAGCAATGTCAATGCCGTTTTGCAACTTAGAAGAAAAAAATGGCCGCCAACTATTGGGGAGAAGGGAACTACACATAGTCCCTTCTCCCTTTCCATGGCAACCATTGCCCGGTTGGTGATGCGCCGGGAACACTAGTGTTCCTGGCATCGGAGAGGGACCAGGTCACACAAGTTAAGTAGGGTGGGGTGGAGAAGAGAGGTGGAAAAGGGGGGTGGCGAAGGGGCAGTGGGCCGCACTGACATACCTGTGATCCAGCAGGGGAAGATGGCGGCCTCCTGCCCTGAGGAGGCTCAGAGCGGGGGCTGTACCGTGTGGTAAAGCTCCTGTTCTGAGCTACGTCATTGGCTGGGAGGCCTAAGCCATGCCTTCCGCTGGGTACTATTGCTGAATAATAAGTGTTAATGTACAGCCATTAATTAGAAGACATACATGGAACAATTCACATTTTAAGAAGAACCAGACTGCACACATAAGGGTAAGCAGAGTTTTATATGGAACAGCAACACAGAAAGAACATTTTACAAACAAGCTCTGAAGAAGACCACAGAGCTCGAAGCACGAAGCACGTGTTGGCACAAGTATATGGCACAATAAAAACAGAAAGATTGATACAATTGATGACTTGGATATGTCTTTTTACAAATGATTTCTAATTAGTTGGCGCAACTACGTACCCAGGACACTTTAGCTTCCTACAGGAATGTGCAACAGGAGGGCTGTACATTTGAGATTGTTGTCCGAAAATGTTTCTTTCCATCTCATAAAAACAACAAAGTAAATACAATTATTCAGCAAGAATATCAAACTATGGCCGTTGACCCTGCTATTCCACCATTACCTGCTGATCTCTCCCTGGGTACCAAACTGCACACCACCCGCAGTAGACATACTATTACCAATTACCATTGTTCTGATTAGTAATGGCAATCTCAAAAAGTATGATTCTGGTCTCCCCTCTGTGCCAACTAAGACCACAAATTGCAACTGCTGCACTACTTATAACCTATTATTGTATAATTTTTAAACGGATATTGATCTTATGAAATCACAATTAGTGAACATCAGATCACATCTGGAGGGCCTAATGATCACTGGGGTTATGTCTAAATCCCAGCATAACAAAGCAACCTGCACTAATGGAACTGCTTTAGTATCCCAAGCACCCCTTCCAAAACCCATGTGAGAAACCTATCCAATAATCACACCTCCCTTCTGATACAGGATCCAACTGCCGAGAGTTCTGAGCTACCAAGGGCCTATTTTCCCCAACCGAAGTCTAGTCTACCAGCAAGGGCAAAAACTGCGTCCGATGGTATTGTCAGTCCAAACACCCAAACCTTGTAATCACCCACTGCACCTCTATCTTCCAGAACCAACTTTCCTGCCTCTCGGTCACTGACGGTATCAAACTCTGATCCCACACCCTCCACACCATGATGGAAAATTCACCCGGTGTACATGGTGAAAGGTCTGAAACGCCGGAGAGGTCTAAATGAATATCCTGAATCATTAATAAATAAGGCGATGCACTGGCTTTGTCATTCTAAAGGCTGCTTAGCAGTCATACACTCAGATCTTATGACAGATGTTTCCCAGACCCTACAAATTCCCTCTACGATTGCATCCAATTGGTATTCACTTCAGAACATTTAGTGCACAGCCTCCTATCAATCGAGTACCAAACACTACCCCTCCACCCCCCCCCCCCGGACTCCCACATAAAACTGCAACTGTAGCCATGTCATTGCTCCAGGAGGTTGATTTAAAGGGGAACAAAACAACTACTAGTGATCTCATTGATCTTACAGGAGAACCTGAGAACAGGAGTTTTGTAAACAACACTCTCAGGGAAGACTCTCGATCTATGGGCAGACTTAAATGAGACAATGCCCCTCTTCAGCACCCTAAGCATACTTAGTTGGGGACCCAAATCCATTGGAGGAAAACTATGACTCTCCCGCCATCCTTTTCCTTTAACTCTTGTGGGCTAGCCAGTACAAATACAGACCCAGGTTGGCATGAATGTATACAATAAAATAAAATCACTTGCTTCCAGGAAACTTGGCTGACTGAGCCCATCCATAAACCCTATTATCACACCTTTTTTTCACCCATCCATAAAAGCCAACAAAGGACGCCTTAAAGATGGACTTTTGATGTGGTGGGTGTATGCTAGTCTTGGATTCTCATGTAAATTCATTGAACTGATGTCCCCAGAGTTACTTTGTATAGTTCCCAGTCTGCAGATGGTCTAAATGTCCTAATAATGAATTCCTACCGAAGACCAAACAAAACGGCAATAAATGACCTTGAAGACGCACTGCTGTCTGTATCTAATATTACTGATAAGGCAACAAAAAGGGCCTTAATATTACTAGGAATATTCTAACCTGTGTTCTGAGTACCCTGCTCGAGAGGATGAGATCCGGGGTATACCAGACCTACAAGCCAATCTCCCTGTGCACAAATAACCTTTAACAGACTCTGTCCTTGCAGGTGGCAACTAATATGGACGCAGACCTTGCAACGGATGCTTTCCTCATGATTCCCAGCCCGCCCAATGTTCACAACATCGAGTAAACAGAGCTTAATTGACTACATGCTGATAAACTTAGAACACTGGGGCCTGATCAAATCTTCCGAGTTTCAGAGTGCCTAGAAAGTGACCATGATCCCCTCATTGCCAATCTCACCTCCAATGTCAATTGGGTACGAAAATAGAGCGAACCACCAACTTAAAGGTCGTTAGATGGACAGCAGCCACTGACCCTTCATTCCTACAGCAATATACTCCCATGTGTTGCCTCTTCTGGAGGAATATGCTAAGTGTAATTCTGTACTATCGCTGCTTGTTTTCTATGATTCTCTGGTGACGCCTTTTCTAACTAGGATGGGCAAAGAGAAAAACATGCCAAATAACAAAAAAGGCTGGTTCGACAATGATTGCATTGTAAAGCTAAATTTGACCTTTTACAGGAACTCAAAGCTAGCAGAGGAAGAGACCCAGAAATGGTAATCTGTGAAAGAAATGATTATAAAAATGTAATTGAAAGAAAGAAAACTGATTAAACTGTGGCTCTCTGGAAGCCCTTATTGATGGTAGAGATGCTTGGTTTATAGTCAGGACTGACTTCACTCCTGAAAATGCTAATTTATCAAATAATATCCCAGCTAATGGCTGACATGACCACTTGCAGTCCCTATATTTCAAGGAGGATATTATGAATGCGATTGAGGCACTGTCTGTAGAAAGCTCTAACCAGTTGATGGAAATTACCATGCCTAATCTACAAAATCCTCTTGTCTTCTCCACAATGGAAGTGGAGAGGGCTTCGCTTTCTCAACCTAATAATAAAGGTCTTGGTTCTGACAATCTACTAGCCGACCTATTTAAGAGTAAAGTGGACATCTGGTTCCTTTTCTATTATAACTCTTCTACAAAATAAAGATAACGTATACTTTTCCTACAAGTTGGAGAGGAGCGACAATAATTCCATTCTACAAGAAGGGAGCCAGAGTAATACCATCAAACTGCAGACTGTTATCCTTAATCGACTCGTTAGCTAAAATCTACTCCCAAATTATTCTCTTTCAACTGAATGAGTTGACAACCACGAAATTCTCTCAGCAGCCCAGCTGGTTTACGCAAAGGAGTGTCAACAATAGATCAGTCCTTCAGGCTGTTCCTTATTCTCCAGAAATGTGTAAAATTGAAAGGCTAATATATACACTTGGCTTTTATTGACAGCATTTGACACATCCCGCGGTCCCTGTTATGGCAGACATTTGATGCGCTTCAGATTCCACTGAACCTATGTTTCTCTATAAAATCCTTATAAACCAAATGGTGAATGCTCCCGTACAATCAATGTTGACTTCTGATCTGAACACCTGAATATCCAGAGTAACCCTGAGCGAGACTTGACACCTTGTTGATTGGGCTTGGACAAACATGTAAATGCCGATTCCAAGGGAGCGAATCATTTTAACCTGTGGATTGAGGTACAGACTGAATAGCAACATCAGAGAGAGATCGTGGCAGCTTGAGGGACCCTGCATGTGACCAGGAAAGATGATGATACACAAGTGTCCAACACTACAGTCTGAGATCAGTCTGAATGAAAGTTTAGAACCATTCAACTCAGTTGAATGGGTTCCATGTAATAATGTCGCCACAAAATTCTCGCCATGCAAAAATATCGCCGAAAAATGGCCGTTTTTTGTGGCGACATTATTGCATGGAACATGCGGGGGACACCCCTGCAACCACCACATTTTTTTTATATATATATTTTTTTTTTTTACATTTTTTTTTTTTGAATGTCTGAAGCCTACCCTGGACAATGGCATGGTGGATGGTGTTGAAGCCTCCAGATGAATCTAAAAGGACCAGCACCCTGACGCCACCACCATCAACCATTATTCTGATTGTTTTCTATTCTACTTTTAAGGGATCTTAACAGCTCCCTGAATGAAAACACTACTTTCTCACGCTTTCAGGTGGGCTTTAGTCAAGAAATTGGCACATCCCTCAATGCCACACTGTTAAGACATCTATTGAAAAAAGCCAAGGGTAAGGAAATCTATATGACCTAGCTGGACTTGCCATCAGCTTTTGACTGCGTAGTCCATGAATGTCTGTGAGCCAAATTACTCAAATACAAGGTTCCCATGATAATTGCTCAGCTGATTGCCTCACCCCATCGTGACTCAAAACTTTGAGTATGCTTAAGTAAGGACGGTGCAGTAACTGGTCATATATTGGTTAAGGTGGGGCTTAGGCAGGGCTGCACCCTGGCTCCAACCCTCTTCAATGCATATCTTAGTAATATTGAGGAGTGTTGGCATGTCCAGGGCCTGAATTCCTGTTAGGTTGGGCCATCGTGACATTCATTGGTTGGCTTTTGCTGATGACATTGTCATCTTTGACAGAACAGCACAAGGCCTTCAACGTAAGCTCAATATTTGTTATGAGTACGCCCAGTCTAACCATCTACTGTTGAATGGTGACATGTCCAAGGTAGTTGCTTTTTCTTGTGGAAGAAAGTCTGTGGTCAAGCGCTGGGTGTTGGGCACTGCACAGGTAGAGAGAGTGGTCTCTCTCCGTTACTTGGGATATAACCTGACTTATGCATCCTCAGTCAAGATGTGTAAAGAATCACTTATGGCCAATTTGAATCCATTGAGGTCCCAAATGAAACACATATTTAGGAGAGTTTGTGGCTTTTCACTTTTACCAGGAGTCCAATTATATATCTGGGCAGGGTAGAACCAGTGCTTTTATATGGGCTTGACGTGGCATCTGTTGATGTGGGACCAGATCTTGATAGCCTGCAAGGACTTATGTGGAAGAATGTATTGGGCCTAGCATCATCAGTCCTTAATGCGGTAATTCGCTATGAACTAGATCTCATTTCTCTCCATGCTCAATATCAATGGAAACAACTCTTGATATACTACAAGTTTTTGAGACCGCCAGTAAATGCTCTATTTTTGGATTTTTAATTTAAGGGCTGAAAAGGGTACAGTTCCCTCCGTGAGTATATTTAGGACATGTATGAGGGAACTACTGGAAGAAATGGGCTCCTCAGACATGGAACTTAGTTCGAATCCAGAACAAGTAAAATTCAAACTATTCCGGGATGATTAGCGGCTGACCATTGAGGCTTTGTCCAAATATTCACTTTGTAGAGAATATGCTTAATTCCCCAGAAAAAGGAAGGACCTACCTTATATACCTGAAGTGTTTCCCTTGCCAAAAGACCCGGCAGATTTTTCTAGGTTTCAAACTCAATCAATTCCACTCCAAAGAGCGAACTAGGCACTGGTCTAAGTCTGCTCATGTTTCGAGGACCCCCTAAATTGCCATTTCTGCAAATTTCACGAGGTCACTGAAACTCTTAAACATATTAGATTGTGAAGCACTCAGTACAATCAGGCAGACTTTCTTTTGTTAAGGTACAGGAGAGCTTTTCTTCTAAGTATTCTAAAGAAATGTTTTGGTGTAGACTGATGTGGGGAACTAATATCTCTTTGATTACGCTTGTTCGTTTTCTGAATGGAATTGATTTTAATTGTTAACTGCAATTATTTGTTTTTTTTCTTTTTATGGACTTCGAATAATCAAGTTTTGGGTTTGACATCTGTATTTAATTTCTTTGTATGAATCAAGATTGGTTTTTATGACTTTTATGCCTATTATCTGTTGTTTTGTATTTTGTGGAAGGTTTATTGTAAACCAAAACACAATTAAAAAAAAACATTCTGATAATGGCTTATTACGGAAATGTTAATTGACTCAATACTCCTTCCTGAGCAGAAGCCGACCTGAAGAGGCACAAGCAGATTTCAGTTTGTGTACATGGACCTAACTCCAGCAAATATTGGCATTATGGCAGCGGAAGCCTTGCTTCAAGACAAGAAGGTCTGAACTTTTTTGGAGCTATATTATATGCAGCCTAGTCTACACAGACTGTAGTTGTTCCTCTGAAAGCCCTTTAGTATGTCAAGATTGTACATTTTGGGGCGTTTTAATGGCGTTCATTTATTTCAGGGCTCTAGTTGTTTGAATGCTGACATTAAGGTTCAATTAAGTGATTGAGTAAGGTCCTCAGGATTTCTATGGATAACAGATTTCAAAAGTATCGAATAGTCATTGGTATTTCTCATACCCAGATGTTCCACAGAAGCTGCTAGACTCAACAGTTCCTTTCAAGCTGTGACCCAATGCATTGTATTAGTTAATGCTATGGGAACATCCCTCATGAGGCAAAAGAGATATGAGGCAAAATAATAAAACTTCGAGCACCTACATCTTAGGGTCTTTCATCTCTGCAGAGGACACAAGAAAAGAATACAGTCAAATGCGTTTTTCCTTCTCTTGACAGTAATCTACAGAATGTCCAGAGGATCAGCTTCTCTTCTCCTTTTGTAGATTTTCAGATCCACGATTGTGATCCTTCTTAGTGCCGCCATGTAGACTCTATGGCTTGACACTGCTGGTAAAAACTCTGGTTGATGATCCTTAGAGCACAGTTTGTAATACCACTCCTCTTAGTTATTGTATCCAAATATACTACCAACATGCACTATCCTAACCTGTGCTAACATGTGTAAGTATCCCTAGCCTTCTCCTATCTCCACAAACTTAAGTATAACTTGCTTGGGGATTTCACAGCATTTTAACTTCGCATTCTTCAATGGCTTCAGGCACTTTTTTGAAGCAAACATTATACGTATTCAAAGTCAGTCTTGCTTCTGAGATCGGATCGAAACCCGGATGACTGTACATTTGAGTTTCAAGTATTTGTATTTATTTATTTATTTATTTATTTATTTATTTATTTGCTACACGCACCACCAGGCCCAGAGGCATCAGGGCGCAAGTGTTCTTGACTCAGTGGCAGTGGGAGATGGTGTCAGCGTGTCTCTAAAGCAGGATCTTCAGTTCAAATGTGGGCACTACCCTAATCATAGCTCCCCGGCGAGCATCTGACCTCCCGTTATTTGGTAATCTGCGCAATGGTTTCTATGGGAGAACTGTCCTCTGGAGTTGTGCTGGTGTGCTTCATCGAAGCTAAAGATCATTACAGAGAATAAATACTTCACATTTGGGTCCCTCTATGCCCACAAAATGGATCAAAACCGTGCGCCTCTGATCCTTTAGTTGACAACAGATGAAAGTTGGTTGATGCTGCGCAAGCCTCGACTGCTCACAGAAAGGCTCAGAGGGATCTTTCTAGTATTCAATTCATTGTTCTTGATGTCCTGTGGAGTCACCATATTCAAGTGTCTCGGCAGCTTGAAGGAGCTAATTAAGGAAAACTTCAAACAATAGGCATATGTGACCCCTGATTTCCAGCCCTGGTCCAAGAAAGGGTGTGCACTTCCCTCCCCCCAACCCAGGGACAATCTCCATGGGAACCATCACCCCTGCCAACCAGGCCCGCCGGGTAGGGAAGGGGGCTGCACCTCAAAATAAAATTGCTGGTAACAGGAGATGGGCTACTCCCTGAGTTCTTAGATCACTAATGGGCACATACACTAGTGTACATTTTAGAGGGATCCCAAAAGGGACCCCTCTTTATTTATAAAACCACATTTTTCCCTTTACTTATCCTTAGGATTCCCCTGGCATGAGCACCAACTAAATGGGAACCTTCCTGGGAAGGGTGTCAGGGACCCTTATGGTGAGTCTTATGCAACAGACCCTTTACCTATAAATGCACAAAAAAGGTCTGGGAGATCTCTATCTAGAGCGAAAATGACGAAATAACCTGTTCTATGGGTAGGTGCTCCCTTTGGGCGGGTCTACAACTACATTTTAGCGCACTCTACTTTTCACAGAGGAGAAATATCTATTTGCATATCATGGTACCGCCCACAAGGGCAGTCCAGCACTGAAATGCTAGGCAATGGTCCTTGAAACCAGTGGCGGCTGGTGTGTTTTAAAGCTGGTGGGGAGTACATTTCCCTGGTGTAATTTGGGAGCGAGTGTGTGAAGTGCGCGAGCCCACACCACCCAAGCGTGAAAAATTGCCTCCAAAATGTGCTATTCACTGTCCAAAACCCACCGAAATATGACGTAAAAAGCATTAGGTTTTACATACTAATGGTGGTACATTATTCTTATGTCTGCAAGCGTGATGGTGTATTTTACAGCAGCTTGTATTGAGAATAGCTGGTACTATGATGTATGCATAAAGAAATTCATCATTATATAGTCAAAAATGATGAAAAAATATAATTGTGTCATGCTGTTACTGGCATTCATATGTGTTCATCCTCTTACTAAGGTGGGATTTTAGGCATTTTCTGAAAGGGTGGAACCTAAGCTAAAATATTACTTTTTAACTGCTTAATTAATGCATCATTTGTACTACCTCTAATGGCTGTCTGCCTCGATGAGTCACTACTGCTTCAATTGCTCAAAGTTGAAATACATGGCATGCACAGGTCACAGAAATAGCACATACATATTGCATGGAGAAAAATACAAATAGTTTACTAATTTTATAATTTTCAGTGTTTTATTATCACATATCACAACCAACCACCATAACATCATGATCTGATCAACAATTAAACAAACTTCACATTTCCCACTATTCTGTCAAATAGATCAATGAAACCGTACACAAAAACTTAACATGTAAGGACATTGAAACAATTAAATAATTAGGTATAACATACAAAATAAATAGCTTTAACAGAACAACAGTCACCTCACAATCATTTTGAAAGTTTGTACACAAATTGTGCACATCTATTTTTCAGAGAGGCACATTTATCAATAGTCCGTGTGTTGATGTCAGGGATCTCTTGAATGAGTTATTTTTCCATGGACAGCATGGCCAAAGCATCCAGCCGATCCTCAGTCATTGAGTTTCTCAAGAATGTTTTAACTCGCTTCAGGGTGGAGAAACATCGCTCAGACTCAGCTGTTGGCATGGGTGTAGTAATCAGAATTTTTAATAGCTGCACTGTCCCACAAAATGCTTCTTCGAGATTGTTTTCGATGAACAGCTTTAATACAGATTAATGAAGTGCAAGCCCCACTTGCACTACAGAATTCTGGTCTCTCATAAACAATTGAAACCTTGGTGTGCAGTCTTTCCTTATTTAACATGGGCTATGCTTGGACAGCTGCAGTCAGTGCATCACTGGAAAAGACTGCCCATGTGTTTGAAATAGGTCACTCTGCAACAATTCTGCCCCCTCCAAGTGTCTAGTAAATGCAAAGCGTTCTTGGGCTTGTGTAACTATGATATCACAAACTTCTTTTGCCAAATGATTTAAAGTGGTCATATTTATATTGCGACTTGCAAAAGTTGCCTCTGCTGGAAGTTTAGTTTCTAAATTGTCAGTTCTTTCGCGTACTCTGCCAATGCACTTGATAAACATTGCAGTAGCTATCTGCACATGCACATAATCAATATCTCCCTTCTGAAGCTGATTATAGAGAATGTCAACATGGGGCATTATGTCATTAAACAAAAAAAGGAAGAAAAGGAACTCCTTCTCTTTCAGAGTTCGGATGAATCCCTGGGCCTCATGTACAGTAATACCCTCAAAATCATCCCCGGTTTCAATTATCTCACAGCATCTACGGAGTGCGTGCCTATGCTGATATATGGCTTGTACCACCCGAATATGGTAACTCCAGTAAGTGCGAGATGGTCTTGGAAGTCTTTTATCTGATACCTCATCTAGAACTTTGGTTCTTTTTGGAGAACGAGAAAAAAATGTACAGAAGCCAAAGATATCAGTAAAGAAAATTCGAGCTTGTGATATTTTGCAAACAGCTTGTTCCATGATGAGGTTAAGCTGGTGTGCATGGCAATGTACATAATGGGCATTTTTATACACTTCAGCTACTTTCTTTTAGACCTCAACGGATACCCCCCTCATTACACAGAGTCTTTCAGATGAGTAAATCCATAAAACCTTTCAACAATTATGTATCCTTCATCAATGTAGTGATAGACTAGCACAGACTGAGTCTTAGTGGAAACATCGGTTGTATCATCTGCCTGAATAGCCACATAATCTGTGTGTTTTAACTGCTCTACAATGATCTCTCTAGTGACTGTGAACATGCAGTCCAGAAACTCATTCTAAATTGTTTTTGAATTGCCCTTAAATAATGTTGCATTCTTGAAATGCAGTTCCATTGCACTGTCTATGCTGGATACAAAACTACCAGGCCTCTGAATTTACCTGGATTCAAAGAATCTTCAGTTTCATCATGGCCACGTAAAGCCAATTCAAATGCACCACAAAAACGCACACAGTTGATTAACTTGGACAAGATGTACAGGTTTTTATCCACATCCTCATTATGCTTCATCATGCTCCGGCGATAGGCATCGTCCAAATGTGTTGCAATGTTTACACTTCGCACCATGCACAGCTGTAATATATTCTCAATATGAGATTTGCACGATTCATGTCTCTTGCTTTTTTCTGACAAATGCTTTAAGCCAGTGACTCCTGTTTTTGTCCATGCAGTTTCACCACAAAACAGCAGGCAGGGCAAGCAGAACAAAGAACACTTAGCAACACTGCCAGTGAACCATGTTTTCTTTTCATACCAAACCATGGAAAATGTGCGTGTGTAGGCCTTTCCCCTATCTTTAGCGGACTGTTCAATTTTTAAATCAGGCCGATCGGGCACTAGTCGTTTCACCACCAGTTTTTCACTGTGTGCAAGTCCGGAAAATGGTTTTGTGAGCAATTGATCCACAGAATTCATTTTTATCAAGAGTGACACCCTGTTCATAAGCAAAGTATGATATACATATTTATATGGGATCACGTAGTAATTGTTCCATGGTATGCTCTTTCATAACACATAAGTATAATTTGTCGGTACTAGGCACAGATAACATCTGCAATGATAGCCAATTAAGATATACTTGTCATTGACCAGTACAGCTGAGTTGTGTCTAGTTGTAGATGTTAGCTGCATGAGTTAAAGTTGTTAACTCATGCAGATAACACCTGAAATTAGAACATGCATGCCCATTAGCAACTCTGACACCAGCCAGTGTTGTGGCTTGTTTAGCACATGTGTGCTTATGGAAGAAATGAGGCAAGTTTGTTCTGTTAATACTGTTCTAAAAAATCTACAATGTGGGGGAAGTGCCTTTTGATTATCCCAACTGCATCACCCTACCCCTCCCAAGCACTGTGGGAGTAATGGGAAAGAAAGAAGGCATTCTGAGGTTTCTCAGCTGTACAATAAAACTGAAATCACTGCATACCTTTCAACTGGAAGATACCAGTACAACATCAGATACGTAGCTACAGACACCCCAATACTTGTAAAATTAGTTTTCCAAATGGACAATAAGTTTGCTTCTGTTTGACCCATATGCAGGTTTTTTTCAAATTATATGTCTTCTGTCTTCCCATTTCTGCATGGCACCCTCTCAGCTAGTCACAGATACCATTCTTTAGTCTGTACTGTCCACTTACAAACATAGGCTTATTTTCTAATTTTAAAGCTGAGCACCCAAACCTAATACTCATGGTAGCTCACCTGGCTTGTAGTTCTGGAGAATGTCACTGCAATTAACTATCCATAAGGTGCACTATGTAGGTTGAATTCCGATGTTTTTGGTTCCGCAATTAACCTGCACTGGTTGGATTTGTTCATGAAAGGTGTTTTCGATGGTCTGTAAAGAGAAAGCGAGAGACTGGTCTGAGAAAGGGCAATAAAGGCTGAGAGCAGTATGAACATGGTTTCAGACATGAAGGGGTTAACTGCTTAGAAGCCCCCACACAAGTAAGTTTTCCCTTCCCCCAAATTCTCTGAAGTTACCTCTGCCTGCACAACTAGGAAGAAATGGCATATGAGCAGGGACTGACAGCTTGTAGGTGTTGCTTGTTTAATTACCCACCCACTGACTGACCATAGTTTATTTTACTTAACTACATGTGATATGCTTGTTTCAATTCCAAAACCTGCTTCTTTTGCCCATCTTTTGTTCTCCATCTCCTTACTGTTCCCACCTGGTCCTTTCATTTGATTCCTTTCTGTATTTTTGACTGCCATGCCCAATGTGTGTAATAGGAAAATGGCAGGCGTGTGTTGATCTTGGTACTGTGCTTGGGTAAAGGAGTACTGGCTCTGGATTGGAGCATGTCGGACTGATGGTCAGTTCCCTGCATATGCCAAAAGAAGAGAAGCAGCCTGATAATCAGTGGTCGAAGTGTACGAAAAGAAGTAGTACAACTACGTTCCCTACTGGTCTGCACTGCTCCCCACAAACCCCATCGCAATGCCCCCTCCCATGCAAAGTACAAACCCCCAAACACATGTAGCTGCTGTTTAAGGGACTGTCCAATGCAGTGCACTGAAGTGCAGGTTTCAACTGTTTCCTACACTTTTATTTTAAAACGAAACCATTCTCGAACGGTTTCTTTGCAAAATAAAAGTATAGGAACGGTCAAACGTAATTAAAAGAAGTAGAGGAGCACCGCTCCCGACCCCTCCCGCCCACTTCGACCACTGCTGATAATGTCCTGCAGCAAATCTATAAAAGGCAACAGGTTTAGTAGCCCGGTGCCTGGCTTCTTGGAAACACAATTTTGTTGAACTGGTTACCTACCAGCCTATCAACACCCTGCAGGATTTTGCTTCTGATGTTGCTGCTGGGGAATACACTGTGGACGGGGTGCATATTGGGACAATCGCAGTGACTCACTGGTACCTTTCATTGTTAGGGCCAGATCAGGTGCTTCTGTGGCCTATTTCACAGAGGCTTCATAGGTCCATGGCTGCTTGCTGCAACATTATAGCTTTACTTTCTCGGAGAAAGTAAAGCTGTAATGTTGCAGCTTCTCGTTAGGTCGCATTGCATGAGTGATGTTCGTAAGTTGAGTTTAAAACCAGTGGCTGTTTGAGATATGCTTTTTCCCTCTGGGGGGTAATTGCTCTTCACTCTTATCTACACTTCCCAAATTAATATCTTTTAGAATGATGTGCTGAGTCATAGAAATCGTTTCCTCGGCCTAGGAATTTGCAAAAATGATTGACACCGCCAATGTATGAACTTTTGAAAAATCTATCGCCACTTCTCTCAAAATCACAGCAAATGCTTGACCCTAATGAGCACAAGTACAGAGATGAACAGATGACAGTATATGAAAGGCAGTTTATTATTAACTCTGCAACTTTCAGGAGGGCGTCCAGGATATAAACGACATTGTTAGGGCTGGTTCAAGTTCAACACAAGGCCCCGACCACAAGCACGCACTGACCTTGCCAAAATACACTGTTTCTATTCACGCCTCAATCCCACGCTGCCAAGATTTTCGTCATGCGACTGTTTGTTGCCCAATTGTTCCATTAGTCGAGGGACACTCAGCCTACATCTGCGGCCGAGGGAAGGGCTGACATCTCTCAGTGAGAGATCTTCTATTAGTCCTTAACTGAAACTTAATGGTAGCCGCAGGACACTCGGCCTACATCTCTCAGAGAGTCTCTCACCCCCTATGTAAGCGGCCGCCACTGTGGATGACGCTGAAAAAATAGTATCCGACTCTGAAATCCTGACACTGCAACAACATCCATGAGACTCGGTGGTCAAATACCTGAGAGTTCCATGGATGGTAAATGGCGGAACGCATCCTGCTGCTGGTTCTGCGCGGGAGTGCATTTGCAGCTGCTTTACCATCACATCACAGACATATGGAAAGTTCTGAATTGCCTTTCCGGGAATAATAATTATGGCACCTTGAACACCATTTGTGGTTGTATAGGCGCCTTAAAAATATCCAAAAAATAAAAAATGGTCTTGCTTATTTTCTGTACATTAAGGAGCCTCGGGAGACTAGAGAATGCTTCTAGCTGGGTAGTAGACCTTGTTCGAGTCAGTCCCTCATCACTGAGAGGATGTGGATACCTACGGGGTCGTGTATTTGAACGAACGGCGAAATGTGCATTTCTCCTGTTATCTGAAGGCTAATAAAATGTGGAATTTGACGATTAAACGATTTTCAACATGCTTAACGAAATCATCTTCCCATAAAAGTGCTCAAATGCATTAAAGCCGGGATCCTAATGCAGCAGGTGTGTGCACATTATATTGTCCAAACGTGCCCTAAAATTCAAAACATACCAATTTGTACCCAAAATGATTGCTTGATGTCTTGTAAGTTAACATACCTACAACTTACATAACTTATACAATGTCATTTGGAATGCCGGCCTAGTCCTACATACTCTTTTGCCCAAGACTAACCATTTCTTGCCGGCCCTGTTAACTCTAGCGGCTGTTAACTCCAGTTCCTTTCTCTTGGTTTTAAATGACTTATTTGTTCAGTTATCTCCTGAATTCAGCATACGCACGTTGATGTGTAATCCACACGGCTATTTCCAGCTAGTGCCATCTTCAGCTGTACGTGTGATGAAGTCTCTAAGAGTCAGGCCAGGAATTGGGATGAGAAGGAGACTGGGGAGAGCAACCAGCTTGGCAGTGCCGATCCTGATGGCGGTATATATCAAGTACCTGTCCCCCACTTCCAACCTTGTCACTCAGGCCATGGCCACCCATAGTCCCTAAGACACTCTTAGCAAGAGGGGCTCAGTCTACACAGGTTACACCCCACAATCGCAACCCCCAAGTACTGATCACAAACATAATGCAGGCCATTTTAGAGATCGAATGTTTCTGACTGTAGCCTCAGTTCAACCACAGGCGTTCCCACAATCTTACCAGTTGTTTGCTTTGGCATTTCAGAAGTCCCCCCCCACTTTTTTAAGAGGGCGCCACATACATACATTTGGTCTGTTAATGAGTCCCCCACTTTTTATTTTACGACTTGACCCCTAGGGTATGAGGAATAGTGAGTGGCACACACGACAGACTCAGGGAACCAAGGGACAATCAGGTTACTGCCATAGGGCTGGCAAATTCCAAGAAAGGCAACCCCAAATATAAAAGTGTCAGCCTGCGGACATGTGGGCTGGCAGCAAGCAATACTGACAACAGCAGCCACACATGAGCCCGGGAAGGGACCCAATAGCCATCCGACTGCAGTAGCTTAGGGGTGCATCACCAAACAACATTGCACCCTCCATCCCTGCACATGTCCATGATAGCACTTCCAGCCAATGGCAAACCACAGCAAAGACCTGGTGCCTTAACACGAGTGCTCTGGTGCTTCAACATTCAGCACAGCGCTTGCTGCAGTGCCCACCTGCATTCCCTCGCAAAAAAGCTTAAAAGACTGTTCCTAAGAATACAATTTTGTGCAGAAAAGCAATAGCAGCGTGCTTCCTCGACTTTTAATGAAATGAGATTTGAATATTTCTAGTCAGATCGTGCAGCAGTATTCTCAGTGCTGAGGCCTCCCACACAAAAGCACAGATGTAAATGTAAATCAATAGGTTCCGGCAACATGGTAGCATTGCATCTTCCAGGGCCCAGGTGTCGCAAATACGACCTTCCCTCCTCGCCCTCGCCCTACAATCTGGCCGAGGGAGGTCCTACATCTCTCAGTGGGAGATCATCTCTCAGTCCTTAACTGAAACTTAATGGCGGCCGCGGGACACTCGACCTACATCTCTCAGAGTGTCTCTCACTGAGAGATGTAGGCCGAGTGTCCCGCGGCGGCCATTAAGTTTTAGTTAAGGAAACTCTTTAACTAAGAGTTTCCTTAACTGAAACTTAATGGCGGCTCTTAGACTCTTAGTCTTCTTCTTCGCCAATGTGGCATCATGGAGGAAGAGTAAGAGTTTACTTAACTAAACCCACAGTCCAAAATATTCGGTCACTTACCTGGGACTGCAGCAGCCACATGACGTCCGTCCGTGGATGGGCCTGGTTCTGGGCAGCTGGGCCTTGGTCACTGCGACTGCGACGACACAAGCCCTAAGTCCACTAGCAAGCAACTAGGACCTCACCAGGAAGAACGAGAAGAAGGTGAAGCACACTGTGTGCCCATGACCCCACCGTTGGTATTCTGCGCTGAGGGGCCACCCCTCCAGTGCCCCGACAGCCTCCCAAATGGGAGGATGGGATACGTAGAGTGCGTGGAGCTACAAACAATTAACGTAGTCTATGCAGATCTGGACGCGCCCCGCTCCTGTAGAGGTTGGGCAGGAGCAAGCCTGGCAGCCCAGCATACTGTAAAGCGTCAGATTAATAAATAAATAATTAATCTGCCACTCTGCAAAAATTGATTTCATTAATTGCCGGCACAGCAAAAAAGAGTTGTCTCTTCTTCTCTCTCTTCTCTTGGGAGGGGGGAGGGTTGGTTCCCCCCGCCCTATGTAAGCAGCCGCTTCTGCTCTAAACAAGAGTACCTGCAGCAACCCGAGACACATGTTTCAGTCTAGTACGTCTACATCAGTGAAGCAAAGCTGTGCCTCTCTTACAACAGTGATCAAGGGGTCCATGGCTGGATTATCCATGGGAATTTAGGGTAAAACCCTAAATTCATAAAAATACAAAAAAAAAGTCTGGGAGCCCCTCTATTGAGAAATAACACAGCCAAATAACCTGTTCTATGGGTAGGTGCCCACTGGGGAGGCTCTACAACTCACTGTACTTTTCACAGAGGGTAAATATCCATTTGCATCCACTTGGGCAGTCCAGCACCAAAATGATAGGCACCTATGCTCACACTAACCCTCTATCCCACGCCAGGGTACCTCACCTCTACCCCCTTTCTCTACTTAACCTTCTTATAAATATTTAATATCTACCCCAACTTAACATTTGACCCTACTTAACATTTCCTCTAACACTTACCCCATACTCTACACTTCCCCCTACTTAACAATGACCCTACATAACAGTAATTATATACATATAACTATGCATACATATACACATATATATTTACATACGACATATAACACACATAAAACATAATGTCACAATGGGGTGACTGCTGTAGTCAGTCACCCCCATCACAGTGCCTTCATGGGTCTTTGTCTTGGTTGTAGAGATGGCTGTCGGCTGGTTTCAGGGCTGGCTTTGTTCTAGTGGTAAAGGTGACTGGTGGCTGACCGGTTGCTGTGATGGCTGGGGTCCTGTCCCCAGTGGATGAATGATGGGGTCTGATTCCTCTTCTTTCTTAAGGGTGGCCCGATCCACCACATGGAGCCACCCGTACTCAATGCACAGCCCATGCTTCTTAAAGTGTTAAAATGTTCCTGGGCAATCCACTACACGCTTGGGGGTCCACCCTTTGTCACTGCCGCTTCTGTGGCTCTTTTGGCTCTTCTGGGTGGCCCTCTGGGCTGGGAGGCAACTGTTATCAATGCCGTGCCCCACAGCCCTTTATAATCTTCTCAGTGGGCCTAATTGGTTGGGGGGCCCACCTGCACTCACCGCCGCACCCATGGCATACTTTAAAATCTTCTGGTGTCCCTTTTCGAGTCAGGGCCATCTGCATTACAGCGCATCCCGATCTGACATCTTTACTTCAGGCAGCATCGCCTGTGCCGTGGGTATGCTGACGCTCTCACCACACCATTCCTGCAGCCATTTTGATTTCAGAGTGCATCCTCATTTCTGGTCCATCCCGTCAGCAATGCATTGCGAGGTGCAAAGATATTCACTTGGCTGCTCCTCTGGGTGGCCCATGCCTTTGCTTCACTTGAGCTGCCCAAAGGAGCAGCCTGGACGTTCTCCTCTCTCTGGTTCACCCAGGTTGGCCTGCGAGGCCAGCCCAGGGGTTGTCTTTACCAAGTCCACCCGCATGGGTAGAGCACACTTCGCTGCTCTTCACCACCCGGGCTGTGCCTGGAATACCCAACCCGCGAGGACTTTTATGAAGAGCGTGTCAGGGGCATGGCCGGGCAGCCTGGTCTGAGCCACCCCCCAACACACAGCCCTGGCTGGGCTGGTCTTTTTTCAGCCCATGCAGCACCTTGCACGCTGATTGGGCTCTTGATACCGCTGGGCCCGCCCGGTCTGATCGCCGGGCGGGCCGAAACTCACGATGGCCCGAGGGTGGCCGAGACTCCATAGTGGGCTGGATGGTTTAGTGCAATTCATATACACATAGCACACACATAAATAAAGAAAACACAATGCACAATGAATAAAATACCTTTATTACTCTGGTGTCCGTGGCTTTATTTCTAGGTGTTCCCTTGGGGACAAGCACATATCCCCTGCTAGTCATGCCCTCCATTCCAGACCAGATAGTCTCTTACTCAAATATTTATCCTTGCATTTTATCTTAACCCCTTAACTGCTGAGCTTTAAGCAAGTCTACGCAAAAAGGACAAGCATACTCTTCCTTAGAACCTAAGGGGTTCATTCTCACGGCACTCTCCAGAAAGGACCTAACATAACCTCCTCCTTTCTTTAACTTTTGAATCTCCCTGTGTTGCTCTTGAAGCACCAGAGATATTGATGGAATCTGAGAAAGACGGTGGTCAATCGGCACTTCTTTGGAAACTGTTTTGGTGTGCCCAGCAGTACCCAATAACCCTTAATAGGGAGAAGACAAAATTAATGCAATTTTCGAGTAAAACAGTAAAGAGACCAAAGTTAGCCTTCTCAGAAGGCATCATTGATCATATTAGGGTGACCAGATGTTTCGGTTTTGCCGGGACTGTCCGGGTATTTGCACCTCTGTCCCGGGGTCCCCAGACTTTTGTATGTTTAAAAACCCCGTCCCAGGATTTACAGATCGGATGGATACCATCCCGGTTTTTGTCCGGATATCATGATTTTTCCATTGGTTTGCCAAAAACCGGGATAGTATCCACCCAATGCCCAAATCCTGGATGCAGTTTTTAAACTTTAAAATAGCCTCAGGATCCCAGGCGCTGCAACATGACACGGGACAGGCCACCCACATAGAAGTAGGACTACAGTTTCACCGCTGAAGCTGTAATCCTACTTCTATGTCAGTGACTTGTCCCGGGTTTTTATTTTCACAATCTGGTCACTCTAGATTATATTGACTGCTATAAATCCCTGGGTATAGAGATTAGCACTAACAAAGGATGTGCCAATTGTATTGCCTCTAAAAGAAGGAAGGCTGACCAGCTTACCTTGCTAGTAACTACATTTTCGAAACAGATGGATGGCTTTAGCCTGTAGGGAATTCTATGACAAGACGGAGGCGAGCATTATGCTTAATTCTTTAATTTGCCACCAACACAGCAATTCAACATTTTTAATAAACTTTTTCAAAACAAATGTTTCTTTCTGCTTTCAGTAAAAGAAATCTTTAGTTTAAAAGTTTGTTTATCTTCCCAGAGGCTCTATATTGATCTCCTACAAATCCCAAGAGCCTCCTTGTAAACAGTAGTCCTTCCTCCACCAATCCGGTGTTTGCCTCCCCTATAAGGACTAGCACAAGGTTCCTTCCTCTTTCTTTTTGATTCCAACATACGAGATAAGTGCTTATTTTCTCTGATAAATGTGAATCTAAAGTTAATTTCATTTCTGATTTTGATTAAAACGACTATATTGAACGTTAGTGCGCAGCCTATGTATATATAAAAAATATATATATACATCTAGTTTTGAATATTATTATTTATATTATATTTCTTTCATGATTAGTGCTCTCGCGAGTGTATCTATAGAGCGACGCCATTGCGCCCGCTCCAAATTATATTAAGCGGCTCGGAAGAGCCGCGCTACGACTAGAACCAACCCGAACATCGGGAGACTGTGGAGGCGGAGCCGGAGCCGCGGGCGCTCACGCTTGTGAAAGGCATCTGGCCCGCTCCACAGAGCGTTGCACGGCAGGCGTGCGCTAGGACCCTGGGGAAGCGGGAGGTCTCGAGCCTTCGCGTCTTCCCCAGAGCCCCACCGGCATTCGTATTACGATTGCGAGAAGAGAGAGAAAAGCTGTGTGGGGTGCCCTCTGACAAAAAAGACAAAAAAACATTTTTTAAAAATCACTTTCTGTCACGGAGCACGTGCGATTACAGAAAATCTTACGGGACTCCAGAAGGCCTGCAGTCGTACAGCTGCCTCATTTTGTGAGCCTGCTCTTCTAAGTCGACAAAGAGAACGTTAGCTCTGCTAACTAAAGGACATTATGGCTCATTATAAAGGGGAATATTCTACAACTCCTGAATATACAGAGGAAGAGTGGGAGGAGGAACCTTCTCTTCAAGAAACTGACCTGTCTCTCAGTTTTAAAAAAGGACTGGGTGACTCCCTTTCACTAGCAGTTTCGGAAGGAGTACAACCTATTGCTCAGAGGCTTGACATGCTTGAAGCATGGATATCACAAAAAGAGCAAGCATCCCCTAGGAAAAAGAGGGCGCTTAGCCCAGGCGAAGGCCCGTCGACTGGACACCCTCATAGTGGGGTTGAACAGGGTTGTAAGGCTCGGAAGAGCAAAGTCTCTTTGACCCTCCCCCCGAGCAAAGAAAGGAGGGTTGACCAAGACCCCACAAGACAGATGACCCCGTCGCAAGATTGAAAAAGGCCTTCCTGGAAAAGTCAGCAGAATGTCTGCCCAGACCCCCTGCCCCAGGGGTGAATAATTTAGGGGACATAGACGAGGGCTACTCGCCGGACGATGAAGGAGGGAAAGAGGAGGACCTTCCAGGGCACCCCGCAGCAGGAGAGGTGACTGTAGATCAAGAGGAGGACATGAACGATATGTTTGATCCGGAGGCCCTTAGGCATCCAAAATCATCAGAGTGGATACCTTCCCCGAAAGTAGCGCTCTACATGGCGCAACATATACGCAAACCACTTGAGAGAGAAGTAAGGTCTCGTATGAGAGCGGAATGTCCCCGCCCAGACCTCCCTGACAAGTTATCGGAGACCCCCGATCTAGACCCGAAGATGGTCACATTCGTAATGAAAGTTTCTAAAGACATTAGGAAGGGTGTAGATAGAGCGTGGCGAGGGTGCCAAGACAAGGTACTGGATTTAACGGGTCCACTTGCAAAAATTATGGATCTGGCTGAGAAAGCCAAGGACACCGGGACCCCCATTGATCCTCTGGTACTAGCAAACTGGGCGCAAAGAGCCATGTGCTTCTTGGGTAATGCCAACTGCGCCCTCTCTTCTGAGAGGAGAAGAGGAGTGCTCCTAAAAATTGCCTCAAAACTAAGCGACTTGGCGTCGTATGAAGCAGGGCAAGGAGCAAAAGGCCTGCTTTTCGGTGAAGCATTTGCAAAGGAGATGTCGCAATTCGTAGGAACCTACTCAGCCCTCGAAAAAGCGCAGAGCTCCATTAAAAGAATCTTTCCCAGAAGAGTTTTTGCTGGGACCGGACGACAAAGGGGCCGAGCGTCCGGTCGGTACCCTATCAGCACAGGCCCCAGAGACACAGAGCACAATATTGGGAGGGAAGACAACAAGATACCTTCTTCCCCTCCAGGACGAGGTTTCCGAGAGGTCGCAGGCAAAGAGGATCCTACAGTGATGCAGGCGCCACTGGTGGTGAGTACCTCGAGTGTGCAAGTGGGGGGCAGGACCCTACAATTTCTGGACGCTTGGTACGCATTATCCAGTAATGCTTGGATTTTAAACGCTGTAGCAGGTTTGCGCATAGACTTTTTAGGTGACCCCTTCCAACGCCAAGAGCCGCAAGCGATACACCTATCAGTGCAGGAAGCAGCGCTTCTTCAGATCGAGCTAGTGAAGCTTCTCCAGAAAGGTGCGATAGAACTCGAGACGCAGTCTTCCCCTGGGTTTATAAGCAATATGCTCCTCGTCCACAGAAAAGAAAAAGTCTGTCCAGTTATCAATCTAAAAAACTTAAATGAATGGTTAAAGTACAATAACTTCAAGATGGAGGGAATCCATCTTCTCAGAGACTTGTTGCGCGAAAGAGATTGGCTAGCACGTCTAGACCTGAAAGACACGTATCTTACAGTACCCATAGCAGAAGCCCATCGCAGGTACCTATGCTTCCGCTGGAACAGGTAAGTGTGGAATTTCAAATCCCTTCCTTTCAGTCTCGCATCAGCCGCATGTGCCTTCACCAAACTGATGAGGCCAGTTGCTGCGGCCATAAGAGAAACAGGTATTCGGATCATAATTTATCTAGATGATATTCTGATCCTAAACCAGAACAAATGCTCTCTAGTCAATGATGTGCGTTGGGTTTTCACCTTACTATCTTCGCTGGGATTCCTGGTGAACCTCGACAAGTCTCAATTACAGCCAGTTCAAAGAATATAATTCCTGGGGTTTATCATAGACACAGTGAAAGCAACACTGGAACTCCCGAACCAGAAAGTGAGAGCGATAAAGAAAGAGATCAAGACAGTCCTAACGAAGAAGACCATCTCCCTTCGATACCTAGACAGAATAGTAGGGCTTCTGGTAGCTTCCATTCAGGCCATCTTCCCAGGCCCCCTACATTACCGAGCCCTTCAGAGGCTCAAGACCAGACACTTGCAAGGAGGTCTGGGCTACCATCAATTGATAACCTTAGACAGCGAAGCAATCTCAGAGCTTCACTGGTTGCTGCAAAACATGGAAGCCTGGAACGTTTGCGCCATCTTCGGCGACGGGCCAGAGCTCATAATAGAATCCGATGCGAGCAGAGCAGGGTGGGGAGCAAGATGTGGTCAGTTAGAGACCGGAGGAAAATGGTCAGAGGACGAATTATATCTGCACATAAACTGCCTCGAGCTACTAGCAGGCTCGTTCGCGGTTCAGTCTTTCACCAAGGGCAGAGTCAAGTGCTCCGTACTGTTGAAGATGGACAACGTTTCCGCAGGACGATACATAAACAAACTGGGGAGTACCAAATTGAGAATGCTTGCAGAACTAGCAAAAGACTTCTGGCACTATTGCTTTCAGCATCAGATAACAGTAGCGGCAGAATATCTTCCGGGAGCTCAGAACGACGTAGCAGACTGGAACTCTCGATACCTGACAGATTCCAGCGACTGGAAACTGCTTCCCCAAGTCTTCCACGAATTAAACCAAATGTGGGGTCCCCTACACACATATCTGTTTGCATCCAGACTGAATGCGCAGACAACCAATTACTTCAGTTGGAGGATGGACCCGGGTGCAGCGGGAACAGATGCATTTCTACAGTCGTGGACAAGAGCAGTTCATTACGCGTTCCCGCCTTTCATAATGATCACGAGACTTCCAGCGAAGGTTTGCAGACACCTAGCAGAGTTAGTACTAGTGGTCCCCCTTTGGAAATCTCAGCCCTGGTTTCCAGTAGTGATGGAACTTTTCTCGGATTTTCCGAGGAAGATCCAGCATCGCCCGGACCTCCTCCTCAGCCCATCCGGCCAGTATCACCATCTAGTGGAGGCGGGCTCCCTGCATCTCATAGCATGCAGAATTTCAGGAAGAGATGGGAACTGCCAGGAATTTCAGAGATCGCTGCAGACTGTATCAGAGATTCCTGGGCGCCTTCCACCTTTAGGAGCTATAGTTCGGCATGGGATGCTTGGGCGCGTTGGTACACAGACCTGCAGTTGGATCCCGTTTCAGCACCTGTAGTACAGGTCCTTAACTTCCTAGCAAACAAATTTCTCAAAGGCTGTGCTTACAGGACGCTGGGAGTTTATAGATCCGCCCTATCCGCAGGACACGACAGGGTGGAAGGAGCTCCAGTAGGAGAACACCCAGCAGTCCACAGGCTACTGAGAGGGATTAGATTAAAGAGGCCGCCGGAGCCCAAATACTCTACCTTCTGGGACGACCGTGACGTCCTACAGTTGTTTATGAGATGGTCAGAAAATAGTCAGCTATCCAGATCTCAGCTTTCAGGGAAACTGGCGATGCTACTCTGTCTGACAGCATGTCGGAGAGTTTCAGACGTAAAAGCATTAGAGATAGACAAAAAGACCTTTTATCCTGAAGGAATTGTGTTTACTATTGTGCAGAGAACGAAATCCGATTCCAGAGTGATTTCCTATCCCTACTTTCCCAAAAACAAAAAGCTATGCGTAACGCAGTGCATTAAAGACTACGAAGTTGCTACTGCGCTGGTTAGGCCGCAAGGCGTCACCCAATTGCTAATTGCGCGTAGGAAGCCCCATAATGCTATAGCTACAGCGACAATCGCTAGATGGTTGAAAGAAGTGATGCAATGGGCAGTCATTGATTTAACCCTTTTTGGTGCACATTCGGTTAGAGGCGCAATGGCTTCTAGAGCATTTTCTGTAGGAGTGTCGTTACAAGACATCATGAAATCAGCTGATTGGTCCTCAGAATCTACTTTTAAGACTTTCTATTTTAAGCCAGTGTCAGAAATGGCTAGTAGGGCGGTACAGAGCTTTGAATAAGCATAATGCTCGCCTCCGTCTTGTCATAGAATGAAGATTGCCCATGCTAACTGCACTGGTCAGTCTTGATTCTATTAAAGACAAGGAGGCAAGCATTATCCATAAATACTGCCCATGGCATCACAGGTGTGAAATGGAGTTAATCAGATGGAGCAGCATACTGACCCCTGGTTGCTGAAAAAGTTGGAGCATTTATGTCTAAGATGAGGAATATGTGGGAGGAAGGAACCCATTCGAATGAATATACGGTCTCTAGTTCATCACACCTGACGTTGTCATGTGGCTAATTTGTAACCATATCCAATTTTGTAATCTTCTTGAGACCTTCCAATTCTAGGTCACAAGTTAACCTGCTGACGCCACGTCCCATTGGGAGCCTGTCTTTTCCTAGTCTGAGATACTGTAGCAGGCCTCAATGCATTTACTTGATTTGATTCACTCTCAGCACTGTTTAAACCACTTCACTTCTCTCAGGTCCTCACCGACTCATTTCATGCTTTGGACCTACCAAAAGATCCCACTTTCGCAGACCGCTAATGATGCTTTTCCAATTAGTGCTGTGCAATAACTCTCTGAGCTGGCCTCTTACTGCTTTTCTATTGGTTTCGAAATCAGTCTCTTTCCATACACTGTCAGCCAGAAGTTTATTTCACTCTCTTACCTATTTACAGTACATTGCAGAGATGTAGCGAGGATTGTCTAACAAGTGGGGATTGAAGCTAATGTAATTGGGCCCACTGTAGTGAACATCTGTAAATGCCCACACAGAGCAAATCAGTGGGCGTTTACAGGTTTTGGGTATGCCTTGCCTGCTCAGACCCTACCCTGTCTACACCTCTTGTACATTGGTGCCCATTTGGGTTCTACGTGATAATTTTACTTTTTGTAGGTCGCCCAACAAAAAGACAGATTTTTTTCACCTGAATTTGGGCGGCGTGCAAAAAGCAAAAAATCCACGCTGCCTCGCCCCCGACCCGCACCCTCCCCCACCCTGCCCCAACGGGATTTGTTCAAAATAGGAGGGCTTCACCCCCAAATCACCCTCCCTCAGCACGCCACACTCCCTGAAATTAAACAAACAACAAAACGCAATACACACAAACACACACGCAACACACACGCACTTACCCGTTCACCGTCGCAGCAGGTTCCAGTTCTTTAGTGCCTGTCAGTCCCTGCGCGCACTCGTGTGCGTTGCAGGGGCATGACAGTTCGATTTAGAAAAACCTGCACTCGTGTGCGGCAGGGGCATGACAGTTCGATTTAGAAAGACCGCTCTGTGCGCTCACGGAGCGGTCTTTCTCTTCGATTTTTGGGTGAAAAGATCTTTATAAAAAGATCTTTCCACCTGGAACGCCCATTTGAGCGCTGCATCAGTTTTATGGGTCCGCACCATTTTTTGTGTTCGGTTTTAGGTCTCAGGAAGAGCTACCGAGGCTGCACAGAGTACATGTATTGCAGGAGGAACATCTCAAACACAAGGAACTGCGCATAGAATGCTGTGGCGTTTGGTTGAAACCAAATTACAGAAGAGAGTGTGTGATTTTGTGGGGGTTCGGGGGTGTCATGTCATTTTAGCATTATGAGACAATACACTCTATACAGACCCTCTAAGATATTGCGGCAGGAAATGTAAAGTGTTGTGGCATAAATGCAAATTTTGTGGCACATTGTATTTCTTGCAGTTTATTTGCTGCATATTTTTTGGCTGGAGGTTGTGAGATTGGCATATTGCAGGAAAGAGGCCATGTGCAAGGAAAATGTTTACATTTCTTGCCGCAATATTGTTAAGTTGTCCATACTCATGAGTTTAAGATTATAACTACGTCTGTGCACGCGCGCAAACACGCACACAGACACACACACATGCAGTAAATCCGTGCACATACCGCGCGCATAGGATAAATTCATCAGGCGTTTTATTTGTCCATGTACAGCGATAGGGCAGCATTTCTGGGTGCTGGGTTGTTTCAGTGTTGCACAAACTGAGCTCTCCACAGTGTATTTTCTCTTGCTTCCCTGCCCTTCCTATTGAATTCCCAGCAGGCCCTACCCAGTGTTTCCTGACCTCTGAAGGCCACTTTGCCTATCTTTCTGATCGGTTCTTGAATCCGTTTTGAGGTGGACTTGGTTGCCATACCTGTGTAGCCTGCTTCTTTTTGACTTTCTGTGCAGGACACCGAGGCCTCAGGCCTGAAGAGATCATAATGGTGTTGGAAAAAGACTTCATTTAAAGTTGGCTCTTGCCAGATTTCCACCGGGAATCCGCAGGTGAACCGCTACAAAGTACAAATGCAGGGCACGATTCATGGAATTTCTAGCGCGGTGCAAAATGACTTGGTCCTGCCAACAAACACCCTGATTCACAGAGTGGTGCAAATGGTATTTTTGCAGTGCAAAGTGACTTTGCACACCTTTTGCACCAGTGCAAATTCACTTTGCACTGCAAAAATACACTGTGCACTGCTCTGTGAATCAAGGTGTTTGTTGGCAGTGCAAAGTTACTTTGCACTGCTCTAAAAATTCCATGAATCAGGCCCTCAGTCATTTTCCACTGGTGCAACATTGTGAATCTTAACTTCGCCAAACCCTAAGTCAGCCTTTCTGCCCTCCTTTTCGCCAAAAGCCAGCCATGGACACACCGGCGAGTACTAGTGTCCCTGAAGGGAGTCATCTACCTGTGTTTTCCTGGCTATGTTATGTTACTGGGGTCTGTACTGCACTCTGCTGCCGTTTGCATGGTCCCTTGGAACTTTGCTAGATCAGAAAGTGAGCGGGGCTCGATTATTGGGGAGTGAGGGAACCTGTCAGATAGCTTTTCTGTTGCATCGATGTGTGCAGTTCGAAAGTGCTAGGTTACAGCATGTGGGTGTGTTTCTAGGTGTTATGCGTCATGTGCATTCAGTCATTTGTTTCCAAAGGGGAGCCTCGAGGGCTGGCGGAGCTGGGATGCATTGGGGGGCGCTGTGATATGTATGTGTTCAGATGGTTGATGTCTGTCGAGACGGGTATTCAAATTGCTGTGTGTGAGTGGCTCAGCTGGTATGCATATAGTGTGTTTGAACATAGTGGTTTAAAAGGGTATGCAGTAATAAAATCGCAACAAAAATGTCGCCTTTACAAAAAATCATGGCAAAATTGCTGTGGTTTGACCTGGTAAAGGTGTACCCTATTATACCATTTAAGGGGAGCAAGGGTTGTCGGGGGTGTCTCCCGCTCCCCTTAAATGGTATAATGGGTCTGGGGGTTTCAGGGGTGTCCCTGCATCCTTTACATGGATTGCGGCAGCAAAACCATAGCCTTTTTGCAGCAATTCTTTGTGTAAACAGACATTTTTGCAGCGATTTTAACACATGGAACCTTTAAAAGGTTAGTGTGGTTGGAATGTATTGGAGGTCCAGTGGGGGATTTAGAGCATCTATCCGGGGTGGCTGTGGTGTTGACTCTGTGGGGTTGTCCCTTGGACGTCGTTTCTGTAATGTGCCTTACGGCATCCTAGGGGGAACGGTGTCTTCGACAGTGACTCCCGCCCAACGATTATTCCTGAATACGAGTGGGAGAATTCAGGAAGAATGAAGGCATAGGAGGCACACTCAAAGCACCTAGAAGCCACTATTCGTTTTAGTGCACTATGCACTATGCAAGGCCCAATAACTGACACAACTCTACTTCTGAGGGTGTAAAACTCAACCCCATTGGTATACTATCCAGGTCTCTGTAACCTAATAAACAGATATTGGGCCTCATTACGAGTTTGGAGGCAGCCATGGTGCTATTAGCACCATGGCTACCCCCTTACCGCATTCCGTGTCCGGGTTCTCGGAATAGGGACTTACGGGTCATTCCAACCTTGAAGGACACGGTAAATCCCCATTCCGAGGACCATTCCCCATTCCCATTCGAGCCCTCATAGGGCTCAATGGGAATGGGGATGGAGTTAATAACGGGCCCGCTACTTGCGGGCCCGTTATTAGCTCTCTGGTCCCTTAGCGGCTACCGCTAAGGGACCTCGGAATATGGAGGTAAGGGATTACCGACACCCTTACCGGTGCCGGTAATCCCTTACCTCCTACCTTGTAATGAGGCCCTATGTGTAGTCAATTCTCTCCTTTCCATGGCAGCCATTACCTTTGTTTAGTTTTTTCCTTCGCTCTGGCCTGTAACTATGGACCCCGGGGCATGACCTGGAATGTTAATGCCCTCCCTGCTTGTGGCTTATTGCCTAAATAATATGTTGTCAAAGTAAAGAAAGTCAGAGAGCAAATGCCATTTTGTTGACAACCTAACATAGGGATTAAGATCTATGCACTGTGCCATCTGAAATCTTAGTCGACTGTTGGACGGCCTAAACTGAAAGCATATCATAAGAAATCATAATTGAGAAACATTTTTTGCACGCACATCTAAAGAAAAATAAATTACCATACAATGTGTACAAAAATGTATATCGCATGCAATGTGTAAAACACAGAGTGATCAAATTTGAATCAAGAAATCATGATCGCTGCTCTCTCAGTGCAGCGACAGAGCATAACATCTAGTCATGTTAAAGGTTCTTGTACTGGGCACAGTTGCCACCAGAGTGGTTTCTTATCATCAATCACCATACTAAGTATATCTCTATCACAATCCAGCTCTGTCTAACAACACCTCATGGATATAGCTCACAGTAACACTGCGGCTTATAGGCTACAATCAGAGAGGTTGCTAATATACATCCAATGTGTTGTGTTGAACAGTGGAGTATTTCCATGTGTAGACCAACTGGTCACATTATATACAACATATTCGAAACAGATGTTCCACAAAGAAGCAAAGGTCTTCCAACATTCTAAAGAACAGTAATGAACAATGGTTTTGAAACTCAAGAAAAACAAATTTGCAATATATGTCATCTGTAACAGAAAGACAATGCTGTCAATATAAACTACATTACAGGAAAACCATGTTGTGCTCAGTTATGCATACAGATACATATAAAGCAGAGTAATTATTGTATATCAATGAGATATTCAGATACAACTTCCTATTGTATGTAAGCTCCTGTACTGAAAAAGGCTGCAGTTTTATCTGCATGTCCTAGTAAAAAGACCTCATAATATTTCAGGAATTCACAGACAACTGAAACTTAGTTCTTTGTTCACATCGTTAGGTGAGACTGAATCCAATCTATCGATCCAGTATGTTTCTCTGAATTCTAATATTTTGCTTATACTCATGTGAGTCTACTACCTCTAATATCTGAAATCTAATCTGAGCAATGTGATGTCTGCTGTCACTGAAATGCTTGCCTGTTGGTGAATTAGGATTGTTATACCTGATGTTTGAGTGATGTTCATTCCACCTTGTTTTTCTTTTGGTGTTTGGAATGTCTGACCCACGTAATAAAGTCCACAAGGACACTTAGTGCCAGATTCAACATTTTCAGTGTCACGTGTGGCAAAGTGTTTTAATTCAATCTTTTCTCCTGTTCTAGGGTAAAGTACTATGGAACCCTTATGATGTTGCAATTGAAACAATTGAGGATGGGATAGGTCCCCTTCCTGTTAGTGTTTTTACTGGACCTCTGGTTGGTGCAGGTGCATACCAGTAAATTCCTCAAGTTACTACTCCTTTCATGCGCAAATGTGGCCGCCTCTCTGAATAGATCACATATCTTCTCATTGCAAGAGATGCTTTCCAATGTTTAAGTATACTCTTCTTTATTTTTGAAGTTGGTCTGTGCTTCATTTAGTTCTGCAGTCGTGTATCATCTTTCTAAAAACGTATTTTACATTTTTTCAAATTCTCTCTGGCATTGCTCCTCGTCGCTTACTATTCGTTTCACTCCTAGTGGCTAATGAGTGTGGCAGTGCAGGAAAAATCATGGTAATGTGGTACTAATTCTGTTACCCCCATGTTACCACTGCATTCCCACTCCCTAAACTATGTGTTTAGCGATGCAGTGTAGAATTTATCTCCAGCAAAAAGCTGTAGGTGAATACACCTCCCGACTGCCACATTTTGGCAGAATTACCGTGGCAGAATTACTGCCGGTGGTTATTTCGTTGATATCGCCATGGAGTCCTATGGACTCCGAAAATGGGGACTCACACCGCCATTCCGCCCCTTCTAATCCTGCTGTATGTCCGCAGGAGCAGGACCAAGGGACGGTAACAGTAAACGATTTTGGCAGTATTTTGTCAGAATTACCGCTAAACTAGCGCCAAACGTGTAATGAGCCTCGGTGTACCCTTTTATGATCTGATTGTGTACATGGAGGTCTGAGCAGTACACATCTTTCGAAAGGAGCCAAAATCACATTGATAATTACAATAGATTTCCACAGAAGGTTATCAGGGCACACTGTTGTCAATGACATAGATGGGACATATATGCCAACATCATCCATTCCATTCGGCAGACACTAGTGCAGTCCTGGTTTTAACTTTGCATTCTGGAACTTGTAGTCCTGGGTTTCCTTCCCCATTATAATCAAAGGAATAGTAGTCTCATAATGAAAAGCTACAACTAGGGCTGGACTACTGTCTCCAGAATGGAATGGATCATGTTGGCATGTATGTTGGGATCTTTGCTCTGCGCTTTGCCGCATTCAGCGGGTTATTGTGAAGACCACCGGTCTCTTTAGAACAGTTGTGTAGCCTTGACAGAGAACAGCCGAGGGAAAGACCGGTGAGGAGGCAGTAGGGGGGCACATGTCTTTACGTTCATCCTGCTAAGAGCGAGAAACTAACCAATGTTCACTGCTCCTGTGAATCATGGTGCGTCTGGCAGTGCAGAAGGCTCAGTACTTTCTCAGTAAATGTGGGTGCTGGCAGTAGAAGAGGACCCTAATTTATATTTGGAAAATAGATGGGTTCTACGCTGGCATTGAAGGGCAGTGGTCAGCCTTCATAATGTAATCAGTGTGGTTGCCCCCAGGAGATGTGGGTCGTTAGTTTTTTGGTGCCCCTTGAAGGGAATGAGACTGGCAAGTGGAGGGGGCCAGTTTGCAATGATAACCCAGCCTGTATGCGACTGGAAGCCTGGATGAATACCCCCAGACTACACAGTGCACTATGTTTTAAATATCCTTCCGTGCGGCTAGGGGAGTGTAATCAATGGGAAAGTCTGCAGGAAGCCCAGCTGTAAACAGTGGGCGCGAGCTTGTGTGTGTGTGAGGCAGGTCTGGAGAACTGCTGTTGGGAACTATTGTGGACTGCCCAGGAAGACCGGAATTCAAGCAAAGCCTTCAGGGAATGTTTGATTTTTTTAGATGAAAGCACGGGAACGTTGGGGAATAGAAAGCACACCATCGTAAACCTTCTAAGGCAGTGTTTTTCTCTTTGCTTCCTTTTCTTGCTGGGGACCGTCATATCCTTCTCCAGCTTCTGACGTGCCACACATGAAACATTAGAAGGAGTGATTTTAAAAAAAATCTCTACTCTTTAAAAAAATATTAGAATGGCCCCTTGTGCAATTGGCTTCCCCTACTTGTTCTTCAAATTCTTGTCATGGTACCCAAAAAAAATGTACAGGCACGAATCACATATAGAAATAATCCCACGGAGAATTGTGACTGTTTGTTGTTTTGTGTCAATTTTCGAAGCAAACATTGAACAAACATTGCAGAAAGTCGGTATGCGAACGTGGGAAAAATAAAATGTGGCAGAATGTTTAAAGCCTGAATGCAAAAAAATACCAGAATCACCACAACCTCAGTGTAGAAAGGAAAACGTAGTCTCATTTTAGTCCGTCCTTCATTCCTCTTAAAGCCGTCCTTCGCTTTGGCAGCTAAACTAGCAGCACACGACCTCCATCCTTGGATAGCTGCGAGCACATGCCGCTCTCTGTGGCAGCCATGTTGGCTTCTCAAAACATTGCAGCTAAAATCATTCAAGACTGCAGCACATACCGCCTAAGAAGGTCGGAAGCCGTACTTACGTTGCCTCAAGTGAAGTGACATGTTGGCACACCGTCCCTTGCAATAGGCAAGCTTTGTTGCTTTTCAAGCTAGTATTGGTTACCAGGTGTGCCCGCCGATAGGGCATCCTAGGTGGCTGCCTAGAATTGTCTTGTCACGGAACTGGTCCTTCTGGGTAGATCACCACCAAGATTCACTACGTCTCCTCAATGTCCCATAACTGTATCTTTGTGTCTATCCAACATTTAAAGCGTTTAGGATGTGCATTGTTAGCGGCCCGCCACGGGTCACCAGGGCAGGCCGCACCGGTGTCGGGATCACCCGACATACCAACGATGCTGCGGACACACACAGCAGATGATCCGCAGGGGACACCCAGGATAAGGCAGCCTCGGCTCTGGAGGCACCCCGGCCGGGGCTGCAGGAGCAGGCCGTGGTCACATGGCAAACAAAGGACAATAGGGGACACAGATACAAGTTGCCACTTCCTGGGCCTCAGCTGCACTGCCCTTCGCGTGCCAGCGGAGCCCCTTTTATTGAGGACTTTCTTAAAGGGGCAACAGGCCCACAGTTACATGGGCCACATGCCACATGCATGTTCCCTTCTAGTTCAGGACAACCAACATATTATCAATCACCCAGAAGATATATTCATTGTTATATTTCAAAACGTTTTCCTTTCCTACAGAAATCTAAATCAATTTCCTCAAATGTGTAGTAAAAGCAAAAAGAGCAAGCGGTGAAATATTATATGTCTTCGCCAAAAACGTATGAACTTTATTTTTAAACATAATTTGTATTTATGCATACACCTTCAACAATATAAGGACGGCGCGCGACTCAGTCTCCCACACAACTCCCACTCTTTAAGTACCTGATATTTTCTAATTCTGGCCAATACCATAAAAAAAGGTTGTCACGCCCATCCTCTCGGGTAATCCAGGAAGGGGGAGGGGGGTCAGAGTCATATTAGATGCTAAACCTCATTAGTAATGCACATTTGTGTTTCGGGAAAATGGCGCCTCTGCGTTCTTCAGGGTCATACACAAGCTTATT
The DNA here is from genome assembly GCF_040938575.1 of Ambystoma mexicanum. Taxonomy (NCBI): domain Eukaryota; kingdom Metazoa; phylum Chordata; class Amphibia; order Caudata; family Ambystomatidae; genus Ambystoma; species Ambystoma mexicanum. Next base: position 511,631,248 of record NC_090929.1, on the reverse strand, counting down.
TCCTGCCTGTACCACTGTGGAGAATAGTCTCAATCTTCTATGACCAGCCTTTCACAGAGAAGACTTAGGGCCTGATTCATGGAATTATTAGCCCACCAACACCCTGGTTCACAGAGCGGTGCAACGTGTATTTTTGCAGTGGAGGTACTCTTTGCCATGTGCTAAATGGGCCTAATTCACGGTGCAAAGAGTACTTTTGCAGTGAAAAGTCACTTTGTGCTGCAAAAACACACTTTGCACTGCGAAACAGGGTGTTTATTGGAAGTGCAAAGTCACATTGCACCATTCTAATAATTCCATGAATCAGGCCCTTAATCACTTCCTTTCCATTAGCACCCTGCAAGGGGGTGCTGACCAGTCAGGATGCTTGGAACGTGGGCTGTATTGTCTTGTACAAGCCCGCGTCCTGAGCAGCCTGGTTAGCCAGCGCCCCATTCCCTTCCCTGCTCGCCCTCACCTTAGTACCCTTGCAGTTTCTTAAACGGGTGCTAATGGTGTATTTTTAAACAATTTCTTTTTAAAATGTACCTCTGTGTGGCCCGGTACTCTCAGTCCGTTTTCATGTTGATGATATCACAGTCATCAACACTGAAAATGGACTGAGGCTTTCAGCAGCACTGTACGGCACTAGGCAGGGCTGCACAGGAAAGGTAATCTTTTTTATAAACCATTATGCGGGTGCTTATGGCGATATGCCCGAGGCGGTGGGCCGACCCTGTTGCTAATCGCACCGGTGCCCTCATTAAGGGACCCTCACTTTACTCTGGCCCTTAACTTGGGCGGTAGGTTGTTAGCGAGGGGGTCGGCCCGCCGCCTCGGAGCATATCGCCTTAATATCGCTCATTTTAAAATTGGAATTAACAGCCTATGGTTGCAATCCTCTCATTCAAACGTGGGGACCTCAAATCTTGGCAATAAATCAAGTTGTATGTTCCCTCTGAATTAGACACTTCATGTGCATTTTCTTCAATCATCATATCCTTTTTTGTTTTAGCTTGCTACATCAGTATGGGAATCAAAGTGCCCTGCTGACCTGCTTCACGGCTCTTGTGTATAGCGGCATTGGGGGAAGTGATGTTCAAAGCTCTGTGATGAGCAGAACAATATGTAGTCTTTGTTCAGATGGATTTCCAAAATCAGCCCTGGTGGGAGAATTTTGGGTCAAGCACCCTATTTATAGTAAACAGGGAAGACACTGAGAGGTTTGCCAGAACCCATTCTAGGTGGGTGAGCAGTCAAGGCTTAATCTCAGGAAAAGAGTGAGATCTAGGGCTACAATGACTCCACACAGAATAACACTAATAATTCCACTTAGAGAGTAAGTATATCAAAATACAATTATTTATTAGGCCTCTAGTTACACAATGACATATAAAAATCACAGGTAAGTATTGTTACACAAAAACATATATCAGATATACACACATTCACCAATAGGAGAATAGAGTTGCATATGAATTGGTTACCAGTGTTAAACAGGTGAGTAGTCAGATGCAAGGACAATAGGTAGAAATAGTTAGAATAAGCACAAGTACAGCTTCACTCAACCTTATGAAGCCTAACCCTAAAGTCTCATGGGGCCTTGTGCCTAAAATGTATAATTTCCAATATATAGCCTCTTCCGGTAAGGTATTCCTAAATAATGCAGTAGACTGCGGTGGTACTTTGGAAGGTTTTTAAAAGTTAAGTAAGTATTTACCCAAATCCAGAAAGTACCCCACGCTATCCTATTCACCAGGTAAGACCTACGAAAAGATCCTTAACCTAGGATCAATGACCTGAATCTAAGTCAGAGGGAGTAGGCTCAAGGACTTTACACCCAAAATGTTACCCTATGGAGGACAGCTGGAGACAGGAACAGGTATGTTACCTTCCACCCTGACTCTGATTCTCCCAGATACCACTGCAGGTCTTCTGGAATTGGTTGGGGACAAAATCCTCTGCACTTGGTCAGGGTGAGGAGGGCCAATGGGTTATGGGTGCAGAGGTCACGTTCTGGGTCAGGAGTCGGACGCATTGCACAGCATAGGGATCCGGTCAGCTTCCAGAAAAAGACCCAAAATTAAAAAAGATGAAAACGTCTGTGGTGCAGACCCCTTCAGGACACCTCACTGGATTGACTCCAAAGAAGATCATCACTGTCCCTCAGCAACAGGTGATCATACTGCGGTTAACACAGAAGCAGCCACAGCACAGCTTCCCTCAAATTGAGATGGCTAAAAATGCAGTGGCAGGTGACTTGTAACATAAACCGAAGATTTGCAAAATTCCAAGGCTCTACTAGAATGACGACGGGGGCAGGGAGGAAGCCCAGGAAAGAGCTGGTCAGTCTACCGGCTGGTTCAACGATCCTTCTGAAGGCATGAATCCTCAAACAGGGGTCAAGAATGGTTAATTCCACCGGTCCAAGGGTCGAAGCACTAGCGAGGGTCCTCCGAGATTAGACAGAGGGTCAGGGCTTCACTGGGTCAATCACTGGAGTCAATGCTGATTAGCACCAGGGGTTGTCCTCCATTCGTCAGTGGCCTTCTCATCTTCATGGACGTCATGGCTTCAACAGTGATCTGAAGAACAGTTGCAGTTGCAGGAGTCTTCCTTTTATCCAAGATTCCGGTTGAGAGCACACCAAGGCCCACCAATGGTAAGGATCTGCACCATTCAAACAGCCAGGAGTTGTCCAATCTTGGACAAGTACTGGTGACCACATCTGACCAGCAACAGACTTTCAGGAGCAAGAGTTTCTGGATAGGGACTAGACAGTCCTAGACCCCCTCTTCTCCCTCACACATACAAAATCCTGTGGCCAGCAAAAGCCACATCTTTCCCCTGGAATGGTATATCCATATCAGGCATTGCCTGACCTGAGAAGGCATGAAGAAGACCAAAGAACAACGTGGCCAAAGAACAAGAGAACAATCTTGTGACATGACCATCTAGGGGTGCTAGCCACTTTTAGTAGCCATTTGCAGTAAAAAACAAAAGTGCACGAGTAATAAGCGAGGGGCAAGTCCTAAAAAAGTAGGGGGACTCAATAAAACATCAATTGAATGTGGCGTTATTAGCATATCAAGGTGCCCTCTGGAAAAAAGTGGGGGAACTACATCCACCAGTGTGTACCCTCGACTTGAGCCCTGGTTATAAAGATACAAAGTATCCTCACTGCACTTCACGGCAAGGTGAGGTGTGCAGTTGTAAAAATACAAGAATTCATAAAGAGAAACATAGCCTCTCAGTACTGACGGTTTTATGGACTAGTCAGTTGCCCCACAAGAATGAGCAAAACTGACAAGGAGAGCGAAGCAGCACATGGGTTTAAACAAGCAAAAAGAAAGGTTGTGCCATAGGAATCTATGGAGGAAAAGGTGCAAAAAGAACAACTTTCCTAACAGTTTTCTTCAGCACTCTTGAGGTAGGGGGGAACGCCTGCAGGAACCCTGGATATCCCTTCTTAATGCTGAAGTCTGATACCTTAATATTCAAGAACGGCTAACCCATGTGCCTACCCAGATGTCTGATCATCCCATGTAGTCGCTTCACCTTCTTTGAGGTCTGCTTTGTCCCACTGATTGTTATGAAAAGATTGAGCCGAACCTGGACTTCTGTTTCCTCCTAAGTGGCACATTCTAAGGGATCACCACATCTAGCTCATATGTATTTGCAGCTCTTTCAGCCTCTGACCCTAACCCATACCCTCAGTCCTCAGGCAATGAAGGAGGCGTGGGCATACGTTTTCATTCCAACTGGATGTCAGCCAATTCTATGGTGTTTCCTTCCTATCATCTTTTGAGTTTCATGTCATTTTGTGTACAACCTTCTCTATTATCTCTTCAAACTGTGTATGTCTCCAAAGGCATGTACACCCGTTTCTTGATTAACTGAATTTTTAAATCCACTCCCCACACCACCATTACCTTATGACCCATTTCCCCATCAATCAGCATCCTGGTGTCTTATGATCTTTATCTGGTTTCATCTCCTGTATCACATGTCGATGGAACCATATTTTATCTCAAATTAAGAGCATTCTTGTTTGTCCCTGAAAAAAAGTTCAGACTTTATCTTCTAACGTAGTACTGTATTCTACTCTTTTTAACTCTGAAGCTGAAAAGTGTTTACTTACTAGATTTTCTAGTTGCCAACTGCACAATAACTCCAGTGGGACTTGGTCGTAATCGCTGCTTTTTCCTCCAGTACGTTGCAAACTTATGGATATATCTCCAGGACCTGAAAGTGCTGGCGAGGATATCCTGTTTCCAACCGCTCCCTGTCCACTTCCACCAGCACATCTTCCATTGCCCTGGATTGTGTGGCCTTTTACAGGGATTTGCATACTCTTGGCTTCTTTGGAATCGCAAGCTCCTTGCTGCCTCGAATTGCCACCACCATTTCCTGGGTACCACAAAGAGAAACACAACAGTAATAGATACAAGGGGCTAATGGCAATAAGCCCTAATAATGGAGGGGCTCTTAACTAGGGCAGGAATGCAATTCCAGCCAATGTTGTGGTGTTATTGTTTATTTCACAGTTAAGATATCTCTTTTCTGTCCCCAAGTCATCCTTACAACACCCCTCCCACCACTGTCATCTGAATACATTCTAGCACCAACTTTCACTGTTCCAGGCTTCCTCATTCTCTTACTCATAGCTTGCCTTTTTCTGGTCTGGTTAACACCCTCTTCTCCTGCGGCAATAGCTTGCCGCTGTTCAGTATGGATTGCCATCAGCCTCTGACTTTGCCGGATGGGCTAACTTTGCTCTGGTAAACTCTTTTCTAATTTGTCTAAATACATATTGTACTCTAAAGCAATCGCATCTGAACGTATTTGTGCTAAGTTCCTGCTTTATTAAAAACATTGTTGGCAGGTCCTCAAAATGTGAGTACTGCATATGTTTTGTATCAAAACAAAGCACACACAGGCCTCCCTTTTTTAAGAGCCTAGTACCCTCCCTCGAAATCCCCTGACCTTCTCTGGGGTCAGGGATGTCGAGGGGCCATGAAATCTCAACCATAAATTCCATCATTGCCCACAATCTCTTACTTAAAAGAAAGGCCATACATTCTACCCATTTGTACAGTCTCAATCATCTAATCTCTATGGGTTTACCACCCGGAATCCCCATTTCACGCACTCGCAATACGTCCTGTTTGAAATTGATCATCCTCTTTATTGATCGTCCTCTTTACAATCAAATTCCTGGATATTCTTGAAAATCCTGTTGGACATTATCAACAGGAGCTCCTGAAATGCATGACTGCCACAGGTGCCTTTGGAATGAATGGTACTGGAAAACAATCTGTTTAGCAATGGCCAGCTCCAAGAAATGCAGATTTCTTGGATTTACCAACTACTACATGGAATGTATTTCAGCTATAATGCGGTTCACGACAGGCTGTACCATCTGGTATTGGCCAACCATCGTATGTATTGAGCTGCGTGAAGCAAGGGCATTACCGACAGGTGGCGGGCCATTATGAGGATTGTACAGCCCTCCGTAAATTGCATTACAGATATTATCACCCATACCAGTGCCAAAAAACAGAAAAAGGTCACAAGGAAAGTGCACACAGGCTCAGGGGCGTCCAGTATGCTGGCCCCTCTCCCTTCGCCCGGGAAAGGCCATCTGCGTAAAAGTCCCTATACTTACAATGGGACATTTATGTAATTATTTGCTGTTGGGAAGTGTGGAGAATCCCAAAGGATTCCCCCTTAGGAACCTGGTCTGGGACCCTTCTCATGTGGCCAGGGGAAGGCAGGCGCTCTCTGATCCCGACCCTGGGGACGGTGTACTGTGGGTGGATCACATGGGGTGGGGGGATCAGACCAGGAAGACTGGGAGGAACCCCTTTTTAACTTTCCCTGTAGCCCGGCTCTTCTGATGGCCTTTTGCCAACCTAAAGTAGTAAGAAAACCAAATTTCCCTATAAGGAATTACATATCCCAGAAACCTTCAGGGACTGTGACGAAGAAGAGGGCTGAGGAGGCATGTAGAGGGAAAGGACAGGCAGGCAGGCTTAACAGCCTCTGGCATGGTCAGACAATTAACTCTAAGGACCTGCACCTGAAGCCAATTGCCTCACCTGAGAGGCATAAAAGGGCCCAGCAGGAAGGGGCAGTAGAAAGAAGCTGCAGCATGAGCTGGAAGGTCAGTAGCAGTAGCAAAAGAAGAAGCAGAGCATGAGGTTGGCAGTTCACTAGGAAGTGTGACCACAGAAGGGACGCCGGAGCAAGAGAAGAGCAGATTCCACCTGCAGGCTCTGAGATGGTCCTGTGCTCACAAACCCTGTTTGGCTGTGGCAGCATTGGAAGAGACTAGGAGAAACTAGTAGTCTTTTCAGGTGTGCCTAATTGCTGTGAATGCATAGCTGAAGTTGTGCATCCACCCGAGGCCTGTGTGCAGAAGCAAGCCGAGGGAACCTGGAGAAAGGAATACTCTCCATTGTTGAGGCTGGATCTGAGACACCAGTGGGTTTGGGTCCCAGAATTGTCCGTAGCAATAGTAGCAGAAGAAAGAAAGTCGGGAAGGGGAAGCAGCCCACAACCGTTGTGAATTTGGAGCCAGTGAATGAAGCTCCGTACTCCAAAGCACTTGAAACTCCCTGCCGGTAACTGTAACCAGCTGAATTAAAGCTCACGTGTAAGTAGAAGCGAGTAAAGTTTTTCGTGGTCGTGGGAATTCAATTATCACAAAGAGAATTGTATGATGCGCTTATTCGCACAAGTTATAGTACTTGCATAGAAAGAAAACCTTTATTTTTCCCTTCCTTAGATCTGAACTATAACCGGAGTGGTCGCGGTTCCCCTATCAAGAGAGAGAACATTGCCGGCAAACTTTTAAAGAAGTAGAAGCTGACTTTCCCAAAGTGTTGCGAGACTGTTCAACATCAACGAAAGGTCGCGTGTATGAAACTGTGCTTCCGGATTCACGTAAAAGCAGAATGCTGCACAAAGAAAAGGGAACGCAAGTCTTTAAGTAGAAGTTTAGCATCAGAGAGAGATCACGTGTACCTAATTTCATTTCTAAAGTGAAACCTGACTCTTGTAACATTCAGAGCAATTATGACGTAGTTGTAGAAGTTGCTGAAGTTACAAAAAGAACAACTCCGCCTATGGGTCCACCTATGTGGTAATGAAATAGTGGAAACATTAGAAGATTTGATGATTCAATGTGAGTGCCTAACGGAACTGCAAAATAAGTATCTAAAATCATTCGATAATAAGATAGATACTAATAACCTTTCTAAAATATTGCAACTCTTTATGAATGGCAATGAATGTAACTTAATTTTCTTCATGGTACGATTTTATTTGCATATAGTCAAGATTTTTAAAATTGTCTACCATTAGAAATGTAGTTGTTAGTCTGGTTTTGACCGTTTTTCTGATTCCCTTTGATTGCCTGCCATAATTGTATCATAGCATTATGTTATGAGTGACTACATTGTGTATTATCTAATAACAGAAATGAACATGGCAGAAATTCATGAATGATCTGGCCTAATCCACACCACACTATCTAATATGGTTTTACTTTACCACGGTATTGTAATGTCATTTGGATCAATGTTGTCTATGTATGTTTTTAAATGTTGTATATACAAAGCCTATTTGGCTATTAAGTATATTAATAAAAACCTAAAAATAACAAATATTACCCACACCAGTGGGCAGATCCTTTCTAAGGTGAAACCAGCCCTGAACACAGATGCTTTGAAGTTGTTGAAGCTGTTATAAACCCAGAACTCTCTGATACAAGGGGGACAAGGGTATCCCAGGCTGGAAGAGTGACACTACAGCTTTGGGGTAACTACTGGAAGACAGAAGGTCTGCATAAAGCAGGGGAAGGGAGCTGGGTGCTTGTTAAAAGAACTTAAACAATAATCTGTGGAGCTGAGACTGTTGAAGCTGAGAGGGAGAAGCAGTCTAGAAGCCAAGACAGATTTTGAGGTAGGTGTAAGGCATGGAGACGCGGCAAAGAGGCTGCCCTTTCTTATGCTACAGGGAAGAAGAGTGCCTTGCCTACATGTAGAGGTTGAAGAGTCTTGTCGAAGTTGAGTAATATATTTTCCAAAGTAACAAGTTGCAGCAGAAGCAGTAGAACTGTGGTTGTCTATAATTTTGTCAGAACATTTCTATTTGAATGTAGTTGAAATAGTAGTAGACTGTGGAGCAAAGGAGACTGCTTTCAGAGTATCATTGGCAGAAAGGAGTTGCCAAGGAGAAAGCAACCCCTTTAAAAGAAGCATCCTGACAGGTTATATTAAAGATGCTGCAGAAGGTGCAGAAGAAGAAGTACTGTTAAAGCAGAAGTGGTACTTTTATTTTGAACTTTATCCATTCTGTCCTGTAAGGAGGTTATCCTGGATTACCATTGGTGCTGTTTTCTTGGTGGAATGTTGTTAAGGGAACTTTTCAACAAACGAAGAAGGAAATTTTACCAGTGGATTTTTCTCTGATTGAACTTTTGTTTCTTTGGGACTTTTCAAGAACTGATTTAAGACTTTATTTTCTTGGAAGCAATTGACTTTGGACATCAATGGGGAGCGAAATCTACTCAGGACAAGTAGAGGTCATCCAAGACACTGGTTATTTGGTAATCTTTCCTTTATGTTGTTTATGCTTTGTTTTGGTGGTTTTGTTGTTTCATTTGTGGGCTGGTTTTGTGTATGCTTGGAGATGTTCCCTTAGCTCCTAGACTAGGTAGGGAATCCCTGGTAGAGCAGGCTTAGTTAGGTTTTCTTTGCAATTGTTGTGTACAAATAAATGTCAAATACTAAGAAAACTACAATCAGTTGTCTTTCTTGCATTACTGATCCCTCACAGAACATTCCAACCTTTAATCTCATAACAAGGGAAATTACACCAGATTTAAATGTTGTGCCAGATATAGAACTACACCAATTTTAAATTCTTAATATGGGGTAAGGAGATGTATTGTGCATTATTGTTTTTGTGCTATTAACTACAATAAAATCATAAACTGGCAGCATAAAATACATATCCATAATTGCTATTGTAGTGCCCGTTTTTTATCTTGCACCTTATTAATCATCACAGTTTATTATTTGGCATCGCCCTCTTCCATTAATGGATGTTTTCCAGTTCAAAAATGCTGGGTAAAACTGGGGTAGAACGCAAGTAAGCTCCATGATTGTTAGATTTGTTTTCTATGGGGAATAGCTGAAGATGACAAGAAGGTCTGGTGAACGTAATCAAGGGGACTGACCTGGGGCCAGATCAGGATTCCATAGTTCAGGGAGGCTTCCAAACTTCGCTCCTAAGTTCTCTACAGTAGATCTATGATAAGATGCACTGGGGTCGGCTTCTGAGAGGGATTATATCATGTTTTAAAAGAGTTGAGGAGATCGGAACATGAATCAAGGACTTCTATAGTCCGTGAGTATGGCACAGTGCCTACCACTCAACGTTAAAGGGTCAGGGGCCTTTTTGTTTCCAATTATTCGCAATTCCTTGCAGTGCAGTAGCAAGCAGGTTGTCCCTGAGTTGAAAAGTACGAGGCGGGATTGGTACGTTGCCTTTTATGCTTTCAATCAAGATATCAAAAGACATATTGACACTAAGGTTTAGGATAGGATTGTAACTGTGCATCTAGCAGCATGGACCTTTATCACCTGCTTGCAATGTATATTATCTTCTAACACCTAGCTTCATTTTGATACAAACAAGTGGAAACCGCAATCCTCAAAATTATTAACTCATAACAAGAATGTCGTGGTTCTCAACCAAAAGTCCCCATCGTTACCTCATACTTAGTTGGTCAATCCTTTTGGATGTAATATGATCCTCTGTCGGAAATTGATTAATTGGTTGAAGAACACACTATACTTAAATCTGTTTATGTTCTGTTTTTCAATTACTGTTACACATTACTGAGACGGTGCTTGTGTGTACCTCAACAGTCAATAAAAAGATCCAAATGCACATTGAAAATATGCGGGCTAACAAAATGTCCAGGCCAGATAACTGAATGTCCGGATGGCAAAGACCTGGACCCTTTGATACCCAGTATCTTTGCTCTCTTGACCGACTCTCTACCATGCCTATAACCAACTTTCTGTTATCCGCCATATTGGCTTATCTGGCACCACTGGGTTACCAATGATCCTGGCTAGAAATGCTTTAACTGCATATACAATGAAACTGCCACCACCAGTCAGGGTTATTTCTGAAGTATATGCAGAAGTTGCTTTAATACACTGCACTATTTGGACACCGTTTTGCAAATAAAGAAAATTGCCGCTGGAGGACAGAACAGCATACAAGTGCTAATGTTGGTAGTCCTCTCAATGCAATTTGCACTTCATATAAAATGAGCCCCAATTCTATTTGTGCTATATATCCTTCAGGGTTGTATAGCCTTAAGGGTTGTGACATGGAGAGAGGGTTGGCATTCCCCATGGTGGTTCCCTTGTGGAGGGCCGCCGCCTTCTTAAAAGAATGCTGAAACAATTTTCTAGACTAAAGTGACTTCACCACCAAAAAACACGGAATACCCATGATTCATGAAAGAATGGTCCTAAGACATACTGGAACAGGAATCCCACATGACTCTACATAGAGCTCAAAAATAGGTGACTGCACAAACAAGAAGGCAAGGAACGCACTTGATTCATGGAAGAAAGGTCTAAAGATAGAATGGGACAGGAATCCACCATCATTGGGTAAAATCGTTTCATTCAGCATAGAGCCCAAAACAGGGATCAAACAACTGATTGATAACCATTAAGGACGGATAGGAGGAATACCTTGCCCTAACAGAACCAATAAAGACATTGAACCATGATATAAGACAAGGTGGAATTCCTAAGTATATTGTACAAATGTTGTTGAAACCGCATTGTGCAAAACAGTGTGTGTTTAATTCTGTTATAGACCAGGAATTGGTTCATATAACCACAAAGGGAATGTCTAATTACCAAAGAACAAATGTGGTTGAATGTAGCAGTTCATTTATAGTGCTTTTAGTAATCTTGTACAGACCAGGAACGTTCGACAAAGCCTAGAGGAAGCCAATAGAGGGTGAAACGATAGGCACGTGCGCCAAAAGGTTATTGCTGGCTAAATCGTAAGGTTGCATGTATTAATTGGGTAAATCACAAGGTCGCATGTACACATTGAATATGAGCCAATATTCTTAGATTAAATCACAAGACCGTATGTACCTATTGAATATGAATCAATATCCTTAAAATATCAAACACATTAAACCTAAACATATTGGCAAGACAGACTCAATTGTGTATTATTGTATTGAGAAATATTAGACACTGAGCACATTATTGTGGGGTGATAATCTTGTACATTGCATTCATATGGAATCAGCCTGCTTTTATTAAGTGCCAAAAACAGACAGACTCCATGGGAATCCATTGGTGTCAACCCAACATAAAAATCTCATGCTGGCATCAGTACCGGGAATCATTAGAATTTGGAAGAGGAATGCATGATGGAAACATGAATTTTGTGTAGTTCCCCATCTCCACCGCTAAATGGAATGAGCATCTTGCAGAATCTTAAAGTACAGCTTAAACAGCCTACACCTTGATTTTATCCCTCACTTTTACACTCCAGGACTCTGAAGATGACCCCAGAATGGTTACAAAGGGACAGTTATTTTCCTTGAACCAGATGTGGAGCAGACACGCCTGTGAAACTTGGACCGCGCATCAAGAACGAGAAAGCTCTTCATGCAACACACACGCAAGGCTGAGGTGTAGTGAACAGTAGGCCACATTGCCTCCTTTCATCAACACACTGCCCTCAACATGGATCTCTCCCCTGTCGGGGGCTTTTCAATGAGCTCCTGTTACTCACAGTGGCTGCACTGATCCATCTCCTGGAGCAGTGGTGTCCAACATGTGGCCCATCAGATATTTTGACCTAAAACTCCCCTCAGCCCTAGATAGTGCAGTCTATGGTAAGGGATCATTGAAGGTGTAGGCAGGGCGGGACTGGGCTGTAGGGAACTCTGGAGATTTCTTAGTAGACCTCTGCACCATGGGCCTCTTTTGTGTGGTAACTTATTTTATTTCCACATTTTCTCCTAGGAAAAGGGTTGGGCTGCCTGAAAATATGTAATATTGGGTCACTTTGACAATTATATCTAGGACCACTTTGGTTCCCAGTCTACCCCTGGTTGTAGGCCAAAATAGCTGGAGGGACACAGATTGCCCACCTCTGCCCTAGTGGATTGAGGTTTCCATCAAGTATTCAGGCATGATTGGCTGCCAATATCATTATCTGGCAGCCTTGAGCACTCTGACACGGTATGCTGTGCTGGCGCATGTGTCATTTGTGGGAATGTTCTAAAGAGTGTGCTCAGTAACTGAAACATCTGCCTCTGCCTTCAGGTGCATTGCAAATGGAAACACTGCACAATGCACAATCTGGCGCATTAGTGCAGTGAATGTTCCTATAAGAGAGCCCCTCGCTGGACACAATGACTCAAAGGACCATCATATATCAGTATATCGAAGGAGCGTGGCCCATAGCTGGGCATAGAACCTATGACCCAGGGAGTCACAGGACATCTGACTGACAGCCAGGATTATAAACAAAGACTCAGAATTTCTATTAAATAATGTAGCAATGGTTCACGCGTTGGGTCTCTTGATCCAAGTGGTATTAGTAGGATGAATGGATGGATCTCTCAGTACAGCAAGGGGTTTAGGGGTCTTGGACAGAAAGTGCGAGGGGGGATATGGAACAGTAGTATACAGTTCTGGATTTGGCAAAAAAGCCTCCACGGATCCAGAAAAAAACCCGAAACCTTTGTCCTAGTGAACACTGCATCCGCAGTGATTAGGTGTGTTCAGGACTGATTCAAACAGCGCCCGAGTCCTTTGGGCCAGGGGTGGGACACCCACAGGACACCAAGAAGGTCTGATGCGAATGCTTGTGAAATTGTTCATTAGGACTGTGTAGTGTCCTTCCTGGGCTAAGAAGACGCTGGAACCAGTCTTCTTAATGGTAAGTTTAGTGTTCACTCCAGAGTGCCAGGTACGTGGAATTAAGTAAGTTCCTGGACAGATAAAACACTGGCACATCCAACACGAGCCAGCCCTCAAATCTAAATGACTTTACAGAACACTCACGGCAGTCAGACCATCACATTCCACATGACCTCACTACATTCCACATACATTGTAATGCACCCCCAGAGTGAGCCTACAACACACTGCACTCTGCAGGAAATATTTACATGCAGCTTCATAGATTTAAGAGGTGTGCACCTTTCATACTCTTCAGCAGAATTAATGGAAACACTCCTTTAATTTGTATTTTATTTGATTGCGTATAACGTAAACCTAGCAAAGCACTTTAGAACAGGATTGTGCCAAAATTGGGCTTGGCATTTTACACAGTAACGCAGTACTGCTGGTGGAAGAATAGACAAATAGACAGATTGTTATCCCTCCTGCAGGTATTGTTGAAAGAGACACGTTTGTAGTGTTTTGAGGAACTCGATGATGGTAGGGGAATTTCGAACCTCTGCTCGGATTGAGTCCCAGATGGTGGGGGCGTGGCAGGAGAAGGACTGCTTGTGAGTCTTCTCTTTGTGGTCTAGCTTTCACTCCAAGCTTTTGATAAGTGCGGTGCGAGAGCCTTCAGAGGTGTGGAGTCCAGCCGCCAAGTATGCTGCAGATTCTGTTTGAGACTACTTTGTAGGAGATACAGACAGTTTTGAATATGATCATGGCAGGGAGGGGGAGCCAGTGAAGTGTGCGCAGTGTTGGAGAGATACAATTGAATTTGTGGGCAACTCTAATGAGGCAGTGTGCAGTGTGGTGTGCTGTGTTGAGGGGGGACAGGTGTGCAGCTGGAAATCCAGTAAAGAGGGCATTTCCCCCATCAATGTGTATAATGATGAGTGCTTGGACCACCGTACGGAATTTGTTTGGGGAATAAAAGGTTTGATTTTGTGGAGTGTGTGGATCTGTAGCCATGCGGTTTGTGCCTTTTTGGTTATGTACTTATGAAGGAAATGCTGTTGTGACCAATCAAGCCCAGGTATTTGGCTGATTCTGACAGCTGAGGGGTGAATCCTTCCAGGCACACATCATCCAGCCATTGTTGCACGAGATGTTGTTTGGTGGGCGGACCAATGAGGACAAATTGGTCGGGTTTGGTTTAAGGTAAGCATTTGATATCCATGTTTAGATAGTAGTCAGGCATTCAGAGGTTAGCAATCTCCTGGGGGCAATGGCCTGAAGGTATTTGCGCAGTGTTATCAGCGCACTGATGGATGGCTATGTGGGGATCATTTAGGTGGGTTCCCAAGGGTTCCATGTAAATAGCGAAGACAACTGTTGAAAGAATGCAATCTTGGGGGATCCCACACGTGACACAGAATCGGTTGGATCGGAATGAGCCCAAGATGAACAAGCTGGGTCCTATTGGTTAAATAGGATGCAAACCATTTTAGGACAGTCCCAGAGGTGCCCATCCTGTCGGCTAGGAGCAAGAGGAGTATTTGGTGACCAACTGTGTTGAAGGCAGCTGAAAGGTCTAAGAGGACTAGGAGACACGATTCCCCAGTGATTCTGAGCGCATCCACCACCACTTGGATGGTTGCAGTCTCAGTGCTGCGTTCGGGGTGGAAGCCAGACTGGTAATGTAGGGTTACAACTACTTTCTAGATAAGCTTCCCGATGAATGTGAAGCTTGTGATGGGTCTGTAGTCGGCTAGGTCCTCTGATTCAAGCAAGGGTTTTGTGAGAAGGCGGCAGATGAGACCTCTCTTTAACACGTCTGAGAATGCACATTCACTGAGGGAGGTGTTCACAATACTGAGGCGTGCACTAAGTGCTGGGCCAGTGTGTTGCTTAATTATGGAAGTTGTCTGTGTATGAAGTGGGTTTGAGTGAAGCAAGTCTGTCTGAGAGATCCTTAGGAGTGAGGAGGGTGATGTCTGTCTGGGAGGGCAGTGCCTGGGGTGGCGAGGAGGGTGGCTAGCAAGACTCTGTCTGGTTTTGAGCCATCAATATGACCTCTGATTTGATCCATTTTGCTAATGAAGAAGCTGTTTCCTCCGTCGAATCTCTCTCATGAAGCCGGCACCCTGGGAGAGGTGAGCGCTTGGAGGAGTTCTTGACTACGTCAAATAAGGCCTTGCAGGAGCAAGGTAGCCTGTTAGAGGCTACCTCAATGCTGAAACTGTAGTAAGCTAACTTAGCCTGCAAGATCATTTTCCAAGTGTTTGTGATTAATCTACTGAGAAGCAAGCACGTTACCCTCAACTACTACCCGCCCGCCATTGCAGGAGGGATCCCGCAGTAATGTATTTCCATTTCCAGCACTGTTAGTATAATGAGAGCTCTTTCGCCACAGTAGCTCTGTGCACATAATACCCCATGGGGGTCCCAGCAGAGTGAAGTTTTCTGTACCCTATTAGGGGTAACACACTATGATATAGGGATCATAGTAATTTCTATAGTGAGAGCCCTGCCCTGTAATTAGGGGTCGGACACATTGACACAGGTGGAATCTTTCAAGCACTGCAGTTAGACATGTTCTTACACCCCTGGGTGCTCCACATCTCATTGCTCGCCACTGCATGTATTCTGCATTGAAATAATTATACTCCTGTCGCAGACCGTTCACAATTTTACAAAATGCATCTACATGATTAGAGAAACTCATCACGGAAAACCGTGACGGTGGCAGACAGCTTAGAGGCAACCCTGGGAAATGAGACAAGAAATTAATAATAATAAAAAAGTATTGCTTCGAGGCAGCAGACGGGAACGCTCAGATTCCATTACGTCTGTCTGCTGAAATTATTTCGCATCTGTGGCTCTGCGTGGGCTGGCTTTAAAGGATTAGATTCCGCCACTGCCAGCCATGCGAGCTGCCGAGAGTCCAGGACAGTGATGCAGCTAGCAGTCAGTTCCTTAATAAGGTGTAATGCCCAGCACCCCTCCCCCAGGCCTCCCTACCTCACACGCAAACATCTTGCAAAGGTATCACCGTCCTCCTCAATAACGTGTTATAATGTGCAAAATAAATAATTAAATGCAAAGCAGAACTAGATAAGCTACTAGAAAAAATCAGCAATGGATGAACCAGCCCTTCTCGACATGGGGCATATCAATAGCCTTCCTTAAAGTATACAAAAGAAACTGGACAATTTAAATTTAGCAACAGATGTAGGCTAGGCTATGTGCCCACCCTGTATTTATTTCCTTTGATTTATTCTGTAGTGGCAACAAGTTATCTTTTAGTCTTCGCTTGAACTCTTTGAGCAGGAAAAATGGGCACTGGCCCTACTAACAATTTTCCTTTCTGCATACACCTCTCAAACTCCAAACCAAACACAACCAAAACCAAAACCTAGAGCACAACAAACCGCACAAACTTCACTACATTGCAACAACAAAACAAAAACGCACATAGTCTTGCACAACATTACACGATGACTACCGGCCACAAACACCCCAGGCCCAGCCAACGGACCCACCGGGCTGAGGCCGCCAACAGCACATCACTGCTCTCTTGCACTTTTCCTGCTTCCTCCCACTAACTCAACCTCCCCTCCTCTTTCAGAGCCGCCAGGGTGCCAGGGGGCCACTCCTGTGGTGATAGTGCGCGGTACAAATGTCCTTTAACATTAACATTAACATTAACTGGCGAAGGGGTAGAAGTGAAGATGGGGTGAGCCGGGTAAGGCAGCACCCACTAGAAATTGCAGTGAAGCCGGAAAGAGCAGGAGGAACCGGTAGCTGTAGAGTTGGAAGTAAAGACATGAAGCGCTCTAAGAAGTATAGATATATTTAAAGATGGGAAGCGCTGGAGCAAGTGTGGTGGGTTGAGGGGGCAGGGGGATACTAATACATGAGGGAAGAGGAAGTAGACTTGCAGGGTTGGAAGTAAAGAAGGGAAAAGCTGGAGGAAGCATAACCGGGGAAGGAAGTGAAGAGGGGAGAGGAAGCAAACCCAGAGTTTTGGAAGTAAATGTGGGAATGGCTGGAGGAAGCTGAGACGAATCAACTTCTGAGGCACCAGTGGTCCAGGGATCAATATCGTTTCTAAACCATCAATCAGCCCTACACCTCTAGTACACCAGAGGGGATCGGAACAGATTGGAAACACAAGCAAATTATGAAATCTCCGTGTAGAATTTTGGTAACGTGGATGGAACGGCAGGCTTATCTCCAAAAGGCGGTGGATCATTGCTTAGTTGCAACACAGCAAAAATACAATTATTACCCAATGATAAAAGGGACTGTCTGGTCATGGTTGTATACAAAATATCTACTTTACTATTATCACAACAGACAGTTCTAGGCCACTACAAAATACAACCCATCCTGTAACGGAATGCAGAGGACAGACAGTTTCAAAGAAGGAAAAGGGATGCACTCTGGATACTGACAGGAGGGTTGTCAGTATAGTAATTAATCGCAATAGTTCTAGGATACTTAGTTTCAACACAAAGGGAGCAGTGGGTCGTAAAATGTCACTGGGGGCTTTCGAGAAGGACCAGGGGGACAGAACCACAATATACCCTGTGCTGTAGGAGTTCTTGGTGCTTGACATGGTCGAGTCGGTTTCAGAGCGCTTTGCAGCTTCTGTGATAGAGTTCAAGATGGGAGACAGCTGCAGGTATCAGGCGGCAGGCAGTTCGTCTCGGGGTCAGGAATCATTGTCATAGTGCTGCTTGGCGGTTCTGTAGCACTCGTCGAGGCGTCTCGGGTGGCTTTAGTGACTGCAGAGTAACAACAGTCAGCAGTGAAGTCAGTTGCAGCTCGAGGGGCTTGACTGATTCTAAAAAATGTCCTTTATGGCTGACGTTGGTAGATGTTTGTTGATGCACTCCTCCTAGCATCTTCCCTGGGCTTGTCTCGTCCTTTAAGAAGACAGCCCAAAGCTGCGTAGAGTGTTGTAGGCAGCTGCCTTGTCCTTGGTTTGGTTCAGAGACTCTCTGGCACTTTCCACTTAGGAAGCTTGCTCAACAGCCTAGAAGGACATGCTGTGTGCTGACTGCGTACTGGTTCTGTAGCTGCTGTAGGGTCCTCTGGATTTGGTATCTCCCTCTGTTCCCTGGGAGATGTTTAGGAGAGGGATCTCGCTTCCCTTTTTGAGGTCCTGGCCTTCCTTCACTGGTGGAAGATATAAGGCAGACTGTATTTTCAGCCAAGGTCCAAATGAGTTGAGATGAGTTCTTCTTTCTGCTTCTGGTGAAGCCTTCAGATGATCTGCCAAAAGTGGGGCTCAGCCCTCTTTTAAAGCCACATTTTTATTTATTTATAGGGTATTTATAATGCGCCTATGTACAATGTGTTTCACAATGGACACACAGGAATTGGTGTAGGCTAAGCCTACCTTGATGAACCAATCCTGGGTCCCCAGCTCCCCACCAATAATCTCCTTTATGTGTGAGGTCATAACCAGAGTGCTTTACAACAGAAAAGGTAAAGAGGTGAAAACTTGTTTGTTTGTTTTATTAATATTGCGCACCTGACCCAAAGGTATCTGGGCACATTTGTAAGCAGATACAAGACTTATGTCTCATTACGAGTAGCGTGGTAAAAAACGGGGTCATTACCGGCATGGAGGTAAGAGCGTGTCCATGCTCATATGACGCCGCTAATAGCGGGTGATTACGAGTGCACGAGCATGCGCGAACCCCCATACCGTTAATGAACATACCGGTATGCCGCTAAAGGCCCTCTAACCGCCTGATAGCGCCATCACAGGACCCGCCGATACCGCCTCCGCCTAGGAGGAACCCCTTAATACTGACCCAGTAATAACAACATGCTAATACCGGGCTCGTAATACCGGACCCGGAAGTAACGTCATCGCGTCGGAACAGGAAATGCACCAGTGGCCATCTTTAAAAACACAATCCATTGCAATCCTGCCAAACCAACAGTTGTTTACAGGAGAGACCAGTGGCAATACATACACCATGTCGAAGGCAACCCGGAAGACGACCCCCCGCCTGCGGAAAAAACGCTTTTCTGATGCAGAATTGAACATGCTTGCGGACACCCTTGCCGCACATGCTGATGTGATAAAAGACCAGAACCTGAAGCTTGAGGTGCAGCAGCACAAGAAGGAGATCTGACAGGAGGTAGCCCGCAAGGTCTCCGCTGTTGGAACCAGCCCACTGACAGTGAGGGATTGCAAGAAGAGGTGGGATGACCTCCGCCTCAGGGTCCGCAATATCCTTGCAAGCAACCGGAGGGAGGCCATGGCTACAGGCGGGGGTCCCCACTCTCCTGCCAAACTGACCACCTGGTAGGAGACGGCAAGCACCGCATCAATCTGGAGTCCATCAAGGGATTTGGGGAGATGGAGACGGGTGTGGCAACATCAGCAGATGGAGGTGAGTGACCCTGCAGATCCCTGTAGGCGGAGGTCATCCCACCTCTGTACCATGACGTAGCACAAGTGATGTGGAAGAGAGTCTAGGCAAGGTAATACATGTCCCAACACACACATGAACATATTCTTGTCCAGATGGAGGGGCAAACTCTGACACACTGAAATGCATGCTCATTGCCAATCCCATTACCAACACACAGCCAACACACACGGATCTTGCCCATGTAAAACATCACACAAACCCCAATACAATGGCATGCCACCGGCAATGCAGCATATGCCAAAATGCCCCCTCATACTACCCTGTGTGACACACCTGTAAGACATGAATGGATGATTAATGAGATACTCCACAGCACCATAGAATGCATCTCGCATGTAACACCATCACTGATGCCCTGCATCTCTTCTACCCCCACAGGCACCGATGGAGAAGATGCCAGCCAGGATACCACCACAAGGGCATCCACATCCCGGCCACAGAAAACGGCAACTGACACCACCACCTCCGGGGCAGCCTCGCAGCCCACACCTACACCCAGTGCGCCTGACACTGTGGACACCCAGCTGCCCACACTTACACCAGTGGAAAGCTAGGCCTTAGAACCACTGGCCACCACCGAAGATGACGTGGAGGAGTGTGTGGACCAGGAAGGAGTCATGCATGTGGGATGTCCACACTCCCGAAGCCCCGTTTCCACCCCCCTCCCCAAACTCAGCCCTCACCCACCTACAGCAGTGCCGATCCCTGCCTGCATGACTGAGCCCCATCCGCGAGGACAGCACTGATAATGCAGGCACCATGACAGCACCCTCGACCACTGCTGCACCCACCAACAGCCTTGAGGTACGTCTGGCGAGGGTGGATGTCAGACAGGAGTCGATGTTGGACCTGCTGCACCAATACATCGTGGATGGCGATGACACCAGGCGGGAGATAGCCACAGTCATAGCAGGGACCACAACCGCCATAACGGCCAACACAGCCGCAGTCAATGCCTCGGCAGTGCTGATGAGAGACTGTCTGGGGGCCATCACACAGGTCCTG
Source organism: Ambystoma mexicanum (assembly GCF_040938575.1). Lineage (NCBI taxonomy): Eukaryota > Metazoa > Chordata > Amphibia > Caudata > Ambystomatidae > Ambystoma > Ambystoma mexicanum. The sequence goes on along the minus strand of NC_090929.1, from coordinate 511,610,847 downwards.
ACATTTATCCTGCTGCACATGCAGTGGCCACGACTTGCAGCAGGCGTGGAAATCCCCACTGAATCCTCACCAGCCACCACACCTGCTTCCTCTGTCCCTACTTCCTCTGGACCCCCCAGCCCTTTGCGTCCTACGAGAAGGAGTGCGAGGCACACTGAAATGCTGCCCCCGGACAGCAAGAAGTCCCGCAAATAGTGTGGAAGAACTATGGGAGTGGCTCACATGGTGTTGGGGGTGAATGGGAGCATTAGGGGGAGTTCACTGGGGGGGGTTGGGAGTTTACTGGGGGGTTTGGGAGTTCACTGGGGAGTTTGGGAGTTTACTTTGGGAGTTTACTGGGGGATTGAGAGTTCACTGGGGGGTTTGGGAGTTCACTAGGGGTTTGTGAGGGGGGGTTGTCACATTTTTGCAGTTTGAATCAATACACCCGTTGTGTGAAAAAACATTCAATGCCTGGACATTGTTCATTTCGTGTGTATCCATTTAATGTATGACGATGTTCAGTGCCCAACTCCCAACATTCCCTGTGTGCATGTCCACATGGACCCAGTGTGTCGCTGACACATATCTATCAAAGTCCCTGTGGTTCAGAAGTACTTGTGAATCAGTGATTGGCGTACTGCATGGCCATCCTGTGCATCACGTACTGGCAGGGGTGCTGCTTCCTCTCCGTCTCCATCCTCATCATCCTCACCCAGTGCATGAATGTCAATGTCAGGTGGCAGTGGTACATTTCTACGGACACACATGTTGTGCAGTGTGACACAGGCCATATGATCTTGGCCACCTTCTCAGGCCTATAAAGGAGTGCTCCACCAGACCTGCTTATTCAGCGGAACCGTGCCTTTAACATGCCAAAGGTCTGCTCAATCACAACACGGGTACGGGTGTGGACCAGATTGTACTCCTCTTCATGGCTCTTCCGCGGGTTCCGCACAGGGGTAAGTAGCCACGGCTTCAAGGGCTATGCTCCAGCACCTGCAGGCAAATACAAATAGGTGTGTGTCACTCTGAGCTGCCACCTTCTGGATTCACAGTCATGCCCGCAGCTATTTGGTGTGGACATGCACATGTCCCTGTACGTATGCACAAATATTATCTAGATGCATTCTATACTGCTATGAGGTGTGGTAGTTTGAATGGTGTTGAATAGATGATGCAGGGTGAAATAATGCATGCCGAGGCGGATGTACTGTGGTTGTACGACAATGTTTAACCTCCCATTTTTGCTGTGTATACTACACTGTGCATGGTCACACTAGCCACATTGGCACAGTTGCGATCCTGTTTAGTCATGCATTGCTTGACATACACATGGGTGCCAGGTTGTGCATCTTACATGTGGTCATTTATATACGTTAATGGTCAGATGTGAGCCAATGATGTGTTATGTTGGAGTTGGGGGAGTTCAGTTCAGGAGTCATTAGTTCTGCGTGCATTCTCCACTCACCGTCCATTCCCAGGTGGAGTATGCATCCCCCCATTCCCAACCTGGTGGAGTATGCACCCCCCCATTCCCACCCAGGTGGAGTATGCATCCCCCCCATTCCCACCCAGTTGGAGTATGCATCCCCCCCATTCCCACCCAGGTGGAGTATGCACCCCCCCCTATTCCCACCCAGGTGGAGTATGCAACACATCACTACCCCGATGCACTGCCATGGGCCAGTCAGGCAACTCACCAAGCAGCCAGGCACGTGGTCCAGCATGTCGCTCCATGTGACGGGGTAGCGTGGAGTTACGCAGCACCATGGCACTAAAGCAAACATCGCTGATAGGTCCAGCAGGAGTAGTAGGGAACATTGTCTGTTGTCTTTTAAGAGGTTAATTTGCGTTTTTAGATCAAATAGGGCTGTTTCCATGCCATGGAGCGGTCTAAAGCCCGATTGGCGAAATACTAATAGTTTGCTTCTAGGTATGACTCTATTTAGTTATAGGCAGCTTTGTCAATTATTTTAAGCAGAAATGGGACAGTAGTTATAGGCCTATAATTTATAGGGATAGTTGGGTCTAAGGAGGCCTTCTTTAGAAGCGGCATCACCCAGACATCCTTGAGGTTGTTTGGGACATTAGAGTTGAGGAAGGAGGCATTTATAAGGTTAGTGATAAAAGGTGCCAAGTCTTTGGCAGCATCTTTAATAATTTGTGCTGAACAAGAATCTCCCTGGCATCTAGAGAGCTTAAGGGTTGTGATGATCTTTTCCACCTCTTGCATGGTAACTTGGGAGAATTCAAATTGTGGTAGAGATGTCTGAGCCTTTTTTCGTAGGTTATTAGTCATTTTATTGGTGATAATACATCTCTTTGCCTCCATTTTATTTTGCAGAGAGATAATTTTGTTGGATAAAGCATTTTGGATGCTAGTGCACCATGTTTTATCCTTTATACATGGATCCTCTGGTTGAGTAGGGGATTCTAGTTCCCTTAGGATCACAAAGAGTTATTTGGTATTAGAACTAGCTTTGTGGATCCTTTCATTGTATATTTCCTGTTTGGTTTGTAAAATATCTGATTTGTATCTCGTGGATATGTTGTCCAGGTTTTGTTTGTTTTCTTTAGATGGTAAGTTTTTCCAAAGGGCCTCCATTTTTCTTTTCTCTGCTCGGATGATTGTAAAGGCTTGGCAATTTGATAGGGGCAATCATGTCCAAGGCTTGAGTGATGAAAGAGTTATAGAGGTCCACTAGTGCAGAGGGTCAAGGGACTCCGGTGCAGCATTCAGAATAGGGATAAGGAGAGGCATGAGATTATCTGCTGTAATATTTCTCTTATTCCTGATAGGTAGAGGTGGAGCATGTGGCTGAGATGTTAAAGGATACTATATGGTGGTCAGTCCAAGACTGAGGTTTGACTGCTGTGATTTCAGTCTTACAGTTTAAATCTGCGACACAAACTAGGATTCTGCCTTTTTCATTCGTAGTTTGGTTGACTTTTTGTGAAAGACCTAGTTCAGTTAAAGTCTCAGAGAGAGTTTTGGCTGGTAGGTCATTAGGGTTACTAAAGTCTAGGCTGAAATCGCCTCGTAGAAGTAGTTGTGAGTTAGGTTTGGCATCTGATAGTATGGTCATAATATTCTCCTCAAAACAATCTATAGGTCCTTGCGGCCTGTATACTAAGTGAATAGTTAGCATACTCGTTTTAGAAGTGGCAAGTTTGGCGGTAAGTATTTCAAATGCTTTTACTGTAGACGGGTTGGTAATTCTAAGGCCTAGTTTAGATTTGGCAATCAAAGCAATACCGCCTCCTTTAGAGATTACTCTATCTGATCTAATGATGGTATAGTTGTCGGGTATGGCCAATAGTAGAGCTGGTCCAGATGCAGCATGTAGCCAGGTCTCTGTAATGGCCAATAAGTCTACGTCTCTTGAACTAATTAGGTCCGCTATGTCAATAGCATGGGCAATCAACGATCTAGCGTTAATTAAAGCACCTTTGATCTGATGGCTGGTGGCGAGAGTAGGAGTCACTAATTTTCTTTTAAAGTTAGGTCTTGTACTTCTTTGTTTGTTTTGGTTATCCTTATGGTTATTATCTATCTTTTATCCCTTGTGGGCATCTCTGGTTGTCCTGTTTTATAGATTGTGATTCATAGAGCCTGGATAGTCTAGAGTGGAGTCTAGTGTTCCTGGCTACGATAGTGCACAGTGTATTAGTTGTGAGTAGTTCTACAGCTGTCTTAAGGTTAGGTGGGGCCGTACCATTAGAATTGTAATTAGTTGTAGGTTCTACTTGTGGCAGGCTAGGAGTTGTGTTGAGCATAGGTAGGAATGTTTGAGGTTTAATACACTGAGTTAAGTGATTCAATTGGGTCTGAGGGAGGAATCTGGTTGGTTTGATTTCCCTGAATGACTCAGTCACATTAAAGATGGTAAGTGTAGTGCTTTTATTAGTTTCTCTAGGTACAGGCCTTATGCTAAGAATTGAGTAAATCAGCATGTAGGTAGATACATACATAATGTAAGTAGGAGTTATGGAGTTTGAAACTTCGAAAAGGGTCACCGTGCTGGGATAGAATTTAATTTTAGTATCTGCCTGTTTCTAGAGGTGTGGCAGTCTATAATAGGTAGTCACGAGGAGGACAGGTGGCTAGTGGCTGGTAGTTGAAGAGTTAAGGTAAGTATGCCGTCAGTAGGGAATATCCAACATTACCAGAGGTAGGCTAGGCTACTGTACTTAAACAATAGATGGCACATAGCATGCAACATTAGTAAAATTGGCATCTAGCTTCAGCATGTTTGGATAGACCAGGCAATAGGCAATAGCAATAACATGTGCTCAATTTAGAACAAGACAGTATATTTTACTTCACTGCATTCCCTGGTTATGCTTTTGAGAGAAATTTGACTACTTTGTGAAAACACAAAAGGGTGTTGGGGTTTCCTGTCTCCTCTGTTAGTCTCTGCAGCCAGGCCCCATGTAAGTATTTTTGAATTAAACTCTGATTAGTATGTGAATGCTGCCACCAGCTACAGGGCTCAACAAAAGTACAGGTCTGATCCATGGAGCCTGTGTTAGCTAATTAGGCTGCCCATGGCAGGGGGAAGGTTTGGCCCTATCCTTTCTGGTGATGCATTGTGTACTCCACATGTCAGATCCCAAATAAAAATGATGGGAGGACTGTGTCTGTAGGCTGTGTCCTCCCAGAGCATACAGATCTATACCTATGTCATGCGGTGAGCATAGGAAAATGTGTGCGGATTAGCCCCATACATTTTCTGGAGGTTGATATACCATAATTCAATTTAATTTAAAATTTCATAAAAGCCCAAGCGAGCGCACACCCACCGTGCGGATAGTCAAATTCCTCTCAAAAGCATAACGGGGGAGTGCAGTGAAGACGGGAGAGGAAGCAGACCCAGATTGGTGGAAGTAAAGATGGGAAAGGCTGAAGAAAGTATAACTGTGGCGGGGGTAAACATGTGAAGAGGGAGAGGAAACAGACCCAGATTGGCAGAGGTACAGATGGGAAAGACTGGCGGAAGCATAACCTGGGTGGGGGGTTAAGGTGTGAAGAGGGGAGAGGAAGCAAATCCAGCGGAGTTGAAGTATATGGCTGGAGGAAGCATAACCGGGTGCGGGGTAAAGATATGAAGAGGGGAGATGAAGCAGACCCAGAGTGGTGGAAGTAAAGATGGGAAGAGTGGGAGGAAGCAGTAGCTGGGGCAAAAAAAGTAAACATGGAATTAGCAGGAGGCGGCAGCAAAGAGAGGGATAGAATGAAATATGGCCAAGCAACCCGCATCACCCAGGATGGTTGCAAGAAACAAGGGAAAGTGTTTGAAGAGGTTGAAAGGTGGGATTAGGTAGCCACCTTTAGGGAGGAACATAAACAAGGGATGAGTGGGAGTCAAAAGCACCCACAACAAATAAAGTAAGATGGAACAAAGTGTGAGGAAGCTGCCCCAGATCCATGGAAGTAAAGACGTGAAGAGAGGAGGCACCACCTGGCATGATGAAAGTCAATGAGGAGGCTCAGACGGGGGGATTACCAAACGGTAATCCCACTGCCCTGTGCCACCTCAGGGCTGCAAGCTGCCATCTTCTGCTGCCGAGTGACGAGGTAAGTGAACCCTTTGCCCCCTTAACTCATACCCTCACCCACCCCATTCACAGATTTCCATTCCCTCCCTCTCCCCCAGATACCTTCTTTTTGGTTCCTTTTTGGGAGCAGACGATCTGGGAACACTTCTGTCCCCAGCGCGTCCGCTCCCGATCTGTGAAACGCCACCATGGGAAGGAAGAAGGGACTACATGTATTCTCTTCTTCCTTTCCATGGCGGCCATTTTTTGTTTCTTTTTTCCTATTTATTTAACAACCACCATGAAAAGGGAGAAGGGACTATACGTAGTCCCTTCTCTTGTTCCATGACGGCCATTATATTTGTTTACTTTTTTAACTAGTTTCAATGGGCGTCATGGAAAGGGAGAACAGATGTAATTTTCCCTTCCTCGGTGGACATTTATTTTTTCAGTTGCGAAACGCCAGAGCGTTTCACAACTGCAAACAAAATGTTTTTGCTACACCCATTCTTACAGGCCACGGTACTAATAGCAATAAGCCTCTTGCAGGGGGGCATTGCTGCTTCAGGTAATGCCCTGGGTTAATGCACTATGGGCCCCGGGGCATTACCTGAAGCGGCAATGTACCCCATGCTTGGGGCTTGTTGCTTAAGTGGAAAAATGGCGGCTCCAGAGGTATGGAAGTAAAGATATAAAGAGAAGGAAGCAACACCTGGCATGAGGAAAGAAGAGAGGAAGGTTGGAGGATGCAGAGGCATTGAAGTAAAGATGTGAAGAGAAATAGGGTATATCTGGGGTGATGAAAGTAAAGATGGGACGAGTGGAGGGATGAGGGGCCCAGAGGTGTGGAAGTAAAGATGTGACGATAAGGAGGAGGTATTGCCCAGAGGGATGGAAACAAAAATGGTAAGAGTGGGAGGATGCAGCACTACGGTGGAATGAAAGAAAAGTTGAGAAGAGCAGGTGGAGACAGCACCCATGGATACCTGGGAAGATGGGAGGAGTGGGTGAGGCATTGTCCAGGGGAGTTATAAGGAAAGCTGGGAACAGTTGGAGGAGGCACAAACTGGATGAATGGCAGTAATGATGGTGGCAACACCTAAGGAGGCAAAGCTATGGAGAAAAGGAAGACACAGTCCTCAGAGGGATGGAAGTAAAGATGGGAAGAGTTGAGGGAGGCAGAGCCCAGGAGAAATAGAAGTAAAACAGCAAGAGGAGGGAGACATTACTCAGGGGCAATGTAGCAGAAATGGAAGGAGCAGGATGAGGGAGCACCTGGGAGGTTGGTAGCAAAGATTGTAATAGGATGAGGCAGCCCGAGAAGTGAAATATAGATAAAAAGATCAGAAGAGGCCAGCACGAGGAGCATGACTGGGCAGCCCATAAGAGTGAAAGTAAAGTTGTCAAGAGCAGAAGAAGAAAGCATGGGGGAGAATTAGTGGGCAGCCTATTAGAGTGACAGTAAAGTTGGCAAGAGCAGACAAAGACAGCATGGGGAACATGAGTGGGTAGCCCATACGAGTGAAAGTAAAGTTGGTAAGAGCAGAAGACATGCGTCTGTTGTAAGCAAGCAAGGAGAAGAATGTGGGATTGCAGACAGGCATTCTTGTAAGCAAGCAAGGAGAATGTCAAAGAGTATATGGGCATGGCTGTAAGCAAGGAAAGAGAGGGTGGGAGTGCAGAATGTCATGTTGTAACCAAGCATGGAGAGAGAGTAGACACGTAACCTGCACATGGTCTCCGCACCCAACGATCTCCGAGCTACACCCTGGCTCCCCTCCACACCCGCAACCCCTTGCATCAGGTGAGCGCACTTGTGCAACTTGCACCTAGTCTCTGCATCCATGTTCGCTAACCTACGCCCCGCTCTGTCCAGGCCCCAGCAACCCCTTGCATTAGGTAAGCACAGTCGTGCAACTTGCACCTAATCTCTGCATCCACGATCTCCGAGTTGTGCCCGGCTCCCATCCAGGCCCTCATCCCCTTGCATCAGAGCGTAATCACGCAACTTACACCTAGTATCTGCATCCACAATCTCTGAGCTTCGCCCTGGCTCTTGTCCAGGCCTGCAACCCCTCCCATCAAGTAAACTTAATCACGCAACTTGCCCCACTGTATTCACCATTCTTCGGTCTGCAGTAGCCAGGGCTCTCACCCACCTACCCCCCTTTATTCTTCAGTAACCTCCACCTCCAGCTCTGCACCAAAGGACCCTTTACCCACAAACAGCCCATGCCTCCCCCCACAGCACCACCCCCATCCACTCCAGAAACAAGCTCCTCTGCTTGTGCACCTGGTCCACTACCCACCCACCAACCCCCAAACACCATGCCTTCTCATCCCTGCATCACCCCCCCGGCGGTCACCCCTAACAAGCCCCTCAAATGTACATTGATCAACGCAAAATCAGTCCTTAATAAAGCCTCTGAAATTCACAACCTCCTCACATCCCACATTTCGACCTGCTCGACATATCTGAAAGGTGGCTCCACCCAACAGCAGGCCCTGCATTATCCATTGCAATCCCCCCAGGATATGCCATCCTGCGCAATGACAGAACCCACAGTAGAGGCAGTGGAGTCACTCTAATCTACAAAAACAGCTTCGCCACCAGGGTCACTAACCCCAGCCCAATCTCAAATTGTGAAATCCTCTCTAACAAACTCTCTCTCTCACCCACCAGTACTCTAATTCTACACCTCATCTATCGCCCTCCAGGCCTCATCTCATCCCTCGAGGAAGATCTTTTGCAAACCCTCAATCCCACTATCAAGCCCAGCTCAAAAATCTTGATTTCAGATCTCAGTCTTGGCCTCAATGAACCCACAGACTCAAACGCAAAAGCCTAGCCACAGCCTTCAACCACGCCAGCTTTGCTAAGCAAATCTCTGAACCCACCCACATCCAGGGTCGCACCCTCAACTGGACTGCTGACTTTAATTGCAACATGACCAGCCCCACCACCACAACTTGCCCGTGGTCTGACCATCATACCATCACATTTGACATCCCCATCAGCAAACAGCCTAGCACCTCTCACACAGTGAAACCAGAAGCCCTAGCCTGCTGCACTAAAAATATCAGCAAGGACCGCTTCACACCCCTACTGTCAGACCTGAAGGTCCTAATCAACATGGCAATGTACCCAGAGACCCTTGTCAAACTCTACAACAACACCATTGCTCTAGCTATCGACACCCTAGCCCCGGTAAAAAAAAATGCAAAGCCAAGCAATCTCTGAAAAAGAATGCCTGTTTCACCCCCGAGCTCCTTGCTTCCGACGCTAAGAAATGCACCACTGAAACGGCATGGAGAAAAGACCCCTCCCCAGCCTCCAAATCTTAGTTAACCTCCTGCGCCAAAGTCTACAAAAGTGCGATTCACACTGCCAAAATCAGTAGCTACAATGCCAGAATAGATAATGCACAGACCAACACCCGCAAACTCTTCACGATCTTGCATGAACTTGAGTCATCAGTCACCCCTGCCACATACCTCATCGAAGACAACACTTAGTGTCGTAAGGTGCAAGAAGCCCTTAAGGGAAAAATCACCTCCTTCCAGGAGAAAATCTGCACCAAGCAACTGGCCATCCACGCCAAACCACCACCAGCCACCTCCACACTCCTTGTGGCCCCCACCAGCCTACCTACCACCCAACCCCAAAGTATTGGTACACAAAGTGGCCAACATCATCAAAGGCCTCAAGCCCTCCTGCTGCAAAGGGGATGTTTGCCCGGCCCACATAATCAAAGTCTTTGCTAAGACTCCCACCCCCATCGTCACAGCTATTATCAACTCTTCCTTCACCACAAAAACTGTCCCAACTTCCTTCTGCCTGGATCCTTCCGCTGCAACAAAAAAACATCCCTCGCTCCCACCATCCACACCAATTACCACCCCATCACTGCTGTACCCTTCATCCTTAAAATCCTCGACCGCTCATCATACATCCAGGTCCAACAATGCCTCCAGGACAACCACATTGTGGGCATTCGCCAATCAGGCTTCTGACCAAGGCATGGAGCTGAAACCGCCTTGCTGGACCTGAACCCCCAATTGGATGATATCAAAGACACAGTCAAACTCTCTCTGCTCCTCATGCTGGTCCAATCAGCAGCGTTCAACCTCGTTGATCACCAGACACTCTCCAACCACCTCACCACAACAGCAAACTTCTCCCCAGCAGTGGCAGACTGGATCAGATCCTTTTTGGCAGACAGCTCCTCCTGTATCTTTGCGGAAGACCATGTTGCCCCCCCACCCCTCAACACCAGTAACCTGTGAAGTGGCACAAGGGTCTTGTATCTCCCCCAACTTGTTTAACATTTATACTTAACCCCTCTTTGGTCACTTGGATGCCCTTGGCATATCCTAGACAAATTATGTGGACGACCCCCAAATCCTCCTCCCTCTCTCAGGCACCTGGCATCTTGACACTGCAGCCATCAACTCAATCTATGACATTGTCCAGAACTGGATGGCAACCCACAGTGACAAAACTGAGACCTTCATTGTAGGCTTGCACCCCACTCTCCGCAGCATGGATCCAGCTTATAAAGCATTTGATATTGAAGGCAACCTGATCCAAACTTCTTCTGCAGCCAAGACTTTGGGTGTCTACCTAGACAATACCCTCGACCTCTCTCGCCAGGTCAACGCCATTGCTTCCTTTGCTGCCTGCACCGCCAAACTTCTTAAGGCCAGCAAACCCTCCCTCCCCACAACCAACTGCCTCATCATAGCCAGAACCATCACCAGAGCCAAATTGCACTATTGCAATGCCCTCTTTGCAGGTACTTCCAAAAGTAACTTGTGCAAGTTACAAACTATCCAAAACAATGCCCTCTGGGCAGCCTTAGGCTTGTCCAAGCACAACCATGTTACAGAAGCCAGGAAAGATGCCCACTTGCTTCCGATCCATGAGCAGATTTAATTTAAGACTCTCTCCATCGCACATCGGTGCACCACCAACACTGCCCTGGCCTACCTATCATGCCATGTGGAGAAATACAGAGTTCCTCGCCCACTTAGATCCACGAACAGCCACTTCCTCAGGGTACCTACCTTCACTCAAAAGACCGCAGGAGGATCAAGCTTTCCAGTCATTGCTGCAAAGCTTTGAAACAATCTCCCCACCGCCCTGAGAAAGTAACGTTCCTACTGGACCTCTAGAAAAAACCTAAAAACGTGGCTCTTTGCCTGAAGCTCCCCGAGCTAAGACACTAAGATACCTCGATACCGGTCGCCTCTTTTTCCTCACCCTTTGCATTTTTTCCTATGTAAAGCTCCCTGAGCCAAGACACTAAGATACTTTCAAACCCGTCTCCTTTTTCCCTCCCCCTTTTTACTTCACGTATGTACTCTTTGTATTTTTTACCTAATGTATCTAGCGCCTAGATACCCAAGGGCTCAGTGTGCTGCAACAAATGCACACACAAAATAATTAAATAGATAAGTGGGAGACTAGATGGGCATGCTTGTAAGCAAGCAAGAAGAGGGTTGGAGTGTGCACGGGCATGCTTGTCAGCAAGCAAGGAAAAAGTGGGATCATAGACAAACATGTTTGTAAGCAAGCAAGGGGAGGGAGTGGGAGAGTAGACGAACATGCATGTAAGCAAACAAGTAGAAGGTGGAAGAGTAAGCAAGCAAGGAGAGGGTTGGTGTGTGCATGGGCATGTTTGTCAGCAAGCAAGGAGACGGTGGGAGAGTAGACAAACATGTTTGTAAGCAAGCACGGTGTGAGAGTGGGAGAGAATGAGCATGCTTGTAAGCAAACAAGTAGAAGGTGGAAGAGTAGACGGGCATTGTTGCAAGCAAGCAAGGAGAGGGTTGGTGTGTGCATAGGCATGTTTGATATCAAGCAAGGAGAGAGTGAGACAGTAGACAGGTATTCTTGTAAGCAAACATGGAGGGAATAGAGACAGTCAACAAGATGGGGGTTCATATGAAGAGATCAGGAAACAGAACACATGCATGGGGCTCAGAGAGAGAAAGGCCAGCTTCATCGCTCTGACTTGACCCACCCTCGAAGGACATTGTTCAGCACTTTTCACTGCAACTACATTCGCAGAAAAACGCTGGGTGCTGGTCATTTGGTCCTCTTTGGTGTTGCTGCTGGGAGAGTGCCACTCAGCGGGTGCTGCTCAAGCGACAAACTTCGGAAACCTGCGTTTTCTGCTAGAATTTAGACACGTTTTGGACCCATTATTCTACCGGCACTGAGATCATTTCGTTTGCGCGCGTTCACGGTTAAAGGCCTGAAAAGGCACAGGCAGTTGCTTTTTCTTGCTGAATTGAAGGCCCCCTGTTATGCCCCCCTTGTGAATAAAGCTTTCTTTCCCATGCTTTTCAGGGTCTGGCCTCATAACTGAACAGGGCCCCAGGACAAGTGTTTAACGTCTCAATAAGGAAACATCTGGCGCGCAGAAGTCTAAACCCAACCTCTACCTCCCAGCAAGTTCGCTTATTTACATTTTTGGAGGATATGTCGTCTGCCTTTGGTGTTTCCATAAGCCCTCAGAGGAAAGAGGTGGGCCGAGGAGGGGGGTTTGCTGGTCATTGGGAAACTTGTAAGACAGGTTTACTTTTTCTTGACTTCTCAACAAAAGCTTTTCATTTCCGGATCTCAATGTTCTGTTTTGCCTGCTGTAGCGAGGACCCATTTGGGTCCTGAGAACGAAATGCTGCCTTGCAAGAACGATGTCCAACCCCTCACGCTCCCAGCTGCCAATGCACCGATTAGCACCCCAGCCATCCGCAGTCAGGACTGCCGCAACTGCCCCGCTCCTCTTTATCACGCCCATTCCCGGGCACCAACCTTCACCGAGACACATGCAGCGGGCTGACTGCATGAACGGACCCCCCACGAGGTCCTTATTCATATGGTCAAAATCAACCGTAACCTCACTCTAGAACCTTTCACCCACTCCCATTATCATGCCCAGAGCAACTCCTTTTAAACCCCTCCTGCCCAGGCTTGGACTGGTCTATCGGAAAACATGTCAATACTCGGATGGCCTTCCCAGTAGGACAGTGTGAGCTGGAGCTGTGGCTCAGTTTGAGCCAGTTTGAATACTTAGGACCTCATTATGCCTTTAGTGGTGCAGGCGAAATTCCAAGTGCCATCTGTTTTTGAACCCTCCTCCTAAATTACAAGTTGCCGTTAGTATTTACATTATGCTGGATGGTAAAAAAGCTCCATGTGTTGTTTTGTCGACACTGGGTGCAGTAATTCTGGGGGGTGGGTGGGGACAGATGTGGTGTTACCCACCTGATTAGGACTCGGAAAACTGCCTTAATAACAAGAAGCATACTTCCAAAATTTTGCTGCAGCTAAGGTGTGGTGGCAATTGCTCCCAGATGAAAGAGCCAAAATAGGCCAGTGGCGAGTATATGAGCGAAACTGCTGGCTTGTCTCAATGCTGCAGGGTGAAAGGCTGTGACGTCATCACAATGAATCGTCACAAGGGCAAGTACTCATGGAGAACTCGCCAATAACCCCACACCACCTAAAGATAAAGAGCATACATTTGAAGGGCAATGGCAACATAGGAAATGCGACTATCAGCACTGGGGAGAAATGACTGGCGGGTGAGACCACACAAGGGCCAGGTGCAGGCTTATCATCTGAAAAGGGTGCAAGATGCCAGCGCTAGGGAACAGTTCTACGGTGATACATGCCAGGCCCTTGAGTTCTCGATAGGCCCATTCAACAGTTCATACTGGGATTTGAGGGAGCGGTGGGGCAGCAGGGAGAGGAAGAGGGAAGAAATCTGCCCAGGGTAGTAGGTGAGGGAGTATAGCTCAACGCCTGAGCAAATTATCACTGTACATATTCTGGACAGGGTTAATCCTCCGGTTCATATAGGCTGACTTTAAGAGCAACATGTGGACATGCACTATTACACAAGTGGCTGGCAGCCCTTCACTTTTGTGCCATAGGGACATTTCAACACACCACTTCATTGCTGCATGACATGTTGCAGCCAACAGTTTCCATTATACTGGACCAGATGCTGAATGCCCTCTTGACACGCTCCCATGGGTATGATATGATAGGTTATTTATAACGCACTTAATACCCAGAGGTTTCTAAGTGCGGACCCCAAACTTGTTTTGCTCAGAGTCGTCTTGCTTCCGAGGCGAGCACGTTGCCCCTTGAGCTATCCTCCCTGGCACATCTACCTTCTCATCATGTAGGCTGAAATAGCTTCTATGGCACCGCTGGCTTTCCCAATGTGCTGGAGGCACTATACGTATGCATATTTCATGGTTCCCCCAAATAAAGGAGCATGGGTTTAAGAGCTGTATACAAAATGGAAGCGTTATGCATGAATGGTTTTCATGAATCATAACCACTGGAATTGCTCTGGACAACTCCCCCAACCATAATGTTTTACCCTGCCTTTCCACCAGAGAGAAAGGAAGACCACATGCAAATCAGCATTGGACTAAAACTGTCAGTCCAGCTCAGACTGATAGGTCACGTCCCTTCTGCACTAGATCATCAGCAACCCCAGAAAACTGTCAGCCTTATTGAACTCCACCAATGAGGTGTAACTTTGGTGTTCAGGCACAGCAAGCTGACCACTCAAATCTGAGCATTCCTGTCCCACTTAAGGTGAATAATGGAACACTGAAAGCTGATGGTTTGGTGCTTTTTAATACATTATAACCACAGGTAGGAACTGCAAACATCATTAATCCCCTGATCTGGAGATGATAATCACAGCCTGTGCAGCACACACGGCAGTGCCTGCCTTCTAGGATCAACACACACCTCCATGATCTGGTGCACCTGTCCCTGCTCAGGGTGGTGGAGTCACACAACCAGGCGCAGACATGGCGGTAAATCATGCAACTGGAACAAGTCACATTTCTCCCAACTCCATCCCCTAAACCTGCGCCATCACAGGGCCACCCTCCATTTTGCATCACGGGCAGATTGCACCTGATTACGACCACACCTCTTTGTGTGGCCTCACCACGCCAAGATTCAATCAAACCCAACAGTGACGCTAGATACCCAGCTCTGACATGGTTTCTTACCCCCCATCCATGACACATAAAATCAAACTAAGGTGAACTACAACCAGGCACATACTCAAAGCTGTGCCCTGTAGAGTGGGAACTTGGGTTCCGGAATGGTATGTGTGCGCGCTTCAGTAGAGCCACAAGAATGTTGGCACGGGTGTCATCCTGTGCTGTATGCTGCACACCACAGCGATACGGCTGCAGGTGCCCAAGCCTGACCTGGATCTGCAGGGTCTTGACAGTGAACTGGAGTAATGGAAGCATCTGCCTGATCTCTGGTGCATATATTTGGAGATTTCTGCAGCAGGGTCTTCTCAACAACCCATTTTAGGATTATCGTGGCACTGCCAACAGATGACAAGCAGGCAATGTGGTCATTTTATTTGCACCATTCTTCCACCCTTTCACTGTTCTGTTATGTTAAAGGATAGTTATACCGCACACTATCACCACCCGAGTTGTCCACTGGCGCTATGGCGGTGTGTGTGTGTATATAAGTTATGTCGTTTTATTTGGCATTTGTATAGCTCTCTATACATCATTGGTATGACCTCAAAGCGCTGATAGGTTGAACGCCCTCGGGGACATGAACATGCACGTGTTTTTGCTTTTCATTAGACGTATTATCTTCACAAGTTTCAAAACACTTACAGCCAGACCGAGAACACCCAGCTCCTCGCAACAACTCACCCCACTAGAAATAGACCTAAAGCGAGCCCAACCCCTCCCAATAATGTACCCCTCCAACACCAAACAGATCCACAGAACTCCCAACAGCACACCCCCTAGTTACAAAAAAAATAAACACTTGCCCCTGGGGCAACAAAAGCAGGACTCGGGAGGATAGCTCAGGGACAACGTGCTCGCCTTGAAAGCAAGACGACATGGAGCACCACAGGTTCGATCCCCGGGTCTGCGCTTAGAAACCTCTGGGTATAAAGCGCGTTATAAATAACCTATCATATCATATCAATATGTCTATTCCCTTTTTCAAATTTCTCAGTGGCCATGTGGTGCTGAGGGTCATCATGCAGCCCATGATGAACTCCGATGTGGGCTGGTGGTGGAAGACTCCTCCGTGGTGGAGACCAGTAGTGTTGGTGTGGAACTGTCCTGCACACCTGTCATGGCCTCCATCATGTGCCAGCTCTGGATAGGCACTGCAGCCACGGCAGACCTGTACTGTTTTGATAGGTGCTAGCCTTCTTCTTCTCCAATAACTCAAAAGACTTATGCATTTTCTGGATCTCGACTGCAGTCTGGGTAGTCAGCTGCTCCTGGCTCTCATGCCTGCTCTCCATCTCCTGTAGCTTCCCCAACATTGACTGGAGTCCCCAACAAGTGAGAGACCACCTGCAGCCCTTGGACCTGTATCCCACTGATGCTGAGAGATTAGTGGTGTCACGTGATTCAGAAGGGCCACCAAGAGTAACCCCATTGTCTTCATCTGTTGTGTGAAAAACATCAGACTGATAATGACGACAGGAATGATCTTAGGAGTACTACCAGCCTAGTTTTACTTGGGTACCTGTGTGCTTTTCCTTCACAACCCTTTGCTCTTGCACACCCTCCTCAGCAGCAGCAGGTTGAGAACCTCATTCACTGCCAACAGGCCCAGAAATCAATGAGAGAGCACCAGGGCAGATCCGAGGCCTGACCGGGAGTGGGTGCCCAGCCACATTCCAAAGATGGGGCTTCCACCTAATCCAAAAATGGTCACCATGCCATTTGAAGAATTGAGCTGGGCATTCAGGTTACACAGATCTCTTAATTAAACACACAATTCAATTAGAAAGACAAAAAGAGTCTAATAGCCAATTCCAAGGAATATGAGAACCCAGATGCACATACAAGACCGAAGGACGTCATGCCAGGAGTTGTGGTAGCAGTGGCTTTTCCAAGGAGCTGGTAAAGTAGGCAGGCAGCTCAGGTTATCTGGAAGGGCTGAAGACAGCTGAATGCCTCAAGAGAGCTGAGTGGCCCCACAGAGCTCAATGGAGCGAGGGCGATGAGGGGTCTAGAACTGGGGGAGATCAATCAGCCTGGAAATGCTGAGAACATGAATGAAGACACCTGGGATCTGAGAACCCCAGAGAGATTCATGTAGACTGGGAGTTCCAAGGGAGCCTTTGGGACGGAACCGTACCAAGGAAGGAGAACCAACTACATGGTGAAAATATCTGTGTCTGGGTGAGTGAGCAGGGTGCTATGTCATTAGGATTGAAGTGAGCTGGGTACTATATCTCTGAGATTGTCAAACAGAGTGTGCTGGGGATTAGTACCTGGCACGCAGCAAAAAGAAAGAAATCTTGGCACAGATTGGTGTTTTTCCGAGCCTTACCTGAAGGTATTCCAGAATGGTTCCTTAAAAGACGGAAATTAATGATGGCTTCTCAACGCACAGACTACGGCCCTTGCAGGCTCCTGCTTGCACAATTCCAGACAAGTCAGAAACGTAACATTCAGGATTTGTCCCGGGAAGGACCACATCCCTGAATTTGAGAAGGCTCTTCAATGTGATCAGCAGGATCAACCCGACCACACAGGCGGTAGCAGCCACTCTGGATATGCAGAAGGCATTTGACTCGGTCTCTTGGAAATACCTGTGGCGAGTCCTCGAGAAATGTAAGTTTGGCCCTAACTTCCGAACCTGGGTTAAGCTACTCTACACCGCCCCCTCGGCCAGAGTTCGCACAGAGGATAGGTGCTCCATCCCCTTCCAGATATCCAGAGGGACACGACAGGGATGCCCGTTTTCCCCGCTAATCTTCGCCATAGCCATGGAACCCTTTGCCGACATGATTCGCCAGTCACACTCTCATAGGGGATTGCGCACAGCGGGCCAATCCGATATAGTTTCCGTGTACGCTGATGACGCTCTCCTGTACATTTGCTCCCCTGCAACCAACCTCGCCCCTATTCTGGCTGATGTTGCCCGATTTGGAGACATATCTGGGTTGAAAGTAAACTGTTCTAAATCTATATTATTCCCACTCACAGACTCCACACAACCCCCTTTGGATCTATGGGGATTCTCCTGGTCTCAATACTTACCTGGGGGTAGTAGTCTCCCGCCACACGGCGAAACTTGCGCGAGGACAATTACCAGAATTATCTGACGAACCTGGCTACAAAAACGTCCAGCTGGACTAGACTCCCTATTTCACTAGCAGGTAGGATTGGTATACTTAAAATGGTAGTATTACCTCAACTCCTTTATCGATTCACCAATCTGCCTATATGGCCAGGGGACGCATTCTTCAAATCACTACGCCATACAAGTAACACCTTCCTTTGGCATTCTGGTGCAGTCCGCCTCAAACTGTCTACGCTGACCACCCCCCAAAGAACTGGGCGGGTTTAGCGCCCCAGATTTCACTAGATACTTGGTGGTAGCCCAATCTCAATTTGCCTCTCATTGGTTTAACACCATTGACCCCCCCTCGGCATGTTATGTTATGTTATGTTATTAACATTTGTAAAGCGCGCGTTCGCCCAAAGGCATCATGGCACTGGAAGGAAGCTACCCAGTCGGAGAAGACCAGTGAATTGGTCAGTCTTAGAACAGGTTGGTTTTCAACGCTCTTCTGAATCCGAAATGGTTAACAGTGGCCCTAAGAGGTTCAGGGAGGCTGTTCCAAAGTATGGTCGCGGTAACAGAGAAGGCTCTACCACCGAGCCTTGCCCGGTTAAACCCAGGGACAGTAAGCAGGTTAGAAGTAGCAGAGCGGAGGTCCCGGTCCGGACAATATCGGGTGAATTTAAGCTGCAAAAATTCAGCACCCTGACCGTGAATAGCCCAGTGAACAATACACAGAGATTTAAACTGAATTCGTTGGTTCACCGGGAGCCAATGCAGTTGGCGAAGCACTGGTGTAATGTGGGCACCATAAGGGGAGCCAATAGCCAGCCTAGCAGCCAGGTTCTGCATACGCTGAAGGCGATGGATAAGGCCGATAGGTTGAGACAAATAGAGCGAATTGCAATAGTCCAGTCGTGTGAGGACTAACGCGGCTACCACAGGGGGGCGGAGGGCTACCGGGATCAAGGGCATGACCCTCTTAAGGATTCTGATCTGATGGTGAGTGGACTGGCACACGGCCGCAACCTGGTTAGACATTGACAAAGAAGCGGAGAGGATAACTCCTAAATTCTTGACTTTGCTAACTGGGTTGGGTAGCGGGCCCAAGGCAGCGGGCCAGAAAGCAGGGGTCCACAGGGAGGGGTTGGGGGGCAGCCTACCAACAGTAGCTCCGTTTTATCACCATTTAACTTTAGCCAATTCTGGTCCATCCAGATCCCGACTGCCCTAAGGCAGTCGTGGAGGCATACAGAGGTCTCTGATTGATCCTGGTCCAGACGGATCAGGATTTGGGTATCATCTGCATATGAGTAGCAGTTTAACCACTAGGAGCGGATGAGACAAATCAGGGCCCAGATGTAGATGTTAAACAGAATTGGCGATAGAGAGGATCCCTGAGGGACACCACAAGTGAGAAAGCAAGAAGGGGAGAGAAACGGTGGCATAGCGAGGGTCTGAGTGCGATCCGAAAGAAACAAAGTAAACCAGGCAAGAACAGCACCGGATATCCCAATCTGTGAGAGGCGAGAGAGAAGAATGGAGTGGTCTACCGTGTCGAATGCGGCGGAGAGATCTAACAGGATCAGGGCCCCAACTCCGCCAGCATCGACAAGTCTGGACATGTCGTCCTGCACCGAGACCAGGACACTTTCCGTACCTCTCCCAGGCCTAAAACCCGCCTGGGCATGATTAAATATTTTGGAAGATTCCAAAAAAGAGGACAGAAGCGGTGTGACCAGTGATTCCAGCAGTTTGGACAGAAACGGAAGCAGAGAAATAGGGCGGAAATTAGCCGGGATAGTGGGGTCCAGAGAAGGCTTTTTAAGGAGGGCAATAATCCTAGCAGATTTCAGTTCTGGGGGAACAAATCCCGACTGACACGAGTTGTTTATTGCCAATGTGATCTCAGTCAGAATATCAGGAGCAATAACATTCATAATAGAGGCTGGGATGGAGTCCTCGGGAGATGATGATTTAATCTTCAAAATGGCTGTCAAGACCTCTGCCTCGGTGAATGGAGGGAAAGAGGACCAACTAGCCAAGGTATCAGTAGAGGGCACAAAGCTGGGGGTTTCAGGAGGCAATATCGCAAGAGATTTAGCAATGTTTGCTCGTATAGCATCAATTTTGGTGGTAAAAAAGGAGGCCAGGTCATTGCACAGTTCCTGAGAGGGCTTAACCATAGAGGTCAGGGTCTCCGAAGAGGATAACGAATGCACAATGGAAAAGAGAGTTTTTGGTTTGCACAGACCGTGTTCAATTTTCTGGGCAAAGAAGGAGGATTTTGCCAGTTTAACGCTTGCCAGGTATGTGGACAGATTGCGTTTATATATATCTCTGAGCTCTGGATCATAACCAGAACGCCATTTCTGTTCAGCTTGTCTAAGTTGGAAGCAAGACGTTTTGAGCTGGTCAGTAAACCAGGGTTGGGAGGGGAGTCTACAGCCTTGAATCAGTTTCAGTGGGGCGAAAAGGTTGGCCACGGTGGTTAAAGAGTGGGACAGTGAGGATAAAGATAGTTGCTTCAAGGGGGCACAGTTAGAGACAATTTTATCAGTAAGAGCCTTTAGGTCAACTGAGCGCCAGGAGCGCAAAGGCATCTTAGGAGGGCGTGCTTTACAGGAGGAGCCGGTAGGAAAAAAAGAACATGAGACTAGATAATGATCTGACCATGTCACTGGCTCAATAGGACCAGGACATAACAGCTAGTCATTCGCAAACACTAAGTCCAAGGTATTACCACGTACGTGAGTAGGAGCATGGACTAGTTGATGCAGTTGCAAATCTAACAGACTGTCGGAGAGAGATGTAATTTCAGCCGAACTAGACATATTAGAATGCAGGTTGAAATCACCCAGGATTACAAGATTGGAAAAACGCAGGTTCAAATTTGCTATAAGATCAGCCAGCCCTTTGCCAAAGGATCCTAATGAACCCGGGGGGCGATAAAGGAGCAGGAGATGAACAATCCTGGAAGGAGGGATAGAACAACGGATAAAGAGTGCTTCCATACTGAGTGTGTGGGGACATGGTAATTTAACCACGGTGTATTTCTCATTAAAAATAACGGCGACCCCTCCACCCAGTTTAGGTGGCGGGCGGTCATGGTGAATAATGAGATGGGTAGGGGGAATTGCTTGCACTAAGGCCGGTGCTGAGCACGGCATAAGCAATGTTTCTGTAAG
Source organism: Ambystoma mexicanum (assembly GCF_040938575.1). Classification (NCBI taxonomy): domain Eukaryota; kingdom Metazoa; phylum Chordata; class Amphibia; order Caudata; family Ambystomatidae; genus Ambystoma; species Ambystoma mexicanum. The sequence continues at coordinate 511,590,024 of NC_090929.1, read as the reverse complement.
GCACAGCAGGTCCGGTTTCCTGCTAGTAAGCAGATCCCAGATCTCACTAGTATGAGCTGGGAGGGATCTAGTATTTAGTAGGCATAAGGAGGGGGCAACTAATGTGGGCTTCCCCTGAGGAGCATCAATAGCAGGGGTATGATCAGAAGTCACCGTTGAGTGGTTCCAGCCAGCTGGCCAGACTGTATCAGCAGACGCTAAGGAAAGCACAAAACCCCTAGCAAGCCTTCCTTCCGGCCCTTCCCGGCACGGACGGGCACAGACGGGCTTGCCTTAAGCGCGCCTTCGGCGCGCAGGCGGTGCGCTGGCGGCACGCCCGCTGCGCCCACCCGCTGCACGGGCGAACGATCCTGCACATAAGTGCACGGATCAGAATGGAAATGAGGCAGGGAGGCTGGGCTCACGGGCGTGGAAAGAGGACTGCTGAGTAGTCCTAGCCCAGTCAGCCCACCTTCAGAATGCCGGAATAAAATAAAACGAAAACGAAAGTGTCACACAGTGAGCAGCAGGCATTCAAGTCTCTTCATTCACACATGGCACAAGTAAAATTCAGGTAAAACACGTATCTTCTGATGCAAGTTAGAAATACAAAGCAGTCAGGTAAAAAGAACAGTAAAATCAGCTAGTTCGCAGCAGACAAAACAACGGCTGTCCTCAGAGGGAACAGCTTACCCTTACGACGCGGGCGAACGGTCCTGCACATAAGTGCACGGATCAGAATGGAAACGAGGCAGGGAGGCTGGGCTCACGGGCGTAGAAAGAGGACTGCTGAGTAGTCCTAGCTCAGTCAGCCCACCTTCAGAATGCCGGAATAAAATAAAACGAAAACGAAAGTGTCACACAGTGAGCAGAAGGCATTCAAGTCTCTTCATCCACACATGGCACAAGTAAAATGCAGGTAAAACACGTATCTTCTGATGCAAGTTAGAAATACAAAGCAGTCAGGTAAAAAGAACAATAAAATCAGCTAGTTCGCAGCAGACAAAACAACGGCTGTCCTCAGAGGGAACAGCTTACCTTCACATGGTCGGTTGGAGAAACTAACGGTCTGTGACCGACTGATTGGCTCCCTTATCCTTAAACCTATTCCTCCTGAGCCCGACTCTGTAGACACCATGGCTAGCACATCCTTAGCATTGACCAAACTTTGGGCAATGGTCGACGCACCTCACCCATTTCACGGGGACCTGCCACTATGGAACTTCTTCCCTGATGTCCCACCTATCCCACAATCTATTGTGTCCTGCTGGGCTGATGCTGGCTTTCTGACACTCAGTGATACCTACGAACAGGGCAACCTCATTGAGTGGTCTGAACTCCCTCTCTCCCTCAGGCGTCGGGCCTCAGTGTGGCTACAATACTCCTCGCACCGGATGAATCTCAAATCCAGATACCCTGATTTCCCCACGCTACCACCTGACGAACCTATAGTTGCGGAACTTTGTTCCTTTTCATCCTTCAAGGGGAAGGTGTCAAGGCTCTACTCCATATTGCAGACTAGAGCAGCCCCCTCCTTCACCAAGCTGAAACGAAGCTTGGAATAGGATCTTGAGGTCGAGATCACCGACGAGAGATGTCCCGAATGTGTGCTCGCACCCACGATGTGTCCTATAACCCTAAATTTAAGTTAATACAATTCAAGGTGCCACACAGATATCATCATACACCAAAGAGACTACATCATATGTTCTGTGACTCTCCTTCCAATTGCCCCAGGTGTGGTACTGATCAAGCATCTTACATCCATATGCTCTGGTACTGCCCTCACCTGACCCAATTTTGGTCCGACATCTGTTCCACGTTATCGGACATACTAGAGCACACTATTGTCCCAACCCCACTGCACTGTCTTTTCCATGACCTCCCTCAGTTGGGGCGTGACTCTAAGAAACTGGCGGGTCGTTGTATGTTGTTGGAAGTCCGCTGCATATTGATGTGTTGGCTCTGCCCTAAGGCGCCTACCCATACGCTGTGGCTTAGGGCAGTTACGTGGGCACATGACACTGAAGAGGCCTGGAGCGCAATGCAACATCCACACTCAAGGCCAAGAGATATCTGCCGATAATTCCGGGATTACATGTCCGCCATGACTTCGCCTTCAAACTCTGTTCCATCCTCCCCTGGTTGATCCCCGTAATGTGGTCGTTCTGCGAACTGTGTCTCCTTTGATTCAAATGCCAATACTTTAATACTTTATCTACTGCCTGATTTCCCTGCTCGCCACAGCTGACTCATGGTGTGCTGCTGAATATGTATGTTACTTGGTTTTTGCTGTGGGTGCCATGTGGCTCCCTCTGTCTCTTGTGTGTTGTCAAGTCAAATAAATAAAGTTAAAAAATAAGAAGAAACGTAACATTCCACGTGAGTATAGATAGCCTAAAAATTGACTCAGGCCCAAGGGTCCACTTTGCCTGTCGCCTAAATTGTTAAAGTTGGCTGGGCTTCCAACTGGCTAAAATATACTGTGAAGGGCTGCAGTGTTTGAGTTATATAGTGTGGTCGGCTGCCAGAATGAGGGCCTTGGTTTTGACAAACAGATCGAGCACACAGGATTGACATATAGGAGGATTGCCCCAAAGTCTATGCTAGCTGTCAAACACAGCATTGATATAGGAACACATTGAACATGGATTACATGAGACTGGTTGTGGACCTCCTCATCGAACACTCCCATGACCCCTTTGCGGTCCAAAATGAATATTCCAAAGCCCAGCTGATTTATGATGTTATCTTTGTCCCAAACATTGAGAGAGTGTAATGGCTCACTCAGACACAGGGGCGTGAGGAAGCTGTAGCTCCACCTCCCTGCTACCCCTTGACTCAGCTGATGGGGGTTCCTCCCTTTCTCCAGACTTTCCTGCAATGCAACAAAATGGTGCAGCTCTTTGAAATGCCATCGACCAAGTCAGTCCTCTGCAGGAAGGGCCTCAGCAGCTTTTTTTGTAGAGAGGAGGGGGTTGTTAGACCAATGGGAAAATAATGTGAAGGAGGATGGGACCACTCATTACCAACTATTAAATCCTACCCCTTTTAGACTGGCTCTACTAAAGGTCCCTAGACCCTATCTAATGGCCAGACACGAGGGTGTAGCCAAGACACAGAAATATGTCCTTGATACATTATTCTGGCCTGGTATTTGTCAGTTCTTAAAAAGGTTGTGTGAGGCATGTCAGGTTTGTCGAAAAGACATCTAAGGTAGATGTGGGGAAGCACCTCTCCAGCCCATGTGACATCAGTGCGGCTCCTGCAGCTAAGCCCTTCCAAGGAAGCAAATTGTAACTTCCTTGTAAAAGTTGATTATATGACCCGATGTCCTGAGGCTTTCCTGCACGGGTGTTCCTAGGTGTGGAAAAGATCCGGGGCTACGCTAATGTCGTGATTGTCAGGACTCGGGGCTAGCTAGCCTTTTGGTTGTAGCCCCTGAGATTCTATCCAGGGCTACAACCAAAAGACCGGGGGCTATAGCCCCCTAAACCTCCCCTAGCAACGCCTCTGCTTTCCTGTAAAAGAATAACACCACCAAGCAGAACTTTAAACATCTCATTCCAATCTTCTCTAGAATGTGTTTTAAAAAGAAATCCTAACTGACCAAGGACCCACATTAGTGTCCACGTTATGGAGGAGGTATTTATTTATTTATTTATGTATAATGCACCATTGCCCAAAGGCAACGGGACGCATATTGACACAATGACATTTCAGTAATGACGGGACATAGACACTTAAGAGGGCAGCAGGGAAAGGGCCTCTTCAAATAGGAGGGTTTTCAGGTTCTTCCTAAATATCAAAGGTTTTTCTTCCATGTCTAGGTTTGCTGGGAGGGCATTCCATAATTGGTCTGCTTGAAAAGGGAAAGCTCTACTCTCGTTTCTCGTTCTGTTGATGCAAGGGAAATTGAGCAGTTGGGCCATGCCGGAGCTTAGCGTTTTGCTGGGCTTGTGTCGCGTCAACGTTTGTTTAAGGTATTGAGGCGCGATACCATGAAGATATTTATGAGTTGGTGCAAGTGTCTTGAACTTAATCCTTTATTCCACCGGAAGCCAGTGAAGTTCCTTCCGGCACTTGCTTATGCGTTCCCTCCTTGGAAGATTGCACACGATCCTGACAGCGTCATTTTGGATAACCTCATGTTTTAGTAAGCTGTCCCTGCTCGCACCACTAAGCAGAGCATTACAATAGTCCAGTCGTGGCATTACGAATGCTTTAATCAAAGGTTTGCAGTTGTTACTCGAAAATAGCAGATTCATCTGACGAAAGACTCTTAGATGGTAGTGGGATTTTTTTTTACCACATTGTTTACATGTACATCTGCATTCAGGGAAGCTTTCAAGACCACTCCAAGGGTCTTCACTCTGTCAGCAACTGGGATGTAATATTCTTCCAACTTAAAACCTGCATGTTCCTGACTTAATTTAGCTCTCGCTTGTTTAGAGCCGAAGATCATGAGCTCTGTTTTCGAGAAGTTGAGGCACATCCAGTTATAGCATCCACTCCTTGATGGATCTGTAGATGGGGTTTAGATTTGCTGAGTCAGTAATGTAGTTTCTGCTGAGATCAATCACTAGCTGGAAATCTTCTGCGTAATTTGTGAAGTGTAATCCCCTATTTTCCAGTTGTTCATATAGTAGTTTAATATATGTGTTAAAGAGTGCCGCTGAGGGGCATGCCCCTTAAGGAACCCCATAGTTAATTAGAGTTGGTTCTGAACAAGGGCTTCCCCAACAGATTTTGGACCTCCTGTTGCTCAGGAAAGAGTATCCATTTGATGGCATTGTCTGAGCAGTTTCCTGTGGCTGAGTTTTTAACAGTTTTGTGTGGTCAAGTAAATCAAAAGCGGCAGAGAGATCCAGTAGGATCTGTAGCCCAGTTTTACCGTCATCTAATCTTTCCAACATTTTGGTTTGCAAATCAAGAAGGGCACTTTCTGTGCCATGGTTGCTCTGGTAACCAGATTGTTTTGTATGAAAAGAAAGGGATGACCCTAGGTGAACCTGCAGCTGTGATGCTGCAATTATATATACAATTTTCAGTATGCAGGGCGTGTTTGTGATGGGTCTTAAGTTTGCAGGTTCTTTGGGGTTCAATTAGTGAATATACCATCACTTCCTTGATGGCAGTTGGGACAACTGTGTATGTAAAAGAAACGTTGACAAATCTCCTGAGACAATAGCTTCTCCACATTCACCCATCACACTTCGCTCTATCTGGTCAAATGAATGGTTTAATAGTTTAGAAGATTATTTAAACAAGATCATTAAGAACCTCCTGAGGAAGCTAGTAGATGAAGACAGGGAAACCTGGATGACCTCCCCCCCGTGCGCTCAGTTTGCTATCTAGAAGATCCCACAATCCTCTACAACCCACCTGTGGGGGAGAGCATCAGAACATCCTGGATATGCTGAGAGAAAGCTGGAAAAAAGAAGATGATGCAGCAGTGACTTCAGTCCAGCTCATTCAGGATACACAAGAAAGGATGCACTTAAGCCTGTGAATGAACAAATGAACCAGTCATAAGACAAACAGAAGCATCTATGTGACTGACAGGACAGGCTTACGTAAATTTAAAGTTGGAACAAAGTCCTGTTCCGGCATTCTGCTGCCCGAAACCAAACATCTGGCCCAACGGCTTGAGCACAATCTTGTAAGACATCAGCGATTTAAACTTCAGGGTCCAACTAAGATTTCACCAAAAGGCTTTAGAAAGATACCTTGTAAACTGGTTAAACGATCCAGTGGCAGTAACCAATGATAAGATAAGGTGAGTGAAAGATTTTTTCCAACATATACACACTCTGCCAGGGAAGTCTGTGTGACTCTAGCCCTAATGCATTCATGATGTAGAAGTTATCAAGCTCTTCCGAAATCATTGGCATCTCCCATTATACTTGTCAGAAAACCAAACAGCAGTTGGTGTCTGCAATGGCTTTCAGAATGTAAATGTGATTTCACATTTTGATACTTATTTGTTATGTTATCAATCAATTTTGTACCGAAGTACAGTGCAACTGACACCAAAAGGCAAGCTGGCACTAAAAGACTGAACATGGCACCGTGATCGAGCAGAGAAATCAGAAGAGTAAAGTTTTTAAGGCCCTTCTGAATTGCAGGTGCACAGTCGTAGAGTGAAGCGCATTAGGCAAGGCGTTCCTCAACTTGGCAGCCATCACAAAGAATGAGCAGCCGCAGATTCAGACAAAGCAAAATCTAGACACAGCAATAAGAAAGCGATCCTTAGACCACCGCAATTGGGCAAGGACATAAGGCCGTAACTTAAGCTACAAATATTCAGGTCCTACCGCATGAAAAGCCCTGTGAACAAGACACAGAGATGTAAAGTGCACACGTTTGACCACTGGCAGCCAATGTAGAGCACTCAGAACTGGGAACATGTGATCCCTAAAGGAGGAACCGGTAGCAAGTCGGGCATCCGAATTCTGCTAAATTTGAAGACGTTGTACCAAATAGTCAGGTTGTGCAAGATATAGAGAGTTGCAGTAAACAATCTGACTAAGGACTAAGGCTACAACCACTGGTGTGCGAAGGTGATAAGGGATGTAGTCTAATACATTTCTAAAGATCTTCAGCTGAAAATGACCAGCCTCACAGACTTAGCTGATCTGGGAGAACATAGAAAGAGAGACAGAAGGTTTAACACCAAGATTCTTAACAACAGGCACAGCAACATGGAAAGAGCCAAAGCAGGAAGGCCACAGAGATGGAATCAAAACAGAAGTGACAGAAGCGGAACTAACAATCAAGACCTCAGACTTATCCCTATTCAATTTAAGGCAATTGTCGCTCATCCAGCTCCCCAAGGCCTGCAGGCACTCTCTCAGCTGAGTGGCATGGACAAGATGGAGAAAGTCCAGCCAAACTAAAATCTGAGTATAATTACATAAGAGTAGCATCTGAAGCCATGGGAGCAGATAAGAGCAACCAGAGATTGGAAGTAAATATTGAACAGGGTGGTTGAAAGAGCAGAACCCTGAGGAACCCCACACACGAGAGCAGAAACAGCAGAGAGAAAAGGCTGCAGAGATAATAACTGGGAGAAATTAGAAAGAAAATAATGAAACCATGAAAAAACAGGGCCAGAGACCCCAGCAGCAGAAAGATGGCTGATCAGGATGGAGTGGTCAATAGTATCAAATGCGGCAGAAAGATCCAGCAGGATCCGTGCTGCCACTCCACCCTGATCCGAAATCAGCATCAAATCATCCAGGACCGAGACCAAAACAGTCTCAGTACCTCAACCAGGTCTAAAAACCCAGACTGAAAGGCATCAAACAGAGACGTAGCTTGACAAAACCATCCAAGCAAAGGAGCAACCATTGATTCCAGCAGTTTCATAAAAAATGGGAGAAGAGATATTGGTCAAAAATTTGTGGGAACCTAAGGATCAAGAGAAGGTTTCTTGAGCAGAGGAATCACCATAGCATGTTTAAGCTTGGGAGGTATAGTCCCTGTAGAACAAGAGTGATTAATAGCAATCGTAACATTAGAGATAATCAGAGGCAAAATCACTTTCACTATTCTCTGGGGTATGGCATCACTAGGTGAAGCAGATTTCATTCTCTCCACCGCTGAGATAATATCACTGGCAGAAAAGGAAGGAAAAGAGTCCCAGCAAATGCCAGAGGTAAGCAGAGGCCCAGACACCTGGGCATCAGCAGATGACGGGGAGGGAACCACAGTACTATGGTTCCGAGCAGTTGAAATATGATCACGAATATCAGCTATTTTACTAACAAAAATGTCAGCAAGTGAATCACAAAGCTTTTGGGAAGGAGGAGTGAAATCAGCAGGAGACCCCTTAGCGGAGCAGACAACCTTAACCAATTCTTTTGGTTGATTAATGGAGTTCTCAATTTGAGAGGTAAAAAACATCTGGCATGTGACAGATCAATTGGATGATTGAACGAATAGGTGCTTCCAGTTACATATCCACCATAGACCTCACCAAGGCATACTGGTAGATTAATCCGGCCCCCAAAGAAAAGAAGACTACCTACTAAACCCAGGAGGTTTACTTCCAGTCACAGTACTGCTATTTGTTCTCAATGGTGCCAAATCCATGTTCCAAAGGTTGCTGCATCAATTCCTGGGACATAACTGTGCATTTGCAAGGGCTCACTTGGATGGCATTGTGGTCCGAAGTAACACCAGGAGTGAACACATGCGAAATGTGGGGTTAAAAGCTAACCCGATCAAATCACCCTGCCCAACAAACCATGAAGTTCTTCAATTTACAGGTGGGAAAACGCCTCATGCAGCCACAGGAAAGGCCTGGCATGATCGTGCTTGTCCCATTCCAGACAACTCAGCAACCTGAACCTTTACCCAAGTAAAGCTGACCTGAGACACCGGCCGCTACAAGCCACAGTCACATCAACCAGTCTGGACTGAATCCAAGATGGTGGAAACATCTATTATAACGTGAGCTAGCAAAGCTGCAGAACTGTCCTCTAGCTGATTATTCACACCTGATAAATCTGTAGTCCCCCAACTGTCACACAATCATCAAGCACATTTATGCTGCAGACCCACCGTATGGTTTTTCCCCTTTTGTAATGGCAAGCGAAGAATGATGGTCTGGAGGGTTGCCCAGAGCAATGCAAGAGGTTAAGGATTATTCTAAACCTTCCAGCCATCACCTCTTTGTTTTTGCTTTGTCACCCCGAGTTGGACGGTATGTCCAGATGTGAGTCCTGTGCCTGCTGGGCCCAGAGACCCGAACTACTCCTCACTGATGACACCCAATGAGGCCAAAACATGTCTGGGATGCTTATGGTCTCGTGCAGAAGGGATGTGACCTAGCAGTTCTGGCTGGACTGCCCCTTTGGGGGTAGGACCAAGCCTGATTTGCATATGGTCTTTCCCCTTTTGTAATGACTTGCCAGGCAAAGAAGGATGGTCTGGAGGGTTTCCCAGAGCAATGCCAACAGTTAAGATGTATTCTAAACCTTCCATCCATCACCTCTTTTGTTTTGCTGTAATCCCACCACTGTGCACTTTTTTAATTAAATGCCCCGAGCCTAATCACTAAGAGGGATAAAAGGGGGAAAAGGCAGGCATAGAATGTGAAAGTCATGAGTTTGGAAAGCAAGAAGCAATATAGCACTTGTCAAGGTAATGAGGAGGAAATAAGCGGGCGAAGCAAAGCAGAGGTAGAGAAGAGAGAAAGAGGGCCGGAGTTAGAGGAGCGATAAAGCAGAGCAGATGGGAAGGTGGGTGAGGCAGGAGCAAAGGTGAGAGAAAGAGAAAGCAGAACGAACGTGAATAATGGTGAGTCCAAAACTAAGGTGGGAGAGAGAATATGAGGAAGTACGAAGAAGACAGAGAAGAGTGGACGGAGTGTAGGAGAGTGAGAGAGGATCAGTGGTGGCAGAGGAAAGAACAGGAGGAGCCAAGAAGAGAGAAGTTAGAGAGAAGCAAGAGGGGCTGGTAGAAAAGGTAGCTAGAAAGACAGAATGGACATGGAGGAAGAGAAGTGCTCCAGGAAAAGGGACATTGAAAGATGCAAGGCCAAGACCCAGCGCCCTATGGAAACACTTGGGGTGGTCGAAGAGGAGAACAAAGGAGGGCTAAATCAACCTGCACGTATGGGGATGTAGTCTGACAACCCCAGGCCCATCCATCATGAAACCGTCTGATGCCACTCCCCATGGCAGACAACCCATTGCACCAGGGGTGGTGCCCATAGTTGGAATGTTGAGTGCATCCTAGAAATGCGCGTTTTACCACTGTGTCATGCACAGTGTCATAGTTGGAATGTTGAGCACATCCTAGAAGTGCACGTTTTATCCCTTGAGAGTGGTGTGACCTAGTGTCTGGGTTTGTTTTCCTCCTTCAGTTCCCTTAAGGGGGAAGGCGTGTTGGACGCTGTGTTCAATTGTGTGATGCCATGCACAGTGTCATAGTTGGAATGTTGAGCGCATCCTAGAAGTGCACGTTTTATCCCTTGAGAGTGGTGTGACCTAGTGTCTGGGTTTGTTTTCCTCCTTCAATTCCCTTAAGGGGGAAGGCGTGTTGGACGCTGTGTTCCATTGTGCGATGTCATGCATAGTGTCATAGTTGGAATGTTGAGTGCATCCTAGAAGTGCACGTTTTATCCCTTGAGAGTGGTGTGACCCAGGGGTGTTGCTAGGTCTGGAAAAGACACAGGGCTATGCTAATGTCGGAACTGTCGGGACTGGGGGCTAGCTAGCATTTTGGTTATAGCTCCACTGTGTGATGCCATGCACAGTGTCATAGTTGGAATGTTGAGCGCATCCTAGAAGTGCACGTTTTATCCCTTGAGAGTGGCGTGACCTACTGCGAAGGTATGTTTTCCTCCTTTAGTTCCCTTAAGGGGGAAGGCGTGTTGGACTCTGTGTTCCACTGTGTGATGCCATGCACAGTGTCATAGCTGGAATGTTGATGGCATCCTAGAAATGCACGTTTTATCCCTTGAGAGTGGAGTGAACTAGTGTCAGGGTTTGTTTTCCTCCTTCACTTCCCTTAAGGGGGAAGGTGTGTTGGACGCTGTGTTCCACTGCGTGATGCCATGCACAGTGTCATAGTTGGAATGTTGAGCACATCCTAGAAGTGCACATTTTATCCCTTGAGAGTGGTGTGTCCTAGTGTCGGGGTTTGTTTTGCTCCTTCTGTTCCCTTGAAGGGGAAGGCGTGCTGGATGCTGTGTTCCACTGTGTGATGCCATGCACAGTGTCATAGTTGGAATGTTGAGAGCATCCTAGAAATGCACGTTTTATCCCTTGAGAGTGGTGTGTCCTAGTGTCGGGGTTTGTTTTGCTCCTTCGGTTCCCTTGAGGGGGTAGGCGTGTTGGATGGTGTGTTCCACTGTGTGATGCCATGCACAGTGCCATATTTAAAATTTTGAGAGCATCCTAGAAATGCACGTTTTATCCCTTGAGAGTGGTGTGTCCTAGTGTCGGGGTTTGTTTTCCTCCTTCAGTTCCCTTAAGGGGGAAGGCGTGTTGGACGCTATGTTCCACTGGGTGATGCCATGCACAGCGTCATAGTTGGAATGTTGAGAGCATCCTAGAAATGCACGTTTTATCCCTTGCGAGTGGTGTGTCCTAGTGTCAGGGTTTGTTTTCCTCCTTCACCTCCCTTTAGTGGGAAGGCGTGTTGGATGGTGTGTTCCACTGTGTGATGCCATGCACAGTGCCATATTTAAAATTTTGAGAGCATCCTAGAAATGCACGTTTTATCCCTTGAGAGTGGTGTGTCCTAGTGTCGGGGTTTGTTTTCCTCCTTCAGTTCCCTTAAGGGGGAAGGCGTGTTGGACGCTATGTTCCACTGGGTGATGCCATGCACAGCGTCATAGTTGGAATGTTGAGCGCATCCTAGAAATGCACGTTTCATCCCAGCGCTCGTTAATGTGCTCACTGTCACTGTACTCAACATGACTCCATCTTTCTTTCATTTGCTTCAGTGCCACTCTTTGCGCAGACCTTGTGGTTGTTTCTTGTGACCAGGAGTCCGCTGAGGGGTCTAGGAGATTGAGGAATACATGGCGCCCCTGACATGATGAGGGCCTCCCACTTCTCCTGGGCATAGCACATGACTGGAAATGGCAACGTAGGTTACGGTGCCCCACATGTTCCTGTAGAGGTCTTCTTGCCACTTTCCTCTGAAATATTTTACCTGGGAGGGGAAGGGCGGAAAACAACCTGTGGGTGGTATTTGCATTTCTAAATGTACATAGCGCCAAAAGGGCATTGTCCAAACTGATTTTAGGCACTAAGACAGAGTAAGGGACACCAGTACAGTAAGGTTGATGGAAATGCATTGACTCCATAGAAGAGGCGTGTCTTATTGGCGTCCCTAAAACTTAAACAGGAGGTATGAGCCTGTATTTCTTTCTGTAGGTCATTCCAAAGGGCGGGGGCTTGCATTGCACACGTGCTGTTCCCCCCAAAACGTATAGGATCAGCCAGCGTGTTATTGCTATAGGAGGGCTGGTAAAGTATGGTGGGTGTGGAAAGAGGCAATTAAAGACCAGACACAGGCTATCGCCTGCCACCTTTCCTTAAGGGGGGGGACTGCTATAAACATCTACCGTTCAATAATATAATGTTTGCTGTGCATTGCATTGGGGAAAGCCCCCTTTACCCATCTCCTACCCTTTGACCCGCCTCTTTTTTCCTACACTATGTACCAGTTTTATCATTATTATGCATTTGTATTCTAATACTATCTTGGTACATAGGACTTTGCCTCACAACTCCAACCCCTTCTGGTATGATATGACATGGCATTTATAACGCGCCTGTTACACAGTGTTTCTAGGCGCGACAAGACAAGGAAGGGGCGACAAAGGGAGGACAACACAACGATCTCACTAAGCCTTGTGTCATTCAGATCACGCAAGAGCAGAAAGTTATAAGTTCAAAGATAAAAGTAAAAAAAAAAAACATGTTTGGACGTCAAATTATTTTAGACAAATATTTGAATCATTAAAGTCCGTAGAAGCAGTGAACGTTCACCAAAGTTAAACGCTTGAAAATGAATTAAAGAGGACAAGCCCAACTAATTGACAGGAGAGGAAAAGGGACAATGGCAAGTGGGCGTTCAACGACTGTTAAAATGTATGTAATTAGTGTGAACTAAAAGCACGTGGCCCAGGGCCCAGTTGGCGGGAAGGGCCAAAAAACAACTACCAAAATAACAAAAAAAGAGAGAGGGCAAGATAAGAGCATACAAGCGGAAAATAACCCTTCAGACAAGTGTGCAGTGGAAGCAAATGTCACCGCAAGACAATAATAGCGAATCATTGCAGAGTCCATGGGATGTTATTTTCACATGTTGGGGGATTCAGACATATTGTTTCTCACTGGAGACATGTAATCGATCCCACTTGATTACTTTCTCAAGCTATTAGCCTTTTCGGAAGTTGTCTAGCGTTTTCTAACTTATATTGTTTTGTCATCACATTTTGCAAACTTTAATTCGCACACTTATATTTTTCCAACTTTTACATTCCAAGTTGGACATGAGAGGGGAAGCCAGGGCACAAGTGCAACTGGGATTTGGGGGGGATTTCCTTTTCTGTCCACTTACCCCATCCATTTTGCCACCGTGTAAAGGGGCTGTGGCACTGTGGAAAAAAGAATGCTGAGCCGCTCTTGACAACACTGTGGGAATGGAAATGCAGTCCTCCACTGCCGAGTAGCATGCAGAGCAGTCTTAAGCAGGTGCTGATCAACAACAGAAACATAGATGCCCTGTAGCAGCCCACACGTCAGAGTTTAAGTGACTTTGACACAAATCCCTCAATTTTGATTTTCAAAGGACGCGCATCAGTCACGAGCCTTGTGTGACTGATTGCTGAGTGGTCAGTGGCAGCATCCCACATCATGGGGTCAGATCTGTCGGTGTCTTCAAGAACGAGGGGCTACTGCTTTTTTCATGCAGGCTGAAGGGAATGTTCTCTGATGCGACAGAGTTAGAAGGCGAATGTTCCCACTAATAGTAGGGTTCCCCTACCTAGCCCCCAAACTTTGGAATGCCCTGCCCAACACCCTGAGTGCTGAGCCCTCCCTTGCCACATTCCGCAAAGGCCTCAAACTACCCTGTTCAACTGACCCACCTGATCTCCTGCTGACCTCCCTGGATACCGACAACTGTAACTAAGTATGCCTTAACAACTGTCATAATTCCTTCTCCTGCTCTGCAATAGTTTGTACTCCTCTGTAACTATATCTGCTGCTTGAACTGTTACCATCACCTGTAACAGATTCCTTTCATGTAACAGCGCCACAATGCCTTTGGGCTGCTGTGCGCTTTATAAATGCTAATAAATAAATGAAATTAATAATATATTATTGTTTTTTTTCTCCATTTTGCTAGTCCAAGTTTTTAGAGTTTTCATTTCCATGATTCATACAGGGAGAATGATGCTATTGGGGCAGAGGGTGTGGCAAAGAGGGGCTCCTCCACAATGCACCACCAGTCTTTTGTTATTTTAGATCTTAAAAACGTAATAAGGTCTGCACAGCTCCTTTGGATGGACATTTGGTTAATTTTACGGTTTTAGAATTTGGCTTGTTCGGTTAAACTGTGTAACATATTCCTCATTTGGTTGGTGGCTTTATTTATGCAGTGATTTCGCCCCTTTATGTGCTCTGAAGTATTCCCTCCTGTCGCTTTTGAAGCAGATTTGTATCTTTCTCGAGGTTGGTTCTTTGCCTCTGTCCTTACAGGTTTTGTTTCCCTCTCTTTGTTATTTTCGTTTGTGATAACATCAAAAGTACTTGTGATGCTGAGGTGAAGAACCTCAGGGAGGCCTTCCGGGCGCTGCTTTTTGTGTCTGTTGTACTGCAAATGTGTGTGTTGGAAGCAGTTTTCATTGACATTCTTTGTATGTCTCATTACTACCACTGAATGTTGCCTGTTGTTGTGGTGGAGAGTAATCAGCAGATTTTCTGCCCACACCTGAGAGCATCCTGGTACATTTCATGTATTAACGATACTGCGTGCCAGAACGGGGTCCAGCTGGTGGGCGTATATATGGCGATATTATTGGTGTGGATAATATTACCTGATACAGCATTCTATACTGTCAGATGGCCCGTTGTCGCGTGGCTTGTCCTAGAAGTTAATATGCTCTGGTAGTAGTGTTTTCTGGGCATTGGTTTGCAACTGCACTGCTGTCAAGGAACTATTTTATGAAAGATTGCTGTAAAGCAGTGTGCTATATATCACTGCTGTCCCCAACAATGTGTTTGGGTTGTCCTTTCAAAGCGGAGCCGTATTTAAATATGGGAGCATGGTCTCAGTTCACGGCATACACCCCCTCTTCTCGTGTTCGCAGAGAGGACAATGCATCCGGGTGAGAAAAGCTCTTCAGTGATTATGACTGAGTTCTCCTTGGACCAAGACACTGTGGGGCCAATCACTTAATTTCTGGTTTCAGCCCGACGTGCTTGCTGCTGATTGGCTATTCACTAAGTCCAACCTTGATGAATGGTGCGCGATTCGGAGGCCACTTGGTGGATGGGCTGGGTTGCTACGTGGTCAGTTTGGTAGTTGGCGTTATTCTGCTTTCAACTTGATAGATGTTATGTATGCAGAGTGTAGTATGAGAGGTGCATTGTCATCAGAGAGTTGAATGAGTAGGTGCATTGCAACGTTGAATGTAAGAGGGTGGAATCCAGGTGAGGCTGCAGTTGGTGAAGGTCAGATAAGACATAGGGGAAGCTCCTATGTGTGGGATGGCATTTGGTACAGCTTCAATGTAAATATGCTGGATCTCACTGTTAGAGTATTCTGGCGTCAGCATCAATATGCTGTGTATGTATGGGTTCAGCTCCCGTCCTCGTTGCCACTGTAATAACACTGACACTGATGAACTTCAATGGTGAGGTTTTTATCAAATTACATTTCAGCTGTTCCAAATATTCCCTGTACACAACACTTCCTCTCTCTACCCTCAAATTCACCAACAGTCCCTTCAACTAAATTCAACCCTCTGACATTTTAAATTCCAACGCACCTGTGTTCAGAAATAGTACCATGTGCCGGCGTAGAAACCTCTAGCATCTGGTTGGGTGCCGGCAAAAGAAAACCAAAACTTTAAAATGGGAAAGGAAAATAAAAAATAACATCCAGGCTGGATTATTGTAATGCCTTGTTCGCAGACAATCTCAAAGCCAATGGCAAACTAGCCCTTCTTCTCCTCCTTGACCTTTCAGCCACTTTTGATTTGGTAAACTACAACACTCTCTGCAAACATCTAACCTCAGCAGCCAAATTCTCTGACAAGGCTAATGCTTGGATCCATGCCTTCCTGAATAATAGATCCATGAGGGTCTTTGCTCCCAGGGCAGCCGCTGAACCGGCCCCTGTCACTTGCAGCGTCCCCCAGGGCTCTTGTGTTTCCCCTACATTATACAATGTGTTCAGGAAACCTCTCTCCAACATACTGGACCATTTGGGTGTCATCTACACGAATGACGCAGATGACACTCAAATACTCATACCACTAACAGGCGACTATTCCACTGACAACACTGTACTCAACAACATTTACTCCATTATCCAAGAATGGATGGCCAAACACGGACTATGCCTCAATGACGACAAGACCGAGCTTCTTCTACTAGGCTCCCAATCCAGACTCAACAACCTCGACAAACTTTACCAGACATTCACCATTGACCTTAACAATATCCCTGTCTCCAACAGTGTTAAAACTCTGGGGATTTACCTTAATTCCTCCCTTACATTGACTAGACAAATCAACGCCATTTCATCCGCCACCGCTTACACATGTAAGCTCATCAATGCCAGCAGACCTTACCTCTCGACCTCTAACTGTACTACGCTAGCCAGAGCACTTATACTCTCAAAAGTCAAATATTGTAATGCTCTCTATTTGGGCACCAGCCAAAAGAACATCAACAAGCTCCAGGTTATCAAAATAACGCACCAAGATCAGCATTGAACATACCCAAACACGAGCACATCTCCAATGCTAGACGCTCCACTCAATGGCTATACATACCTCAGAGAAACGAATACAAAACTCTCTCTCTCACACACAAATGCCTATCTAACCAAGCACCTAGATACCTCTCTGACAACTTCACGTTTCACACCCCATCCAGACTAACTAGATTAGCCCATACACAGTGCTTAAATATCCCCAGATTTAAGCTCCAAAAAGCAGGCGGCACAAGCTTCACGGTGCTTGCCTCAAAACTCTGGCATTCCCTCCCAACCGATCTCAGAGCCAAACCTTCCTTTCACCGCTTCAGAGACGGAACCAAAACATGGCTACTTGCCAAAGAAGCCTAAAACGCCAATTTATTACTAATCTCTTAACCTCACAAATGTATATATTCAACTTTGTACAACTGCCTGTATATATTTTATGATGTCTATACCACGAGAAATTGATTGTATAATGTCCTATTACCTATAATGCCTTGTTTATACTATTTTTGCAACTAACTAACCTTGCTAAGCGCCTGGATGCCCCAGGGCCAGGCCGCGCTATACAAATAATAAACTAAACTAAACTAAACTAAACTAAACTAAACTAAACTAAAGCAGGTATCTCTGCTAGAAAACATTAACACACTGCAGGCCATACAGAATAATGCTCTTAGGATGGCAATGAGCATCCCAAAATGCCTATCTCACCCACTAGAAGGAGTGCTCATTGAATACCGATATGAGAGTGCATTATCTTGAAAACTCTAGCCATCACCCACAAATACCTCTCGAGCACTGCCTCAGGTACCTCTTGCAAAAGCACATAAAAAGTGCCATCGGCAAGACCCACCCGCTCAACACACACTCACTGTGTCCTCACCCCAAGATTCAGGCTAAAGAGCTCAGGGGTGGGGGTGAGAGTTACGGTCATTGCCACCAAGACTGGAACGGTCCCCCATTGGAACTAAGAGTGGAACAATCACATTGGGCTTTCAGTAAACATCTCAAGACTGCTGTTCACCCCAGATGCTGCCTTATTGGTCCTCTACCTTAAAGCCCCTGAGCTTTAACTGTCTATTACCTCTCTTTTTGTTTAAGTAATATAACCAGTGCCTTGATGCCTCTGTGTTAAGAGTGCTTTGGAAATGCTTAAATAAATGAATAAACAAACAGATCTAAGAAATATCAAATATGAAAAGCATAGCACTAAATTAATTCTTCCATCTGCATGTGCTGCCTCTTCCTTTGCCTCTTTCCTCCCTTCGCCGTCTTCAACGAATCCAGAACATGACTGGAAGACTTATCCTTGGCCTCAAGCCCAGGGACCGCATCTCTCCAGCCCTTAAAGCTCTCCACTGGCTCCCGATGAATGGAAGGATCAAATTCAAGACCCTCTGCATCATCCACAAGGCTTTCTGGGGCGTGAGACTGTGCTACATTCAACTTTCTCTCACTAAATACCAACCTGTTAAAGTCCTTTGGTCCTCTAGCTGTAACTCTCTGCAGGTTAGTCGCTTCTCTAAGCTGAGAGTGTGGGGTCATTGCTTTTGCTTTTAATCTACTAGAATAGGAACACAAGATTCTCATGATTTATGGGTAAATATGACCCTGATAGATACAGAGATTGGCAGTCTACGGGATAAGGTAAGAACATATGATTGTGTATTCCAGGGGAATAAAATGATCCATCTTAGGCAAATTACTAAGGCAGTTTGTAGAAGCTGTTGCTACTTTTAATACGTAATGCCGTATCTGGTGGTCCCTGAGTGACCCTAAGGGAATTGAGCAAGCTTAATATATTTTTTTTTATTTTAAACTTTATTTTAAGGTTTTAACATAAGCATACAAAGAACCACCTGTGACAACAGGTTTACTTAACACAAAAAAGGGAAAAAAAGGCCAAACGTCACGTTCATAGCACACACAAAACACATCGGATAATTGCAGATCACATGTTCATCGGGCTATTTGTTCTGTCGGAAAGTCCACTCTATGGGTACTCGTGTGGATAGTGGGACCTGGATCTTTATCTGGGTTGTGATTGCTGGGTCTGAGATTGGGAATGTGCAACATCGGTGGTAGTGAGTAAGTATCGAATATAAGGACCCCAAATGTCAGGTGGTCGCGCATGTAGGGGAAGGATCCGTGTGAACTCAGTGTCCATGTCTTGACAGTAAAGGATATCTTTCTTCCATGCGGTGAGCAGGGGAAGGGGGCCACGTCCCCAGGCCAGGGCTATCCTTCTACGGGCGAGCACTAGGAGCAGAGAGGCCAGCTTCCGTGCCGGGGTTTGCAGGTGTCTTGTCATACCCAAGAGCGCGACTGTTGGGTCAGTGGCCAGCACCTCGCCCAATATGTCGCTCGTGTGTTGTAGAACTGAGGACCAGAATCGGGCTATACCTGGACAGTGCCATGCGAGGTGGACGAAGTCGGCGGAGGGGGTGCCACATCTTCGCATTGGTCTGAGGCCTCGGGGTGGTGATGTCGTTTCTTTTGGGGAGTATAGTATGTTTGGTGCACAAAGTTAAAATGGGTCTGCTTGTAGCGAGTGTTTAGCGCTACTTTTTGGGTTTGCCGGAGAATGTAAGTCCAGTCGTCTTCGGGTATCGTGGTGTGAAGGGCCGTTTCCCATCTGCGCTTCGCCTTAGCGGCGGTCACAGTTGAGTCAGCGAGCAATGATTTGTAAATTATGGACACTAATCTTCCTTCTCCCTTGGCCTGGGTCGCATTGTGCAGCAGGGTCCACGTTGGTGGTTGTTTAGGGAATGTTGGGAAGCGGGCCTGCAGGGTATGATGCAATCTGAAGTAAAGGAAAATGTCGAGTGAAGTGGTGCCGCCTCTCTCCCTGAGCAGTTGTGGGGTAATGAACACGCCGTCTGGGAACAGGTCCCCCATAGAGTTTATGTTGGTTTTATTTAGCCAGATCAGAAAAACTTTTTCGTTGGTTAGGGGATTGCCAGGAATAAACTTGACAGGTAGTAGCGGGGAGTATCTTATCTGTATTCCGTGATTACGGGCGATTTTCCTCCAGATGGCGTATGAGGATAGGACTGTATTCAGCGTGCCATATGGGACCGGGAGATTACTGAAGATAACAGCTGTTAAGAAGTCTGGGGAGGCTAGGGCGCGCTCAACCTGTACATGTGGACGGACATACTCAGAGGCATACCAATGGCTAAGAAATTGAGCCTGAGCGGCCCAGTAGTACTTTTCAATGTCCGGAAGTGCAAGGCCATCGTGTGACACTGGTAACGTCAGTGTTGTGTAGGCGACTCTCGCCGGTTTGCCCGCCCAGATTAGTTCCAAAATGAGACTTTTAATTTTCTGCAGGAATGAGCGTGGGAGTATTAGGGGTATATTCGTGAACAGATAGAGAAGTTTGGGGAGAATCATCATTTTAGTCAGTGAAACCCTCCCCATAGTGTTAGGGGAAGCGACTTCCATCTCTGGACACGCTCACAGAGGGATTGGAGTACTTGGCCATAATTATCTTTAAATATCTCGTCATGATTAAGTGACATGAGAATGCCGAGATAGCGAGCCCCTGTGCTTTCCCAACTAAATCCGTGGTCGTCTTGGCACTGAGGGGTGGCTGTTGTTAGCGGGAATATTACTGATTTGGAATGATTTATTTTGAGACCAGAGATGCCGCTAAATCGGATCACCTCGCGCATGACCGGATTGAGATTTGTTTGGGGATCTTTGATGAACAGCATTACGTCATCCGCGTAGAGGGAGACGATCAGTCTGTGTGGGCCCAGGGTGAGGCCTCTATCGATTCGGTGCATTCTTAGCCTGGAGGCAAGTGGTTCCATAATTAAGGCAAATATGAGGGCTGACAGGGGGCATCCCTGCCTAGTTCCCCGTTCTAATTTAACTCCGGGAGATCTGGTAGAGCCGAGGGTGATGTATGAGCGGGGGTTATTGTATAGTAATGAGACCATCCTGATAAAGGTTTTCCCTAGACACATTTGTGTGAGTGTTGCGAAGAGATATGGCCATTCGACAGAGTCGAATGCCTTTTCGGCATCTAATAATACTGCGATGGCCTGCTGTGATGGGTCGAGTGCAGCGATGATTCCAAACAGTCGGCGAATGCCATATGTCGTACTGCGTCCGGGAATAAAGCCGGCTTGGTCACCCAGGACCAGTGCGGGCATGAGGAGAAGGAGACGGTTTGCTAGGATCTTGGCTAGAATCTTGTTGTCGAGGTTGATCAATGAGATCGGCCTATAGGAGGCACAGTCGTCTCGGGGTTTGCCTGGTTTGTGAATGAGAGTGACATTGGCTTCGCGGAGGGTGGGCGGAAGAATCCCTTGCTCTAAGGCCTCTTCGTATACTTGAAGGAGCAGTGGGGCTAGCGTGAGTGCGTGAGCTTTAAAGAATTCGCCGGTGAGACCGTCGGGGCCAGGTGCTTTAGTGTTTGGGAGAGATTTTATTGCCTCAGTGATTTCCCCCTGCATGATGGGCTCGTTCAAAGGTTCGCGAAGGTCATGGATAACCCAGTATAGTTCACTATCATTAAGGTAGTTCTGGAGCTCCTCCGTGTTACTAGTGATTTGGGAGCTGTACATGTCTTGGTAAAATTTATGAAATGTGTTCACAATGTCTTCTTCAGTGTATGTTAGGTTCCCGTTCGTGTCTCGGATGCATTCCACCTGGGGGGGTGTCTGATCAAGTCTCAAAAGGCGGGCCAGGAGCGCCCCGGGTTTCTGCCCCTCGCCGTACTGTCTGATCTTATATCTGCGGCCCAAGAATTTCATTTCACGTTCGGCTGCTGTTTGGAATTTTACTAATTCCATCTTTAGGTCGGCTCGGGTCTGCGCGTCTGGGGATGTTGTTTGCTTATTTTCCAGGTCTTTCAGACGTCGTTCACTATCTGTTAACTCTCGCCTGATCAGCTTCAGAATGCCATTTTCTTTAGCCATGCATACGCCCCTCACGTAGCATTTTAATGTTTCCCATAGCGTGCCGGGTGAGTCGACTGAGCTTTGGTTCGTCTCGAGGAAGGTGGTGATGTCCTGCCGGAGTTCATCTGCCAAGATAGGGTCTAGAAGCGCACCCGATTTGAATCTCCAATTCACGGGGGTTTTCGGGATGTCGGTTAGCGTAAATTCGAGTGTGACCATGGAGTGGTCGGATAGGGATCGTGATAGAATTTGGCAGGGGCCCCAGCTGAACGGACTCCGGGACGATACCAGTAGATAGTCAATGCGGGAGCTGGTGTTATGGACTGCTGAGTGAAAGGTGTAGTCCTGTGAGTTTGGATGGGAGTGTCTCCAAATGTCGGATAACTCAAAGGCCTGGCAGATCTCTGTAACTTGGCGACTGGCCTTGGAGATTCTGTTGCTCGGACCATGCGATTTGCCGATATGGGAGTTTAGGGGGGTGTTGAGATCTGCTCCCCAGATGATAGTTGCTGAGGTGTATGTTTCCAGGTTTGACATGATCCAATTGAAGTTATTCGGTCCGTCGACATTGGGGGCGTAGGTGTTCACCAGAACTATTTCTTTCCCCGCAAGTAGACCCCTCACCAGCAGGACCCTGCCCTCTTCATCCTTCCTAAAACCGATCAGACTGAAACTGGCCTTCTTGTCGATCAGTATTGCAACGCCCCTCGCGTACGAGGAATACAAAAAGAAGTATCTATGGCAACCCCATGAGCGGGCCCAATGCTGCTCTGCCGATGGTGTAAGGTGGGTCTCCTGCAGCATAGCGATAGTGATCTTGTGTCTCCATAAGTATTGAAGAACTTTCCTGAGTTTGGAGGATTGGTTGCCACCTCTGATGTTCCAGGTAGCGGTTTTAATTAGACCCATCTTGTGACGACAAAAGGGAGGGGGCTGATGCCACCTCTGTCATGCGGATCCGGAAGTACTTGAAGGTGCGGAGGGGCCTTTCGCTGATTGCAGGCTCCGGGTTGATGATCTGTGGTGGTTGTGTGCTTGAACGCAATTGCTTGGACGAGAACAATTTGGTAACTTTTGGACCCTCCCTTGTGCGGGCAACCCCCAACAGGCCCACGGTATACCCACCCTCTCGTGCACGGGCAACTCCCAACTGGCCCGTGGTGAACAGTCCCCGGTAAACCAAACAGTTAGCATTGCTGTGCTAGGGGTGCTAGTGGCCTTCCAAGAGGAGGTTGGCTCCCAGTCGCATTGAGAGTTTGTTCCATGGTGGTGATGTTGTTGCCTTTATGATAACAAGATATTTCCTATCTGTGACAGCTGCGGGGTGGGTCTTTATGGCGGCTCTCTTCTAGGTCTGTTTCCTCTTTGGGGGTTTGCATCGTTCGGAGCGGATCTGCAGCCATTGCGGTCTAGGTATTCATTGATCTCCTCAGGCGTGTTGAAGAACTGATGTGAATGAACGCCTTTGCGCCTGAACTGCATGGAGAAATCCGGGAAGAATTGAATCTTGTCTCCGTCATGTTGAAGGACCCCCTTGTCCCTGGCGGCTCTCAGAATGGCGTCACGGTCCCTGTAATTGAGCAGTTTTGCTATGATGGGTCGAGGATTTGCTCCTGGGACGGGTCTTGTATTGGGAACTCTATGGGCCCGCTCCACCACGAAGAGCTTCGAGAGGATCTTTGTCCCGAACAGGTCCGTGCAGATCTTCTCTATGTATTCCTCCATTCTTTGGGTGAGCTGATGTTCCCTAATGCCGACAATCCTTAGGTCATTTCGCCGGGAGCGTCCCTCTAGATCTTCGTTCTTGGCACTCACCGCCTTCACTTGCGCCTCCAATAAGGATACTCTGGTAGTTAAGGTCGATGTACCGTCATCAAGGTCGGAGACCCTCTGTTCAACGGTATCTAGTCTGTCGGCGTGCTTGTCTAGTCTATGCTGGAGTTGGTCGACTTTGGAAGAAAGGGAGTCTAGTTTGCTCCCTAGGCCTTCTATTCCAGCCTTGAGATCCAGCAGAATTTCCCTAATATCAAGTTCTTGTGGCTCTCCGACTTCATGGGGCTGTTCTTGATCGGGTGATTGTGTTCTGCTGGTTGGGGCGGCTGTTTTGGTGGAGAAGCAGCCTTCAAAGTTTAATTTCCTCTGCGACCTATCATTTTTCCCCATCCTTGAGGTGAATATGGATGGCGGGATGCCAGGAGGGTGACGTGCGATGCGCCTGAAGGGTTGAGCTGTATGCACGCCAAGTGTACTGGTCGCTAGAAGGCTGGGGGGGCCTCTGGCCTGCGGTGCAGTCCTCGGGTCGCAGATTCGTTTTTGCACTGTTGCCTCAGGCTGGGGTGGAGAGGCAGTGAACGCCCGTGAATTCAGAGTAGATGTGTTGATTAGATTATGCTTACGCCGTCCTTAGATAGTGCTCTGTTCTGGGCTTCTGGGCTCTGTTCTGGGCTAGGCTGCAGTCCGGTGCTGGGGGCGCGGCTGTACCAAATGTCTGATTTGGACTTCCGATATTAGGCGCGTGATCTTAGATGTCTTGGGCCTGGCGAGATGACTACTTGCAGGTCCCACGCTTTATAGATGTAACATCACGGATCTCTGCCGCGCTCCCCAGTCCCCCCTCAGCCCCAGGGGCCTCAGAAATCACCAGCCGATGGTCACGGGGGCTCCGGATGCCAGACAGGGCTGTCGCAGGCTCTCGCGGCCGCAGCGGGGGCGCAGGGCGATCGTACCTGTCTTTCCGCTGCACTTCCTCCGCTCTCTCCGCTGCGTCGACCACGCCGCCAGCGAAGCCCGCCGGCTCCCCCGACTCGTCGGTCGCGGCGGCTCTCCCGCCGGCCCTCTCCGGTCTACTGGGAGCTCCGGTGGCGTGTGATGGGTGGTTTGGCTGTCCTCGACGAGCGCCGCGGGGACACAATCATCCGCTCCACCCCGCGTTGCGGGGGTTCCGACGAGGCGTGTGCCGCGGCTCGCGTGGGCGTGGGCGGATCAGGTTTTCTGAGCGTATCAGTGCGCTGTGGCCCCAGCGAGGCCACGTTCACCGGGCAGCCGAAGGGAGGAGGGGGGTGGAGGCCTCACAATCCGTCGCCCACGGGCGAAACCACGGCGGTCAGAGGAAATAAAGGCAGGAGCTTAAGTAGAAACGCCACAGCTGTCGATAACTGAGGATTGAAAACTGTGTAGATGCCACGGAACACACGATTCTTCAGGATCTTTTAGGGAGCTCCATGGAGCTCACAGGGAGGCCGCCATCTTGGACGGCTCTCTAGCGCCCTCGAGCAAGCTTAATATGTTAAAGTTTGTGGGCGATACAATTCATGGTCTTGATTCACGTTCAATCAGGTTGTTATCGACACTGTATCTTAAAACAATGTGTGGCTCGACAGTAGCTGGAAACTCCCCTATTTATTATACAGAGCCAGTGAATGATTATAGTTTATTTAACAGTGCAAACAGCAATTGAAAATTGTATGATAATTATCCCCAACTCATCCCCCCACTGAGTGTTGGTCTTACATTGTGGATATTGTGATCCATTTAATCACGTTTAGTGAAATTAGAATTAGGGTCCCAGGTAGAACTCTTTGTTCATTGCAAGGGGACTGATGGCATCCAAAAGGTAAATCCATAGGTCTCTTTGTGTCTGCTTTTTCTGTAAATCGCCTCCCCACGGTAAGGGATGGATCACCTCGAGTGTCACACATCTCATTTGGGCCACTGTGCGCCTAGCCTCGTTGAAGTGTTTGTGTACAGGCAATTTGATATTGGCTGTCCTTATGTTGGACTTGTGTTCGGTCCAGCAATATTAAGCACGCCTTATCATCTGTCCCACATAGTATTTTCTGCATGGGCTTTTGAGAGCATAGACTACATTTCTTGTGTCACAAGTTGCAAAGTGACATAGTCTTATCATTTTGCCCGTGTTTGGGTGATAAATATGGTCAACCTTGATGATACTGGAGCAGTGTTGGCAATTGAGGCAGGGGAATGTCCCTGACTTGGGTTTCAGTAACTCCCTCTGTGAAGGTTTTCTGATGAGTTCCGTTTTAATCAGTGTGTCCCTGAGATTTTTGTCTCTCTTGTATGTCATCATTGGTGGTTCTGGGAATAGTTTGTTGAGATACTGGTCTAGTCTAATAAAGTTCCGGTTCTTTGTAATAGCCCTCACAATTTGTTGACTCTGTGCTGAGTATTTCAATGTGTGGATCATTCTGGTGTTCTCTTTCTTAGGTTTTGTTCTTAAGAGATCGTCCCACTTGTGGCCCTCTACTCTAGTGATCGCCTCCTCTAGGACCTCTGATGGGTAATCTCTTTTCTGGAATCTGGCTATAGGGGAGACTTTATTTTAGATGTTTCGGATTAAAGCTTCCAAAGTGAAGGGTATTGTTGACATCCATTGGTTTACGGTAGATGTTAGTTAACGATTCATTGTTATGGAGAGTAACCATAACGTCTCAGAAATGTTAATGTGGTTCTCCCACCTGCACATGGGCGTAATTTTAGTCGGGGACGGGGGTGTTTGTCCGCCCATCTTTCATGACACACAATTTTGTCCCCATTCATTTGGCTGGGGCACCTTTTCTTCAGATGTCATGTCCCCCCCCCAACATTTTCAGCAAAGTTACTCCACTGCACCTGCGTTGTAAACTTGTTATGGTCGTGGCATTCCTTAAGGTATTCAAACATTTTTGATAGTTCAGCTTTGCCGACCCTTCCAAATCACAAAGAAATCATCAATGTATCCCTTTCAAAAGAAAAGCTTGGATGACCACGGTTCCTTATAGAGAATGTGTGTTGTTTCGAAATGGAACATAAAAATATTAGCATGCGTGGGTGACACTGCAGACCCCATTGAGGCTCCTGAGATCAGACGGAAATATTTGCCTTCATATTTTAAAAAAATTATCGTACAGGATGATGTTTATGAGTTCAATTGCTAACACCTTATGTATACTGACTTTCTCGTGGTTTGAAATTGTTCTATTGTACACATTCAAATATTACATGAGACAACTGTTTGGCTGCTATTGGGTCTCTGAGAGTGTGCAGGGGATGGGAGTTCCCACATCTTGGAAAATTTATTTTGTATTGCATATCTATGCGGTCTATGGACTAGGACCGGTCATTCTCCCCTGCACCTTAAGTTTCACACTTAATCAGCATAGATTCCTCATTACATTGGATTGATACCATATGATTAACATTTATACATTGGTGTGCCTTGCAAACTGTCATTGTAGTTTTTTTGAATTTATGCCGACCTGGGGATTTGAACTGCAGTCGCCAGTGCACCATATGACCTGATGAGAACTAATAAATAACTAAAGTTGAAATGTCACATTTTAGGACTGCATGTTCCAGGACAAGCATTGGTATTGATTCTTGGGAGTATAAAACATGCACAACGTTGAACATTTTCAAATACGATAAGAAGAAAATATCCTCTCTTGGTTGTTTGTATGTGTTGATTTTAAGAAAGGCAAATGCCATTCGCCCTGTGCAATTCGTATGGTTATGCAAAGGCAATTGAATGGAATTTGCATATTTTACCTTGATCCACAGATTTCTGGTGACGTTACATCCATTTGCGTATGTTAATGAGGCCCCCACTTCTTTTTAGGACTTGACCCCTGAACCCACCAATCATGTGCTCCTGACCCACCCAAAAACAATTCTACCTATTTCCCTAACTCTATCTTAGCCCTATTATCGATTTTTTTTATTTTTTTTAAACTTTTATTTTTGGAGGCAGAGGTATACATTAGATACACGCAACAATCCAGCAAGTGAACAGCACAGTCACATTGTTATACGGTACATGAGGAGAGCAACTCACAGTGGTCACAACAATCAACTTAGCTACACATAGGAGAAGTGGGAGAATGGGTTCAGGGTGCAGGAGTAGATTCCGTTGGAGTAGGGGACGAGCCCGACCCGGGCGCGTCCTCACCCTGGCTGTTGAGGTGCGCATTAAATTTAACCCAAATGTTCTTAGGGCGTGAATTGCCCGGGAGCATTGTCAGATATTCCTCTTCACAGTTTCGTGACCAGGTGAGCAGCTGCAGCCAAGTCCGGAAGGCCGGAGGGGAGGAGCTCCTCCAGCCCTGGAGCACGCATTTCTTGGCCACCATACAGCCTATGTTCAAAAACTTAGCCAGGCCCCCGGTGCAGACCCCCCCCCCACACCCCAAACAGAACCGCCAAGGGATCCGGGTCAAGCACTGTGTCTGTTATTGCAGCGAGTGTTTCTAGGATGCGCCTCCAGAACTCTGACAATTTGTCGCAGGACCAAAACATATGTAAATGATCAGCTTCTTGGGCCCCGCAGCGTGGGCAGGCACGCACAGTGGCATGGGCGAACCTTGAGGTGCGATGTGGAGTGTAGTATAGCCTGTTTAAAAGCTTGTATTGCATGGCACGATACCGAAAGTTTAGAGAGACTCTCTGGGTGTGGAGACACATCCTCTCCCAAATCTCATCGGAGATCTCCAGACCCAGTTCGTCCGCCCATTCGCCGCGTGCCCTCGGGGCCAGAGTCGGGGTAGTGTCCTGTAGGATCCTATATAGAGAGGATACAACGCCGCCGGCGCCGCCAGAATTAGCAATGTATGCAACTGCCGGGGCCTCCGGGGGCTCGACTGGGAATGAGGGCCACATGGCACGAAACGCTGCCCGGAGTCTATAGTATTGAAGAGTTTCCACTGCGGAACCAGAGTGCCCCGGTTTCCACGTCTGGGGTTCAATAAACCTGCCCTCGGGGTAAAAGTCGGATAAGGCCAGATAGCCCAGTGAGCTCCAGTGTCGAACCAAGGCAGTATCATGTGTGGGTTCCAGCCCGGGGAAGGACAATGCAGGGAGCCATTTGTAATATGGAGAGGACTCAGGCGACGCATTAAGCAGGCGCGTCCAGGCACGGAGGGTCGCATTGAGTGGATCAATAGGGGAATCGGGTGTGTACTGTCGGTGGAGAATGAGGGACATTATGTTGACACCAGCGGCAGCAAGCCGCTCGAGCTTGACATGCGGGCGCTCTTGGGAACCTGGGTACCAATGCGTGGCGTGTTGGGCTTGTGCCGCCGTCCAATATAGAGTCAGATTTGGGGCCGTGAGACCTCCTCGTTTGTATGAAAGTGCCATGTCGGTCCACTTCTTGCGCACCGCACCGGAGTGCCACAGAAACACAGAAACAGGGAGATGTGGACGCCCAGATATTTGATACCTTCCGGGGACCAGCGGAGAGGGAATTCGGTAGCGGGTTGTTTAGTTGAGCTAGTCAGTGGAAGGATCTCGGACTTGGAATAATTAATTGTGAAGCCAGAGTGGGTGCCGATACGGGTAATGTCCCTCAAAATGGGGTCGAGGTGCGTTGTGGGGTTTCTGATGTACAATAAGACATCATCTGCGTACAGAGAGATGATCTCAGGGTTACCCTTCAGCCTGATCCCCCTGTGAACGTGGCGGGCACGGACCCAGTCTGCCATTGGTTCTATCACTAGGGCAAATAGAATGGGTGAGAAGGGGCAACCCTGGCGGGTGCCTCTAGAAAGTGTGAAGGGGGCAGAGGTTAGGGAGTTGACCCGGACCCGCGCCACAGGAGAGGTGTACAGCAACTTAATGAACTTGATCATATTTGGGCCAACACCCATTGTCTCCAGTACCAGCCACATGTACCGCCAGGAGACCATATCAAAGGCCTTCTGGGCATCGAGCGTGACTGCCACAGCCTGCGCGTCCTGGTCCATCCGAGACATAACGTTAGTTAGTCTCCTGATATTGTGGGAGGTAGCCCTCCCAGGGACGAAGCCGGACTGGTCTTCGTGAACTAAATAAGTCATGACGGGTAGGAATCGATTCGCTATAACTTTAGCGAAGACTTTGGTGTCAAGGTTCATGAGAGAGAGAGGTCTATAGGAACCACATTCATCTTCGGGCTTACCGGGCTTGAGCAGGACCATTATGACTGCCTCCCGCATGGAGGGGGGAAGAGCTGAGACCCGTAATGATTCGGTCCAGACCTCGAGCAACCTAGGGGCTAGTATGGCGATGTGCTCTTGATAAAATTCGGCAGTGAGACCGTCTGGACCCGGTGCCTTACCTTTAGGCAGGTCCGAAATGACGGTCACCACTTTGTCCAAGGTGATTGGGGAATCTAGCAACTCCCGGGTGGAAGGGGAGATCTCCGTAGTGGGAATCTGGTCAAGGAGGTCGCGGGTGTTTTGCTCGGTATGCTCTACAGGCTGGGTATAGAGGGAATTGTAGAATTCAGTGAAGACATCAAGAATTTGTTGGTCGGTCCACAATGTGTTCCCCTGTTTATCTTTGACTGAGGTGATCTGAGTACGCCCAGACTCCCCCCTCACAAGAGTGGCTAACGTTCTCCCAGGTCTGTCCCCCTCCCCATATTTCCTGGCGGCCTGCGGGCGGCTGAAATATCGAACCTCACTGGCGGCAACGGCATTATAAGTATGGAGCTCGTCACTGATCTGAGCGAGGACGGTGGGATCTGTCCCAGTGGAGCCTAGGAGTTCCAATTGCTTAAGTTTGGTTTCAGAGCGACCGAGGGCGGCCCTGATTGATTTTAATACTCCCGCCTCCCGTGAAATAGACATACCTCTAATATATACTTTGAAGGCGTCCCATCTAACCGCCGCTGAGGTGTCCTGGAGGGAGTTATGGACAAAGAAGGATTCGATATCAGCCAGTATCTCAGCTCTGAACACAATGTCCCGGAGGGCGTCGGATTTAAAGCGCCAGGTGGGAAACTTGGGGACAGGGATCCCTAGCCCAACGGTCAGTGTAATTGGGGCGTGGTCTGAGAGTGTGCGGGATAGAATTTGGGCGCCCTCTACTCTGCCCATTGCGTCCCCCGACACCAAGAACAGATCTATTCTGGACCAACTGTTATGTACAGACGAATGATACGTATATTCCCTCTGCTGGGGGTTTAGCGTCCTCCAGACGTCACAAACACTGAGCGTCCCGATGTGGTCTCGCAGTCTGCGGGCAGCTCTTGACAGTGCCCGAACAGCCGTGCCAGTTCTATCCAGGACAGTGTCCAGAATGAGATTCAGGTCGCCACCCCATATTATCTGAATGCCAACATAACCCAGCAATATAGAGGCGATAGTGTCAAAGAATTCAGGAGAGTCGACGTTAGGGCAATAGGTATTAACAAGCAGATATTCGCTATTTACCAGTGTGCAGTGGAGTATGACATAGCGACCCTCCGGGTCAATGTAGCTTTTATGTAAGATAAACTTGATGGATTTGTGGATCAGCGTGAGAACGCCCCTAGCCTGGGTCGAATACGCGGTGAAGAACCTAGCGGGGCCCCAGGTCGGGGCTATGGTCCTTGGCAAGTGTCCCGCAGAGTGTGTCTCCTGCAAGAACAGTATCTTACATGCATGCCTGTTGGCATATGCCATAATCTTGCGGGCCTTAGTGTGGTTGCTCAACCCCCTGATGTTCCAGGACATGATGAGAGTGGACATTACAGTGTCAGACAGCCAATCTCGTGATGCATAGTTAGTGTACCTCCCAAATCCAGCGATAGCATGAGTTACCAACCGTGGTGCTGAGAGTGCAATCATAGCCAGATAATGCGTGCGCCATGCAACCTCGTGTGCCTTTTTTAAATAACACCCAGTTCCCACCCCCCTCCCTCACTACCGCCCAATAGGCAGCAGTGTGTACATTACCCACCCTTAACTGTAAACCGCTGGGCCATCCCCAACTTGGCCCGAACTGTCCAAAGGCCCAACCAGGGCTAACACACAACCATAGCATAAAGAACATTGCAATCGCAGTGGGGTGCGCCATTGCCGTGCACCGGCGCGCTTAAGGCCCAGAGGGTCGTTACAAAAAACAAGCAGTGGACTGCGGTATCATAGTGCAAGTGTATAAGGGTAAGAATCGGCAAGGTCTGCCCGCCAGGCCCCGGGGCTCCGCCGCCGAACACCCATACCACCAGGAAAACTCAAGATTGACATCGGAATTGTTGTAGTTAAACTAGCAGTAAGAATTGGGGACTCCGACCTACATGCAAGCTGTCAAAGCCGCATGTCTGGTTAAATGACATAACAATAGAACCATCAATGTGATCGGCGGCCAACAGCCCTCCCAGCACCCTGTAGACAGAACAGTTAGAAAGAGCAGGGTCCAGACCAGTTTTAGTCATTGTCCATGATGTCTTCGGCAGGGCGATGAAGAGGAACATGTGCCTCTATGAATTTCACTGCTTCCGAGGGGACCGTGAAAAAATAGAGTTTGTTATCAAATGTGAACTTCAATTGCGCTGGGAACAGTATGGCATACGGGATATTTCTCTCTCTGAGCAGCTTCTTAACACCGAGAAATTGCCGGCGTTCCTGCTGAACACCCACTGAGAAGTCAGGGAAAATCCGGATTGCCTGCGAATCCAATCTGAGCTCCCCTTTTTCGCGTGCAAGCCGGAGAATCAGGTCACGGTCCTTGAAACTGAGGATCTTTGCAATAATGGGCCTCGGGAAATCTCCAGGCTTAGGGCGAGGCAACAGTGCCCTGTGGGCTCTCTCCACTGTGAAGAAGGGGGACATGTCGGGGTTGCCCAGGAGGTCTTTCAAAAGGATCTCGACCGCCAGCTCGAGTCGGCCCTTAAGCGCATTTTCCGGGACTCCAACGATGCGTACATTGTTCCTCCGCGACCTGGATTCTAAGTCGTCGCATTTGGCCTTGACTGACTTCATGTCCATGACCAGAGTGGATACAGTGCCCTGCAGCGTGGCTATGTTGTCCTCGTTAGTGCTGACTCTATTTTCAGCCTCTGTAATTCTTGAGCCGTGCTGGTCCAATGTGGCTTTGAGAGACGCTACGTTTGCATTAATATCGCCTAGCTTTTCGTGAAAGGCAGCAAAATTCTTGGCCATTGACTCCATCATAGCTTGTAGGTCTGCGGGAGGTGCTTCAGCGGCAGGCAGTGAGGCCGCCCGGTCCCCAGGTGCACGGGGCGAGCCAGATCTCGGGGTGGCTCTTGCAAATCTGTCCATGGCTCCGGTCTTACTAGTATTCCTAGATCTATTGGGCATGGCGCTATACGGCACTAGAAATACATATAACCACTATGAGTGGTATGTCTGCATATGATACGTGTCACAAGGGTAAAGGTGAGCGCTATCTTGATGAGTCTGTGCAGCCGAGGTCGGGGTAAAATTACAGGCAGGCAGTGCCGGCGCCAGGAGCCAGGGGACGGAGGGCAGAGACCGCTGGGAAGATCCGTCGGTGGCAGGGAACACAAGACGTTCAATTCGGCGGTGAGCTCAGCCCAGGGTCATGAGGGAGCGCTGGGGGGGAAGCAGGGGCGGTACGGGAGCAGCGGTCCCAGTTGAAGTAATCCCCGGCTCCTCACCTGCATCCGCCGAATCCAGCAAGCCCGGTCCCCCCGCGGCCACAGCACACCCAGCGGGGCCCGACCAGCCACCAGGAGCCGCCCAGGAGCGCCGGGGACGAGCGGGGGCCAGCGACCCAGCCAGATCCCAGGAGCGGTAGCTGGGCGCCAACTAGGTCGGGCAGCGTCCACCCGGCTCCCCCGCCGGCGCAGGGCCCAAGACACAGGCCGCGGGCGTCTGGATCTTCAGACAGGCCAGCAGCAGCTCGGCGCTGCAGGCGTAGGCGGCCGGGCAGCCCACGGCCCCAGATGAAGGCGGAGACAGAAGCAGGCGATCCGCCGCCGAGCGGCCTCCGGCCTCCGGCGGTGTAGTTCGGGGCCGCCAGTGGCCCAGGGCCTCCGATGCCGTGGAGGCGCAGCGCCGCTCGCGGGGGGGCCGGGCAGGCGGCGGGCGAGGCGCCGACACCGGGGAGGCAAGTCCGCAGTCTCTGCGTGGAGGAGCAGGCGGCGTCCCAAGCACTATGGTGAGGCGGCCCCGGCAGGATGAAGGGGTGGGAGGCCACGTAACTCCCGGCCTCAGAAGCCGGCACCACAACACGCCGTATCTCGGCGTCGGAGGGCCGATTCTCGCTTAAAACACACTGAGACGCAGCCCCAGATGTCAGGGAGGCAAAGGAGCAGGAATAAGGGCTTATAGGAGTCGCAAACCGCAGATGTATAAGGATAGGAAGCGGCCGTACACGGAGCTATCAGGCTAGGCAGCCATCTTGACGGCTGCTCAACAGCGCCCCCCAGCCCTATTATCGATTTAATTGTACTCTAACGTACACAATCCTAGCTACAATTGCATTTCCTAACAAACCAGAGTCACTTCTGCCTCTTTAAATGCCACGCATTGACTGTTCCACGTTTCTACCCCACTCCCCGGCCGCCCTGCGCTTCGTATTGATGCATGGTCAACCCCGGCAGAATCTTATATCTAGAACCTCAGGAAACCCCTGTAAAGATGACCTGGGCAAACTGAAACCCCTGAAAATACTAGGGGTTTTAGATTTGCACAGACCATCCCGGCCACAATTGGTTAATACAATGGGCCTCATTCCGAGTATGGCGGTAAGGGATAGCGGCCACCGCTAACGAGAGCGGTGGCGGTAATCCCTTACCGCCATACTCCGAGTTCCCTTAGCGCCATGGTGCTTTTAACACCTGCTTTTAGCAGGCGTTAAATACCATGGCGCTAAGGGACCTTGATGTTAATTACGCCACCGTAATTTACGGTGGCGTAATTGACGCCTTCCCCACTCCCATTATGCCCTATGGGGCAAGAATGGGAATGGGGAAGGGTAAATGGGGATTGGGGAATTACTGCCCCGCCAACCTTGGAATGGGGCGGTAATTCCGCCAACCACCAAGGCGCTGCCGGTCCGGGTACGGCGTCAACCAAGGCGTTAATAGCGCCATTGGTTAGCGCCGTACTCGGAATGAGGCCCAATATCCCTTACTGTCACCATCATAATATATACTCTGTCAGGTGGTAATGTGTGTGCCATTTAGTGCAAGAGGTAGGCCATTTCCCAGGATTGTGCCACCTGGGTTTTTATCCTGAATATTATTTTGGTCTCCCAAGAGGGAATCCTCCCTTTGGCTGTTCTCAGCTCATGTCAGTTTGCTGACAGAAATGTAATGTTTTGGCCCTATGTTGTCCTGATCTTTGCTGTGAGGTGCATCATGCATGCCAACATTATCCACTACATTCGGGAGACAATAGTTCAGTCATGGTTTTAACTTTGAATTCTGGGACTTGTAGTCCTGGATTTTCCCATTATGATCCCAGGACTACAATCACAGAATGCAAAGTTAAAACCCAGGACTGGGCTAGTGTCTCCCGAAAGGAATAGATACTGTTTGCATGGATGGTGTATTCCTTTTCTAAATTTGGGACATTACACTTTTACAAGCTTCTGTTACAGTTGATTCTCTGCAAGGGGTGCCTTTTCCTTCGATAGTAGGGCACAGGCAGACTCCATCGCAGTAGAATTTGCCGAATTCGATTCCATCACATTTTTTACAACGAATTGCGCCGCAAATGTATTTGAGGGGGTGGGGGTAGGTTAGGGTAATAATAAAGATGGAGGGTGAGGGAAGTCTGTAGGGGGTTTCCCCCTGCATACATTTGCAGTGAAATATCATTAAAAAAATTGATTACATCGTATTCTGCCAAACAAACTCGATGGAATCGCATAGATTCGATAGCTGTGTCTCCTCCTATTCTCCTGGGCTCAAGGTAAAGTTATGTCTGCACTACTTACTTCCTCTGTCCCTATGCACCAGCCTGTTTTTGGCACAGGCTGGTTCCTCTGTTGCTTGTGAGTTGGCTGTCACTGAAGGGCACTGCTGTGGCTTCGGGAATTGTTGCACGGCACTGGACATGTGTCGGTATGTTTTGCAGAAATTCTGATGTGGACTTGCGCATTGGAATTTCGAAGTGCCGTAGTAACATGTGTTAACTTCACCAAATTGCAGGGCAGCCACCTTCTTTACTTCTTAAGTATGAAAAGGAAGAGGCGTCCCTGCGGGAATGCAAATCTCTGACCTAATGGGCAAACACAGCTCTGACTCACTGAGCTATCGCTCTAAGCATCAGCCAATGCAAACAGTCTTTGCATGCGATGCAACCAGCATTTCTATCGACATTGTTCCGTGATGTTTTCTGTTGCAGTACTGGAAGTTCTCTTTAATAGCTATAGCAGTGTGAATAAATGTGATATTGCACAATGATTGCATGTAAAAATACAAAGAACTACCTCAAAGCAGCATACCCCTACCGCGCCTTTAAATTGTATTGTACTGTTTGCTTCAATTCAAAATGCTCTGTTGTCATTAGATTGTAATGCTTCCAGTACATCTTTTGAAGATTTTATTTTTAGCATCTCTCTTTTTAGGTTTGGCAATTAAGTGGCGCTATAAGGGCTGCCTATAAGTGAAACTATTTTCCTGCAATGTCAAGGTAGGAGAGAGATGGCATATTGGAGAGGCACACAGCCTGGGGGTGTTGTTTTTTTTTGTACCCACTCATTGACCCACTATGGCCATTCCCACCCTCCACCTGCCCCTCTCACCCAAAGCACACATCCCTGGGATCTCAGTGAGTTAGTTGTGTGCTTTTAAGGGGATACCAATGTTATTTCTTACACAGCCTAATGAAAGGCGAAGGCTTAATTGCAGCTGTAGACTTGGCCATGGTGTAATAAAAACGTCTCAACCAAGTGTGCTTTCAGCCACTTTAGTTAGAAGTAATGTGTGTGTCCTGAAATCTGTTCCTTGCACCGAATCCTAGTTTAAAAAAGCATTCACAGAGTCAACAATTACTGCTCTCATATAGGCATTGGATAGGCATTTGCCAGCCACGGCCTTGAGATGACCAGATACTGTCACCACGTGTCAGCTGTTGCAATCTTTTGGTGAGGCAGTACCGGTACAGTAGTGCCTGGTAAAATCCTATCACATGTCTACACACAAACTGTTGCCTTTGACAATGCTTACTGTTGAACAGTATACACGTACATTCTCCTTTTTCTCATTAAAGTGAATGCACACTTTTTTCCTCAGTAAAGTCTGTCTTAGTATATCTCAAACGTTGCTTCAGTCCCCTTCTAGCCACATAGCATTTGTTGTCAAACCAATGTCTGGGTCATGATTTCACAGTGTGGTTATGACAGGCCCTGGTTCCAATGTGATAGACCCGTAACCGCGTGTTAACAGCCACTTGCCATATTTGCAAGACATAGGTTCCTGCTGCAAGTGCAGGTTGATGAGAATGAACTTTGACCCCTTTCTCATTTCAATTAGCCGGCTAGATCCAAGATTGTTCCTAACAATTTAGTTAGCCTTAATGGTTCCTGGTTTTGCATAATGGATTTTTACAATGCGCCCGGGTGGATGGTTCACAAGTGCTAGTCTCTGACAGGAGTGCAGCCTGCATTCACAAGATCGAATCTCGAGACGCCCTTTCATCCTTCCAAGGTCAATACATCAAGTAGCATGGTAATGGGCAATGATACTGCTATTGCAGCGCTTAGAAACTGGAGGAGTTCACCATGAAGCGGTACAGAAGAACGCACATTATTATTATTAACCCTGTATGCTGTTGTTTATAAATAGTACTTGTGGGCCTCATGATTTACGGTTGCTACTAATCGTTAAATACTAACCCTCGATATGAGTGCTGAGAGCAGTGTGCAGTAGTTATAACTGGTTGTCAATCATCCAAAACTATAATAAAAATGTGCACCCAGAGTATCCGATACAGTGTCATCCATTGACAAAGAGTATTTCACACAAGTCCCAGAAAGAGACATTGGATCCCCCTCTCCCTGCCCTCCCCCCCGCCCTGAGGTTTCAATACATTGTCAAAGCAAAATTTCTCAGGCAGCTATCATCACTAATTAATAAGGGCCCTGACGAAGAGCCGGGGGCTTGAAACACGAGTTGGCAGGTATTGCAATAATGTCAGGTTTTCCAATAAGAAAAATAAGGATGTTTTGGTTAATATCAAAATAAAAACAATAAAGAACATCTTTATAACGCTCATGAAGTTTTGTTAGGAATATTTTGTGCAATCTTCTGCTTAAGGAATAATAAGTAAGCTAATTAAAACAGTGACTGTGAAATATGTTCCCTATAAGCCGCACACATGTGTACTTGCCCGGGTTCCTTCTGGGTGCCGCTCAGAAGAGTTGTAGCAGCGCACACAGACAATTCCAAACCTCTCAAGAATGAATACGTCACAAGCTACAGCAGTTACCTGACATTTTCTATCTCTCAACAAATGGTATGGTAAATCTCTGCTTCACAAAAACGGTTTCACTGAGCACTTGTCTAATCCTACCTGAAATATTAAGATGAGGTATGCTGCAAACAGTCATCTATGCAGTGCAAAAATAATTATATACATGCAGATTCATAACCTGCCCATAATATCATGGTAACACTTTAAATATGATTTGCTTGCAAAGGATGCAGATATCCCAGTGAGTGTTTTACCAATACAATCCCCCACGTTCTTACCAGAGCCCTGTCAACTAGTTTTGGAGGCCAGCACAGGAACCAGTGAAGGGTACTTGGGAAGGGCACAGGAGAACACTCCTTGTGGGTGAAGAACAAATCAGAAACTTTCAAAAGCCAAGTCAGATGTTTCAGCTGTGCAGTACAGTGAAGGAAATGTGTTTGTTTGCTAAAGATAGGAAACTCTAGTAACAGTCTAATAAACAGCAGCTTCTGTTTATTTCTATGGTCAGCTGTGGAGGCTTTTCCAATATAATCATGTGTTCTTTGTTTAGTGCCTCTAGCATCCCCATACATCGTGTTTAACTGATAAAAGGGAACTGCATCAGTGGGGTTCCTAGGTACAGAAGAAGGCTCTCAATCCCTTGTATCCCCGAGCATTGAAGCTATTAACTTAAAAGGCATATATGTGTGATTCACTTCAAGGCTCCCTAAGAAACCTCAGGAAGACTCTTGAATTGTGTGTAGGCTGTGGCAGGTAAGGGAGGGAAAAACCAAAAGCTGTATCATGTGCCCCCTCGGCTCACGTCCTATGTCAGAGTTGCAAGCAGGGCTCTGAAAAGCTTTTACTCCCTGCCTGGAATCAAGAGATTTTTCAGGGTGTAAAAAAGAAATGTGCTTTGCCAATAGGTATACTTTTTGATTTTTAAAAGGTTTTCTTGCCCCCCAAAATTGTTCTTGATTTCGAGCAGTAATATCAACCTATGTTCCTTCCTATGCCATTGCTCTGCTGGTCACCGATTTGAATATATTAGAAGCAGAGCGTAGGTTGCTATGTATATGTTCATTGTTTCTTAGATATTCGTTTTTTGTAATACATGAGTGTTTTTCTCCAATGGCATAAAACACTTTCTACATTCTCTGAGCAGTGTCAGCAAATGAATAGCCACAACACTAAAGCTATTGTTTATACTGAGCATACAATGCTTTTTTTGTGCATATGTAAATTTCTCTGCACATGAGTACTTTTGCTAGGTTCTGTGGCAGACTTTGAAGTCTTGGGTTGTTAATGAGCTCTCTTTATAATCACATTTAAAATATTTGTTTTTTTTTAACCTATATCTGGAAAGTGTGCTGTGAGGTTCACCTTTTACACTGATATGCAAAGAACTGCAGTGGCTGGGAATTGGAAATTATCTTCCAAACTCTCTTTGGAGATGAAACCTCATTAACTACTCATGCTCACAAAGTAGCTCATCTCTTGAGTCAGTTACGCACGTAGAAAATAATGTGCGCACGAAAGCCATTAATTTCCACACTTTGAGAAAAATAATTAGAGGGAACATTGATTGTAAAGGGGCGCAGTCCTTGAAATCGAAGAACAAATTCCTATTTTTGTTTGAGAATTCAGATACAAAGGGAGAAAAGTCTCTCTCCTGGATGAGAATTGCAATGCCTCCTCCATATTTGGAAGCCCACAGGAGATGGGAGTTGCTTACTTCTCCCAATTCCAGGTTTACTTAATACACAGCGCTATACTCTAAGCCATTGTGGCACTCAACCGTGTATGCAATTCAACTTCATCTTTTGCACATGACAATACATTCTCCAAAAAGGTGACAATGCAAAAAAAGGCTGTGCTTCAGTGAACGTGCAAACTGTGTGCTCTACAGTAAAGAAAGAAGGCACTACAGGATTGATTGATTAGATTCAAACATAGTTCTCAACAACAGACAGGCAGTAGACTCAGAGTCCCAGCAACATACTGTACATCTCACCAGACCACCAGACACTCACCAACAATCTACATCACCTTATGGGGCTCAGCGAGATCGTCCTCAGCTGCTTCACATTGTACCTTGCTAATGAACACCAGTTTGTACAAATGGATTCCCGAAGATCACTATCTCTGCCCATCTCCTG
This sequence comes from Ambystoma mexicanum, assembly GCF_040938575.1. Lineage (NCBI taxonomy): Eukaryota > Metazoa > Chordata > Amphibia > Caudata > Ambystomatidae > Ambystoma > Ambystoma mexicanum. The sequence continues at coordinate 511,550,385 of NC_090929.1, read as the reverse complement.
TGGAGTCCCACAAGGATCCATCCTCCACCCTTGATCTTCAATCTTTACATGGAACTACTTGGAACCCTCCTCACTCCGCACACATCCACATCCACCAATACACAGATGACACGCCACTCTAGTGCAAGATAATCTCCATCAAAGAAATCCACAGTTTCAAGGCTTCACTCTTATTGATCCAGTCGGGAATGTCCAGTGCTTACCTGAAGCTCAACCCCTCAAAGACTGAATTCCTCATGATGACCAAAAACACTGAACACCTGGGCATCCAGACCGGGCTCTCTGCTATGCACATTGAGAGCTTCACATCCCAGCTGCTCACCTGCGCTAAATCCTCTGGGTTTGGCATTGACACACACCTCTCCTTCAAGCAGCACATAGCAAGGAAGACAGAATGGCTTTGTACCAACTTTCTCTCCTGCAGAAAATCAAATCCTTCATCCAAGAAAACAATTTCCCATCTGCTGGCCAAGCCTTGGTCCCCTCCCACACGGATGGTGCCAAGGCCTTTTGGAAGGCCTTACGGTGACTACCCTGGCTCCCCTGCGATGTCAAACACAGATAGAAAGAGATCTGTTAAGATGTAAGTAATGAAGACAGTACACCATAGAAATGATAGCTGCAAGGCAAAACGCATCAGAGTACCTAATAGATGTTTGTGTGGTTTATTCGCAGAGAGGACTGGATGGCTAAAAGCAAGTGACTGTACATCGCTCCATTTTGCATGGTCGAATGAAAAGGGCCTGAAAAGTCAAGCTGAACACATAATTAGGCTGATTTTGGGAAATAAAATTACACAGAAAAGGGGTTAAGAATGTGCGACCACTACTGTTTGTAGGAGAACGATTCGACCCTGCTAGAGGGGGTTTAGATTGTAAGGCTCCGGGTAGCATAGAGCCACAGTTAGCCACCAAAATAAGTGGGCGGTCAGTAGGTGTATCACCGAAGTACATACATATGCACAAGAGTTTTCTGAAAGGACACCAAGACCATGACATAGTTCCACTGGTACATTCTAAATTTTACGGAACGAAACATGTTTGGCCGATAAAGGGAAGGTAGGTCTCTATGAGATCTACTGGTTAGTAGCAATATTTATACATTATGATTGTTGGTTTTTAGAAATAATGGTTTACATAGCATGGTGACACTGTGGGCCTCATTACATGGTAGGCGGTAAACCATGGTGCTATTAGCACCATGGTTGCCGCTGCTACAATACCAGTACCACCATGGAGGAAAGGGGAATTACCACCCCATTCTAAGGTTGGCGGGGCGGTAAGTCCCCCTTTCTCCATGGCCCTTCCCCATTCCCATTTTTGCCCCATAGGGCAAAATGGGAATGGGGAAGGAGCTAATTACGGTACCGCAAATTGCTGTACCGTAATTAGCACCAAGGTCCCTTTGCGGGTCCCAACTTTTACGGCTGGTCTACACCAGCCGTTAAGGTCGGGTCCCGCAAAGGGACCACGTAGTAAGGCGGTAAGGGTTAACGGTCACCGGTAACCTTACCGGTAACCGTTAACCCTTACCGCCTTCCGTGTAATGAGGCCCTGTGATATGATTGCCCACACAAACACACCAGTAATAAACGGCAACCAGCTGTCACTCCAGTCACCCAACCCACCAGCACATGGCTGCAAGTGTTGGCCAGACACTTGAGCCCCATCATTGTTAGCTATCACTCCCGGGTGAACACAGCTATAAAGGTGATACGTTGCCATGCTCCAAAAATCAACCAAAGGGAAACCCTGGATGATTCCAGAACCACAACCAATATTCAAAAGAAGAAAAAATAAGATGCAAGCGCATCTGCATCCACAAGGCCTCCACAGAGATCCCTGATCATACACGACACCGCAGAGCCACCACCTAACTAGCCTGCCTGTAGTTTCTTCAAACCTGGCTCCGCAGAGCCATAACACGCAACACATCAAAAACTCTGCAGAGTTTCAGACAACTAGCTCGCCACTAGTTGCTCCATACACAACCAGTCTACCACTAGTACTAACCCCTGACTCTTCAGAGCCGTAAACAAAACACATCCAAACTCTGCAGAGCTTCAAACAACTAGCCTGCCACTAGTTGCTTCACCTGACTCCACAGAGCCGTAAAACACGCAACAAACACAGAATTTCTTGACCAGACCACTGGTCACACAATAAATCTAGATCACTCACATAACCAAATTTCCACAAAATGTCTTGACCAGACTCACAAAATGTACACAATGACACACCAACACACACAACCCAGAAAGAATGACAATCTGCTAACAGCGCAGCAGTCACTGAAACAGGAAACTAGGTGTGCACAAAAACCTGTATGCCATTTCATACCAATCCACACATTCAAGCTACAAGACCACACTACCCTTCACAGACTCAAATGTAACCACTACCATTCCCCAAACAGTTGTTATAATTCTTATACTAAACATTGATCAACACACCATACATTTTCAATTCGAGTGGAAATTCCTACCAAGTCTATGGTCTTCTTTGCTGGAATTACGTGCTTTTAACTGTGGAAACAAACGTTTTTTTTTTTTTCTTCTCTTCCTTGAACTTGCCTGTACTGCGAGCTGCTACCAGGCTCTTGCAGGACCTCGAGTGCTGCAGTGAGGAGGCGGGGCCTGTGCTAGTCACGTGAATCATCACGTGACCAACTCCATCCTTAAAGCTCCCTGCCATCCACCCTTGCGGCGCTAAGCCCGGAGGAGACAAGCCCGCTGCCTGTTGTGCGGCTGTTTGGCGCTAAAGGCGTGAACGGGAGACTGCGGAGGTATCCCCTCTTTGATCCCGTTCCTGAGACTAAGGTAAGCCTCAGCAACACTGACTGCCCGTAGGTCTAGGGTAAGGTCTAGGGAAGAGTCCCGCTTCGTCTGGACGTCTTGACTCTTTCTCTGTGCTTCCCAGAAGAAGAGGACTGTTGCCGTGGACTACTCTTCCCACAAGGCATTCTTTAACATCCAGTGGGCGTGTGTATAAGGCAACATCTGCGCGTGAATCGTGCTCACGCACCCGAAGAGTCCCGCTTTGCCGCTTCGTCGCGGCTCCCGGGGATCCGGAGGTGCTTTATTTCACTGCCCGTATCATTATATGTTAACTCAATTTCTACAGCTTGAGTGACCAGCACACATTGTTTGTTTGGTTAGAACTAAGGAGAAACACCCTTGCGTGACTTATGACTTCGAAGGGCATCTATCGTTTAACAACTGCGATGCCGGTAAACATTCGGCAGCGAATTATGTCGGAATCTCAACAAATTTATGAAGAGCAGCCAGCAACTAAGGCAGCCATGAACGTCTGTTCAACTCCAATTTTGCAAACTCCCCGACGTAAAACAACAAACAATAAGAAAAAAGGGGGAGTGCAAGATAACATTGATATTCGCAAATATGGTTTTGGCAATGTTGCTGTGTCTCTGCCGTCCATGAAAGATGTTTCAACAGCTCCTTTACCAGTTCAAAATATTGGCTTAGGTGACACGAATTCCAAAGTGGGAATGTCTACCAACGGTCCAGCAGGTTCCAAGATCAGTATACAGGTGGAAGTACAGCCTAATTCTGATGGCACTAGTACTTCCCTTACGGATAGCATGATTCCACGCAATGCACTGTCAGGAGCTCCGGCTCAAGTAATTTTGAATTCATCCAACTCTAGCCAAGAAGCTGTGATTGAATAAGACTCTAAAAAATCCTGTTCTTTGGCTATCTCAGAGGATGCAAATCTTTCTCAATCTCCTGATTTGTTCCGGCAATCTGGCTGCAACATATCAGGAATAGACGCATCCTATAGAGCACCTACACCTCGGAGATCCAATGGAGACTTGCAATGTTGGCAAAAAACATTGAGCCCTCCAAGACCCCACATTTGACCTTAGAGGTAATGAATATTGCCTTAATGGCACTTGCCAAATTATTTGAATCTGTTGATAATAATTTGAAAGATCTTTCTGAAAATGTCAACATTATGAGACATGATCAGTTAATTATGACCACAGCGTTTGATCATTTACAGAATAGTCTAAATGAGAAACTAGACAAGGCAATTAAAGCATCCAAAGAGTGTTCCCAGATGCTGGTTGAGAAACATAAAGGTCCTTTAAATGCTATGGCAGTTTATACTGATGGTGACACACAAACAACCAAAATTACTGAGTGCCATTCTGTTATAACTGTTTCGGATTCTATTGCTTGTGAAAATATCATGCCTTTGAAAACTGTGACATTGAAAACATCATTGCCTTATGTTAAAGGAATAATTAGAGAAAAATGTGTAGCATCTGATTCAACATCTATTCCACTTGACACACAACACTCGAGTCACCCTAATAATCCTATGAGTGGCTCTCATGATTTGAAATCCCCATTCCCTGTTTTTGATGTAAGGACCTCCAACATCTTGATCCCAAAGAATTTAAACCCTAAAAAAACCCATGCGCAAAAGAAAACGAAAAATGTGAAGACTGTGAAACGAGTTGCGACCTCTGCGACAAAACAGTTTATTAATAACTTAACGCGTGCAAATAGCAGAACTCTTGCTGTATCCAATAATATAACAATAAAATATACAGCGCTGGTAAATTTAAAGAAAAACAAGTTAATTGAATCAAGTGTTTCTCCGAGAAAAATTATTGACCATCCTCCATTAGATGAACTGATTAAATTAGCAGTAACCCAGCAGACATCTCAATCAACAATCACTGAGAATCAATCGCGTCCTTCTCAAAATGTTCTCGCCAGTTGCGCCTCCAAAATACAAAATGGATCTCTCAAAAACCCTACTGATGCGAGAACAGCTTTAAGGCGAGAAATTGATTTGTACCTAGAACAGCGCACATTTGGTCCTCCTGCCATTCCTATCATTACAAATGGACCTGCTAAATGCACTTCTGTTCTCCCAATTTCAACTGCACTGTCAATGATCCCTAATGAGAATAAGAGTCTCCTGTCTAAAAAAGTATCATTTGCAGAATTGGAGTCTCAGGCGACAGATTACACTTTGTCCAAGAACACGGACTATGCACATTCTTCTCCAAACGAACTTCAGGAGTTAAGAGACTCAATTGCTCAGTTATGGCAACTGAATGAGAGACATGGTTCAATGTCCCAATCAGGTAATCCAGTAGAACGCAAAGGCCAAAAATCTCAAACAATGTATAGACACGATTCTAGCATTATGCCGGGGTCATCTCAAAAGCGTCCATTACCTCCTAGCAAAAAAACAAGTTCCATGCCAGAAACGAGATATTCTATGTTGTTATCATGTCGTCCTGAAGTCTCTCCTGTGTATATTATGAATCGTCAGAGTATATTAAAAATTTTCTCTGATACTTTTGAGCTACAAGAAATTCGATCAGGGGACTTAGATCAGATTGAATTCCCCAACCAAAATAATTTGGGTCCAGCTCTAATATGGACTCGCTCCTTAATAATACATAATATCATTTGTGCTGCAGAGGCTGCCCTGTTTAACTTGGGATTCTTGGTTACATCCAATTATAATGTTAAAAGTCCTTTAAAATCTTGTCTTAAGAATCAGCGGAATCCTGTTTCTTACATTCCTAGACAAAATGTTCTAGAACACAAAGAATTTAATCACACCACCAGAGTGTAACTAGATTCCGTTACTGACAAAGTGAGCTTAACAGTAATTAGTTGGAATACCCGAGGTTTTAGCCATTTTATTAATAACTCTCATTCTATTCTGGGAAATTACGATCTTATTCTCCTCCAAGAAACCTGGCTGACTAGTTCTCCGGTTTGGAACAACTATGATATTAATCTGGTACCTGCTATACGTGCAACCAAGGGTAGACCAATGTCAGGATTGCTAACTGCCTCTAAATCTACATCTAACTTGCATCTGCATTCCTTGCCCTCTGTTAATCCTTTTATACAATGCTCTTTTTTTGTTATTAATCACATCAAAATAGCATGTATTAACATATATTGGAACCCCTAGGCATATCGACTAACCTGTTTTTTAAAAATCTGACATCCTCAATGGAGCATATCATGTTGGAAAGTGGCATCATTTATATCATCATTGCAGGTGATTTGAACATCCATCTTGTAAATAAGCCCGTATCAGGAAACCAGGACCGAGTTAAATCATGAAACACTTTTTCCAAGGCTTGGAATTTGGTAATGCTGAATGGAACTAGTGTGGATGATTCTCCCCCAAAACCAACTTGGGCCTGCCGCAACCAGAGTGCGATTATTGATTACATTTTTGTCACCAGAAACTTGCTTGTTCACACTTTAGAATTTGCAGTAATATCCTCTTAATATAGCGATCACAAACCGCTAACTTTCAAACTGGTCATATCATCCCCCATTTGTCCACAAAGACAATGGTTTCAAGGTGTGGTGAATACAAATAACTCCCAGAACCGATTAAAATGGTCGGAAAAATCCCTTGTTAAATATAGAGATCATCTGAAAAGATTTGATCAGACGGGTATGAATGACACAGATGAGGACTATGTAGCGCCCTTTGACTTAATGCAGTTGTATGCTACTTGTCAGAACGTAAAATCAAAAATACCTCGCTTTAATGATAACATTGTTAGCATTAGGAAAGCATTATTTAAGAAGCAGAAACGTCAAGCCTGTTTGGTACCTGCGGCTTTTAGAGATGCAGCCTTGAAATCCATTAAAACAGCTTATAAAAATTGGATGTTTGAATACAGACGATTTTTACAACAAAAAGAGGGTGAGAGCATGATAATGCATATTCAAAATAAGAACACTGCTCAGATCTGGCAGTTGCTTAATGCAACCAACAAGGCTCCACCATTAACATCAGAGCTAAATGGAGTCAAAGAAAATGACTGGATAGACTACTTCTCGGCCATTTATGCTTCTCCTGTTCAACAGGTTGTTGTAAGTCCTATGCCTATCGTTTTCGATCTACAATTTGACAAAGATGACAAGGCTAGCATGTCTAGAGCCCGGGTTCCCGATGGACTTTCAAATGCAACATTGAAAAAAAATGTTGACCTATGGGTACCAATTTTGTACACTTTATTCAAACTGATCATATGCAACCAAGAGCTGCCTAAATCCTGGACTCATTCAATTATTGTGCCATTATACAAAAAGGGCGATCGACAAAATCCTTTGAGCTATCAGCCTATTGCACTCTTAGATGTGCTAGGAAAATTTTTTTGCAGATTAATTCTACGTGATTTAAATGCTTGGTCATTGGAGCATCAGTGCAGAGACCCATTTCAAATGGGTTTCGTTTCAGGTCTAGGTACCTCTATCAACCTCACATTACTTAACATTATCAAGTCCTCATGCACTACACGGAAACAACCCATATACATGGCTTTTGTTGACTTTCGCATGGCATTTGATTCTGTTGACAGAAATCTTCTCATAAAAAAATTGATGAAACACAAATGCCCTGAATCTTTGATAAAATTGGTGAATCTTTTGCACACAAAAACGTCCATACAAATAAAGCTGAATATGGAAGGCCTCTTATCTAGGACTATACCCACCGCCAGAGGCTTGAAGCAAGGCTGTATTCTTGCTTCAACATTGTTTAATCTTTTTCTGTTGGACATTTCGGTTGACTTGGCTCTAGTTGTTTCAGACTCTCCAAAGATAGAAAACCAAATTATATCTTGGCTGCTATACGCAGACGATTTGGTTTTAATCTCACAAACTCCAGCAGGTCTACAAACTCTCCTTGATACACTGGAGCGCTATGTATGTGCCAATAATTTAACGGTGAATGAAGACAAAACACAAATAATGATATTGAACAAACCAAAATCCTCCTTCTCAAACAAGCATGAGTGGTCAATTTCTGGGTCAAAGCTACAGATAGTCTCAGAGTACAAATATTTGGGGATGATGTTTAATAACTTACAATCGGATAAATCGATTGAAATAGTAATATCTTCAAAACTTACTATGTTAACATCACAAGCAAAAATAATTTTGGCGAAATATTGTAAGTTTACATGTAATCCAATTATGTCCTACTACCAACAAAAGGTCATTCCTGTGATTACTTATGGAATGGAATCCATGTTGCCCAATACCCCACTATTTTGGAACCGAATAGAGGCTAAATTTTGGAAATCTGTGCTTAATCTTCCAAAAAGTACTCCTACTATGCTATTAAGATTTGAATTAGGGCTTTTGTCTATGCATTCGCAAATTACTTGGAAAATGTGCACACTGTTGAGAAAATGTATGCTGGGTATATCTAACAGAAATAGTCTAGCCATCCTAGCGAACCATTTATTGACCTCAAATCAGCTATTTCCATCCAAATGGCGAAATTATGTATTAAATGCACTTGCCAATGCAGAAATCTCAATTGAATTATTGCTCACAAATCTGTCTAGAGCTAAGAGCAAATTATATCAGTTCGATTGGACACTCACTCAAGATCAATGCATGAAGCTGAAAGATTTTGATAGGACTGTCTTTGGTCATAAGAGATTTCGCTTGATGGCTGATTATCTTGTGAAATACCCGTCTGCTGTCCTCAGACAGAAAATTCTAAGATTTCGATTGAACCTATGGCCGGTAAATGAGATTTTGTTTAGAAGAGGGTTAGTGGGAAAAGATCTAATCTATTGTCGATTCTGTAAGAATTTATCTTATATAGAAACTCTTTGTCATATTGTCACAGAATGTGAGGCTTTTGTGGAAAACCGAATTAAATTGGCCAAATGCATGCAACATAAGTTTAATACAAGATCTGCAAATGAAATCTGGGCCGAAATTTTCAGCACTAAAAAGATTTCGGTTAGAATTGCAACCATTAACATACTTGATGCTGCACTTCCATTTGATCAAAAGAAATAACACAATGGTCATGTGATAAGGAAAAATGTAACTGTGCTGATAACATTTGACGTCTTTGGAAGATAATTGTATTATCTCCTAAATTTTATCCATTATGTGCTTTTACTTTTTCTTTTTATTGTGTAACTTGAATGATGTCAATTAATTGATTATATTGTAATAATGATGAATATTTTATATATTTGTAAAGTTGATATTCAACTAAATCAAATAAATTATTTAAAAAAAAAAAAAAAAACAAGTCTATGTTGCTACACAGCAACTCTAAATCCTGCCACGCCTCACAATTGTTATACTAAAGAGAAAATGGATCATGTCACTCCGATTCTAAACCCACAATACACACACAAGTCTCTCACAAATGCCTTAAAATTGTTATATTAAACAATTTAAGACATTTTAAAAAAAGTGCCACTTTAAGACATATAAAAACATTGCCACTTGCAGATCAGATCTCCTAAAAGTCCACGTTGCCTTTAAAAGCAGTAACTCTAAAACCTGAAATTCCTTAACTGACATGTTATGCATCATTTGCATAGAGCACCACCATACATCCCATGCATAAACCGTCACCTACCACTCTGAACTCATTATAGTGGAATTTCTACCAAATGCGACCCCACACGCACAACTTCAGTTGTTCTGCCTATCTATGCAAAACCACGTAGTGTAAATCTAAGAGACCATGTTGCCGCAGAGAAAACGTCCTAAAAATCCTCAAATCTGGTTAAACACTAAACACTGAACAGATGTGTGTCAACACTTAACACATTACAGGGAACCCTCGATCACTCAGCTGCACTCATCAGCTAGAGCATTCATGCACAACCCCAATCCAACAACCTTCTGTTCAAAAGACAAACTTTCATTGGTTTGGCGAAACAATATCTGGTTAAACTTCCATTCTGAAAGACAATATCTCCATTGATTTTACAAAACATTATATGGTTAACTCAGACTTGAACATTCCCACAATAACTGCGCAGCGTCCAAGCCAGCCGGCTCAATACGCTTGGCCCAGCCGAGGCAGCTCTGTAGCCACGCCATTCCAGCGCCTAAAAAAAAAAGGGAACATAGTAATATTCCCTCCTAACGACGATCAGTATTCCACCTACTGACAACACATGCCGAAATCACCCTTGACAAGCGTCGTATCTGAAACACCTCCTAATTTCTTCACAGCTTGCCTAGTCCCGATAGTCAATTCCAAGGCACATTATGGCACGCTGATAGGTGCCTTTTTCTAGTCATCCAGTGCACCGCAGCCGCTTTAAAATATCTTCAGCTTGCCTCACAGCACAAATGTTAGACTTGAAAACAGCCCAATGTTCGAGCCGATCGCCGGCACCTCAGGCACCATGTAGACGTCATCACAGCAGTGGCAGGCACGGAACCGCGCAGAGCTCCATAGCAATAACACTGCCCAGCTGCTAGCGGAACACTCGAAACCATGACCTCCAGATCACACCGCCACCCAGAGATCCCAAAAGGACACAGCAAAGAGGACTCACCGCGCCTCCAGCATTCCGATGAGGTCTTTTCATTTAACTTGACAGTTATCAGTAAACAGCATGGTCCAAACATATTCGGCCCATGGAGAAGGCCCCCAGAAGTCGAAGTCCTTGCACCACCTTGAACTAAAGACCGAAACAGTCACAAGCACCATCCATCTGGCTGGATGCATTCCAAGATCAATGCTCCTACTTCCCCCAGGAAGCTGGCAGGACTCCCTGCCTGCCAAAACAGTCTCTATTCTGCTGGCGGCGGCCCCCCTTTTCCTCCCAGGGTCACACTTGCAGACTCCTGGAAGCCTGGAGGATAGCCTGGATGACAAACTCTTTTAATCCTACCTGGACACTGGTAGGTCACACTCTTCCCTTCTCCCAGGTAGACTACTGGGACAGGCTGCCTCACATAGCCCTGGATGGTGGGCGCTACACAGTCAATGGGGGGCAGTGGGCTCTCCCTCTCTTGCATCAGTCACTCTAGTTCCTCTTGGCTGCACCCTGGCAGCAGTCTCTACTTTCCCCTCTTCAACATCACACAGGTACCTGCTCACTGGTTGCTCATTCCAGGGTTCTCCTTGACACCATACCTCGTCGCCACTTGTTATGATTGCCGCTCAGTCATTGGATTCACACTTAAAGGATACTCTGGATACGCTGTCAGGTACTCTTCACGGTTGCTTTAATTGGATATCTTCAGTTACAATCAGATGTATTTGTATATAAATGTTTGCAATTCTGAATAGGATGTGTGCAATAGTACTTTCAGGTTAAACGTATTGGTGATCATTGTATGAATAACATATTAATCAATATTGAGAGATATTTTGTTTCCTCTCCTTTGTGATCTATGAATTCTGCCTACACTAGCAGTCCAGGTGGGTTTGTTATATACAGAGGTTAGTTTTTACCAGGGATAACCCTCCTGCTGCTTTATCAAATACCCTGAAGTCTCTCATAATGTATTTTAGTCCCCTGGGATGTGTCCTGCATGCTGCAGCAGGACTCATGAAAGGACTTCACAAATTAATCTAGCCCACCCTACCCTCCTCAAACTACACTGGCTCCCGCTGCAAACTTGTATCATCTTCAAATCCATTTGCATCATCTACAAGGCTGTCACCCTGAAGTCCCCAAGCTACCTCACTGAGAACTCAGCATCTCTGGAGACCTACGATCCACCAGAAGTAAGGACATGCGCAGACGTAAACTCTGCCAGTGATGGAAGGAAGAAAAAAGAAGATAGGCCTTCTCGGTCTATGCCCCAATACTCAGGAACCTCCTCCCCATTTACATCCGACTCACCCTGCACCTCTACAGTTCAGAAAGGAGCACAAGGAATGGCTTCTCCCCTACGCCTAGGTCCATACACCGTCCACTCCCCACCATACCCCAGAATGGATGATCTGTTCCCCACTGCTTCCTCCCCTGGTTACTTGTAAATCCATTGCTGAAAATTGCCTTCCCTCGGCCATTGTTAGATGCCGACTCACTATGTTTCTCTGCTCCCAAGCTTGTTTTTCCTCCCGATGATTGTTAAGCGCTCCACTGCTTCATGAAGCTCGGTCTGCAGTCAATAAGTAACCAAATAATAATAATAAATAATATCATGACATATCATGTATGCTTTGTAACAAATGTCCAGGGACCTCTTTGCATCAGGTTGGGCCCTTCCCATGGTGGAGGCCTTGGGCACTTGCCCAGTTTGCGTACGCATTTAGACGCCTCGCGGGGCCTTTGGCAGAGAGGCAGTTGAATATGGGGCACAATAGTTCAGGAGTGAAGAAGGGAAAGGAGAAGACCACATTTGGGGTGCCACCTGCATACAGCTGATCGGAGAATACAAAAGTCAAGATCAGTTTTCTGAGTGAGGCGACATAAAGGACAACAAGTATTAGGCCAAGGACAGACACTTTAAGGACTCCCACCAGCAGTGTGGTAGAAGTAGAAGTGCCAGGGTTCGACAAGATGCAGAAAGGTCAGTTTGAAAGATAGTCGGTAATCCTATTAAGTGCAAGTTCTTGGAAGCCTTTGTCTGAGAAGGTGAGGAAGAGGCAGGAGTGATGGACAGTATTGAATGCTGCAGATAGATTGATGAGGATGAGAGAAGAGGAGAGGTCTGCGTGTTGGGCAGAAGAGGGGAAGTTGGTCAGATGCATATGTGGTGTCACTTTAAAGTGCCAGCTTCAAAAACTAAACTTGAGGGTATTGCATAAGTTATTGGTCTTTGGGTAGTTAGTGATTCTGTTGAGCTTGACACAACCCAACAATTTGGAGCAGTGGAGGAAGGGAGCGGCGGCCTATTGTTGGCAGGTTTGCAGTTAGCAACCAATTTTAATTAGACAAGGAAGACGCATTGCTAATTCATAGAAGAACAGATAGATCCAATTAGCAAAAGGGATGCTGGAGAGAGGGGAGCGATGGGAACAGTTCACAATGTCTTTGATAGGCTGTGGGGCGCTAACAAGAGCACAGGATTGGCTGGATGCCCTGAAGATGAGGGCCAGCTCAGTAGAGAGGTCAGTGACAGGTACTGGAGGTCAAACATTGTAGTCATAGGAAAGGTGTGGAAAAACCGCAGGGAAGTCGCAAGGTTAAAATGGTAGTCAGGGTCAGTGGTGGCTGGTGAACATTTAAGGTGGTGGGGTGAAGATATATGTTCCAGCGAAGCCGGAGCGAGTGAACCCAGCGAGTGAGCCAAAAGAGGAATCGGGTGGGGGCAGGGTTTGTCCCCCTGGCAAAAATTATTTGAAACGAGGAATGGAAATTGTGCATTTTCCAGCACAATCATCAAGCAAAGTTGTAGAAAAAGACCTAAGATACAAGCAGTTATCAGAGGAGAACACATACAATATTCTACTACCTGAGATGCCAGGTTACCGGCAGTACACAGGAACATTTTGAGGCAGTAAATCATGGATGTTCCCATTTCCTACTAGTGCACAAATATGATTCCATCATTAAGCTAAGTGATGGGTAAAGTGTGCCACTGCCATCCCTTAAATAATTTCCTACTGCTATAATTTTCCTGCTGAAATAACACGTCTTAAATGATGTGACAAAAGATTTCAGAATGCATATGACTCGTCTGGGATTTGGTAGTTATTAAGGTTTTGCTTTGAATTTCATGCTCCTAAATAATATTTTGTGTTTAGCAATGCCTTAAAAAGAACCCACATTATATAATAAATCAGCCTTACATTATATAAATTGACATAGAAATATGTTGTGGACAAATAGTTTGGCTTTAGTTCTATTCGCCCCATCCTGCATGGAAGGTCACAATAGCACTTTGTAAATTAATGTGAGCCTAAACAAACCACACCTGGGTTTTAAAAGCATAGTCTTTATTTTAAAACCCAAGTGTGATTTGTTTAGGCATAGTCTGTTTTGTATGATGGGAGGCTGAAGCAGCTCCCGTTGTAATAATGTCTGCTGAGACGTGGATCTAAAGGCAGGCCTTCGGAGAGAGGGAGAGAAAAAGAGATAAGACATTGTGCGTGGGACAAAGAGAGAGAGAGTGAAAGAGAGACAAGGAGAAAGGCAGAGAGATAACGATCAAGCAGCAAAGAACACACACACACACAGGAACACACATGGGCACAGATAGTGACGCAGATAGAGAGGAATGCAAATAGAGGGCAGGCACAAATAGCAAAACAAACTGTGAGGTACACGAATGGGGCAAATGAGTGGGAGAGGGTGACCCAGATAGAGAGGAACACATAGAGAGGGGCTCAAAGAGGGACACATAGCTCCCATTGAAATGCTCTTTCCAGTGCTCAAACCTTCCTGTGAAAGTTCAAACGCTGGGCAGCAGAGTAGCTCTCCCCGGAACCTGACACGTTATGTGTTTGATTTTGTGCAAAGCGCTTTGGGCCCTATTTCAAGTAGACAGTACACATAAAACAGCCAGTATTCATGAATAATGCCATATGTACTGCTCCACTTGGTTATGGGATGTGAGTTATTTACCCCACAAGGTTTTCTAAGAATTCTGTATGCGGTAAATACCGCATATAGACAAATACTGTGAGTTCAAATACCAAATAAAACACTTCCAATTTTTACTTCCACCCAACAGGTGGTGGTCAAATTTGTAAGGACATCCCTCAGGTTTTGACAAGCACTGGCAGTAGACAGGACTCTTGGGGTCTAGGCTTAGTTACCCCCACTAGTGGAAGCTTGAACTCCTTCCCTGATTCATACCTTGCTTCATTCCCACCGGTTAGGATCCAGTTGCCCTCTCGCAGACTTACTTATTGATCCAAAGGAATCCCCCAATATTCTCTTCTGCAGCAAAACATCTTCACGTTTACACTGGAGTCCTGGAAAGAAAGCAGACCTGCTGTTCACATCTGTACCTCCTCTGAAATTTATAGAGGCAGAACCTATAGAGAATCGTATACCCATACGGTGTAGACTGCCAAAGTGCATGAAATTACGGCTTATCACTTTCTTTGTTCTAGCCTAGCATTTAAAGTACAAGTGATTTATACGCCATGGCTCATTTAAGAGACCATTGTTTTGGGCAAGACGTTTCTCTGTCAGGAAATCCAAAGGGTCATTTTATTGTAAAAGCTGCCTAAATCTACACCCGCCCCCCACCACTTAAAATATATTAATATATAACACACAACAGTTTTAAACTTAGTACATTATTTTCAGATTATATTTAAAACACTAAAAAGCATTCATTTTTGGTAGAATGTAATATGTTCATCACACCATATATAAAGCCTGTATTTGTCAAACATTGAAACACAAACAGGTAACCTTTTCACACATTGTGCCTCATCAGGAGTTGGGTGGTAAATCGGTGCAGTTACCACCGGGTGGAAAAAGCGTTACCGCCGGGTCGTGCAGTGTTATCAGCGCTGCATCACGACCTGACATGCACGTGCCCCCGACTCTGATGGTAACGCTATTAACGCCTGGCGGTAATTGTGCCGCAATAAGAGCTACGGCTGTAAAACCGGCGCTAATAGTTCCTCTGCCGGCGAGCCTGGCACTATTAGCGCCGGCGGAAATAGCATCATTGCCGGAACGGAAAGCATTGCAGCGGCCATTTTGAAAAACGTAATCCATTAAATATCTTCACTTCTTGCAGCCATCCAGCACAGCAAACCATTGCAAGGAGAGGCTAAGTGGCAAGGGGCCGAATATCACCTCAGAAAGCCCAAGTTCAGCAAGGGTGAGCTTGTGGTCCTGGAAGACGAGGCAGTGGGGTACTGTGATGAGCTGTATGGAGCCCGGCAGATGAAGACCAGTGGGCAGTGGCGCACAAACACATGGACCAACATTGCCCAGAAGGTCACGGCAGTGTCCAGTGTCCATCTTACCCTGTGATGGTGAGGAGTGCTGGAAATAGTGGAACGACCTGAGGGTAAGGGTGTAGGGACTGCTGTCCCAACACCACCCGGGGTCCCTAGTGACAGGAGGAGGTCCTGCCGAGCCTCTGGTCTTCACTGCATGGGAAGAAAAATGCAGTACGGTGCTCGACCTCGATGGGATAGAGGGAGTTGGCAGTGCAGAGGCGGGAGCCAGCAGCCAGGAGGCAGAAGGTGAGTGAAGCCCCCCAATCCATGCACCAGTGAACAGGAACAAAAGTCAGCAGACCCCAATGCTGGTCATTCTGACAGGGCAGAATGATTGGCCCTCAGTCACCCCCAGAACAGCTATGGGGCAAGACACCAAGGGCACCCCTGAGCATCACAGCAGCAGGAAGGACAGGCAAGTAAACCAAACAAATGCCATATGCACTCACCACTACTGGCGCTTCCTATGCTAGCAGGATTGAGATGTGAGAGCAACCATGACACTGTGCAGCAGTCAACCCAGAATGTAGCGGGCCCTGAAGGCCTGACCCATGAGGGCGTGGCAGACAAGCCACATGGAAGTACACGTCCTACACACAGACATGTTCCCAGCATGACAATCACTGTTCACCACAGAACAGCCATGCTGACTGCGCAGCAGTGGCCCACAGAGCTGTGCCGGTGCCATGGAACAAGTCACCCCCACAAACCCCACCATGTCTCTGCCACCAGAGAGAGGATGTGGGGCCATGAAGAACCACGAGAATGCATGTCAGACTAAATCCGCCCCAGCATGGACACCCTGCCCTACCCAAACACAGGCCAATGACCAACAGGCCATGGGTCACACACCCATCGCTACAAGCAACCCCATGATGGTGGGCCCACAAGCATCCTTCCATGGCCAAAAATGACCATTTGGCCACATGCCTGGGGTCACACTCTGTACCATTGTAATCATGTTATGCATGCCAATACACGTTGTGGACCCATACCTGACGCAATGTTCTATATCACCTGCAGGTGTGCATGTTATTGCCAGAGGCCACTAAGGAGGAGGAGGAGTCAGCTGACCCATCAGGCAGTGACGCCACAAGGCCCTCAAGGTCTGCCACATCCACCCCGCGAAGGCCCACAAGATTGTCGCCCATGCGCACAGACTGCCGTATCACACCTGCAGCCAGCAAGTTCAGGCCTGCCGGTGGCATTGCAGGCTCTGCAGCAAAACCAGCAGATACCAGGAGCAGAGCAGGCCAAGCTGCACCCACATCTGCAGCCGCCTGCAAGGACACTGATCCAACACCTACTTCCAGTGACAGTGAGGAGTCACAGGGGACACCAGCCCAGATTCAACACCTGGCCATTGTCCACACTCCCCAGTGAGCCCTCCACCCCACCAGTGCATAGCAACACCCAAGGCAGATGTGGACACCCCATCCTATGGGTCCCCTGCATACAGCCCTGGCCCAGTGCATAGCTCCCCTCCATGACCGCATAGTCCACCTGGCAATATGGTGCTGCAAAGGCCGGATGCCATGGATCAAAGACATCTGTAATGGAGGCCATTGGTCATATTCTCTCCGTCCACCTGCAGGCCATCAGGAATACCATCCAGGGGGCAGGCAAATGGTGGGCAACAGGGTGGAGATGAGTGTCAGCATGTCTGCCCTGATGCTATATACCCAACGTGTGCGTGAACTGATGGAGGCTGTCTCTGCTCTTGCGGAAGCCATCAGGCAGGGAAATGAACTGCAACATCAGCAGAATCTTGTGGCCGGCTCCATTCCATCAACCTCCACGATACCCACAGTGTGGTCACAAGAGGGCACGCTGTGACAGCAAGCTGGGATGGCAATCACAGCACCTTCTGCACCCAAAATCACCTGGAGCTGTAAGGGGAGGGGGGCGGGGGAGGCCCCGACTGTGAACAACACTGGGACACTGGCCCCCATGAGGAGCCATGCTGGGGAGTTGGTGGTGGGAGGGGAATAGTGTACTGGGGAGTTGATGGTATGAGGGGGTGATATTGTGCTTGGGAGTTGGAGTGGGGAGGGGATAGTGTGCTGGGGAGTTGGTGATTGGAGTGGGCAGGGGGATAGTTGGGGCACATAGTAAGAATAAAACAGTTGAACTACATCAATGCAAGGCCATTCCTGATTGTGTCATAGTGGTGTAGTGACAGCCACACAGTGGTGCATGGCTTGGCAAGTGAAATGACTTAAAAGAAATTGTCAAACGGTGCCTGGCGAGCCAGTCTCCCATCCCTCACATCATCTCTGACAATGCCTGATGTGGCCCTTGCCTCAGGAAATTCGTCATCATCTTCTGGGGGTGGCATGTCCACGTCAGGGGGTAGGGGCACATTCCTCCTCATGCAGATGTTGTGTAGCATGGCATACACAAGCACTATTTTTCCAACTCTCTCTGGAGTGTACATAAGGGCTCCTCATGTATGATCTAGGCAGCAAAATAGTGATGTCAGGAGTCTAAAGGTGTGCTCAATGCACACACATGTCCTGCTGTGTGGGTTGTTGTAGGCGATGTCGTGCAGTGTTCATGGATCACGCCCAGTGGTCATTAAGCAAGCCAGCTGTGGGTATCTGGAGTCCCCTGCATGGGGAGAGGCTCTGTGATATGTGTGGTGGTGAATTTACACAGCATCATGGCAATGGTCATCATGTGCATGCATATGGGGCATCCCATGGCCTGTGCCCATACTATGTCTGTGCATGAAGTGTCACTGGTATCATGTATTGTATTGGCATCACATGCACCCTGTTATGTCACAGCAGATGTTTTGTTATGTGTCTGTCAGTGACATGTGTACATGGTGGATGTCTTGTGGCTGGGTATTGCTCTCATGCCTGTGGGTTGCTGGGTTGCCGATCAGCATTCTCAATGTTTCTGGGGGCAGTGAGTCAGCATTACGGGGTGGGTCTACATGGGTGTGGCAATAGCACTGCTGCTGTTGCGTGCTGCAATGTTATTGCTTTTTATTATGCATGATGCATTGTGGTACCTGTAGTCATGTGTGGGGAATGAATTGCTGCTGTATGTGTCCATCTGCATGTCCGTCCAGTGTGCGCAACATGTCCCTATTCCCTGGGCTGCACCCTGTCATTGGTGCGGAAGCTGAACGGGTACTGTTTTTGCATTTACTTGTCATGCTATGCTTTGTGTCATTGTCCGAACCCCCCTCCCAATTTGGTCAGGTGCCTGACAGTGCATAGATGCAGGTAGCTTTACTCACCCACTATCCAGGTCTCTTATCCCCTGTGCCTCACCATGTATCCTGGCAGTGTGCTGTTCTGTAAGACCATGGAGTCGTGGGTGGAACCTGGGTAGCAAGCATTGCAGTGGGTGATGATGAGGTTGGGGTCGGAGATCACCTGCAAATTGAGGGAGTGGTAGTGCTTGCTACTTAGGTAGAAGACTGCTTTGTGTGCCTGTGGGCCACCAACGCCACATGGGTGCAGCCCAGGGCCTCAATCACATTAGGTAATTGGGCTGCGGCATAGAACTTTGCCTTCATTGCATTGACCTGGGCCGGGGTGGTGGGCAGTGTGATGTGGTGTTGCACATCCACAGGAGGGCTTCCATCACCTGGGCCAACACTGCACAGAATGTGGGCTGTGCCATGCCATGCATCATGGCCATGGAATGCTAGAAGGTGCCTGTACCTAAGAATTGTAGTACTGAAACTAGCTTAGGCACTGGGGCACAGCTGTACGGATGGTAATCATGCTCCCTATGTCATCCTGGATTGTTGTTAGCAGCTTTGTGATGGTCTCCCTGTTCAGGTGGTTAGTGTCACCAACTGGGTGTCCGTAAGGGTCCAGGGTGAGGGCCTGAACCTGGGGATGGGTGCACGCCTTACTTGTGCTCTCTTCCTCCTCCCCGCTGCAATCCCAGTGTCCTGGCCTTGTTGTCCTGCCTCTCTATTTCCAGATGAAGCATGAGCAACTGCCTGTCCCAGCTCACAGTGGTGAATGGCAGCATGGTGTGGGAAACAGTGTTTGGGGTAGTGGTGTGCCTTTTGTAGCCCTCTGGGTTGTATTGGGATCACCTGTGGCTTCATTTCAGGTACCTGTATTGATTTACCTCCTGCTTGAAGCTGGAGGTAACTGTGCTGTGTTTCCGGCAGTATTTGCACCGGGTTTTGGTGGTAATAGCGGCAGAAATGGACTTGTTATGTGGCTGTGTTCGCGCCTCATGTGGCCGGCTGTAATAGCACCGGCTGTATTTGCGTGAGCTGTAATAGCGCCGGGTGTAAGAACGTTTGTTGCTTTTTGCAGTCAGCGGTATTTGCGCCGGCTCATGATCCGGAAGAGCAGTATTGGGGTGATATTACCATTACTGCCGCTTTTTAGGGCTACCGCCCAACTCATCATGAGGCCCATTACCTTTTACTATGAGCCTAAGGGCCTGATTCACGCTTTGTTTTCCTATGGGATTGTGCCATTTTAAAACACTTCTGTGAATAAGGCCATAACTCTAGAAAGTACATTTTCAAAACCCAAGGACCATTTTTTGTCTCCTGCTGTATTGCATTCTGGTATTTTTAGTCTATCATTTGTGGAAATGGCTGTGTGTGACTTTCATGTTTCCCAAATGTATTGTTCACCTCACACTGCACATGACTGTATATTTGCCCCTAACTACAGTTTCTGCACTGTTTATGCTCAAGTGCTTGCATGCTCCCCAGTATGTATTTTGTTTCTGGCACACTGGACATCCCCCATCATTGACATTGTGTCGTGTGTGTGTGTTTCTATGTGGACCTGTTTTGAGTTTCTGCCATTGGGTTTAGTCCACTCTGTCCCCTGCACCTAGGGTATGTGGGGGTTTGTTGGATTCCTCCAGCCTTTGGAAAGGACTCCAAAGAAAGCCAGTTACCCCTGTCGTTAATCCTGTTCCCCGGCCAGCTATCAGAATTTCAGAGCTAACAATCTGGCTTGACCATTTCACCCACTTGTCGTACCCTGTAATATCCATCCCCACTTTGTCATGTCCTCCCTGAGCCCTGCAAAATGAGTTCCACTTGTGTGTCCATCATGGGTCGGGAGGTGGGCTCTGGAAAGCCACTTGTTCCACATCTGACAATTAACCTCCCCTCAAGGCCCCAATCTCCATGAACTATATAATGTCAACTCCTCTGACCTGGGAATCACACCGAATTTAGTTTCCCCTATTGTGGGAATGGGTGGGGGCCAGCTCTAGAAGTACACATCCTCAACCCTGTAATTATCTGAAAACATGTGCCCATCCTGCATCCCGTCTCCCCTGGAAACCACACAAACTTGTCTGTGGCAACAGCCAAACAAATCAAATGCACATGTTGTGTTCATGGGTGAGGGGCTCGCATTGGAGTGGGCGTGAGCAACCGCCTTATATAAGCCTGTGGAAAGCGGCATGTGCTCTGCTTTTTTGGTTGCTGGTGGTGGTGTGCTGATGAGGGCAGCAGAGCTCAGGGGGCCCCTTCCTCAGGTACCCTTGTCTTCCTTCTCCATCAGTCCCCTCCTTTCCTGCTCAACCTGCTCTATTTTTCCACCAGTAGGGCTTCTGGCCTGTCTGCCTTACCCCCTGTCTCTCTCTCTATCCCTGTGCCTCTGTCTCCCTCTCGCTGTGTCTCTGTGCTTGTCTCTCTCTCTCCCTGTGTCTCTGTGCCTGTCTCCCTCTCCCTGTGCCTCTGTGCCATCTCCCTCTCACTGTGTCTCTGTGCCCGTCTCCCTCTCCCTGTATCTCTATTTCCCTGTGTCTTTCTCTCCCTGTGTGTCTCTCTCTGCATCTCTGCTATCTCTCTTTCTCCCTCTCTTTCTCTCATTCTCTCTCTCTTTCTTTCTCTCTCCCTTTCTTTTGAAGACAAGATGTCAGAGGCCCAAAGCCCTCCCTGTGCCTCTGACACCTCTGGACTGGGGAGCAAAGACTGGACACCAAGCAGGATGGCAGACAGCAGACACTCAGGCTGGATTTCAAAGACATCTTTTATTGCTTCACATGATACCAGGAATCAAACAGCAAACAGCAAAACACCAGCAGCGCTGGGCTATCTCTTAACATCAGATCCTTACATACATTTTCAAGGCTGATGCAATTTAATAATTTAATACACAACACATTTTAATTAGGCCTGATAACTAAAGACAACCCCCTCTCTAGTCCAGGGTTGGTTGGCTTAACTGCCACTCATCGGTTCCTTATGTCATAATTACGCATGCCAGCTAATTAAATTTGTGTGAGATGCTCCTCACCTTTAATATGAATCCTGTGATGCCTTGAGACAGAACATCTTTGACATCATCCTCGAGGTAATTTTGGCAGGCGATAAAATGCTTTCTTGCCAAAAAGTCTAAATATGGGCATCAGCTGTGTGGACTGCTCCTGAGCTCCACATAATTGCAACCACATAATTGCAACCTTCCTTGAACAGTACCTGGCTGTCCCTGGCTCATCAATGACAAAATTGCTGCCAAGACGTCTGAACAAACTGTCCAGATATCCCTACTTCAATGAACTCTTAGTGAACTTCTATGAGAGAATCATTAAATTATTTCACCATGACTTTGTGAAATTCAACCATTTTGTATTCCAGCAACCATCTTAGTATCTGCCTGACCTTGTCCCAATCAAAATGGCGGACCAATCTGTTTTTAATTAGAACGTATTTTCTGTTCACTTTTCAGCCTAGATTTTTGGTATCCATAATGTATTTGTATCACTTGAGAGACCCTCCGCTGAGTAAGGCATTCTGACACCAGAAACATATGTCACCCTTAAATGTGCTTTTTGGCCTACAAGGCACCACAATTCTGATTTATACAACACTGAAATTATTGATCAGCCTGACAAGTTATCTGCATTCAGTTTGAGGGGATGGGTGGGTTCTAACACCGTCTCTACACTTCCTCGCCCTTTCTTTCTCTTTTACCCCCTCACTGACTCTAGCAGCTCACTCCTGCAACACCCTGGCCAACTCTTCCCTTTCTCCTTGGGGGTCCCTCCTCCCCTGCATCCAAGGGAACTCCCCAGGCCTCAAGTTCCATGTCAGTGTGTGTGCCTAGCTAGTCCAGTTTATCTAATGTATCCTGCTGGCAATGAGTTTACTCTTCTTCCTGTAATAAATGTGTTCCTGATTTCTACATAGACTTTGGTGCCTTCATTGTGTTCCGACTTTTCAGTGTAGCCTGTATGTTATTGCCGGGGGGAGGGGCACAGTCTGTCTGCGTACACAATGCAACCAAACCGGGTCTGTTGACTCCCTGGTCCAAAACTGTGTCTCTGACTCGGGTCTCCCACATGGCCTCCGCCATTTTGACCTGCCCCCCACTTCCACACATTCACGATGGGGAGAATAATGCGACAATTGAACAATTTCTGCCTAACATGTTTCTATAAGGATTTATATATTTGTGTGAATACCTTACTATGGTTTGTGTACTTTTTAAGTTATCTTTATAAAAACAGACCACTGTTCATAGACAAACATGGGGGTGAGAAGAAACGATGAGAGGGTAAGCTAGTCATTTATATATACCCAGGCTGTGGTAATAGGTTGTAATCCTGGAAAGGTTGTTTTCCCTCATTGTAGCCATGTGTTGTTTTTCAGGGCACAAGTAGAGGATACATGTTGGTGTGCACACTTTATTCAGAGGGTGGAGGCTACCCGGCTTGGGCATTTATGAGGCCAGCAAACTTGCTCAAATGTTTGGCTCCAAGGATTTCACCCAGGTTGTCATGTTCCAAGTGCAGACGCTTACCCGCAAGACCACATAAATTGTCATCAAAGCACACTCATGCTGGGATTTTGTTTTCCTGGGAATAATTCACTATAGATTGCTTGTATTAAAAGGTGCGCACCCGTTACATTTTCCCAGCATATTTATTGGAAAATCTCTCCTCTCAGGTCATTTTTCCAGTGCTGATTAATGTTTTTTGAATACCACTGCTCTGTTGTCTGGTGCACTTTCTTCTCAGGGGAAATGTCAATTGAACCAAACTTGTATATTTCAATTTAAGATATGAACACTTGCTGTGCATATATTCATAGGTGCCAGCTTTTGATTTTCGGTATGGGCCATGAAGTTCCCACAGCTAGTGAAGCGAGGGAGCTATACCCATCCCCAGGTCAAAACACCACATTTACTGCACATTTTGCATCAGGAATGGGAAAAAAATATATGGTTTACAGGAAGGTATAAACATAACATCTCAGCAACAGTTGCCTAACCTGCTCAGTTGCATTTGCATCATTCTGTTATGGGATCCTCAGCTTACCTATCAATTCCTGCACCCCGCCAAACATTTTTGGCCTGCTCACACCCTCCAACGAAGGCTCAGGGGGTACATTGATGAGGCTCTCTTCTCATTGTGGCTGCTACTTCAAAATGAAGCCTCATCCCTGATACTGTCTCAGAGGTAAATGTTATCAGTGACAAATCATATATTGGACGTCACATGAATCATATACCGAACGTCACAGTGTACTCATGGCAACGTGTTTTTAATGTGAAATTCCTATGATATCTTTGTGCATAAAGACTCATTGTGTGATATAATTTATGTTTGTTCTATTTGCTAACAAAGGAGGAGCAGACTACCTCTGTAATCACAGAGGGCGTCTGCCCAGCCTTCGCTAGCAAATAGAACAAATGTAACTCGTAAGATGCATTTTGAAGCAGTGGCACGTACTAATTATTTGAAAACGTCTTTTTTTGGAAAAATGACCGGCGTTGACTGCTTTTGTCTTCTGAATAGCAGGCCGGCTGAATACATTATGTGAATATGATGTGTTTAGGCGGCCTGCTGTTCAAAATACAGAAGCAGTCAACGCTGGGTCCCGAGTTTTGCAATGCACGGTCAGCACTCTGCCCTCGGGAGTCGGAAATATTTCAATTTAAAAAACCCTACCATTATCACGACGGCTGGCAGCCTGCCCTGCTCCTCCTTCCTCTAGTACAGCCAGCTTCTAACGTGACTCGTCTCTCTCAACTCTGATCGTGCACCCTAGTAGTGTGCGACTGTGGAGCCCCACCCACGTGCAGGAACATGAGAGAAACTGAAGGCAAACACTCCAGGCTCTGCTTGGCTCTGTTTCTCTCAAGGTCCTGCCAGTGGGTGGGTCCCCACTGTGTCATGGTCCTGACCATCCCTCAGCTCCCCGACCCCTGCCTATCTTGCACAGACTGGGGTGGGGTCTGCAAAGTCTGACCCCACCCTAATCTGTCTGAGAGACTGGACAGGGGGCTGGGTGAATAAAGGATGCCTTGGGGGCGTTTCTTTCTTAACGCCTCCAGCCATCCTTTTCAGCCAGGTTTTTCGGCTTTCATTGCTGGCCTGGATCAGCCTGCACTGCTCATGTGCAGCGGTGATGGCTCTTTACAGTGCTCCCCACAACATTTTCAGTACAGCCCCCACCATGCCCATGAGTAATAGTTTTTTGCTGTGACTCGTGGACATGGTGGGGGAGTTGCATTGTTTTTGGGTCGCCGCCCCTCCCACCCCCATGTGCCAGCCGCGCCTGGTCAGGGTGTCCCTGATTTTGGAGATTTCGGAAGAGAAGTTAAGTGTGAAGTCATTGTCAAAGAGGGAAGAGGAGATTGAGCAGGGGCGAGATAGCCCAGTGTGCTCTAGATGATACTTGTGGGGGAGGCAACATTGAGGGGAGATGAAGTTTGTTAGTGGTTGGATTTGACAGAGTCCAGGGCCCAAGCGAGGGCACACGGGTGCTTCTTACAGAAGTAAGTGAGGTGAGGTGAGTGAGACTTGCACAAGTGGCAGTGTTGGAACTGACTCAGTGTCTTTATCTGTCTAATGAGCCGTGTGAGCGCAGGCTGTGTGAAGCGACAAGGACAAGTAGGATAGTGGTAGGCAAAGGTAGCAGCCAGGACAGTGTTAACCTCAAGGCAAGTGCGTTCAATAGAAGGGGCCCAGTGCTGAAGAGAGAACCATGGCAGAATACCTGGCTCATGCTAGATATGGAACTAAAGAGCAAGGTTCACATTTGTGTTCAGTGATAGTGGAGGGAAGTGCAGGGGGGACAGCAAGGTCGGAGTTGAGGTAGGAGAGGTGGACAGGGTCGATGATGAGGTTTTAGGATGTGATGGTGGATGAGAGGAAAATTGCGTCGCCTTCCTAGTTTTGGTCATGTGCGAGTAGGTCGATAGGAGTAACCAGGGAGAGTTAAGTGTGGCAAGGGCCGAGTTTGAGTCGCTTGGCATGGGGATGTTTGGGAAGTTGAAGTCTTCCATTCAAGGGGACTAAGTAGGCAAGGAGTCGAGGAGGAGGTCAATAGAGAACTAGGACAGTGTTGTACTCAAAAGATGATGGAAGATGGTGGTGAGGGGCAGATGGGCAGCTCTTACTAATCACACCCCATCTCCTTATTGGGCCGGTCGAGGGGACGGTGTGAAAGTAGCATATGCAGGGTGGGTGAAAGCAAGTCTGGCAGTGTCGCGGCTGATATCCAAGTTTCCATTATGGCAATGATTGTAAAATGAGAGTCATGAGAGGCAAAGCAGTCCGTGATAAAGAGAGACTTTTTGCAGAGAACTTGGGCATTGCAGAGCCCAAGAGTGAGATTTAAAGGGGGTCAGGGATGAAGCCATGGTCCAAAGGAGAGCTGCAGAGAATAGATGAGCTTTCGACTAGCGATGTTAGAGTTAGCATTGTGTATATGGTGTCTTTTGTGAGTAATGTGAGGGACACAAATGGGGCGAGGAAATGGCTAGGGAGGTGCTTCTGTTAAATCATACCAGGGCACACATGCATTCCAGATGGGAAAATGACGGTTGGGTTTAACCTGAAGCACTTGGCGTTAGGATGTGAAGATGCTCAGCGTAGAGGGGCGAGTCAAAGAGCAGTTAAAGTGCTATACCAGTAGTGAGCAACACGATTAAATAATATGCTGCTGTGGATCACAGTCCAGTAGTGACCAACAGACTTAACAGGCACTGGCAAAGCCAACAGTTGTGACTATTGTGTAGTAATGCGATAGACATTTTACAGGAACTGCCATAATCGTAATACCTAACCACAAAATGGCAACTGCTGGCAAATGATGAAAGTACCTGGGCATATTATGGAAGTTCCTAGACGATGCCTATCTAATAGCTATATACATTGGCTTTACCAATGCTTATTATTAAAAATAATTCAGAGCAAGGAACAGATGCAAGGACACACTTATTGCAATTAGCACTGTCAGATCTCAGCAGAGGCGTCCATCCTGGCAAATCTTAAAATGCTTGGGGTTTCACTGCAGGCTAGTGTGGGTGACTGGAGAAATGCTGCACCTCAGCCGCACTTCATTGCTGATGCCCAGCAGGGCAAAATCAAGTGTCTATGGTTGCTAAAGGTTCTCTGTTTTTTCAGAGAAGATAATCACTGGGCATGTTAGTGCTGCAGTCTGTCCCTCTTGACTAGAGCAGAGTGATATCTTCTCTGCTGCTATGGCACAGAGAGCTAAAACGCGCTGTAGACGCTCATGAGTGGCTACCATCCAGTAGAACAGACTTTCTTCCATCCTGAGCAGGGAGGTTCTCAGATTTTCTGGGGGACTAGCAACATCTTTCGTTATGGGTTAGATTCGTTAGAAAAAAGGAACACGGTTCTGCATGGTTTTCAATGCATCTGCCCCATTCAGACGAGAGTACGTAGGAGTTCACAAACGATGCACAAGCATGGACCGCAAACTCTGCTTTACAGTCTCTGTGCAGCAACTCCTGATGCTGGTTTGAGAGTATTACTATTTGAATCCCCACCTCGCGGCATGATTCCAGTGAATCGTGCCTGCTTGGAGCCAGAAGCATAGCCAGGATTGTCTAACAAGTGGGGCCAGAAGCTGATGTAGTTGGGTCTACAACAGTGACATTAACTTCTGCAAATGCCCACACTGTGCTCCCGAGTGGGCATTTACAGATGTTGGGTGGGCCTTTCTTGCTCAGGCTCTACCCTGTCTACACCTCTGCTTGGAGCATATGGGCTTTATTCAGTGGAATCAACACGGCGCGATGACGACCTCCCTGACCACCACTGCCGATCGCTTACATGCCCGCATCACACCAGTCCCTGCATGCATGTGGTGAACGTCTTGAAACCCTGAGCAGTCATGGGCTGCCGTGCTTTTTATCATACGCCTTCAGTCACTCAATGATCTGGGCCGGCTCAGAGTCCATGTGACGGAGCCCGATCGCACGGACGCTTGATGGTTGGGACTATTTCCGGCAGATACCCCAGGCTCATTAGAATTAGAGTCTGCACAATGCTGCCACAAGTGTGGCAATGTGCAGACTAGATTAGTCTGGTGTATTTAGTAATGATATGATATGATAGGTTAATACCCAGATGTTTCTAAGCGCGGACCCAGGGATCAAACCCGTGTTACTTCATGAGGTCTTGCTTCCAAGGCGAGCACGTTGCACAATACACACAATAGCCAAACCGTGGGGTTCTTTGCAAGTCATTTCACAAGACATAAAGAAAGGACAATTCCAGAAAAGCACGCCCCACAGCAACTGTTTAAACTCTTCGCTCGTTGGCATAACTTTCACACCAACTGCCAGTAGTCATCTTTCGTATATATTACAATTTACTAATTATTTTCTCTTTCTAAGTGTTCATTTGAAAATGGGCACATTTTTCTGGCTGCTGTTACACCGTCCAGAAGTCTTAAACATTTGGTTCTCTGGATGCTTTGGGCTACAACGAGCGGAGCGCAGAAAATGGCCTGGAGCCCCAAAACATGTCATGCGTCCCTGTCCCCAGACACAGGGGCCTGCCCACCACACTCACACCAGCAAACCGGATACTCTGAGAGAGATCTGAGCCATCACAGGTACAGGCAACCAACTGAATACAGAATCCTTGCAAAGCCTCAGATACCCGCTGTAGCTGTCCAGACTGGTATATATGTCCTGCAATGTAGAGACATGTTTTTCTTATGGTGAGTAGTGCAACCAATTACAACTGCAGAGCCCAACTTCCATTATTCACTCAAAAGTGTTTCTTACTCAATCACAATAAGACATGTTTCAAATCAAAAATTCTGGGCATCCTGATGTGCCACACCCCTGGCTTCGCCCCTCCAAGGATGAAAGGCTCTCCCCAGTAAAGTGCTCCCATTTCCAGCACCGCCTACATCTACCGTCAGGCCTAGTCAACATAGTCAATGGTGTTGGATCATGGGAGTCGTAGTCCAAAGCATCTGGAGAGCCACTGGTTGCTGACCCCTGTGTAGCACATTCAAAGCAGAGTAAAATGGAGCTGCAACGCCGGCATGGTTAAAGGCCCATGGTGTAAGAAAGCCAGTACTTACTAGTATTGTCTGTTCTGCTGGTCTGAAGTGGCAAATGAGTGCAGTAGAAGAAAGGGTTAAAAGCGCTCGGAAAGTTAGCTGTCTTTTGCAGTGGGCTATGTCTTGAGTGCCTGTTAATTGCTGTTTTTTTTTTTTTATGAGAGCTATTCTCGTATCCGTGTGCATTATTTGCGGGTGGCTTGATTTAAAGTCGGTTCACGAGCAGCATATGGATCTGTAGGCGTGTTTGTCTCGAATTATGTTTGTTATGGTAATTTTATGCAGATCGGCTATTTAAGTAAACGCCATGCACGTGGATTTTACCAAGTTAAATTATAATGCAGACACGCAGGAGCTCTCGTAAATATCACCTCTCTCAGCACCCAGGCGAGATTTGAAAAGTAGGCAGGCAAGGCAGGGTGCAGAATTAATTGTGTTCGTTTGTCAGGAGAATGGCAAATTGGGAATGAGGGCATGGAACGATCCGTGAATCAGGGCCGAAATTCCACGGGCCTGATTCACAGAAGCATGTTATAATGGTGCAATCCAATAGGAAAACGTTCTGTGAATCAGGCCACACGAATCTACCAATACCGTAGATACGAAAATGATGGTCATTTTTGGCCCCTGAGAATTTGTAAAGAGATGTATGGCTTCATTACAAGTTGGCAGGTACTAGTAAAACAGGCAGAATTTGCCCAATAATTCCTAATTTGCCATCGCCCATTACAAATCAAGAGACATATGCCTCGTCAGTGGTAAATACAGCTCTGTTGCGAGTTGGATTTTTCACCATGAAAACTATCATCAAGGTGAAAGTTAAAATTGTAAAAACTCCCCAAATGCTTTCTAAAGTGTTTGTCCAGTCCTGAAAGGAAGTGCAAGCACTTACTTCAATAGGGGGAAAACATGTGTAATGGAGATACAAGAAAGGGTTAAATAGTAGGCATCCCTAATGACCACCCACTCACCAATTCTCCTATGTAAAGAACAAAAGGGTCAGAAACCGCGCCGAAGATCGTATGTCTGTTCTCCCTTGTCTTCACCCCTTAATTGCACTGTCTAAAACTGCAGATTCGCCGTCAGGCCTATTTGCTGTGCCCAATACTGTTAAATGTACTTTTTACGCACTTACTCTGCCTGTGCAGACTATTATCGTCTCAGAATTTTAAGGGCTCTCAGCAACTGTTTGTTTTTTCCCCATGTTCCCACCCTCCTTGAGCGCTTTGAAACACTTGCCCGTGTATAGGCGCTATATAAATAAACAATACCATACCCTACCATGACCCTTGTGTGCATTCAGAATATGTACAGTAGTGGCAAAAACCAATGCTCTACACTATCCACTGTCAACATAAAATAGAGGGTGAAAACAATTCGGAAAGTGGAATTCCTTGAAAACTGCCAGAGGTATTCTAGCAATAGGAATGTTGTTACCACTGGGGTGGTGGTAACATTGCAATCGGCAGGATTTTCCAGAACATTGCCGGCGCTAGTTGTATTTACCTCCAGCGGTATTCCCTCAAAAATATTCGCCCATGCGGCACTGCTCCTCTACAGCCTCCTTTGAAGTTTCAGAATCATCGTGGTTCGCTCCTAGTTAATCAGAAATATGGCAGGGCTAGATTTTTAGAAAAAACACAACTGAATGCAAAACATGCACCTGCCCCAAGATGCCTTTACGCCTTGTTTTGGAGACTGCCCTGCCCCCTGTTCTAAGAGCCCATTACTGCCCCCTGTTCTAAGAGCCCAATACTGGTCTTTCCATAAGGCCTTGAACACCTGGCTATTTGCCTAACTGGTCCACCCCTCGGACTCCTTGTGGAAAATGATGCGTTCCTATAATATAATATAATATCCAGAATTGCCCTAATCTCTGTATGTCCTTGGCGGGATTACTACCCGCCGGTGAAGCTTATGTATCATGCAACCGGTTTGTAACAGCGCCCTGATCTGTCAGGGTTTAGCCGATTTATGAATGAAAAAATAAATACTAATAATAATTAAATAAATACGATCTGATAGGTTATTATTAACGCTCAGACAGGGGATGGAACCTGTGGTGCTCCCGAGTCCAATACATTTCCCTCCTGTTTGCTTTTTGGAGAACACATTCAACTAGCCACAGATAGGAGTGAGAAAGAGAGAACTTGTTTCTTTCTTTGTGTTTTGGCCATTTGTAGCACATAACTTGTGAAACATTTGACTGGTACTTGCTGTAGCTCCCCTTTCCCAACTGCACCCCAAGCTGAGCATCATTGCAGTGTGCTTTCTTGTGAGGTCAAAGTCAGCAGCCCTAAGCCTCTCAGGGCTTCAGAAAAGATTCTGAATCAGGCGTATTTAACACCCTATTTTTTAAGTGGGTAGCAAAATGATTTTATGACAGTAAAAAGCATATTCCCATTCCCGAAGGCGGCACTTTTTTGTTTTTTTTAAATATACTTTAACTCAAAATATACATGTGTATCGTTTTGCAATCAATTCTTATTGGTGCTCAGTAATTCATGCAAATGTAAACATTAATTTATCTTTAAATTCCTCTTCAGACCTGGCAGTAAATTATGTAAGCTCCTTCCCGTGTCACTGCTCCCTGGTACCACCTGGTACCAGGAGCTATGTCGACAGAAGTAGAAGGTCGGCTGCTATGTGTCCACGGTTTCCTATTTTTTGTTGGGAACCTTTGTAGTCCCTACATTTTTTCAGTTGAGAGTATCTGCCTCTTTTGGGGGAGTAACGTTGACTCATATATGGATTTAATGTCTTTCCTTGGCTTTACAGAGTCTCTTATTGATTGTTGCATATTTTGGTTCAATGCGTGGCAGCATTTTCCTCCTATGCTGGGATTTTTAGGAGGTGGGGCAATGACCTATTTTTGTTGCTGGTGCTGGGTTGCTTGTTGAGTGGAAGTGGTTGAACCCGTTGGAAAGGTATTCAGGTCCTTGGGAGCAATGCACCAAATAAGTGCCACTCAGGGGGCCTCATTACGACCCTGGCGGAATGAGTTAAAGGGGGCCGCTAATGGTGGAGGACCCGTTAAACCCATTCCGCCTCATTACGAGGTTCCCTCGCGGGACCCGATGTGGACGTCTGGTAAAACCAGGCGTCCTTACCGGGTCCCGCGAGGGGACCAGGGAGCTAACAATGAGCTGGTTCTAATCGGCCCGTTGTTAGCTCTCTGCACCCATTCCCATTGAGCCCTATGGGGGCCCAAATGGGAAAGGTCCGGGCCCAGGTTCCCTGTAAGGGGGATTTACCGGGCCCTCCAAACTCGGAATGGCCTGGTAATTCCCCATTCAAGGAACCCGGACCCGGTTTTGGTGGTTGCCATGCCCTTATTAAGGGCATGGCTACCGCCAAAGCCGTAATGAGGCCCAGAGTCTTGGAAATGATTTCTTACTCATTGAGGAGCCCTTGTAGACTTGAGTGCTGGGATGGTGCTTTCTATCAGCTTGAAGCCCAGTGTCGAAACTGCTGCCTTGTATGGGGTCAGCTATTACTTATTAATCACTGGAAGAAAGTCCTCTTGTCAATATGAGTGCTCTCACTGCTTCCTCTCTGTGATGAAGGTCTAGCAGTGCGAGTTGCATTTAATGTTACCATCACTCAGTCGGGAGGAACTATGCAGGTGTTAGTTCCCTTTTTTGGAATTCATAGGACTCCATATGGATGTTGAAGGATTTACCACTGGTGGTAATTCTGCTGAAGTAAACACTGCAATATTTGGAAGTAAAGTTGAGGAGTTACTTCAGCGCCAGGCTGGTAGCAATTCCTTAACTCCCCCACTTCAAGTCCAAAGCCATAAGTCAGCAGTGCGGTTATTCTGTCAGTAAGACTGTTACTGCTCACAAAGTGTTGGTAAAAGAATGTCTGCCAAATGTGTACCTCATTGCTGACCTTGTAAGGAGTCCATAGATTTGAAAAGGGTTTGCATGTGTTTTCCCATTTTCTGGTGATGCTGTGGATATTTAGTAGGGTGGAGCCACAGTGCAGGACTTATGACTTAGAACCCTTTGGGGAAATGTTACCAGTCATTCTGTCTTGTGTTTCGGTTTGGCAGGATACAATGTTGTGGTTGTCTTCAGCAATGTTCCCTTTCATGGACACTATTTGAGAATGGCTGTATGAGGTTGAAATGAATGAATATATATCACAATGAATAATTCGAGGGTTCTCATCATGCCTTGGGGGCACAGGGGTATGTTTGGGAGGCCCATTAGCCATTACCTCTGTTTACTTGATTTGGTATTTTGAAAAAAGTGAATCAGCTTGTGGCAGTGCCTCCTTTCTACATCATGCCGCTCTGTGCCAACACAGCCTTTTGCCAGCCCTTCCTTGCTCCCCCCACCCCCAGCTACGTGATTGGGCCTAGCTGCCCGTAATATTCCATCCGAGACTCTCCTCGCCCCCAAACCTTTATCCAAGCCTCTTTAGCTCTGGCAAGTGGATAAGGTAAGCGGGCAGCCCCAGGCCTCTCATGCCGGGCACACAGGTTGACCCTGCTTCAGTGCACCAGATACTTGTACACGTGGTGCTCCCAACCCCAGTGCCCCATCCATATTCTCAGCCCCTCCCACAAGCTTTTCGGCCATAGTATGTCACCCATAACTTGCTGGGCAGGCTGTCATCAACGGGTGAAGGTCTGGATGGCGTTGAGCTGAACGGGAGGGATCTGACAGCTACATGTATTTGCACGGGCGCGCCATAGTTCAGAGGCGTCATGCACTGGACTAGAACCCACGCAATAGGCTTTGCGGGCTAACGACAGTGTGAAGGAGGGCAGGTTGGAGGGGGCATGCAATGCCAAGAAGGAGGCTTGCAAGCATTGGATGGAGGCCACTGCTATTTAGGCTGAAGCTGGAACTACTGAGGCCCTACTAAAGGCTGACGCAGAGTACCTGGCGTGTGTGGCTCAGTAAGAAGGACAAGTAGCCTATCAGAAAGACTCCAAGCACAATTCTGCCCTCATCCAATGTTGGGCACTGCAATGGGCACTGCAAGGTCTCCGTCTGCCACCCGATGTTTGACTCCACCCCACATCATACCCAGTCACATGATGCCAATATCTGGCAAAAGATGTGAATAGCGGCCACATTATGGCTATACCTGGTAAATGGGGTGCACATGGTGACAATAGCTGGAACATGGTATTCATGTGATCTCAATAGCTGCTACATGGGAACAATGCCTGCAAAAAGATCTGAGTACCTAAGTAAGTAATTGCAATACCTGATACATTGTGACCATGCACAAATAGTGACAATGCTTCCTCTGCTTCAATACCACCCATAGGATGTGAGGCCTGGGCTAAAAGATGTTCTTTATATCAAATGGTGTGGGTAGTTGGCATCCAATTGCAAACGCGGGCATGTCGTCTCAGTACCTGGGCATATATAGACACTCTGAGTCAAATGCCAGGTATTCCATGGTAATACCTGGCAATCCTAGGAGCACCTTTCCATATAATGGCTTTACTTGGTTAATGATTGCACTGCCACCCATTTAATGTGATTGCCTATGCATGTCATGGCAATACCTGCCAGGGAGGGTAGCCTCTTGCCATGTCAATACTTGGCCAATGCAATGAGTATCTGGTTGCACAAGGGCGGCGTCTGGAGAAAATAAACAGCATATACCTGACCATATGATGGTAGTGCCCGGACAATGGTGGCAGTACGTGGACAAATGATGCCAATGGAAAATGTTAGTAGCTCTGCATATGATGGCGAGAACCGACAAATGGGTTATCTTCCTGGGGATGTGATGCAAAACAATTGGAACTGGTGTAAGTACCTGGGCAAACTGTGTACCTGATGATGTAAGCACCTGGCAAATGACTTGAGCACCTAGAATATGCAATGCCGAGCAAATGGTGTTTTCATTTGGAAATATGCTGGCAATACCTGCCAAATGGGGTACATCGACATATGTCAATAGCTCCTTCTCAGCCGCATGACTTCGAAAGCAAAGCGGCCCATGCCTTTCCGTGGCTGCTTGTGGAGACCCTTTTCCTGCAGGTGAGTGGCCTTGTGTCCTCCTCGTACCCGCACCCACCAGCCGTCCGCCTTAATTCTTATTTATTTCTTTCAGCCGCTCCCGCCCGCCGTCAGCATTTGTTCTTATTTATTTATCTCCGCTCTTTCCGCCGCTCCCACTTCACCATCCACCTCACCTTTCGCGATTATTTATTTAAGTTTGCGCTTTTCAGGCCCTCCTTGCGCCAACTTCCAATCTTTCATTATTTTATTTTTTTCCTGCTTGCTACCTGCCTGTGCTTCCATCCCTCCTCATTCCCTCCCCTACTCCCGCCCACCCTTCCTATGTTCGCTGGCCTCCAACAGGAAGCACACCTCTTCAGTGAGGGCTTCAGGGCAGCCTGCCCAGGTAGCCGGCTAGGGGCTCAAGGCAAAGGCCAGCTCCTCTGGGCTGCTCACTTCCCTGTTTGCCAATGTTCGCCCATGGACAGCGGACGGAACTTCTGGGAGCTACAACAAAGGTAAAGTTGGTATGGGCGGTGAGCACTGCCATTACTGTGCTCAATTAAAACCCTGCTATTCCCTCCTTCACTACCACCATCATATTATACAACTATGCTGATTACGTGCTGCACCCCCTAGATAGTTTGATAGATGTATTGGGAGTTATCTGTGTACTGCACTTAAAAGTATTGTGGGAGTAGGAATTGCATTGCACTTAGCTGTATACTGCGGGTAAACATGTATTGCACTTAGCTGTAACTTGGCAGTAGGAAAGGTGTCACACATGTGTAGAGAAGGAGTGTACCCCCATCTCAATCACCTCGCCCATATTGCCTATATGTTGGGAGCCAGAGTATGAGACATGTACAGAGCCATTGAAACTACAGATACCAAGGAGAATCATGGAGGCAAGATTCCCATTGAGAAAACCCTACCTGAATGCGAGACAATGTGACGATCGTTCAACTGGAATGCTGAAAGAAACAGGACAAATAACTGAACGGAAAAAGTGATGACGTCATACAGAACAGAGCTGATGTGTATAGAAGAGATGCAGAGACGAGAGAATGAAGGCATGTTGTAAGGCATCAAGAAAGTTTCGAAGATAAGTGACATTTTGGGATCAAGATGAAGAAACTTATGCAACGAGATAGATGAAAATGTTAAGCTGTTTTACAAATGTACAGATGCAACAAAATGCAAGCAGACAAAGTATTCTTCAGGCTAGCTTTATAGTGAATATATATATATATATATATATATATATATATATATATATATATATATATATATATATATATATATATATATATATATATATATTTTATATATATATATTCACTATAAATATATATATATATATATATATTCACTATAAAGCTATATATATATATATATATGTCAGTAAGAATGGATGTTTCCAATACGTACAATAGCAGAGCTGAGCAAAAGAAGTAAGGCCGCTTTTCCAGTATGTCGCAGTTAGAAAAACAAGTGAATTACAGGCGAATCTCAGAAAGGCGAGGCTGGATGAGCCAAGAAGCCAAGGACATATCAGGCTGGGATGAGCTAGCATTGGATACAGATCGTGTCAAAGAATGAAGCTCCTGTTCAGAAGAAATGGACGAAAACAAGAAGACATCTGTTACGCTCACCTGGTTCCCACAGGGGTGTCGATCGGACCCGGACAGCTGCGGTCTCCACCAACGTGATGCGTAGTGAAGAGATGACAGTCTGGACTGGCCCGCCTAATCTTGTCTGCTGGACTCATAGAAGTATTCTCCTGCAAGTGGAGAAAGGGATTTAGCCACCCGTGGCCCCCCAACAGTTCTCGTTCTCCCCACTAATCACCTCCGATATCCCCTTTTGGTAATCTCACCTTATGTTTTTAAATGATGAGCTCTCCCTAAATGATGAGGGGCGCGTAGATACCAGTTACTTCACTAGGTTGAAGGTACTGGAGGAGTTCCGGAGGAATATTAACTCCAGTGTCTATAAAGTTCAAAGAGTTCAATATGTCCGATGTTCACTCTTGTTCCATTCCCTCGTTAGGTTGCAGCTGGGTCCAAAAGAATATTGCCTGGAGGGAGCTGATGGCGTTCAGGTAAGAGTCTGTATTACCAAACACTGTCCGGTAAAAGTTGCATGAGTTTAACTTGCTGTTTTCTCTCCCTTTATAGGTGCGGCATAGGAAGATGCAGCGAATTAAAGAATAATACCTCCGGTGGTAAAGCAGGTAAGCCTATGGTGGCAAAGAGATTGTCTTTGTCGGTTTTCTCGGCTCACCTTGTATTCCTTTTGTTTTCCCCCGAGGTGCTGGATTTCAACGAAGAAAATGATGGAGGCAGCGCTGAGTGGAAAGATGCGGTGGACTGGTGAGTATAACGCGGCGCTGCTGCTGGCAAAGCGACGCGTGGTGAATTAATGTCCTTTCCAGACTCAGAGATGTGCTGGGTCCGGAATCAGGTAAGGAATCAAATAATGTCCATGATCTAACCTATTCTCCTTTCTTTTCCTTTTGTCTAGGAGCTCCAGATTCGAGGCGGGCGTGGCAGAAGACTGGATGCTGACTTGCAGACACGGTGAGCATCACGCTGCTGGATGCAGAATAACGCGAAGCATGGGCTGCTGTTCGGGCGTGGTTTAAATAGCCTGCAAAGTAGTCCCAGGAAAGAAGTTCCCCAGAACCACACCCGAGTGAAAAATAGTCCCTGTAATAAAATAGTCCCATCCAGGCCTCACGTTGGCTTGGACTCATTTGCAGCATGGTCTGCATAAGGTAAGTAAAGTCTATGAGCCTGGCGCCTATGGCGCCAGGACTGTTTTATATGATGAGCCTGGCTCCTAAGGCGCCAGGACTGAATCCAAACAGCCACCAGCTGGGGCTGTTGGGGTTTTAATGAGTATCTGGATGCCTGCTCCCGGGGCTGATGGACACGATCCGGATGCCCGGGGCTAGGCATCATGACAACATCAGAGGTCTTTTAGAAAATAGTAGTTTTAATACAGTAGGAGCTCAATTTCATGGTCTTCAGTCACATGGGGAGAAGAAGTTGGACGAGCATGATGGTCACACCTACGCACGAGGGCAGAGCGTGCCTTCACTCCCCTGAATTTCCCAGAGCAAAGAAAACCCCCAAGGACAAGTTCAAAGTCCTAACTGACAGCAGACCTCTGAGGTGATGATGGATGGATGTGCTAATTGGTGGGAAGCTATGCTCTGCTATGGTTAAGACGAGCTCACCGGCACCTGGCCGCTTAGTCTGCATGTTGTTATACATAGGTGGGAAGGTACTGACGGAGGTTAGAAGCCAACCAATGATAGGGGACCGCACGATCAAAGGTCCTATAGTTATTTAGCAAATAGAACGTAGTATATTTAGTGACGTTCATAGTGACCTGTTTGAAGGGAGGGCTTAGTTGCCTTAGACGAGTATGGATCGTAAACTTAGATGTTTTCTTAGACCCTATCAATCCTGCCACTAGGGTTTTGTATTTTGCCACGTATGGTGATGTTAGTAATACGCAGGTTAACATCACTTATGACGATTTTTTGCTATATAAGATTGCTTAAAAAATGCATTGAGAGATTTTGCGCTGAGACGTCCGTTGATGTCCATTGTACACCCTGTTTTAGATAATTGATATTAAAACAGTTATCCTTTTGCCACCTACCTGAGTTGTTTCGATTATTGATGTTTGAATAAGTTCTGCATCCATCTCAAGGGTATTGCTATCTCATCTTAAAGGGCTGGGAGCTCCAGTTCATATGGATTTTGGGGATAGGAAATGTATTGTACTTAGCTGTAACTTGGCAGTAGTACATGTATTACACTTAGTGTATTCTGGAGGTAGAAATATATTGCACTTAACTGTAACTTGGAAGTAGGAAATGGGTCACACTTAGATGGATTTTGGGGGTAGGACATGTATTGCACTTAGCTGTATCCTGGAGGTTGAAATGTATTGCACGTAGCTGTAACACAAGTTCTGCACTCAGAAGAAATTGTGTAAATTAGCAGATGCATTGCATGTGAAGAACTTGACTGCCATAGAATAAATTGAGAAGGAGCATATATAGTGCACGCAAAAGATCTGTGAAGATTAGACCGATTTGAGGGTGGGCAGTGTACTGAACAAAGATAGACTGGGGAGTTAGCCTGTCTTTTGCGCTCAAAGATGCATGATGATAACCTAGCCATTGCCCTTAGAAGATCTATAAGTTAGCCATTGCAACACAATTAGAAGATGCCTGAAGGTAGCCCAATATAGAACTTATAAGATATACAGTAAGTCTATAAGGACAGCCTGTCTATTGCATTTAGAGAATCCTAAGAGTTTATGGTAGCCTGTCTGTCACACCTAGAAGATGTACTAAGATAGCTGGTCTAGTGCACTTAGGAGACCTTGAGGGTAGCCTGTCTATACTGCCTGGAGGAGCCTATGATGGTAGCTTCTCTTTTTACACAGACGGTCGGATCACAGCGAGCTCATCGATAAGCTCCATCTGAGCTTAAAGTATGTATAACACAACACTTCGGTGGGCATCGGTCGCTGGTACGGCTATCCATCCACACACATTAGAATGCAGCTACAACAACTTCGGTCTAGCTGGACACTTACGTCTTCGCCTCCTTACACTAGACTTGCCTCAATACCTCTGCCATTAGAATACAGCAACAACCTGCGACAAATTCAGTCTAGCTGGACACAAAACATGTCGCTTGCCCTAGCACACTCTCGCGACCTTCCTCAGCACCCATGCACATGCCTGACCTCTTGGGTTTCTTACTGAAGCCTAGCCAGCCCACCTAAATTATAATCTTGGCAAAATGCACACACATCCTAAACCGCTATGAGAATTTCCCATACCCTGGACTGCGGTCCCCGAGGGCGTTCCCACCACAAGCGCATTGAGACTATAATAATGGTAAAATGCTCTAAATAATGACAACTACAATTACAATAGCAGGCAAATTGTATGAGAACTGGGCATATGATGACATTAACTGGCAAATACTTTATTGGGGCATAAGACATGGCTTTCTGAGCACATTATTGCAATGCCTGGCAAACTGTGCACATCGATGTCAAACAGTGTTGTATGGCGTTATAATCTGGGAACAAAATGGCAATATCTGGCAATGAGTACCTTGTCCTATGATGGCAGTACTTTGATTATCATAAAACTAGCTACCATACATTGGGAATACTTGAGCATATCATGGAAAAACCTGATGAATGACAGTAGTGCCTGGGAATGTGATGACACTAGCAGACACATGGGGCCTCATTACGGGTCCGCGGTAACACTGCAGGTGCGGCCGGGAAGTCAGGCACCGGTACTTTTGTTAATCCCGATTCCCATAAGGTACTGTCAGATTCTATGGGAGTGGGGACACAGGAGCACCGGCACCATTAGCAACAGTGCCAGTGTTCCTGTGACAAGTCTGCCTACCGTGGCCGCTGCGTCCGGCAGCGTCAGAACTGTCGGGCACAGTGGCTCCGGCAGGCAGACTTGTAGTTTGCCGGTCTGGAAACAAGGTTGCCTGTGAGTTTACCGGCACCCTTGTTTCTGGACAAGCAACATTGTAATGAGGCCTATGGTCTCAGTGCCTGGGATTTCAATTACCTTACAAATGGTGTTACCATACAGGCTTTTAATGGTAATTAATGGCGGTGAATAATGTGGCCAAGCACATGCTGGCAGTACCTTGCACACACTGTGAGAACCTGGAAATATAATGCCAATAAACTGGCAAGTGGTGTGTGTACCTGGGCATGTGATGTAAATACCTGGCAAAACAGAACCAATTTTCACAAACGAAAACCTAAACTATTGGCTTTGCCAGTCCTACTGTTCGCATCACAATTGAACCTCTCGGATCTTAAAAATATGTGATATTGATCAAAATGTCAACCACATCCATTATGCCCTATTTTAGAATTGACGCATACTGTGCCATTTTCTTCCTGATTTAGAATGAAAGCGAAGATAAAATAATAACCCTGATTTGTTTCATCATAACATTTCTGGCATGAAAATATCTGTGTGTATACAATTCTTCTTTAATTAGGCCCCTAAAAATATATTTAGTTACTTATTTATTACTATCTATAATTAGTGAGTGATACACTGACCAAGCACTCTCTCTTCTCTTCCTTCTCTTTCTCTCTCTCCGTCCCTCTCGATGGACCTCATTACGAATTGGGCGGTATTTGTGTGGTAAATCTGCTGGAATACCAACCTGTGGAATTTCCGTTACTGCTACTTGGTCTGGTGGAATTGAATGGGGTGAAGTAGTGTGGAATTTAGTAGTTAATCCAGCCGTGTTATTTTTCTTTAAACCCCATTACTGCGGTTAGGCTTAGAAGTAACAGATTTAGATATTTTTGTTCATGTTGTAAGCCTTGACTTTGTGTTTCCTTAGGATTATCTGTACACTTCTCTTTCCTGGTGTACTTAACTTGTCACCGTTGTGGGTTGGTCGTTGTTATTTCCTTTTTTTTGTTCTCCTTTTTTTGTTCCTTTTTTATGTAAAAATATTTTTATGTAAAAAAAAGTTTTTATGGATTGTGTCAAAGATTTGTATTAAACGATGAATCAATCATGCCATGTTGGCATTTTTATGATGTATATTAACCATTGAAGGTTAAATAAAATTGATAATTGAATACTTGGTTAAATGCAAATTGTTTCTGCATCCACTCCCCACTGTGCAGTGCTTAATACTGAAGTACAAATGATTAGAGATATGAGAACTGTTTTTTTTTTCCTATCTCTATTCCTGCTTCCAATTAGCGAGGTTGGAGACGTGACCTTGTGACACCACACTGTGGACCATTTCTTTAGTTTATATTATTTAGGTGTTCCTAATGTTAGGGGGCTTTTTTGGTCCTACAGTTTAATCCCCCAACCTCTTTTGTGTACATTGCTGGTGGAATTACCACCAGATTACAAGTGGCGGTGGTCGACTTAATGCCCATTTTTTTTAGAGTCCATTGGAATTTTTGTGGGGCATTTTGTGGCAGAGTTACTGCTGCTGTCATTATGCTGATTTTGCAGATTTTGCCCGAAAGTGGAAGGATTTACCTCCAGCCTGATCCAGAGGTAAATCCCCCACTCCCAGGCCATACTAATAAATATGGCGGAGTGGGAAAAGTAGCGGTAATTCCGTTAGCTCAAATTCGTTCCTACACCGCCATACTCATAATGAGCCTATGGGGTTCATTATGGGGCTGCTGGTAAAACCCACCGATAGGCGGCGGGTTACCAGCAACCCCATAACAACCATGCTGCCGTCTGATATACCGGTGCCACCGGGTTATCACAAGCAGCGTCAGTAATGTTAAATCCCCATTTCCATGGAGTCCCATAGCACCATATTTGTCTCTTCTCATTATTGTCCATTATATATGGTTCCGTAAGAACCGCCCCGGTATCGTGCCCAGATTCTTTTGACAGCGGTGGCCCAAGTGGGGCACAGACTTATGCAGGGGTGGCATGAAATTCGAGCGCACACACACATGATGATCATTGTTTAGGATAATGGCGTGGCACTTGGGGTGGTCAATCAGATTCCAGGGGTAGCACGTGTCACCGCTGGCCACTCCGTGGACATGCCTATGCCGCATTTGAAGTCAAGCAAGAAAGGCATTTATGTGTAGATGTCATTAACTCACCCTAAAGTATCAAGCCTTAAAGCATCTAGTTTGGGTGGCCAGGTGGCTCATCAGATATACGAGACCTGTACGTGTGGATAGGGACCATCATTTTGTTTTCTCTATTTACTGTACAATTGAAATTCTGAAATGAGTTTCATGGTCCCATTTCACCCAATGGTTGTGTTGTTCATATTTGCATGCAGGAAAGCTATTTAGAATGTGTCAATAATAATAAAACTCAAGGACTTATCGTGCGCAATGAGCCAAGACTGTTTCTAGACAACGGGTTTATACTCAAATGGAGCTACATAGCACATAAATGTGGC
Source organism: Ambystoma mexicanum (assembly GCF_040938575.1). Taxonomy (NCBI): domain Eukaryota; kingdom Metazoa; phylum Chordata; class Amphibia; order Caudata; family Ambystomatidae; genus Ambystoma; species Ambystoma mexicanum. The sequence goes on along the minus strand of NC_090929.1, from coordinate 511,507,466 downwards.
AGTGATTGGCTTATTTTAATTATAACAGCCCAGGCGAATTCTAAGAAAATAGAAATAGCTCTAAATCTTATACAAGATGAGATCAAAAAGAACTTCGACTTGGAGTTGTTCAAATATAAACTAGAAGCCCATATAAAAGAGATGAAGGAATTCAAAGTTGATACTACTAATGGAAGGGTAAAACAGATGAGAAAGTACTGGCAAAACTTCACCCATGAGAAAGGTTTCCCATAAACCTCAAAAGATCATAGATTTGGTGGACTGTGAGAAGGACAAAAACAAAACCGATGGTAGGATTCAGGGACACATCCTAGAGCTCAATTGATGATGTAGGAGCAGTAGAAAATGATGAATATAAAGGAGCAGACCCCAGTGGGAATACCAATGATGTAGACAACCGAACCAAGAGAGGTAGAGGAAGTAGAGGCAACTAACAAAGACGACAGGGACAAAGACAACATTTTTTAGGCCGAGGACACAACCAGAGGGAATGGGAAATGGAGCAAATGCAAACACGCAGTTTCAAAGCATGGTAGGGAACTTGTCCAGTCTTCCTTTGACAGTAATTGAAGAATATACTCTCAATAAAAGGTTAAATGTAGTCATTTCTAAATATCCCAACCCGTTTGAATTTAGAGTAGAATTTCAGAAATTCATGCACAAGATACACTTGAAAGAATTTTTTTTAAATCAGACTTTTAGTGAATCCAACAATTGCAGTGACTTGCAAAAATAGTCCAGTTTTTGTCCTCTGATACATACCCACTCGGTCGGATCTATGGTAATCAAAAGGAAAGTGCTAGAAGACAAAGACTGGAATTGAAAAGTATCCATAGGCACTCCAATTTAAGTAAGAAATAGCAATTTGGATTCTAATAAAGGTCTTACCAAACCTGAGAAGCAGACAAAGGAGGTGCAATAGTTGTGAAGAACATGACTGGCTACATTGATGAATGTTTGAGACTAATGTCAGACGTTGACGGTTATCAAAAAGTGCATAATGATCTTAGCTACAGCTGCTAGGAATTATCAAGGCTAAAGGGGGTATAGCAGTAGTGAGGCACCTCATCAGCAAGCAGGAAGGCGATTACTTTTTGACGGAGAATGGGAGGGTGCCTTTGTTTTATATCCCCTCTAAAATCCATAAGTGTTTAGACAAACCACCAGATAAACCTATTGTTTCAGGTGTCAACTTAATTTTAGAACCCATTTCAAATATGTTGTTGTCTATTTGAGACCTTTTATTCCTGAGATTAAAAGTTTTATTCAGGATATAAAAGATGCTGTGAGGAATTCGACCATCTGCACGGTGGGTGTGCGTTCGCCTGGGTTTTTAAATGAAATTGAATGATGGTAGGTCAACCTCTGGAAAAAATGTGTATCCACACACATTTTCCTATGCTCACTGCATGACATACACATAGACATGTGTACTCTGGGTGGACACAGCCTACAGGTGCAATCCCCCTGTCATATCTAGTTGGAATATGACAGCCAAGAGTACATCAAGGCATCTCAGAAGGGCGAAGGCAAAACTTTCCTCCTGCCATGGCCAGACTAATTAACTAACAAAGGCTCCATGGATCCGCCCTATACTTTTTTAGCTCTGCTGGTGGCAGTTTAACATACTAAGAAAGTATGCTTCAAACAGGCCCACATAGAGCCTGGCTGCAGAGGCTAAAACAAAGGAGACAGGCAATCCCAAAACACCTTTCATGTGCACTGTGTCAACCTGAAGCCAGCTCCCGCCCTAAAGTATCAATGACAGTGAGCTGTCATATCAGGTATATGTGTTTACAGTAGGCAACCCCAGCAGGGAGCCCCCATTCAGATTGTAGGAGCATATGATTTGATGGAGACAGAATGTCTGGTCTCACCACGGCTTCAAGGGAGACCTGCCACTTTAACCAGGAATCACAGAGAGCTGCATTAACCAGAGAGACCCTTTGATCCACAACAGACAGGAAGATGGGTGGTACTTAGTATTACATGTTTTCACCCCTTTACCTTTTCTGTTGCAAAGCACTCTGGTTATGACCTCATGCATACAGGAGATTGTTGGTGGTGACCCAGGATTGGTTGATTAAGGTAGGCTTAGCCTACAACGATCACTGTGGCCCATTTAGCTTTGAAAGAGGGTTGAGCCACTCTTTTGGGCAGATCATGTGAAGACTTCGCAAGGAGTAACAAGAATAACTCATTTGGACCCTGGTTGTAGGTACAGTCTACCTTACATCTTCTTACAGTGAAGGGAGGCCAGAATTTCCAAAGAGGGAAGCAAGATTCCTCCCCTAAACATCTCACATGGAAAAGAGGGAGATACTGAATTCAGAGGACCCTCCAGCAGCTCCAGAACCGGCACCCAGCCAGCACACAGGGTGCCCTGAAAGGCCCTGCAAGCAAGCTTCCTAGGTGGGAAGTGCCATAGAGTCTCTGATCCAAACACAGGTGTAACGCTCACCTGGTATCCATGGGGACATCACTCAGCCTGTTCTGACCTCTTACGACCTCAAACCCTTCCCTGGAGGCTATTCGACTGGAGACTGGGCCTGAAACACAGGATTGGTAGAGTTTAACTCCCTATTGTCTCTGTGTGCTTGAACACCTTCTTCCCGGGGTCCAACCCTTCCTTTGATCCACATCTCACTTTGTTTTCTTGGATAGTGTGCTCTCCGTCCTGCTTTCAGCGCAGGGGCGCATTGATTGATGCAGGCTCGTTGCTGCCTAATTACTTCACTGCCAAGAGTCCGACAGGTAAGTATAATGAATCTTTTGAACAGTTCTCTAACTTCGTTCCTTTCCTTCCTTAGATGATGGCCGGCGTCCAGGGATGGCGGCGTGCTGCTGAGATGAGTAGCGCTGAAGGTGAGTGAGAGCGCGATGCGCGATGCACCCCTTTCGTATTTGTATTGAACAGAGGTTTTTTTCTGTGTCTTTTAGGTGCCGCAACGTTTTCAGCGTGGATGCCGGTTATGAAGAACAAATGCGGTGGGTAAGCGCGGTATGCGGTGCCTCTAGATGTTTCCACGCTAACCTGGAGTGCCTTTTCCCTCTTAGAGATGGATGAGAAGTTCCGGAGACAGAGTTCCCCCAGAGCGGCTGGGATTCAGGTAAGCGTTTGAAGCTCGTACAGTATTTAAAAATAAACAAAGATTTTCAGAATGCTTACTAATGCCTTTTTATTGTTCTTTCCCCTTTTCTTTAGGAATCGGCGTGCCGGGATGGGAATGACACCGCCGAAGATGCCCGCAGAACAGAAGGAGCAATGACTGAGGGGCAGAAGCGCCGCAAGGTAAGGCTATTCCTAACAGTGTTCTTGTTCCTGCAGGAGCTGAGCGCAGAAGAAAGATGCAGGCCTACTGGAGACCGATCCGAACATGGTGAGTGTCACGCTGCAGGTGCAGAAAACGCAAAGCATGTTTCTCAGCCTGGGTGTGGCTTAAATAGTCTCTGGATATCCCAGGTGCCTCTGGGCTGAACCACACCCAAAATACTAGACCGCACATGCAGTTCTGGGAACCGAAATATGTGGGGGCATCCATCTTGTCACCATCAATGCACTACAAGTCCAATCCCCAATGTTATCCTATGGCAGTGAGTGAGTCTGGTGCCACAAGCGCCAAGTCTGACTCCAAGTGGGTCTTTGGAGGGATGGAGAGGCCCTTGATGGCGATATAGGTGATCGTGGCCTGGCTCCAGCCTGACATCCTGGAGGGCTGGGGACATGAGGGGCAGGAATCATGACAGCACTCCCCCCAATCCCCTCTCAAGGTGGCTCTTCTGTCTGGTCCTCGTTTGGTTGGATGGTTTTGATGAAATCGTCTAAGCAAGTGAGGTGCATGGATGTACTCACAAGGCTCCCATGTTCTGTCTTGTGGACCATACCCCTTCCAGTCTACTAAGTAGTATAATTTGGATCTGACGTACTTTGAATCTAGGATGTCCTTGACTTCGAATTCTGGCTCCCCGGCGACTACTTCTGGCTGCGGCGGCAATGCTACCCGGGTCCCAGGTTGAACAGGTTTAAGGAGAGACACGTGGAACACAACATGAATTTGCATGTTTGACGGCAAAGCTAGTCTGACCGCCACAGGATTTATCACGGAGGTGACGGTGAATGGACCCAGGTATCTGGGACGGAATGTTTGGGCTCCTTTAATGGACACGTGTTTAGACGCCAGCCAGACTTTGACTCCCACTTGGTAGTTGGGGGCCTTTGCTCTGTGTTGACCAGCAAACTTCTTTTGGCGATTCTTAGCTTGAAGTAAGTGTTCAGCTGCCCTTTTAAAGGTTTGAGAGGTCATGTGCAAGGTTCTGACTGCTGGCATTTCCAGGGTTGTACGAACGTTCAACTCAGAAGTACGTGGGTGCCTGCCATACATGGTATAAAAGGGTGTCTGCCCAGTGCTGGTGTGTAGGGAATTATTATAAGCATATTCAGCTATCCATAATAGATCGGACCAGCTTCCTTCAGCTTGGTGTAATATGCAACGCAGATACTGCTCGAGCGTCTGATTTGTCCTCTCAGTTTGACCATCCGTTTGGGGATGGTGACTGGTGGATAGCTGGATGTCGATCTGGGCCATAGAGCAGCATTTTCTCCAGAAGTTAGATACGAATTGAGTACCTCGGTCTGAGACCAAAACTGAAGGAAACCCATGGAGCGTACGATGCCTTCAAGAAATACCTTTGCCAGAGTGGAAGCATTGTAATGGTTGTAATAGCCCAGCCGGTTTCTGCTTGGATGACTTGCTTTGAGCACACACTTCACAAGATAGGATGAATTGGATAATGTCTTTACGCCACGTGGGCCACCAATAATTTCGTTTTACCTTGGCTAGGGTTTTAGCGATTCCGCGGTGGCCCTTGATCAAGGAATCATGATAACTGGACATGACTTGTTCTCGTAGTTCTTGGTTTGGTAAGAATAAACGATTCCTGAAGTAGGGCAACTGATCTTTTATCATGTAATGTTCTCCTTGTGCACTCCACGCTTGTAATTGCTCCGGACTCATCAGGTTTTGTATTTCTTCATGTAATTCTTTCTAAGTTATGGTTGCTGTGATTCCTAAGAGCTTGTCACTCGGGATGATTGCTACTGGGTCAGGGGTCTGATACCCTTGCTCTTCCACCCCCATACGGGAAAGGGCATCTGCCTTCCCGTTTTTCACCCCTGGTTGAAATGTAATCACGTAGTCATATTCAGCAAAAAGAAGAGCCCAACATAGTTGTCAGAAGGATTGGGCCTTTGCCGTTTTTAGGTACTGGAGGTTCCGGTGGTCAGTTATTATGGTGATTGTGTGTCTGGCGCCCAAGAGGTAGTGCCGCCATGCCTTAAAGGCTGACTTAATGGCCAAGCGTTCTTTGTCCGTGATAGCGTAATTGAGTTCCGTGGGTGTGAATTTATGTGACCAGAAGGCAAAAAGGGTGTAACTGTCCCGTTTTGGGGTCCTTTTGTGAGAGGACGGCTCCCATAGCCATGCTCGAGGTGTCCGTTTCCACCAGGTATGGGAGATCAGGGCGAGGGTGGCGTAAGATTGGGGCAGATGTGAATCTTGCTTTGAGTTCCTGGAAAGCCTCCTCGGCTTCTGTTGTCCACTGGAACTTTTTGTTGCTTTTCCTTAGTAATGACGTGATGGGATGCACGATTTGCGAAAATCCTGGGATGAACCGGCGGTAGAAGTTTGCAAAACCTAGCATACTTTGAACCCCCTTGAATGAATTTGGGGATGGCCAGTTCAGGATAGCATCTACCTTGTGTACATCCATTCGGATTCCATTCGGGCTGAGAATAAAGCCCAGGAATTACACCTCGGAGACATGGAATGAGCACTTTTCGAGCTTGGCGTAGAGCTGGTGTTGACAGAGTTTCTCCAATATGGATCAGATGTGTTTAACGTGGTCCTGTTTTGATGCAGAATATACTAGGATATCGTCGATGTACACTAGAGCACAGACATCAATTAATTCCCATAGGACATCGTTCATGAAGTATTGAAATGCAGCAAGAGCGTTGCAAAGGCCAAAGGGCATTACTTGATATTCGTACAAGCCGTATTTGGTGCGAAAGCGGTTTTCCATTCGTCCCCCTGTTTTACGCGAACAAGGTGATATGCCCCCTTCAGGTCTAGTTTTGTGTAGATTTGGGCATCTTTGACTTGATCAAGCAATTCAGGGATCAGTGGCAGGGGGTAGCGATTTTTTATGGTAATCTGGTTCAGTGCGCGATAGTCGATGCACGTTCTCAAGTCCCCCTCCTTTTTTTCGGTACAAAGAATAGAGGACTGGCTGCTGGAGACTTTGAGGGACGGATTAACCTGTTGGCCAGGTATTGATCAAGATAGGCCTTCAGGTGCTGGTTTTCTGGTTCCGTGAGTGCATAAAGTCGCCCACAAGGGATTTGTGCGCCGGGTATCAGGTCTATTTGGCAATCGTATGGTCTATGCGGTGGCAGGGTATTAGCCTGTTCTTTCTGAAAGATATCTTGAACGTCTTGGTATTCACGTGGTAGGGTGCCGATTGCCACAGTCGCAAGCGTGGAGGTTCTGGTGTCTATTGGTTGTTTCTCTTGGCGATAACATGTGTGGGCAAGTCTCGGGAAAGGCCAATTCTTTTGCTCGCCAATCGATTCGAGGATTGTGAGCCACCAACCATGGCATTTCCCAAAATCAACCGGAACTGTGGTGCCTTAATGAGGTCGAAAACAATAGATTCTTGGTGTCCATCCTGACACAGAAGGGTTAAAGCTGCAGTGCATTGGGATACTGGACCAGAAGCTATTTCCGTGCTGTCGACTGTGGTAACAGTGTCGGTGGTTGATTTAGGGCATAACAGAAGCCCCAACTTTGCTGCAAGATCCTGGTCGATGTAATTCCCAACGGATCCACTGTCTATGTACACTCTTACTGCGTGCATCTGAGATGGTTGTTGGTGATTGATCAAGACCACAGATAGTTTAAAATGGGAGGGCTGTAGTTCACTTTCTTCTTTCGACAAGTGATATGATATGATATGGCATTTGTAATGTGCCTATACACAAGTGTTTCAAGGCGCGACGACGCAGGGGGGGACAAGGGGAGACAGACAGCGATCCTACTAGGCCAGGTGTCATTCAGATCACGCAAGTGCAAGGGTAGGGGGACTGGGAAAAGGGGAAGGGGAGAGGGGGAGGGGAAGTGCAGTACATGGTTAGTAGAATACAAGATAAATAAAAGGACCAGCTGGTGGCAAGTGCAAGGTAAGTGCGGGGAGAATGGGCTGTAGGATACAGAGACAGTCCCGTAGTGCAGGTAGGCAGTGCAGTGAAGAGTGGCTGGGCCAAGGACCGAGATCGGTGAGTGGCCCAGTTGCAGATTCAGTGCAGGTTCAGTGATTTTAGCAGGGGAGAGAGGGAGAGAAAGTGGAGGCAAAGAGGAAGGTTTTGAGGTGTTTCCGGAAACGGAGATGGTTCTCCTCAAGTTTCAGGGAGGCAGGAAGGCTGTTCCAGAGGGAGGCCCCTTCTGCAGAGAGAGATCTACCCCCAGCTCGTTGCTTGGAGAAGCGGCTGACCCTGAGGTAGTTGGAGGTGGATGAGCGAAGAGCTCGAGAAGGAAGATATTTAGGAAGAGAGAGTTGAAGGTATTTTGGCCCAAGGCCCCAGAAGGCCTTGTGGACAATGCAGAGGGTTTTGAACTTAATCCTCACAGCCACTGGGAGCCAGTGTAGTGATTTCAGTCCTGGAGAGATATGGTCCCTGGGCTTGAGGCCAAGGACAAGTCTTGCAGTCATGTTCTGGATGAGTTGCAAAGGGCGGAGAGTAGAGGCAGGAAGATTTAGATAGAGGCTGTTACAGTAGTCCAGCTTCGAGAGAACCAGGGCTCTGGAGACAGTGAGCTTCTGGGGGAAGGAAAGGAAATGAAGGATACCTCTGAGGAGGTGTAGCTGGTAGTGTGACTTCTTAGAGACATCAGATATGTGAGGAGAGAAAGAGAGTGTGGAGTTGAAGATGACCCCGAGGTTTTTTGCCTTGCAGGTAGGAGCAGGAAGAGGGCCAAGGGAGGCCAGCCAGAGAGCTGCAGGGAAGGAGGGAGTGGGTGTGCCGATAAGTAGAATCTCAGTCTTACTGGCATTAAGGCAGAGGTCGTTGGCGGCACACCATTCCTGGATAGCAGAAAGACAGTCAGAGATGAGGGAAGGGGAAGAGGAGGCCGAGGGTAGCCTGAAAATGAGCTGGGTATCATCCGCATAGCACTGAAAGTTGGGACAGAGAGCGGCGATGCAGTGAGCAAGAAGTGCCAGATACTGGTTGAACAGCCAGGGGAGAGGTTAGATCCCTGGGGGACACCACAGGTAGAGAAAAAGATGTCAGAGAGGAAGGAACCCAGTTGGACCTGGGAGGGTCGATTGGAGAGGAAGGAGGTCAGCCACTCCAGAGCTTGCCCAGTGATACCCAGGTTATCACGGAGACGGTTGAGCAGGATGGTGTGGTTGACAGTGTCAAAGGCAGAAGAGAGGTCGAGCAAAATGTGAACACAAGGGGTGTTAGAGTCAAGGTTTGAGAGCAGGTCCTCACGGATGTTCAGGAGAGCAGTTTCCGTGCTTCTGGCAGCTCTGAAGCCAGACTGATGGTCATGAACACTACCAACAGATTCAGCATGGAGATTAAGCTGGGAGATGGCCAGTTTCTCCAGGAGCTTGCCCAGGAAGGGAGTGATAGAGATTGGGCGATAGTTAGCTGGGCAGGAGGGGTCGGAAGAGGGTTTCTTAAGAAGGGGGTGCACAAAGGAGTGCTTGAGGGGGGATGGGAAGACTCCAGAGGCGAAGCAGGTAGACCCCTACACTTGCCGGGCTGGGGAGTTTTCCGATCCCTTGATGGTATCTTCCTTGTCAGTGGCCCCTACCGTCCTCCTCGGTGGCTTCGCAGGGCACTCTTTAAGGAAATGACCTGACCTTCCACAGTACAGACATAACTGCTGCTGTCTCCTTTTATCCCTTTCCGCTTTAGTCAAGGGGGATCTGACCCCCCCGATTTGCATAGGTTCTCCTGAACCTTCCGTTGTTCGGGCAGTATTGTCCTTTGAACGCACATACATAGGGCGAGGGTCCGGTCTGGTTCAATCTGCTCTTCGGTCCTGCAACCTATGATCCAGTTGAACAACAAAGTCAATTAATTCTGAGCAGTCTTTTGGGGGGTTCACTACTTGTGCAGGAACATCCTTGAGGTCCCCCCGCAACCCCTGATGAAATAACGTGGTTCTCTTCTCCACCGGCCATTCTGATTCAACTACGAGTCTATTGAACGATGCTATGTATGTTAATGGGTCTTGATTCCCTTGGCGTAGGGACAGAAGTTCGTTGTCTAGTGCCTGCCCATGAGTACGGCAGGTGAACAGCTTTTCCATCTCCTGCTGAAAGGCCCTGAAGTCATGCAGCAAAGGATCGTCTTGGGCCACAAAGGGTACGGACCAGTCCGCGGCGCTACCACTCAAAAGCGACCCGTGATTGGTCATTCGGAAAGGCCCCTGGTCTACAAAGGAAGTGCAGGCGGCACTGGTTCATGAACGTTGCAAACCTCTTGGGATCCCTCGTAAATCATTTGGGCGGGGCCAAGGGAACTGCCCCAGGAAGGGTTATCTGAACGGGAATGGCTAATGGTGCTGGCATCGAGGACACGCTTCCCGGCAATGGTGCATGCCCTGCTTGTGACTGGAGAAGTTGCCGGCTTAAATCATCAGTGCATTCTTTGGCTACTATCAGCTCTCAACTCAGGGTGTTGGTCTCCTGCCTGGCTGCATGTACTTCGGAACGTAGCTGCCCCAACATGTGGGCTAACTGGTTGTTTTCTGACGTTTCCATGATGCCCAGGTGGATTTTGATGTGAGGCTTTGCGTTCTGTAACGCTCACCTGGTATCCATGGGGATGTCACTCAGCCTGTTCTGACCTCCAACGACCTCGAACCCTTCCCTGGAGGCTATTCGACTGGAGACTGTGCCTGAAACACAGGATTGGTAGAGTTTAACTCCCTATTGTCTCTGTGTGATTGAACCCCTTCTTCCCTGGGGTCCAACCCTTCCCTTTGATCCACAGCTCATCTTGTTTTCTTGGATAGTGTGCGCTCCGTCTTGCTTTCAGCGCAGGGGCGCGTTGACTGATGCGGGCTCGTTGCTGCCTGGTTACTTCACTGGCAAGAGTCTGACAGGTAAGTATAATGAGTCTTTTGAACAGTTCTCTAACTTCGTTCCTTTCCTTCCTTAGATGATGGCCGGCGTCCGGGGATGGCGGCGTGCTGCTGAGATGAGTAGCGCTGAAGGTGTGTGAGAGCGCGATGCGCGATGCACCCCTTTCGTATTTGTATTGAACTGAGTTCTTTTTCTGTGTCTTTTAGGTGCTGCAATGTTTTCAGCGTGTATACCGGTTATGAAGAACAAATGCGGTGGCTAAGCGCGGTATGTGGCGCCTCTAGATGTTTCCACGCTAACCTGGAGTGTCTTTTCCCTCTTGCAGATGGATGAGAAGTTCCGGAGACAGAGTTCCCCCAGAGCGGCTGGGATTCAGGTAAGCGTTTGAAGCTCGTACAGTATTTAAAAATAAGCGAAGATTTGCAGAATGCTTACTAATGCCTTTTTTCTGTTCTTTTCCCTTTTCCTTAGGAAGCGGCGTGCCGGGATAAGAATGACACCGCCGAAGATGCCCGCAGAACAGAAGGAGCGATGACTGATGGGCAGAAGAGCCGCAAGGTAAGGCTGTTCCTAACGGTGTTCTTGTTACTGTAGGAGCTGAGCGCAGAAGGAAGATGCTGGCCTACTGGAGACCGATCCGAACACAGTGAGTGTCACGCTGCAGGTGCAGAAAACGCAAAGCATGTTTCTCAGCCTGGGTGTGGCTTAAATAGTCTCTGGGTATCCCAGGTGCCTCTGGGCTGAACCACACCCAAAAGACTAGACCGCACATGCAGTTCTGGGAACTGAAATATGTGGGGGCATCCATCTTGTCCCCATCAATGCACTACAAGTCCAATCCCCAATGTTATCCTATGGGAGGGAGTGAGTCTGGTGCCACAAGCGCCAAGTCTGACTCCAAGTGGGTCTTTGGAGGTATGGAGAGGCCCTTGAGGGCCATGTAGGTGATCGTGGTCTGGCTCCAGCCTGATATCTTGGAGGGCTGGGGACATGAGGGGCAGGAATCATGACAACAGGACAAGGCCAGTGCCTGCAACACTCTCCTCAGCTTTGGGCCGTCCTCCTTAAAGGATGAGACGAGCCTAGTGAAGAAGCTAGGAGAAGTGCATGAACATGCATCATCCAGCGTCTGCCTTAAAGCAAATTTTCGAGCCAGTCGAACCCCTCAAGCTACAACCGACTGCACCACTGACTGTGGTCATGCCACAGTCGCTAACGTCGTCTGAGACACCTCGAGCAGTGCTTCAGACCCACAAACCATCACTGAGACAACGATTCCTGATCTCGAGCTGCCGTGTAGGCCAGCTTGCAGCTGTCCGCCCAGCCTCGCTCGGTGAACTGCCTGCTGTCTAATACCCGCAGCTAACTCATATCTTGAACTCTGTCGCCGGAGCTACAAAGCACCCTGAAACCGACTTAACCCTGTCGAGCACCAAGAACTTTTACATGCACATGGTACATTGTGGTTCTGTACCCCTGGTCCTTCTCCGAAGGCCCCTAGTGACATTTTACAGCCCATTGCTCCTTTTGTGTTGAAACCAAGTATCCTTGAACTATTGCGATTAATTACTTTACCAACTACCCTCCCGTCAGCATCCAGAGTGCATCCCTTTTCCTTCTTGAAAATGTATGTCCTTTGCATTCCTAAAGAGGGTGTAGTGTGCTAGAACTGTCTGTTGTGATAATAATAAAGTAGATATTTGTATACAACCTTGACTGGACAGACCATTTTATCAATGGGTAATAATTGTATTTTTGCTGTGTTGCAACTAACCAATGATCCACAACCTTGCAGAGATAAGCCTGCCGTTTCGTCCACGTTACCAAAATTGGACAAGGAGGTTTATAATTTGCTTGTGTTTCCAATCTGTTTGGATCCCTTCTGGTGTACTTTAGGTGTGGAGCTGATGGATGGCTTAGAAACCGATTTTCATCCCATGAACACTGGTGCCTGGAAGTTGATATGTCACATTGGCGGCAGGCGTTCAGATCTAATTGGAACCTTGCGCACAAAAAAGTACTGTTGCAGGCAATGGTTAGACACTGCCAGGTATCTGTAATAATTATGGATCTTGACATAGAGGCTGTAAAAGGCATGACCAAGGACGTCCTGCACGTCCTATGACAAGAGAGGGGACTTCCCCACAGCACTAAGTTTAATAAACCTGAGATGCTGCCCAGCTTCTAAGCTTGGGTAGAAGCAAGGGCAGTTGGGGAGAAGACCCCAGGGGATGGGCTAGGCCCTGTGTACCCAAACAGAAAAGACCTTCCGGGGGGGGAAGTGGTCATTTTAGGAACAGAAACAGCAGGACAAGGTCACCAAAGAGCTGCATAAATTGGCACTTGAAGAGAAGAAGGAGGTCGACAGATCACCTCTAGCAAAAGCAGCAGTAGTGCCTCAAACAAGAGTGCCCGGTATAAGCCCCAAAGACTTAGTGCTGACTTACGAAGTGGGGAAGGATATTTTTGACTGGTTTGAAGTGCTTGAGCTGGCTTTTCAACTACAGGAGGTTGACGAGGTACTGTGGTATGCAGACATGATGAGTCGCTTACCAACACCAGGGAGTGATGCAATTCTTCAGTTTACTCCTGAGGAAAGGCCCGTTTATAAAAGCATGATGGCGACCCTCCTCAGGAAGTTCTGTAAAACCCAAGACCAGTATCTCAAGAGCTTCAAAGAGCTCAGAAAGAAAAGTGGGCAAAGCGTTCACACACTCGTGGAAATATCTGAGCGGGTGGGTGGCAGGTAACAATGTTGACACATTTAAAGGGATGTACAATTTGATTGCGTGCAAGCATGTATTGAGGAATCGTGAGGTTGACCTACACCCGCATCTGTGGACAAGACTATCACAGACCCTAGGGAGCTTGCAATGGCTGCTGACAGGTCTGCGAGTACTCGAGTCCAGAAAAAGGTTCAGGCGAGCACACCCACGAGAGAAGAGAAATCTTCAGACAAGAAGGTAAACAAGGATGGGAAGGACAAAGGACCGACCCAATCCTCTTTGAAGTCAGGTCCCCAAAAGAATGAAGGGAAATCCCAAAACTTTAGTTCAGCTGTACACACTGAAAAAAACAGCGCAGGCACACCTAACACTGGGACACCTACGATCTCACCACCGAAAGGTTCTTTTATGTATTTGTATTTGTATTTGTTTATTTATAACGCGCAGACCATCAGGCCCGGGGGAATCAGGGCGCAATTTGTACAGGGTTGCAAGAAAAGAACATACAGGCAGATAGATTACAATAAAGGTATACCAATACAACATAATAACAATCTTAATAATTACATATATTACACATGGTACAGTGTCCCTAGGCTCCGCAGAGGAAGTATCCCTGAGGTAGTTGGGAAGGTAGCAGACCGGAAATCGTGCTGGGGAACAGGCGGGCTGAGTAAGTAGGACAGATGTCTTACACAACTATTGCTGGTCAAAGAGCCAAGATTTGGTTTTATTCTTGAAGGTGTTGAAGGAGTCTTCAGCTCTGATGGCAGCGGGGAGGGTGTTCCAAAGTTTGGAGGCTAGGACAGGGAAGCTAGTGCCTCCCGCTTTTTGGAGCTTAAACCTAGGGATAGTAAGGCAGTGAGTCTGAGCAGTTCTTAGTGGACGGGCAGTGGAGTGGCGCGAAAGCCGACTGCAGAGATAGATCGGAGCATTGTTGGCTAGGCATTTGAGCGTGAGGGCAAGCGTTTTTAGGGAAATTCTCTGCTTCAGGGGTAACCACTTTAGGCTAGTTCTGGCTTCTGAGATGTGGTGGTTACAACGGATGTTCAGGGCCGCTCGAATTGCCTTGTTCTGGGTGGTTTGGAGTTTGGACAGGTTTTTTTGGCTGGTGCCTAAGTATAGAGCACTGCAGTAATCTATTTTTGCCATGATAAGTGTTCTCGCTAGTGTGACGCTATTGTGGGTAGTGAGGAATGGTCTGCAGGCTGAAATGAGTTTGCACGTGTAGGCATAGGTGGACCTGACTGCATTAGTTTTTCTTGACAAGGATAAGGTGGGATCCAGGTAAAAGCCTAGTATTTTAGTGTCTTTCCAGACTTGAATGGAGTTGCCGTCTATGATGAATGACTGATAGGATGGCTCAAGTTTGCTCAGGCGTTGTGATGTACCCAGGATAAGTAGCTCCGTCTTATCGTCGTTCAGACAAAGCTGGTGCTGGGCCATCCAGGCTTGGATGACCAAGTAGACGTCATTGAGGGCCTTGGTGTCAGCAAGATAATCACCAGAGATGGGAATGAGTATCTGGGTGTCATCCGCATAGTTGGTATAGGAGACACCCAGATAATCAAGCACATCATAGAGTGGTTTTTATTGTAAAGAGTAGGTGACACGCAAGAACCCTGAGGAACACCGCAATGAATAGGGGAGGGATCTGCGGCAGCGGAAGGTGCAAAGACCCTCATAGATCTGTTGCTCAGGAAGGATTTGATCCAGGCCGCTGCGGAGGGAGAGAAGTTGGCAGCAGATTGGAGGTGCCTGCAAAGGATCTGGTGGTTAACCAAATCAAATGCGGCGGTAAGGTCGAGGAGTAATAGCATTGCTAATTACTATGCTATTTGCTATGTGTAAGGAGCTGGGCCATAGGAAAGGGGATCCTGCTTGGAAGGGCTTACCCAAGCAAGCCATAGTGAATGTTCAACTCATAGAAGAGGCCATCATTAGTGTGCCCCTCCTGGAGGAGGACTTCCCACTAGGCCAAGAAGTGGACGAATGTGGATTGGTTACACTGAGTGGGAATAGTATCGGGTCTCCAGAAGAGATCCCAGTTCCCAATAATACTCAATTCTATTTAGAACATGTGTATAACAAAGGACACAAAACCCCTTCGGTTTGAGACACAGCGGCTAGTGTCACTGCTATCACCCAGCAGTGGGTACAGCCAGGTCAATGTATTGATGGGCTGATTGTACTGTCAATGGGTTTGACGGAAAGTGTAAGTGCCCCTGGGCGATAGTAGAGTTCAGCTGGCGAAGTGAAATGATGCAGCGCTGTTTAGCGGTGAAAGACTCCATCCCTGTCCTATGTCTGTTGGGTAATGATCTTCCTCATCCTGAGATAGTCACAGCGGCTACCCGATCGAGGGCCAAAGAGACTGCCAGATGGAACACTCTCATAGCCATTGGGTCTGGAGTGCTTACAGTGGACTTGTTGGAAGGACTGGCATGGCCAGTAACCCTTAGTCCATTTCCACAGACTGCTGAGTTTCCTACTCCTGCAGGAGAGGGGCCAGTAGCCACAGAGGATCCTACTTTGGTAGCAGGGGACTGAGTGGTTTCAGAGTTGCCTGGCGCAGTGGAGGAAACTGAGGGGTAAGACCAGGTGGGTGCAGATCTGAAGCGCCTGCCCAGGCTGCATTAGTTTGCATCAGCTGGGGGCCCAGATCAGACTGACTTCTACATGGCCCAGAAAGAGCATCCCACTCTGGCGGGTCTGCGGAAGCAGGTGGAGGAGCAGGCTAAGGGCGAGGCCCCTGTACTGTTCAAAGTGTACTGAAAGGATGGACTCCTGTACAGTGAGCCACAAACGTCTGAGGGCATGGGCACCAGAAGGTTGGTGATTCTGCAGTGCCACAGAAAGCTCCTTTTGGATTTGGCTCACCAAATTGCTTTAGCGGTTCACTTGGGAGTGACTAAGACATTGGACTGGCTGTCTGTGCACTTTTACTGGCTGCAGTTCGGTGGAAAGGTAAAGGAATTTGGCAGTTCTTGCCCAAATTGTCAAGCTTCTGGCAAGTCAGGTGGTGCCAGAAAGGCCCCCTTAATTCCACTACCCCTGGTTAGGTGGCCTTTTGAGAGAATAGGCATGGATATTGTGGGTCCTATGAATCCTCAAATGAGCTCAGGGAATAGATACATCTTGACCATGCCACAAGGTACCCTGAGGCTGTCCCTCTGAGGAGCATCAAAGCCCCTGTGGTTGCGAAGGCTCGGATTGGGATATTCACCCGTGTTGGAATCCCCAAGAAAGTCGTTTCTGACAGGGGATCAAATTTCATATCAGCATATATGAAGGCTATGTGAGAAGACTGTGGAGTCACCTACCAGTTGGCTACATCCTTCCACCCACAAATGACTTGTGGAGCGGTTCAACAAGACCCTGAAAGGCATGATATGTGGCTTGTAAGAGCACCTGAGGGAAAAATTGGATATTCGCCTGACATGCCTTCTGTTAGTCTACAGGGAGGTGCCACAGAACAGAGTAGGGTTGAGCCCCTTTGAGCTTCTGTTTTGACAACCTATATGAAGTGCCCTCAGTCTAGTGAAAGAAGGATGGGGGGGCAAACCCTGATCCCCCACACGAGATTTGATGGTCTATGTACTTGGGCTTCAGTCTAGAATGGCAAAGTACATGGAACAGACAACGAAAAACCTAAATGCCAGTCAGGAGCTGATGAAGCACTGGCACAACCAGAAGGCCACAGTGACAGTCTATTCTCCAGGCAAATGAGTTTGGATTATGGATTATGTCAAACCCAGTGCTCTTCAGGACAAGTGGACTGGGCCTTACTGTGTGCTGGAAAGAGTCAGTAAGGTGAATTATCTCATTGACGCGAAAGGACCTAGACAGATGTGCAGGGTCTGTCACGTCAACTGGCTAAAACCCCATTATAGCTGGAACGACTTGGTCATGGCATTAGTGATTGATGGAGAGACGGAGGAGAATGATCCGCTCCCAGACATCCTGCACACTGAGTCCAAAGATGAGTCAGTTGAATGCTTCAAGCGTGCAACAGACCTGTCAGAACAGCAACTGACTGACTGTTACTGGGACATTTGGGCGGTCTGTTTTCTCGGACTCCAGCTCGAGCAGATTGGAGCGCCCATGATGTGGACACTGGGGACAGTAAGCCGGTGAACAGTAGGATTCACTTGATGTCCAATAACGCCAGGGACACATCAAGGAAGAAGTTTCCAAGATGCGGTCTCTAGGACTGATAGAGCCATTGGCTAGCCCAGTGGTATTGGTCCCTAAGAACACCAGTGGTAGGAAGAATGAAGTCTGCTTTTGTGTGGACTACAGGGGGCTCAATTATGTCACAGAGACAGATGCTCGCCCCATTTCTCGGGCAGATGAGTTCATTGACAAGCTTGGTGCTGCCAAGTACATGAGTACCGTTGACCTCACGGCAGGGCACTAGCAGGTCGGTTTGAAAGATGGAGCGAGAGAGAGGTCAGCATTCTCAAACCCAGACAGACACTATCAGTTCACTGTGATGCCCTTCGGATTGAAGAATGGTTAACCAGGTTTTGTCTGGTCTGGAAAACCTCAGTGTTGCCTATTTAGACAACATTGCTATCTTCATCCACACCTAGGAGGATCACTTATTCCAACTTAAACCAAGTGCTTCAGGCACTGCAGAATGCAAGTCTGACTATCAAGGCCATGAAGTGCCAGTGACTTACCTAGGCCACCTGGTCGGTGGAGGTAAGAAACAACCTCTCGAAGCAAAGGTGCAGACTGTCAAGGATTGGGACATCCCCGCCACACAGACAATGGTGAGAGCCTTTCTAGGTCTCAACGGTACTACCGGCCACTCATCAAGGGTTATGAGACCAATGCCATGGCCCTGAATGATGTATCTTCCAAAAATATGCTGAAAAAGGTAACTTGTACCCCCACCTGTCAAACCTCCTTTTAGGATTAAAAGGATGGATTGTGCAGGGCCCCAGTTCTGAAAGTGCCAGATTATGGTCAAGAGTTAATTATCCAGACACCTGTGATTTTGGGGTTGGAGTAGTGTTCGCACAGCTCAACTCTCAAGGGGTAGAGCAACCTGTTGCCTACATTAGCAGGCATTTCACAAAAAGGGAAAGGAACTGGGCTGTAGTTGAAACAGAAGCTTACGCAGCCATTTCGCCGTAAAGAAGCTGAAACCTGAGAGGAAAAAGACTTTAAAGGAAGCCATGTAACCTGCATTCGTTTATAATCACCACACAACTTAGAGCATATCTGCCTCTTCCCTTTCACAGAACTACGGTCTGCCTGACAGAAGTTGAAACAAAGGGGTGGCGTCCTACCAGATGTACTTTTAACAATTGTTCTTTACATTTCTGTTTGCTGCAAAGATTATAGCATTTTGCACGCTAAATATCAGAGGAGCTGTGTATTCATAGTTGTTTAAGTGCAGGAATACAAAAAAGAGAGAAAGTCACAGGTGACAGTTAGCTTGTTTATTTAGCTGGTGTCACAAAAGATCTGGGTTTAGTTTCCCATAGTGTTAAATCGTTTTTTTGAACAACACTTGCCTAAAGGTTGGCAGACATATCGAGATGAAAACAAATAAAGAGCAGACTGAAGCCACAATTCAAATTTCTCAAAACATAGACATAAATTTGCTAAAACATGTACATAGAAGCAGAATAATTTTGCAGCAATCATGTACAACAAAACACATAGAACATGAAATTGTAGTTAGTGAACCGGAGTTTTAGTCTTCACAAAAAATCCTGATGGTTGTTACCAATATTATATTGGATATTTTGGGGAGATAACCAAGTCTTTGGGCTCACAGGAGTTACATGCTCCTGTGCTATCACAAAACATTCTGTCCCTCTGCACCCCTCCATCCCTGTGTTTGTTGCATCTACTTCATGCTTTCCCATCCAGTTATCTTCCTCTCATTCATTTTCATTCCTCCAGTCGACTATGGTGTGGATATCTGTGGCAGAGTCGCACTAAGCCACTCCACAGACATGCCAACATGCTGTAAACCCACTACAGTGGGGATGTGATGCAGTTTAAAACCAGATTAAGATAACAGAACGTGACATACATTAAATCTCGTCAAGTCTGAGGATCTCATTTGCCAAACAATTTAATGGGGGTGTGATATGCTGAAGATGACACTGTGCCAGACTTGTAGATTGTCTGCATGAATGATTCTTCTGACTAACCATAGCAGGTGAGTCCTGTCCTGTTCCCCTACTCCACCCCTCCGCCCTTCCTGTCATGTTCCTCAGTGTGTATTCTCCCTGAATCAGAAGCTGCATTTCATGTGGAGGTGTGTTCTCTTTCCATGAGATCCAGGTCAATTCACTAATGTCACAGATGGCCTAAAGAACACACCAACTCCCAGATGTGGTTCAAAGGCTTTTATTTTGATTTCCAAAAGTCTTAGTGGTCTGCCATCACTCTTTAACCAAGGAATGGGACATTCCATTGTAACCCTGAATTCTCTCGACCCCAGAATGGTTCTACTGATCGATAACCCCTACTATCTACAATCAATCTATCTTTAGATAATGGCCTAAAGGCAAATGCATTATCTATCTAACCAAGCGTTTCTGGCGTTTGCCTCATGTGTACATTGTTTGGGCATTTGGAGCCTCGTGTGTTTTATGAAATACAGGACTTGGCTTTAAAGTAAGAAAAAAGAAAGAGGAAGAATAAGAACACGTGTTTTTCTCGTCCGGATGGTTTCTGAAGAGTAAGAACTTGACCTAGGGGCCATTTTCAAGCCAGAACTTGTTCCGCGTCGCACTATCTTTGGGCAACTCATTTGGATACCTTATCTTTTAAGTGTGGTTCTACTCTAAATCCATTAAAAGGATTATCATTATAGGCAGCTGAAACACGGCTAATGTGCCTGTAATCTTGACAGCTTTGGATCCTTGGAATACGATTAATTGCAAGATTGCATCAAGGATCAAGTTTAGATCCATACCCAACAGGATTGGAGGGGACGTTTTACTCCAGAATTTCAAGAAGAGCTACCCCTGATGAATGTCAGACATCTAAAAGTCAACAGACAGAAACATGTTGGGTTATTATTAGTATGCAACAGATGATTTATATACTAATGTTTGTATTTTAAACGTTGTTTTAATGTTGTATGTTTTTTCATTTTATATTGATATTGTGTATGTAATTGTCCCGTTTATTGAGAACCTGGTTTTAGGGTTATTCTTAAATCTGTGTATGATTTAACACAGTCTTTTAAATGATATTGATTTTTCTACAATAAAATAATGGTTTTTTACTGATTTAGTCCCTGTGTGTGACACCTTCTGTTTTCCCATTCAAATGTGATTTTGAACTGTTTTCTTCTATACTATATATTATTATCTATCTAACCTCCACCAGGGAACAATCAAAGGTGCCTATGCGTACAACAATTTCCCCCAGATGTGGTTTAAGAGTTGCGCTTTCCAGATACACTGGCTTTCACCCTCTCTGGTCTTTCTGCATGCTGATATTCCTCTCATTATATTTCCTACAACTCTCTGGGTATAACTCTCCACTCTCCACAGAACACTTGCTCCCCCCACAAAACACTAATACTCCCACCTCTGCACTGTTACTGCTCCTTCCACAACACTTCTACCAACCCTCCCACTGTATCACTACCACTCCTCCCTTTATACTACTACCATGCCTCCTTCCTCACTAGTATTACTACTACTCCCTCTACACTACTATATATCCTCCTCCACACTACTACTGCTACTCTCTACATTATTACCATTGCTCTCTCCACTCTACTACTCAGTCACCCTACTTTCACTTCATCAGTCATATTTGCTCTCACTCCCTACCTTCCCACTCCCACTCTTACTCACTCCTCTTGCACGCAGATTCCCAACACAGTATGGCTTTTTCTCATCAGTCAACACCTCATCACCTCCACCATCCTTCGAACTGACCTTCCTCTTCTGGTCTCTTTGTCTGCCATCTCCTTCTCCTCTGACCTCACCCAAACAACTCACACATTTCTGTTTCCTGTGCCTGTTTTTATACTTCCCCCCTTCTCCCATTTCCCGTGCCAATCGATCCCTGCCTTCTCCACCCAGCATGTGTCACAATTAGGCAAATATAATAAATGGGGGCTAGGACCCAACCCTTCTCCTTGTGCAGGTCCACCAGCTTTTGGCAATTATGGCCAACTCTGAAAAATGTCCCAATTCGTCTGTCACTGGGTTTCCAGCATTCGTCCGTGAGTTGCTCAGTGGCTGGTTTACAGTTGAGGGTTTCTTTAAATTACAGCGGGCTGTGGCAGTCAGTACAGATGTTCGTTGTGATTGCTGGTGCCATGTTGTGTAGTTGTTCTTTATCTTTTTGTTGCCAGTTTTGGATCGCTGGCAAGAGGCCTTACTGTAGAGGCTCCATTGGGCTGCTCTGTAGTTTTTCTGCCACGAATGCTGGTACATACAGGTAGATTCCAGCTTTTGCAGACAGAGGTATCGGGCGATCAAGAGTGATGCTATTATCAATTATATGGGCACAAAGGGAAGGTACAGGGACTCGGGCCCTTCAAACTGCCACCTTCTTCCTCTGGGATAGGAATGGCTCTGTTTTCCACCCTGGTAGGCCTCCCACCGCAGGCTGAGAGGAGTCACCATTTCTTTTTGACAGGGTCAGGCTACTGATCCTGTCACAACAGTGACAGCACTTGTGTGAGGCTGACTGCAACACATAAGCGAACTTACACCTACATTTCCACACGTCTCCTCACGTTCTTACAAGGAGTTTAGCGGACTCCAAGTGCCATTAATGCCAATAAAAGCTCAAACATAAAATGACGGATTTTTCAATACTTGTGAAGGAGGCCTCCCATTTCACTGTATTTGCTAGATGGGGGAACTAACACTCGTGGTGTTGAGGTTCAGATTCTAATTAATACATTCTCTAAAACACAGAAAAAAATAAATGATTGCTGTTTCCTGCTAAAATTAAATGTTTTATTGTTCATTTGTAAGCTGCATACTGCAGTACAATCCCTTTGTGTCACCCTAAGGGAAGAGGGGAAACAACAAACAAAATCAAATAGGGAAACAAGCAAGGGAGTGGGGGACTGATCATTCCCAACCTTGGTACATTCAAGATTAGGTAAGTGCAGCGAGAGTAGCTGAAACCTGATATAAATATGATATTTAAGGTTATTTTTAAAAATAAAGACTGAAACACCACTCAAAAACAAGTGTGGTGTCAAGTGTCAGTTGCAGTCGGCAGTCCCCGGTACGAAGGAAGTGGTAGTAGCAGCTTCCGTTTTCCGCAGTAAGTTTTGACAACATCAATACCAATATTATCTGCTGTAGTCTACCCAGGACATAATGCGTTTCTTGCAGGCAAAGCAGGGTGCATTTCAGGCTTTTGTGAATTGTCGTTAAAATTTGAACTGACCGTAATACCTGCAATATTCGTCAGTGCCGGATCTGCTCCACAACTTTTATTCGTCTGTGTAGCAGAGACTCCGAGCAATAGCCTTTGATCTGCTTCAGGGAGTTCTGTGGCGCGTAGGCGGCATTTTAAAATACACGAATGGCCTTGAGAAGACCGTCCGCCCAATCCGGCCAGGCGGACATGTGTGTGGACACTGAGATGTCGCAGTTAGCTAACAAGGATTCGGGCGCTTAAGAGACAACGAATAATAATTCTCTACAAGAAGATCAGCTTGTGCCCGCTATAAGATTGAATCTCAGGTGTGTCGGACAAGAAGTCCAGGAGGATATTGGAGGTGGCCACCAGTTGGGGAACTTCCCTACAACCTCCATGTTGATATCGGGCAACACTGCCTCAGGGATGAGGTTGAGGAGTGGCCGGGGTTTGGCTAATCAAGCCAATCCGAGGGGATACTCCCGTGTGCCCCTACTGTGTTGCTGTAAATGCCCTAATAATCAGCGGTGCAAGAACCGCTTCTCGAGCTGCCACCTCAATTGGAACTGCGCTGAACACCTACGACTCTGTAAACACGAACAAAGGGATTGGGTTTAGACAGAAAAACAATGGGGGGGTGCCAACGTTTTAAGTATGATTGAGTATGCATAATCTGTTTTAATGGATGCGGTGGGTAATAAGAGCATTTCTAATCACCCCGGGACTGACCGAGCGGCATGTAACAAGGAACCAATACCTCCAAATTCCAGAGGGTAGAAGATGAATTGCGTCATTCAGCAGACCTGTGATGCTTCTTTCATAGGTTCCCCCACGGAGCTGACCAACTTAATTGAGAACAGCCTAACATCGGAAACAAGAGGTTCACCAATAACGCACACTGGGCTCCATTACCATTGCCACTTAACGAGTCAGAAACGTCTGTGGTCCATCACACATTAACGGAAGTCGACGAGAGAATCCGCTTAACACATCCTACAGTTTACGCCCTTAATGTGCTGCTCATTTCTTTTGTGACTCTTCATGACAACATTTAGGTGGAAGTTAAAGCACATACTTTGATCCTCACTGATATTAATGTAACTGTTGAAGACCTGGGAGCACAGTTGGCATGGTTGTCAAGGCCCGTAGCTGTAAGCTACAGTGGGAACTTTGGGAGATTTCACTGAAGCTACAATTGAGCGAAAGGTCAACTTGGATTGTAGCGTTGAAATCATTGAAGTGGTGTTGGCTCCGCAAAAAGACTCACACTCCCCTTTGTTAACTCAGACCCAAAATGTCAACGAACTTGTAAACAAGAACCTTATTGACTTTGAAGATCAAGGAAAGGAAGTGCTGGAGCATAGGGCCCGTATAGGCCCTGGTGTGGACAGCACAACAAACGTGATGAAACGTACCAAAATCCAAATAAAAAAAAGCGGAACACTTCATCAAGAACTTTCATGCCACTACTTTCCTTTTTTTTCTCCCTTTCTCTTTCTCTATCTTTTTCTTTCTTCTTTCTACTTCTTTTCCTTCTTCTTTATCTTCTTTGCTGGTGGTTTAGTGTTTGTCTGTGTGTAGTTCTGTATTTGTGTCTGTGTCCTAAAAATAAACTGTGTTTATATCTTTTGGTATTATTTTCTACTGCTTGCATGAATTGAAAGTTGCTTAGTATGTCTAGGGGGGGGTGCATTTGATTGGAATGTTTACTTAGTATTATATAATTAACAAAATGCTGTTGAACTGGTCATTTATGGCTTTGCTAAACACCCCTGTATTATACTGTGATGAATTATATTTGTTGACATACTAATAAAAAGATGTTTAATAAGTGCCAGGCTATTATTGAAGTCTATGTAAAAAGGACGAGTATATTCGTCCTTGGCACTTAAAGGGTTAAAAGAAAAAGAAAATATCTTTCATGCGTAACCTTTCCATTGTTGAATCAATGGGTAGGGGGAGATGTGTGAAGAAGCCTGTGCTTAGGGGTACCGCTCCGCTGTTGGAGGCACTAGAAGAGGTTGATGTTGGAATTTTGCAGCCCCTGGGTGCCCCTATTCAGAGTGGGCTAAACGTTGGTGAGGTGGGGTTGATCCATATTGAAAGGGCATGATTGATTGAATGTGTGAGTGTGGTAGAGCTGGTTCTGAGACCTTCAGTAGAAATTGGAGTACAAATAGAAATAGGTATTTCTGAACTAAGTACAAAAATGACAGCTGTACCAACATGCTATGAAACGCTTTGCACTATTTCTAAGGGTGCTGTAGGGTCGCAGCTGGCCCCTCCAGGGTCAGCCCCACCATAATATGAGGGTCTAGAGAGTTGGCGTTTATGTTCAATCAGATCTGGGAATATAACATGACCTATCGGGTATGCTCCCATTTAGGGTAGTTTAAGTAAGGCCTCTTTAATGTGTGGTGTAAATGCAGAGCCAGAGTCGGTGATCCGAGACAAGTGGTGCCTACTAAGTCAACGAGTCAGGAGTTGGCTGGTAGTACTATAAGTGGCCTTGCTCTTAATTCACTACCGCAAATAAGGAATGCTGATAACATCTCGAGGGAATATTCTGTGTTAAGAACGGATATTGCATCTAATACCCAAGGTATGCAAGGAGTAGGGGATAACAGAGACTGTGATATGGCCTTTACACCTATGTGTGGTGGTGAGCACAGGATCATTCTGACAGCGCTCCTTCCGACGACTGGGAGTGGCGTGGAAAGCCTTTTGAAAAATATTTACGTCCCTAAACCTATTAACGAACCAGTGTGGCAGGGAGTTTTCCCTATGAGTAAGAATGTACAAAGGGGTTCAGGTGCTCTATGTGAAAGGGAAAGGTCTATTGAATCGGATCTTTCAAGTAATAGGGGCTTGGCAGCAACGGAACATATAGTATTTTAAGAAGTGCTTAGGAACACGGACTTCAGTGCAGTTTCTACACATGGAATTCTCAAGGCGGCTCACTCCGGCATTGAGAGCTGGGTTGAAAAGATTGTGCCTATCCGATTGGGATGGGGACGGGGGGGGGGTGGTGCTTACAAACTTCAACTAAGGAGTCTTTTGAGGGAAAAGTCAGCCACTTGTTTGAATCAAGATAACATTTTGACTACTTTTTCTGAAATCTCTACCTAAGCTTATTGTCTTCATTTGACATTGAGAGAGTGGAGTTTTTAGATCGCCGGGCGGTTGATAGCTCTATTTTGCATTTTGGATCAATGATGGTGTTCGACCTGGTGGTCTCTGAAAGGGCATAATTACACTCTTTGGGTTTTGACATAACACACGTCAAGGACAAGGACGTCACCCAAATTGGTGAGGTGAATAGGAATGATTTTAAAATCACAGTGGACTCTCAGGGTCGGGTCCCAGGTATATTAAGAATTGTTCTGAATCCAAGAATCACAACAGCATAGATGGGGCTACTGTCACCTCTGCCTTGTGGGAAAAGCAAACTGCATGATGAATTAAGGAAGATTTTGGGGAGATTAGGTTGTGCATTGCCGACGGGCTTGGCAGATGTTTTAAACTCACCTCATGGAATTCAAGGGGAACCTTCCATTTGCAATCAGACGGGCAATTGGTATCGTATTTAAAGAAAGCCGACTGCATTATAATACAGGAGACTTGGTTAACAAATACTCTGGTCCTTGATGGTTATGAGTTTTATTTTCAAGCCCCCAAGCCAATTCAGTGTGGGTGCCCCTCGGGGGGGCATGATCATTGCAATTAAATACTCCCTGGTTTTTACCACGGTACAAAGTCTAGCTTTACTCTTTAGCACCATGGCCGTTGCTGCTTCTATCAAAGATCTAGATTGTAGCCTACTGCTGATCAATATATACTCGCATCCCGGGTGGCCAATTTGGATGTGTTGCTGCTCCAAATCTCGCTTTGCATCCAGAAATGGCAGGCTGGGGGAGTACCAGTGAATACAATGTTGCGTGGAGATATGAACACTAACTGTTTATTGATGGAAAGTGGGCAGGATCTGTGGGATTTTATAACAAATTCAAAAGATTTAGATGTTAAGGCCTGTGCTGCTAGGAAATTGGATTTTATGTTGGCAGCACTTGGATTGACAGATTGAAATGATACATATTTAGGTGAAGCCTCAGGAACTTCTACCTGGCAAAGGGGCACGAGTAAGTCCACCCTTCATTACATTTGTACTGACCAAGACATGTTGGGAAAATGTGTGAATTTTCAAATTGTAGATAAGGGTTTGAGTGATCATTGCATGTTAATGGCAGATGATGATGTAAAAAAACATAACAGTACATCAATTGACCCTTGTAACCTGACAACAAACGTAAGAGGAAATAGAATAGGGTTGTTCTTGAAGAATATAAAATGCTTAAACAAATACTTAACTAAGGTTTTGAGTCTCACCAACTTGTCTTGGAAAATTGAGGTCTTCAGCACGCATGAGTTTGATGGGATTTTGAGCAAGTTCTAACGTGAAGTGCTACATAAAAGACATAAAAAACACCAAAAAGTATTAAAGAGGTATTTGATGAGGAACTAGCTGTGAAAAAAACTCAAATGAGAAGGGAGTTACGCATGATCAACGGAGTGAATGGGGATTCTGGGACCATGGCGCTAAAAATTAAAGAAATAAAACAGATCTATATATATTAATGCAAAAGCCGTCAGGCTAGTCTCTCACAGAACGATGCCGAAGCCATGCTGGGCATCTTAATTAAGAAGGACTCAAGGGTTTTAGGCAGTTGGTAAACTCACTCGAATCTGGGCTGTCTCTACGCCAGCTAAATGCAGTGTCTGGACCGCAATGGCCAACTTTCTTTGCTAATCTGTATGTTAACATCAGAGGGGCTGTAATGGGGATCGCCCAGTTTTGAAAAAGCCATTCTAAATTAGGAGTAGAGATTTCTGATAGAGCTGGGAGCGATTATTTCTTTAATTAAGTGTTGCAGCAATTTGAGAGTTCCGGGCCCTAATGACCCGACGAATCGTATTTTTAAAGCTGATCCATGTATATGGGGGAAGATTTTGACTCTATGTTTTTTTTGGCATTGTGAGAGCGGGTGTGTTTCCTCCTTCATGGGAATTGGCTACTGCAGTTCCTTTTTCTAAACAGGGCCCCAGAAATGAGTCAAAGAATGATCGACCCATTTCATGGATAGATGCAGACTGTGAGTTATTTTCCTCATTAGTTCTTCTTCATCTTGAACAATGGGTGGTGTCTACGCATGGCTATGTAAACTTCAAACTGGGTTTAGAAAAGGACATTCAAGAACTATGAATGGTATGATTCTCTATGTATTTCAAGGTCAAGCCTGGGAGAAACCTGAGGGGACTATTTTTGTGGCCGCTATAGACCTATTTAATGCATTCGATAGTGTGGATTGAAATAGGTTGTGGGCCAAACTTCTAGATTGTTGGTTTCCTGGGTGGCTCCTAAAACTACTGATTGGACTACACGCACATTTTGCCATCAAAGCCAGACTGAATAAAGAGGGCGATCTCTCAGGCAGAATAGACGTACATACCTGTTTGAGGCAGGGGTGCGTTCTGGCCCCCTGCCTCTTCAATTTATAAGTTTCAGATAGTAGTGACCACTTAGATAGTTTTGCCTTTGGTCCACCAAAAGTAGGGGGTAACAAAGTTCTGTGGTTCTCATATGTGGAGGATTTCCTCCTATTCGATATCACTCGGATTGGACTTCAATAGTTTATGGATGGGTTTGCGCAATATGCATCTTGAATGGGTCAAAGATCAACCCCGTAAAAATTAAAATTCTTCAAGTTGCTATAGGGAGGAAACGTAGAAAACCAGTGAGTTCATTGGGAGTTCTGACAATATGGTTTATTTGGGATTTCATATATTTGCCCAGCCGTCACGTTGCAAAATATGGGAAGGATTTAAAGTGAAAGCCGTAGCTCTGGCAATACGAGGCTGGATAGCAGGTACGGCAGATTTTCAATAAAACCGGTCTATACAATTTTATGAGGGTTATAGCATCCCTAAACTTGCATATGGTGCAGAATGCTTCAGTGACTCAATTATTGGATGCCTTGACATCATTGAGGCAGTGGTGTGGAGGCGATGCCTGAAAGTTCCAAACATGATCCCTATGGCACTGATCCGCTACAAGCTGTGTTTAATCTCACTTAGCCCCCATGTCTACTGGAAAAAACTCTCTTTGTATATTAAATTGATAAACCCAAGGTCTGATACGTTGTATGAAGCCCTGGGGGCTCAAATGTTATTGAACATTTCTCTGGGTATGAACAGAGATGTTTTGGTACAAGTAGCTAATGAGTGTTACACGATTCTGGGGCATCTTCTATTGCATAGGGCTACCATGCTAGAGATGCGGACAAAGTTAAAAAAAAAGCTCTCTTCAATAAAGACTGGATTGAGACTGTAGAGCGCTTTCATGAACATCCTTTGCTGAAACATCTTTAGAAGGAACTTTAGAAAGGTGGGATGGTTTTGCACATTTTGCTTCAGTTTCCAAATAAATACTTACGGAATCTGCTCCTTAAGCTAAAATGTAACTTGTTGTTATCCAAGGAAGTGCTTTTGAAGAGAAGGTTAATTCAACTAGATAATTCTATCTGTCGGTTATGTGGCATATATGGAAAAGTGTAAACGTGTAAACATCTGTTATTGGAATGTTCGGTTTTAAGTGTACAAAGGGCAACCTATATGGGGAAACGGTGTGACGCTTTCATTATGTCTCATGTCAATTCCTTGTGACAAAGATGTGTTTGTGTTTATAACACTTCTGATGGATTGAAAATTGCATCATTTCTGAAGTTTTTAAATTTAGATAGGCCACACGCTGCACTGGCATAAATTAGCACTGTACTAGGGATTGGTTATAAATATATGGAATGTAGTGTTTTGCTATAATAATCTTCTAAATTTTAGGATGTATTTAAGATTGTGATGAATATTGATGCATTTATATGTAATGTAATGTTAAGGTTTGAATAAACCAAAAAAAAAGAAATATATAAAAATCGTTATAAATGCACGCTAAGGCATTATGCAGTCAATACTTTGGCAGAGGCTCTACTAAACAGTGGAGGAAACAGCAATTCCAAGATGGCTGGCACTTTTCTCCAAGGCTTCTTCCGCTTTCATTTTGGCAGAGGCTCTATTAAACAGTGGAGTAAACAGCAATTCCAAGATGGCTGGCACTTTTCTCCAAGGCTTCTTCCGCTTTCATTTTGGCAGAGGCTCTACTAAACAGTGGAGGAAACAGCAATTCCAAGATGGCTGGCACTTTTCTCCAAGGCTTCTTCCGCTTTCATTTTGGCAGAGGCTCTACTAAACAGTGGAGGAAACAGCAATTCCAAGATGGCTGGCACTTTTCTCCAAGGCTTCTTTCGCTTTTATTGTGGCAGAGGCTCTACTAAACAGTGGAGGAAACAGCAATTCCAAGATGGCTGGCACTTTTCTCCAAGGCTTCTTCCGCTTTCATTTTGGCAGAGGCTCTACTAAACAGTGGAGGAAACAGCAATTCCAAGATGGCTGGCACTTTTCTCCAAGGCCACTTCCGCTTTCATTTTGGCAGAGGCTCTACTAAACAGTGGAGGAAACAGCAATTCCAAGATGGCTGGCACTTTTCTCCAAGGCTTCTTCCGCTTTCATTTTGGCAGAGGCTCTACTAAACAGTGGAGGAAACAGCAATTCCAAGATGGCTGGCACTTTTCTCCAAGGCTTCTTCCGCTTTCATTGTGGCAGAGGCTCTACTAAACAGTGGAGGAAACAGCAATTCCAAGATGGCTGGCACTTTTCTCCAAGGCTTCTTCTGCTTTTATTGTGGCAGAGACATGTGGTACAACAAAGTCAGTGGGTACACTGTGAGTGATACACAGCGAATCGGATTGTGGTGTGTATTGTGGTTTGACAAACAACCCTGCCTTGTTCTGGGCACCTCCAGTTGGGTGACCAAGTGGGCTGGTGCCTCCCAAGCCAGAAAATAATGGATCTGGCGTGGTATAGAGAGGATCCCTTGGTTACTGTACTTAGCCCCCATCTCACAGCAGGGGACAGTCACATGGCACTAAGTAGGCACAGCCTCTTGAAGTTCAGATCATATGGTATCAAGGGAATACGGTTCTTCTCAACCCCAAAGCACATTGCCTTTGAATCCTTAGCTACTGACCCTTAAAGGGATTGAGGGACGATGCTCCCACAGAGGAGGAAGCAAGGCATGTGAGGGTGCAAGAATGCCATATACAGAGGGAAATAGGGGGACCTGAATTTGGAAGGGAAACTCGGCAGCCAACAAGCTATCAATAGCACAAGACCTCCACTATCCCACATTAAGAACAGGTAGACTTGGGGAGGCCACCCAGGGGCAATGTTAGGTAGTGATAACCATAGGGAGGACCACCGAAGAGGAGATACTAGCCAAACCCAGGTCCCATATCAGGACTGGAAACCATTCTCAGGGAAGGAGCCCATCATCCAATCTCTCTTAAGTTCCTTTCTTTAAAAAGAGTCTGGAAGGCTACACCAGAGTATGGCAGGGAGAGAAATCACTAACCAGGGAGAGGGGCAAACTAATCTCAAATCCCACATCTGGGCTCTAGGGCCTCCCAGAGGAGAAAGCCTGGCAGCCAATTCCCATTCAGGCTGACACGCCTAAGTCTCTTTTCACCCAAGAGAGGCTGGAAGGTGGGGCTAAATCCCTATAAAACGCCAAGATCTCAGTCTGTGATTGGAAGTGGTTGGAGTAGGAGCTGGAGACGGTATACAAGAGTTGTTTTGGGGAAGACTGGAGGAGAGAGTTGGAGGACCTGGAGTGGGCGCTAAGCTCAAACAGCTGGGCAACACTGAGCCCTCAGAGCTAGAGGAAAGGCACAGGAGACCAAACTGGGGAGCCAAGAGAAAAGGAGATGCTGGTAAGAAGTGAGGAGTAGTGGCCAAAGATAGCAAAGGTGACCTGAGAGTAAGATGGCCGCAAAGGGTTGAAGAAGGCACGAGGGAGATAGGATGGTAAAGTGGTGACAGACTCATCAAAGTGGGAGATGTAGGTCATAGTTGAAGACCAGCAGGTCTAGGAAGCTGTTGCTGGACTCTTGGTCTTGCGGGGAAAGGGGAACTTCGTTTTTGGCACCAGGCCCCGTACGTGGTGGTCACTGTCCTACCTCCAGTTAGCGCATTGAACAAAATGCAGTGTTGAGTGGCAGCAGGAAACTAACAAAAGCCCCCAATCTTTCCCCAAATAAGGAAAGTTACTGTTCATTAGACTAACTGCATGGAAGTCCTCTACTAGCAGGCGACAATATAAATGTCCACTGGCAATCCAGGGCGGCGATCAGTAAACCAGTGAGGTGTAGCACCAGCAGAAGGGTAAAGCTCCACAATTGTAGCACGAAATCACACTTAAGGCAAAGGGTACATCCAGAGAGTCTGCCTTATGCAATCCTCAACTTGGAAGTGGCTCACTCGCAGCATGCTCTCCAGCTGCCTGGTAGTAATCTGCTCAATGTCAGAATACACTAATACAAACTGAGGACATGCTAGGCAATGACAGTTAATCTTGCCCTACCCTTGCCTACATCGCCACCATTCCCGCTGGTTCCACCTCCCACTTCTAAACTGAAATGACTGGGACGGGGGATTGCACACGTCTGGAACCCAGGACCAAGGGGTGATTTACTCTCGTGTTTTATTTACAGGTGCTGCATGTCTCCCTAACCAGGCACAGCCTCATGTGCTATGTTGATGAGTCTCAGGTGCCTGTTCCCTCTTGATCCCAATCTGCCTGGCAAGTTCCCTGGCAATAGCCCATGGCTCTGCCTTGCCAGATCCCTGGGAATGCACCGCAGCAAAAGCGTTAAAGAAACAAGTGACAAACATGTAAAGGTAAAAAAAAAGAAAGGTTGTAGTGATGGTAAACTCTAGCCCGTGATGATGGGATATTCTGATGTTAACATACTCGATACTCAATTTCATATTGAAAAGCATGTTTGTTCGCCCATAAAAGTTCTTCTCAGCGTCTCGGGAGGATAGCTCAGCGGCAACATGCTCGCCTTGGAAAGAAGACGACACAGAGCAACACAGGTTCGATCCCCGGGTCCGTGATTAAGTGCGTTATAAATAACCTATCATATCTTATCATATCTCTCTTTCATGTAGAATTGATGCTGATGTATAAAGAAACTTCAGATGTCAACTTCAGACTGAGATATAATGTGCGCTGGAATAATGTGCTGTCGCCCCAAGTGTGAGATTTCCATCTCATTACAGGCAGGGCGGCTTGCCTTGCACAGTATCCTCGCGAGGACCGAGTGACTGACTTGCCAATGTGTCCAACCTGCCATTGTCCAATCACAGCTTGTTCTTCATCGTCTCGAAAAGGAAAATCGCTTTCATCTCCCGCCCACTCAGTAGGTTTTATTTGACAAAACAGCTTTTTTTCGAATGATATAAATGCAAATGATCTGCGAAAAACATCTCGCGCTTTGTTTGTAAAAAATCTGGAAGTGACAGAAGAAACTGATCCGCTATTCGTAAATGTGATAATTTTCTTTCCAGCGTAGACTGTATTCAGGCAGTAATAGCTGACAGTAGATGTGTGATCTGGAAACCCTAGAATTTAGAACCCTAGTGGGACTGCAAGCGGGTCTTAATATTTATCCCTGAAGGTCCAATCTTAGGCCAAAGCCCTTCTTAGTGCAGGTTCAATAATTGGGTTAGGTTCCAATTGTGGTACATTCAAGAATTGGGTTATGTTCTAATTGCTGTTCAGAGATTTTTATTGATGTGGGTCCACCAATCGGATGCCTTAAATGCTGTGGATCTCATGAGCTTGATTCATGATTCATGATTACTAAAGCTTCTACAAGTGGATTATGTTCTTATTGCTGTCGTAGGTCAAACCTTAAATGATGTCCTCAAGGATGAAGACCCATGAAGTAGGTAAAGGCTCTTAATTGTTATGAGTCCAAAACGTACCCTACATTTTCATTGCTCTAGGTATAAGCCATGGGATATCTTAAATTTGTTTTGCCCTTGAAATGGATACACTTTTTATTTCTGTCCAATTATTAATCTAAACTAAGACTGCTGTAGGAGTGAAAAGTGAGTGGGTTAGATCTTGATGGAAGCCCTTCATTGCTGTTGGATCAAAAAGCTTGTTTAGTCCACATTCGTATCGGTTCAAGAGATTGGTTGAGTCTATAATTGCGCAAGTTAAAGCACTGGTAGGTAAGACATGCTGAATACCCATGTTCGTAGCTAAGTGGTGTTTCAGGCAAGTGAATTGGTCAATCACAGACACTCAAGACCTGTACGGGACCGCTTGGTACCTAATACTGTAGTCGCTGATGCATTGTTACTTTAATACGTTATGAAAACTGCAGGACTGTGTCCACTAATTTACTAGGGCTCCTTGGATTTCTGTCTCAGCAGGCCTGTCAGTGATTAGGAAAAAATACTCTAGTGCCACCTGGATTACTGTGCCCAGAAAGTCTGATGCGAGAAAGACACCCCACTGAGCAGGTAAGAAGGCGGGACACATAGGAGCGAGAGGGAGCAGGCTATATGGCTACAGAAGAAGAGGGAAACGCAGAAGGGTAATCAAACCGGTTGCTGTGTGTGAGGATGCCTAAAGGCTCATCGAACATGCTAAACCAATATCTGCAATGATTGTCCACATTACAAAGAATCCGTATGCAATGCCAAGCACACAACGGTACACTACCAGAGCAACTAACAAACTATGGCCCTCTGGATCATACAGGTGAAATCCTGTTACGGGCAGCTTGCCAATATAGTGTGATAGATCCATCATTGATCATCAGCTGTCATCCATGAGCCATAGCTATAACATAATTGTCCTCCTAGATTATTGGGTCCGCCCGCCTGCTGTACTAAAACCACATATACCGATGTGTCCAGCCACCTTCTTAAGAATTCATGAATGTATTAAGTGTGTGTATTACCTTGCAACTTTGAAGTGAGTATCCTTCAATTACTTAATATTGTGCTGTTAGTAGCTCCAAGATAGGTTGGATTTTTTCCAACCTGTAACATTAAGGCGTTCTCTGAATATATTCCTCAGCTTAAGCAACAGCACCTCAGGTCCTTTTTCACCTTCCTGTGGCCAGGGCACAGTTATCTTCCATGCAGTGCACGCGATTTAGGACATTGATCTCTGGCTGCCGTTGTGGGCCCATCAATTGGGAATGCAATGCACTTGCAGCACCACCTGAGATCACTGCTTTTTGAAGTTCAGCACTTTTTCCAACAGCAAAGATCAATACATTAAATTTGTTTTGCTCTGAACAAGATTCACAGACGAGCAAACAGCCAACAGTATGAAAAAATACTGTACTTATCATACAATAACCGTCATTGATAACAAAAGGATAAATGTCATGCTGTACATATGTAATTCTCGAACAATATCTGCGCATTGGGGAGTGGGCTCTCAGAACAGCCATCTTTATCTCATCTCAGGAAAGAATGGTATTGCAGCTGTCAGAGACATTTTATCGTCATATCCAGAAACTAAAGTTGTCAGAATAAGTATGCGTGGTTCATGTTTACAAACACTTTAATGTTAGGGCGAGTGTTATGAAAAATGAAACGAGCACCATGCCCAGTGTACATTATGTGCTTAATGGCTCAAACATACAACCCTTTTATCACATAGATGTTTGTTAAATATAAAGATCTGTTGTGACAGTTATGTTCCCAAAGTCACTTTGATTTTATTCAAAGCAGCTCGGAACCCCCTTGCTGCTATTTACCACCTTCTCCTTTCTCATAGCAGTCTTTTGAAAGAGTACAAGAGTGTGTACCACACTGCCAATATTAACATGTTTTGCTCAGTAAGACACATCTAGCATGCTTTTGATTACTACAATATACAATATACATTATTCATTAGAAAGGAACAAGGTAACATTTCAAAAAGAGCAAAGTAGTTGTATGTTAGTGCAACTAAATAATTTCCTTTTTAAGTGTCTTCTTTTGCTTGGAATATACACCCATTTGCCTCCCAAAATGTCCTTACTTCGTGGAATGGATTGAGCTGAGATTAGAACCAATGATCTGTTTCCTCTCTGAGAACCCAGGCAATGTTTAATGTTTTGTGCTGGCCACAGATTCCTGGCAGTTCTCCTGATTTTCTGATTTTTCTATTATGTTCCAGTATGCCCAACCACTAATAAAAAGTAAAAAAATAATAAATGTAGTTGTAGATCTTTCAGCCTGGTCCACTGGTTCCTTAAATGTTCTATAGGAACCCCAGCATCCTGTGTAGAGCCTATCTCTGGGTTCCTCACCTTCCCATATGCAAAATGTGCCCTCAGTGTGATGGTGACATTCGTACAGGACGTATATGAGGACAATGTATGACTCAAACATACTAGGACGGTCTCCACCTTGAGGGTGCCTTTGTTACTCCAGGAGTCCTTCTGCTCATTCTGGCCTCTCACCTCAGTGAATTCTACAACCTGCCCTTCGACTCCTTATGTTTTCCCTTTCTTCAAAATAGCAAAGTCATCCCTCTCTTAAAAAAAAGTAGGGGGCTCACCCGTTCCTACCAGCTTTCACACCTGTGTCTCTCCTTCCACACTACTCTAAAGTACTCTAAAGGGTTGTGTTCAACCATCTTACACATTTCGTAGACATCCACAACCTTTGAGACCCCCTGCAAGCAGGTGTCTGCTCCACTCCATGGAAACTGCTCTCATGAATGTCTCCAACTTTATCGCCTCTGCCAAGCACTCCAACCTATCTCCTATTCTAAATCCCATTGACCTGTTTGCTGCCTTTGAAACTATTGATCACTCTGATCTCCTTAATACCGTCTCTTTTCTTGGGATTCACAATCAAGCCCTCGCTTGGACTGAATCCTACCTGGCACCTGACCAATTCTCTGTCTCCTGGAACACCAACACCTCTCAACTCACTCCTGCAACTGTTGGTGTTGCTCGAGGCTCTGCTTGTGTCCCCTCCTCTTTACACTCTACACCTCTGCTCTTGGGGCACTGATCTCCTTCTTTGGGTTCACATTCCAACTCTTCATGGACAGCACCCAAATCTTCTTCTCTTTTCCTGAACTCTCATCTAGTCGCTTTATCAACATTTCCAACTGTCTCTCGGCCATTAAATATTGGGTGGCTTTGCACTCTCTGATCTTAAACTCTACCAAAGCAGAGACACTCTTCTTCCCTGCCAAATACTCTCTCTGTCATGCGTCCCTTCTATGTAAGGCATTGGGACCAATGGAAACTTGACTGCCATGGGAGAGTTCCGTTACGTTGTGAACGCACCATTAGGCTGCAGTTTAGTCTTTTCCAAGATGGCCGCCGCCCGGGATATTAGCGTTTCTTTCCAGACGACGGTCGCGTTGATACTGTGCTCGTTCCTCTTTTTTGTTGTGGCGCTCTGCATGATTTCTCTTGGCTTTGCTGAGCCCCCTCTTTCCTGACCTGGCCCCCCTGGCCTCTCTCCAGGTATTTTCTCTGTTTCCTCTGGCTATTCTCCTCGCCCCTCCGGGCTGCTCCCCTCCGTGCCTTACCTTTGTTCCTTCCTCTGGCTCTCGGCATTCTTGTTGGATACTCTCCCACCTCTCTTCTCTCTCCTCTCGTTCTTCCCTGATTCCCTTGGAATATTCTTACACTACATGTGGGCCTTACCTGGATACAGGATATTACCTTACCAGCTTCCTGCAGAGACTACCATTCATCTTTCTTTATCCGGATACTCTGCGGACCTCACCATCTCTCGACCGGCTTCCTGCCGACACTGTCACTTACCTTTGTTTATCCGGATACTCAGAGATACTCACCATCTCTCTACCAGCCTCAGAATTTCCACACTCTGGCTTTAAAGACATTATCACGTTTTTTTTGCCTACCTGGTTTTTTCCCCCTTGGCTATTGCGGACCCGGGGCCACTGGTTTCCGGAACCCTATGACAACCATTGTGGCGTCTTTCCGCGGTAGACCATACCATCTAAAAAAGAAATCCTCCATCAAGGATAGAAAGAAGCAGTTGACTAAGACTCCTTCATCAAGTGAGGAGGAGAGGAAGGAGACAGAATTGGAAAGTGATTTGGGTATCATGGACAGAGTTGATATTTGTGACAGTTTGCAACGCCCAACTCTTCCCGAAATGGCCACTGCCGAACAAGTCCAGGAACTGGTTGCGGCAGTTCAGTCCCTCAATCTGGAAGTCCGGAACTTAAACCAAGAGGTGCAGAATCTCAAAGTGGAGAAAAATGTACTCTGTCAACTGGTGGCCAACAGGGAACCGCATAGTTCGGATCTCCCTTCAATGCCCCTGTCTTCAGGTAAATTTGACGGTACGCTAAAAATACTCAAAGAGTTCATCGAGGCTTGTAATGTTCACTTTGCCTTCCGTCCTACCACTTTCTCAACTGATCTTAGTAAGGTGGGCTTTGTCATATCTAATATGACCGGGAATGCTCTGGCCTGGGCCAACCCCTTGGTTACCACGGATGATCCAGTCTTACGGGACTGGGAGGCCTTCCTTACTAAATTCAAACAGACCTTTGAAAGGCCAGAAATTAAATACATGTCCTGTGAAGAGTTGCTGGAGGTTCACCAAGGACAGATGGACCTCTTGTCCTATATTACAAAGTTAAAGAGATTAGCGGCTGGATCCACCTGGTCTGAACAAGCTCAATTCACCATCTTTCGCCAAGGACTCAAGGAGAAACTAAAAGATGAACTGGCCAGAGTTCCTCGTCCAGCCTCATTCTCTGAACTATTATCAGTTACTCTGCAGATTGAGCACTGGATCAATGAAAGAAGACAAGAGAAGAAGAAGGGAAGAGGAACCTTTGTATTTCCTGCCCCCTCGCCGACTCCCTCACCTTCTTATGGAGCCATTAATAAGGAAGAGCCTATGCAGATTGGATCCATGAGATCTCCACTCACCCCTGAAGAACGAAAGAGGCGCAGAGATGCTGGTCTTTGCATGTACTGCGGGTCCTCTTCCCATCTGCTTCGTAATGGTCCTGATGTCCCGCCAAGGCGGTCGGGCAATGGACTGTCTCAAACCTAGGTGGGACCACGGTTCGAGGAGTTACAGGAAGTCCCTATGTAACATTGTCAATAGCTCCTTCACGTCAGAAAGAAGATACACGCCTGATGGTAGTAACTCTGCATTTGTCCTGGAGGGATCACTCAGTTGAAGCATTGGCCCTGATTGATTGCGGCGCTGCGGGCAACTTCGTGGACATCCTGTGGGCAGAGAAGATGGGAATCCGTTGTTTCCAAAACAAAGAAAATTTGAAGGTAGAAGGAGTTGACGGAACCCCTCTGTGCTCGGGACCCATTAACCATTCCACAGAACAGATTCTGATTACCATCCAACATCATAAGGAGGAAATATCCTTTGATATCATTCGGGCAGCCCACTTTCACATCATTTTGGGCATAGCTTGGCTGCGCCGACACAATCCCACCATAGACTGGTCTAAGAACTCACTCGGCTTCCTCAGACCTTATTGTCAACAGTCTTGCTTAGTGCCTCATCGTTATCGACCAGCTATCTTGCAGTCGGCAGAAGTGCAACCTCGAACAATCCATTTGATACCACCACAATTACAGGTGTACAACAAGGTCTTCTTGGAGAAGGCAGAACATGATCTGCGCCCCCACCGTCCCGAGGACTGCGCCATAGATTTAATCCCAGAAGCCTTGGTGCCTTTTGGCATGATGTTCTCCTTATCCCTAAGGGAGAAAGAAGTACTTCGATAATACCTAGACTCCAATCTAAAGAATGGCTTGAAACAACCATCTAAATCTCCCGCAGGTGCCCCCCTGTTCTTTATCGATTACCGGGGTCTTAACAAGGTTACCATTCGGGACAGATACCCAATGCCACTCATCTTCAACATCCTTGAAGCAGTAAGAGGTGCTACAGTGTTTACCAAGTTAGACCTACGGAATGCTTATCATCTCCTACGCATCAGGGCCGGAGACGAATGGAAAACAGCATTTAGGACACCCTGTGGCCTGTATGAATATAGAGTTATGCCCTTTGGACTGGTGAATGCCCCAGCGGTGTTTCAGAAATTCATGGACCGTACTTTTTCAGATTTGCTGTTCCGTTCCGTGATCATTTACTTGGATGACATCTTGGTTTTTTCAAAGACCCCGCAAGAGCACTCCACTCACCTCCATGAAGTCCTTTACCGTCTTCAAGATACCCCCGAGAAGAGACCTGTTATTTCTCTGTATCAGGACGCTTTCATATCAGCTAGCTAGACTCTGCCTTCAGGTTACAGGAAACAGCAGGGTGTTAGGAGCCAATTTTTATTTATTTGAATTTGTGTTTAGTGATGGCGCTATCCAGAGTCTCTCGGAGCACTTTACATGGTTCAAATATTGAACAGGTGAAAGTTGAAAAAATAAGTTACAAAATGTTTCCAGGAAGGAATAAGAAGATTAGGATAGACAAGCAGTAGCAGTGGACGAGGGAGAGGGTGATGTGTGGGAAAACAGGTATGTTTTGAGGCTCTTTCTGAAAGCGATGATGGGGGATGCAGTGCGTAAGTAGAGAGATAGGATGTTCCATGCAGTGGACTGGAGCGGTTGGGAGCGGTGGTCCTCTACTTTAAAAAGGAGCAGGTTTTACTGTCCCTATACTTTTATTTTAAAAAGAAACCATTCTGGAATGGTTTAGTTTTAAAATGAAAAGTGTAAGAAGAAGATGAAACTTGCACTTCAGTGCATTGCACTGAACATTCCCTTAAACAGCAGGTGTATTTGTTTGGGGGTTTGGATTGCGTGTGGTAGGGAGCGTGGTGATGGGTTTTGTGGTGTACAGGTGCAGGACAGTAGGAATCATAGTTCCACTACTTGTTTTCATACAATTAGACCATTGGTTCCATTACCTATGTGTCCAGTGGGTAAATGCTTGTTTTTGTGTGCATGTGAGTTTTCAGAAATGTAAATGTGTATTTGGTGTTGGCTGGTGGGTCTGGTGTTTGTGTGGGTGATGGGTTTCAGTGTTTCATGAAGGTAAAATGGAGTTTTGAGGCATATGGCTTTGAATACAATGCAGAGTCCTTTGAAGGCAATTCTCTGAGGTATGGGGAGCCAGTGGAATTGGGTAAGAGCGGGGATGATGTGTGCATGGTTGGGTATGCTGTGGATGGGTCTTGCTGCTGCATTTTGTATGACTTGCAGGCTGGCAATGGTGTTGTTGGGAGTCCAGTGAGGAGAGCATTTCCATAGTCCAGCTAGAGACCCACTGCTTTTACTACAGCACAGAAGTCAGAAAGATGGATATGTCTGATTTTGCATAGGAGGTGTATTTGTAGATTGCATGATTTGGTAACAGCGGCTCTGTGATGTGTGAAGGAAAGGTGGGGATCGATGGTGAAGCCAAGGGATTTAGCAGGTGTGGAGAGGGATATGTGTGGGTTGTCCGTGGTGATTTCTTGGATCCAGGGGTGAAGTCTGGTTTATGCCTTGGGGGGCAGTTGAGGAGGTATTCTGTTTTGGAAGGGTTCAGTTTGAGGAAGTGGGTGATCATCCAGTTGGTGATGGTGGAAAGACAGGTTTTAAGGGGGTGAAGTTGTGAAGGGGGTAACATTTGGAAGTATATTTGTGTTATCTGCATATTGGTGGAAATGTATGTTGGGTTTACTAAGAGTCTATCCAAGGGATTCAACATATAGGTTGAAGAGGAGTGGAGACAGGGAGGAGCCTTGCGGGACCCCATACTTAACAGGGGTGGGTCTGATCGATAAGAGGGGGTGGTGATAAAGTGTGTCCAATAAGTGAGAAAGGAGGCAAACCAGTCGAGTACGGTGCCAGAGATATTCAATGTGTGATCTGGGATGTCTAGTAAAATGGTGTGTTCGATGGTGTGAAAGGCTGCAGAGAGGTCAAGGAGCATGTGTGATGCTGTGGAGGTCACTGCAGATGTGTAGAGTTGTGGTCTCAGTGCTGTGTACAGGCTGAAAGACCGATTGGAAGGGGCTAAATAGGCGGTTTGTGGAGATGTGTTGTTGCAGTTGGGTAGTTACAAAGCATTTATGATTCTGGCGGGGCATGGTAGGATAGTAATGGGGCGGTAGTTTTTGTACAACGTCCTTTCATCGACAGTCCATTTTTCAATGGGTTTTTGCGAATATTTTTTGCAGAAAAACTCATTGAAAAATATAGGGGGTGCAGGAAAGTGTATATAAGGGGTGGGGCATCGGGAATAGTGAAAAACTATAGGGGTGGGGGTGTTAGTGGGTAGCCCCCCCAAACATAAAAAGAAATCAACTTCGATGCATTTTTCAGTAAAACATATTCATTAAAAACCCAGCGAAATAGGGATTGTCAATGAAATGACATAGAACCGTAGTTTTCAGGGAGCGTGGGGTCGAGTGATGGGTTTTTGGGGCTGGGTAAGATTTGTCCTGTTTTGAGTGGAGTGGGGAATAGTACCATGTGAGATACAGGAATTGATGATGTTGAGCCAGTGGGGAGCGAGGGTGGTGATGCAATTGGATGCAGCTTGAGGTGGGCATGCATTATCCAGGAAGTGTGCAGGTTTTATTTTGGCAGTGAGGGTGATGAGGGGGTCAGTGTCAATGTGGTGGAAGGTGTCCCATGTGTTGGAATGTTTGGGAGTGGGAGGTGTGAGAGGGAGAGCTAAGAGGAGGGCTATCCTGATGTGTATTTTGGAGTCAAAGTAGTTAATGAGGGAGTTCCACACTGCAGTGGATGGGGGTGCGTAAGGTGTGGATGGTGGTTTAGAGAAGGAATTCACGATGTTGAATAGTTTCTGGATACAATTGGTGGCCGATTGAAGATCTTGGAAGTAATGGGTGGCTTTAGCATTGTGTAGGGCAGTTTTATATTTGCTGCAGGAGTGTCTGAGTGGTGTCTTGGTTGAGGGACAGGGGTTCTTTTGCCAGGATATTTCTAGGTGTCTGGCTTCATGCTTCATAGAGAGCAAGGTACTGTTGAACGATGGTTTGTTGTGGTTGTTGTGGAGTTTCCCTGAGATACATCCAGAGAGGGACCCAGACGGGTCCCACAATGAGGGATCTATGATCTGCGGTTGTACAGTGTTGCACCTACCATCAACACGTGTTGACTGTCATCAAAAGGGCCACACTGCAATCAGACTACAGTCTAGAATTGAATCCCACCCCTCTCTCTCACTTTCTCTCACTCTCTCTGACACACACAACCACAGACATATACAAATATAACAAACATTAAAAGTGTTGGTCCATACACATGCCCCCTTAAAACGACATCATACCAGAATCAAACTCCATCCCCATGGCACACTCTGGAGCTGACCAACAACTGACGCATCATCCGAGCACATCTAAAACGCTGATGCAAATCTCACAACCATGAGCACCTCCTTTTCCTTAAGAGACAATGGGCCTCATTACGACCCTGGCGGAATTCGGAAAACGATGGCGGAAATGCAATACCGCCATCGAATAGCGCTCGGTGCGACTATGACCCGTCACCGCAAAGTACGAAGCCATTAGCGACACCGTAGTGAACGCCAACGCTAACTGCACCAAGCACGCGCGTGCCATGCCAAACCGTAAACACCACCATGGCGCAAGGGTACGCTAATTCCGACCCTAGCGGACATGTACCTAACGCCATCAAGCATGGCGGAATGTACCATTCCGCCATGGTGAGAAGTACGGCATCGCGAATCAACCGTAAACGGCCCCACTGAGTGCCTGTACACCGCTCCCTGCCCACAAAGTACAACTCCCCGTAGGTGCAATGAAGTCACAATGCAACCAGTGAAATGTACAAGTCACCCATGCATGCCAACGAACAAAAGAAACACAAGAGGGGCCAATGGGAGCTGCAGGGCACAGATGGCACGAATACAGAAGCCAATCCAATGGACATGACCACAGTCCCCCCCCCCCGAAACGCACGCAAACACAGGCACCTGTGACCAGCAATATTCCGAAAATCACATCATTCCACCAGTCCACCTGGCTGACCGGCATCTGTTACACAAAACCCAATCCCCCGCCCCTGAGCATGACAACATTCAAACAGTCATATTGGCAGCCCCCATCCCTGACCTCACTGGGCTTCGTAGGCAAACGCGCCCAGTACAGTACCACGCAACTAAACTCCGAAGCTGGAACCCAATGCAGATCTCCTCCCAATACATCGCTCCCCAAATAGGAATATGCCACATCACTTGCAAAGAAGAACGCTACACGGGCCAAATCAGAATAGAAATTTAATGCACAACAAAATCACCAAGCCCATACAGCCATTAGGCCATGAACTCCAAAACACATTTCACCATTGTGGGCTGCATCCGCAAGAAATGACCAGCCACTACTTGTGTGACGCCCTGTTCCATCATGGTACACAGAGCCACATTCACGTACGAAAAGGCAACATGGAAGCGCACAGAACCGCAGGGCCGGCCCAATGGGGAGGCACTAGTCCAGCTGAAAGGCCGAAATGTTGCTCCGAGCCACCAGTACTGCGTAAGGGCATGTGGCCC
This sequence comes from Ambystoma mexicanum, assembly GCF_040938575.1. Classification (NCBI taxonomy): domain Eukaryota; kingdom Metazoa; phylum Chordata; class Amphibia; order Caudata; family Ambystomatidae; genus Ambystoma; species Ambystoma mexicanum. The sequence goes on along the minus strand of NC_090929.1, from coordinate 511,463,727 downwards.
ATTGGCGATCGTCCCATAAGATCGTAATGCTGCTCCACTGATTAACACGAAGCAGCAGGTGTCGGGAGTAAAAGCCATCTGCAGGAGTGGCATACAGATGGCAGTGGCAAAAGGGGAGGAGATACCTGTCAACCAAAAGAAAAGAAAAAGAATAGAATGGCCATCAGAACTACATTCGAACAACTCACTTCAATGATCACACTAAATCCACAGCCATATGCATGCTAGCCCACTCCAAAGGATCATCACCACCCAAAAACCACTTGCGACTCATAACTATCTATATCAAGGTGTAAACACCATCACAAACGAGTGTACCTGTGCATGCGTCTGTCAAAACAGAATCCATCAGATGGGATTGGTAACGTGCATGGACACAAGTGTCTGAGGGCGCGTCGAGACAGGGAGGGCTCAACAAGGCCAGATAGACGATGGTCCCACTATGGCAGCCCTGCATCACATAGCGCAGGGGAGGCGGATAGATTCCAAGAAGCCCTGTACATGGCAAACTCTGTATCAAATCACCTGCCCATGCATCCATTCATCATTCCCTCATCCCGGGATTAAAACGCCTGAATATTTACTCACATAACATTAGAAATATCCATTGAGTCTGTGCGTTATGCAGCCTGCAAAATCCACAGTGCCCCAGCCCGTAATTCCAGTGTAGTGAAGTAACATGTATTTGGGAACGTCCGGCCTCATCGCCCACGTCGCCATTGCGCATCCCAAACCATTCATATCAATCATTGCATCCTCGCCATGGCCCCTGTCTCAAGGACATTGAACAATAGAACGTTATATTTGCAGTCAGACCTGTGGGCATTTCCTCGCCGCTAGCTGAAAACCGAAAGCGCCGCCCTTCGAATTCCTCATTTGCAACATCACGTCGAAGAGGCATCTGTGGCCGTTCGAAATCACTAATTAATCCATCTAGTGCGGCTGTGTGTGAAAATGGCAACTGCCTTCACCCACAAATGGGACGCCCCGCCCGTCGTTGCAACTCGGTACAGTGATGCATGAGGGCCCACCGTTACTCGAGTACTACGTACCACTGACCCTTCACAAGTCTGTTCGCGACTGCACAGATAGTATGTGAAACAATGGGACCACAGCAGAATGAACATATCAACCAATGTTACACGGCCATCGGGTACAAATACATGATTGCAATAGCAAGATGCCATTCCTCGAATTGCAGCGTTGTGTGCGGGACGTGCTCGGCCAAAGGGGAGAGCAGTTTGCACAGGTGGAATGAATCACCACAGGTGGAGGCCATACAGCCTGAAAACACATAAATTGCACACCCAGTCTCCTCCCACAACCACACCGAAATGCTACCGGCAGGACTCGCGATGTTGGCCCTGGGGGACCTGATAGCACTGCAAGTACTCCAACTCCAAGAAGAAGACGAACACCAACTACAACCGGCCGCACGGAGGAGACGCAGGAGGAGGAGGAGGGCAAGGCAGGGCCAGCAAGGGCCGCCAGCACAGCCACTACCACCACGCAGGCAGCCCGCAAACCCACGCCTCCGAGCACATCCGTTCAACCTCACTGATGAGCAGATCCACACCCTCTACCGTCTGGACCGGGACACCATAGCCGCCATTGTGGACATGACACAGGCTGACCTCGTCAGCATGATAGATAGCCCAACCGCCATCCCACCCCTACTGAAGGTGGTGTCTGTACTCCACTTCCTGGCCACAGGCACCTACCAGCACACAGTCGGACAGTTGCATGGCATTTCTCAGCCACTGTTCTCACGGACACTATTGCAAGTGCTCGATGCCCTCCTGCAGCACGCAGACGACTACATCTCTCTACCACGCTCGGAGCAGGAAATTACCAACACAAAAGTGGGATTCCATGCACTTGCCGGCATACCGGGTTGCATTGGTGCCATCGACTGCACCCATGTGGAATTGGTCATCCCACATGCCATGGAGGCCCAGTACCGCAACCGAAAACAATTTCATTCCCTGAATTTACAAATGGTGTGTGACTCCAACAGGATCATTACACATTGTTGTGCCCGATTCCCTGGATCAACCCATGATTCTATGGTCTTGAGGAACTCTACAATACCACGCTACATGGAGCGACACACAGGGAACAGATCCTGGCTACTCGGTGAGTCTCATTACATGCATGATAATGTGGGGTATGTGATTCGGCAATGACCTGGCACGGGGGGTGCGTACGTAGCAATGGCATTCCACATCATACGTTTATCGTCCACATACAGGTGATGCTGGATATCCACTGAAGAGATGGCTCCTCACACCAGTCCGGAACCCACGGGACCAGCATGAGGAGGACTACAACCATGCCCACTCACGTACCCGTGTAGTCATTGAACAGGCATTCGGCCTACTGAAGGGTCGTTTCCGCTGCCTCAGCAGGTCTGGCGGGGCACTCCTGTACCGCCATGAGAAGGTTGCAAAGATGGTGATGGCATGTGTCATGCTCCACAACATGTGCGTACGTAGAAATGTGCCCATGCCCCCTGACGCAGAACTGCAAGCACCTGATGATGGTCATGATGAGGGTGGGGATGTGGCAGCACCTCAAGGAGTCTGCGAGGCACCGGAGGGCCGTGACATTCGTCAGCATCTCATTGATGCATGCTTCTAGCACTCACGCCTGGTGGCTGATACATGGACACGGGACTCGTGGCACTGTGTGTGTCTGGGACATGCACAATATGGACTGTACGCCTATGATGGCCTAGTACACAAAGATCAATGTCCACACATCTCATTGGTTGATCGTGCACTGTTTATGGCATATGTGATATCATGTTGTACACCCTATCGACCCGCCACCCAAGTGAGCCCAACACACCCCCTCCACCCTCCTACCTCCCCCCCGAACACCAGTGTCCAAAGATGCTCATTGTCAGTGGGCAGTCGCTATTGCAAGCCCCCTCTGCGGGTATCAGGGGCACCCCTGCCTGTGGAGCGCAGGTTCCTCCCAGATCTACGTTGGGGGCTGCCCTGGACGGAACTTGCAACGGATGATGTCTCTGCCTGCTCACGTCCATGCATGTCCCTAAGGGTTTGCGAGAGCTCAGTGAGCACACGGCGCACTGCGGCAAGTTCGGCACATACGTCCTTGGACGTCGCATGCAGTTCCCCCCTCAGGCTCTCGGTGCTTCTCTCCATTTGTGCCCTTAGTGTCTCTGTGCCTCTCTCCATTTCTGCCCTAAGTGTCTCAGTTGATGTTTCTATGTCTTCCTTAGTGCCCCCACATTCATCGGCATGGTCCTTGAGGAGCGTGGCCAGTTGCTGCTGTTGCACGATTAACTGGTCGAGGGACTGTTGCCTCTGCTGGGCCATGGCCATTTGCGGGGGTGTCACAGAGGGGCTGTTGACCTCATGTTGCCTTGCCACAGGGCTTGTGGGGGATGGCCAGTCGTCGTCTTGTGGGTGCCCCTGCGTGGTATCCTCATGTTGTACGGGATGGGACAGACAGGGGGATTGGGACAGGTCATGGATGGATCTGACTTCGACATCCCCGTCTTCTGTGTCGGAGCATGCTGCCATCAATGGGGTGTCACCTATGGTGCTGCTGCCACCAGAGGCAGTGCCTTCTGTGGCATCCGTTGGGGGGACCTGTGGTGGTGTGGGTATGCTGGCTGCTGGGGTGCCTGTTGATGTTCCCTCCTCTGTGCTGCCACCTGATTTGTGCTGCTGCCGTGTCTTGATGCGTGCAGCTGAGGTGGAGGGTCTTTGGCCGTTGGTCTTGGCCCTCTTTGCAGGTGTGCTGGTAGGGGTGTCCTGATGCTCGTCGTTTGGATCGGACCCTGTGGTGGAGTAAAGGAGGGCGAGGGTTATTGATGGGTCTGTGGGAATTGGAATGGCATTGTATCACATGCATTGGGGTGGTACCTGAGGGTGATTTGGGTCGGGGCCTTGGAGGTGCTTTCATTTGTGTGTGGAGTGAGGGTGCAGTTGTTTGGCAGCCTGCAGTTAGGGTGTGCCTGCTGCACGTGTAGTGCGTGTTTTAGGGGTTTTTAATTAATTATGTATTTATTGTGGGTTTTAACGTGCGCTATCAGGCCGATGTGTGTGGACGTTCTCCTGGACATGTGTTTCTGTTGCACTATGTGGACACATGGTACTTCACATGGATGGACTTTGTGGATTTGGCATTGTTTTATCTGGCCCACCTACCTGAATCTTCGGATGTCTGCACTCCTTTCTCCATCCCTCCGACTCCCTCTATGCTCTCCATTCCGATGGTGGAGGCACAGATTTCTTCCCAGGGGGTCAACTTGATGGGTGATTCAGGACCTCCCCCGGTGGCTGTGGCAATGTTGCGGTTGGCAGAGAGTATGCTGCGGACGCGTATCCGCAGGTCGTCCCATCGCTTTCGGCATTGCTGTGGGTTGCGGGGTGCGGTCCCCACCGCACTTACCCGCTGTGCCACCAGAGCCCATATGGCCTTCTTGTTTGCAAGTGCCGTCCTGGTCATTTGCGTGGAGAAGACGACGGCAGCATTCTCCTGGAGGGTCTCTGTTAGCACGGTGAGTTCCTCACGGGAGAAGTGGACCTGCCGCTTGCGGTCGCACGCTTTCTTCGCTACTTTTCCCATTTTTCTTGGTTTCGCTAGGGTGGATGACGGGTTGGGGTGTGTCTCAGGGTAGTGTTTTTGGTGGTTGTGTGGTTTTAGTGGTTTTATAGGTGTACGGCGGGATGTTTCCCGTTCCGGGCCCATGTTTTTACTTCCGTTTCCGTATATTTCCGGTCACCGTACTTTCCGGTAGGCGCACACTGCGGTGTCCGCTGTGATGGGTGGCGGTATTGCACCTAGGGCGCCGTACGGCGGCGGTGTGGGCCGTTTTGGGGTCATTTCCGCCATCGCGGACTTTGCACTTCCGCCATGCCGTGGTGCTCGTGCCCGATGGGTCGGAATGGGCCGCACTTTGCTCCTTCGTGCAATGGCGGAAACGCTATTTACGCTGTGGCGGTCCGGTCAGTCACTTTCCGCCAGGGTCGTAATGAGGGCCAATGTACTACCATTGGGAACTCATCAACGGAGCCAAAGCATCCTACTACTCCACAAGGATTATGGAAACCTATAACAGAAGTAAAGCTCCCTTTCCCCTGTCAAACACAGTTCCAACCCCTGCTAGATCCAGAAATACCAGAGTCCGTGGGGAAATGCAACAGCATAAATAACATTTTTATCACTAAATTCAACACAATTAAACAACAAATAGATGCATTTAAATCAGTAGCACCATTAATAACAATCTCAACTCGCATCAACAAACCCTGGACTCTGTCGAGCTTCCTCCCTCGCAAGGCTTCCACCAAAACTCTCGCCTCACTAATGCCACCCTCTTACAGTGACATGGTCCTACCTTCTACCATTTTTGAAAAAACATCATAGGACCCTTTGTCACGCTCGCCTCCAAATAGATAATGGGCCTCATTACAAGTATGCCGGTCCGGTAACAACGGTGCTGGTAAGTCTACCGGCACCGTTGTTACCGGACCGGCACACTACGAGTGTGTGGGCGGGTGCCCTTCTGCCCGCCATGGTCAGACCTGGCGGGCGGAACGGCACCCGCCCGCAGAGTTTCACAGAAACACTGGCACTGTTATTAATGGTGCCGGTGCTCCCGTGGTCCCCACTCCCATTGAGTCCTATGGGAATGGGGAATTACATTTACCGGCGCCTGACTTCACAGACCGCCGGGGCTGTAATGCCCTGGTGTTTCCACTAAATCAGGTGCTGAAAAAATGTGCAAGTCCGGAGGAAATCTGCCGGTTTTACCGGCAAGGTTACTGCCGTACTTGTAATGAGGCCCAATGTCTTGCTAATTCGGGGCATCTTTGTAAGCTGCCTAAAAATAGGACTGTTCTGCATGCTCCTTAAAAAGCCCATCCAGGACCTGATCCAAGTGAACTTGCCAACTACCAATCAATCACCAGCCTTCCATTTATCAGTAAAACAAGTGGAAGTGCAATAGCCAATCAACTTCATGAGCACATTAGCCGCTACAGCCTGCTCTGAGGTGACCAATCTGGGTCCAGTCCCAAATGCAGCACAGAAACAGCTGATTGACAAAGCTCTCCAGTTTATGGACAAAGGGCACCTTTGCCTCCAGATTCTTCTGTGGCTTTCCTATGCCTTCAATACGGTTAATCGCAATACTCTGACCAGCCTCCTTACACAAAGAATCGTCTTCCCAGGCATAGTTCTCAATTGATTCCCTTCTTACCTACTATACAGAGATCATCTGTTCAGATGGGCACTTTTAGAACCCCTCCCAGGACATCAAACGACCCTGGAAATGACTTGCCACCATTCAAATGTGGATGACAACCGTATGCCTAAAGCTAAATTCAACCAAAAGGAAATGTGTTCTCCTCAGTCACCCCTCCAAACAGGAACTCATCCAAGGGTGGCTGAATGACGAGCACTTAGATGGGTTAACTACGTGTCACCGATGGCAAATCCGAGGTGCTCATCGTAGACAGTAAGATCTCCTCAGCAGCATGTTCACAAAAATCAGCTTGGAACGCGTGGTATCAACTCACGCTGCGCCACAAAATGAAGTGCTCCCTCACACCACAGGTCTTCTGACGGGGGAAACACCTTCCTTGCTGGGCTCTCTGCCACACTCTTAGCCTCTCTGAAGGGTTCTATGTTCTTACATCCCCAGATTATTTTACGCAGAGTTTTTTAACTAATATTTATGGCTGAAAAAACTCATCAAATTATTTTTTAAATGTTTGTGGGTTCCCCTAACCCCCACTTACCTATTATCTAGTCCCTACCCCTTATATCCCCTTACCCCCCACCCCTCCCCATATTTTTCGATGAGTTTTTTCGGCCGAATATTTTTGGCAAAAAACTCTCCGAAAAAAATGCCTTCGTTATAACGTTGTACCCTCTGAAGGTGGTTCATCACGCTGCCACACTTCTCAATGTAAGTTCCAAGAAATGTGACCACATAACACTCTTTTGCATGACATACATTGACTACGTATCCCCGCCAGTATTCTCTTCAAATCGCCCGTAGAACATATAAGGTAAGCGCTGTCTGAAAACCTGCCTACCTTTATACCCATAACACCTCTGGTGGCACAAGCTCATTCATGCGCCAGACCACTGCAAGGCTTAAAATACAATTGGCCCTCAAGGAGAAGACCAGGAAACAGTCCTTCTCCTGCTTTGCACAGCATACTGGAATACCATCCCAGTTGACATCAGGACCACTCTAATGCTCCTGCAGTTCAGAAAATAACTGCTTTCTAGGGAATTCTTTGATGTGATTTAGGATCCACTGACCCTCCATTACCACCACGGCAGTATTCACTCATGAATGTAACCACCTTTTTCTCTCCAACACATGTACAGTGCTCCATTGCTCCCGATCTACGTTTGTGCTACAAAAAACACAACTACAATACAAATTACAAATACACACAAACACACATGCAGAAACGATGACACACTCTCCTTCCCCTGCCGACGTGTCATTTCCCAGGGCAACCAGCCACTCGCATTAGATAAACCCTCAGTGTAGTGTTCTTATTGACTAAGAAGGCGACGATGCAACCCCCACACTACTGGTTTAGTGTTTATAGCTTTGCACAATTTGGCATGATTTCTTGGATGAGCGTCAAAAAACTGTGCTGGCATTGTTTTGTAGCTGGCCCGAGAAGCTACGAAAAGACATATGCTTTGTCCATGTGGCCCACCATCAGGGGAGTTGCTAGGTCTGGAAAAGACCCGGGGCTACGCTGATGTCGGAACTGTTGGGACTGGGGGCTAGCTAGTCTTTTGGCTGTAGCTCCTGAGATTCTATCCGGGGCTACAACCAAAAGATCAGGGGCTATAGCCCCCTTATCCCCCCCCTAGCAACGCCCCTGCCCACCATTCATTGCTTGTTCAATTTCTATCATCTGGTGGTGTGTGAGCTCTTCATTTTGGAGGACAGCCCTGCTGACTAAAGCTTGAGCATGTAAGCAGCAGCACATAGGAGACAACCTCTTCAGAGTTCGCCTGGGAGCATGCCTTATCATTTAGAGGAGACAAATACACCGGCGATCGCACATGGGCACACACCATTTCCTTTCGAGGGGACAACCACTCCACAATCATGTGTTCTAGTGGGCGGATGTCGACAGGTGTTGGTGCCAGATTGCACAGTACCACGGATTGATGGTCTACGGTACGAACCCTTGTACATTCAATGTTAAAAGCCTGTGGTTGCTCACTCCCGTACACCAAGTGCGGCCAAGCTCCACAGTATTTCACAATGCTATTTTATTTATTTATTTCTTTATTTCTACTGCGCCGGAGCCCACAGGCATCATTTAAGCTATGATACATACATCAGAATAGCCGCTTCGCTAAAAATGTGCCTGTGTTTAGCCATGCATCATGTAGCAGCCTGCTCCATTTATAAAATAATAAGAATACAAATACGCGCAGCACATAAGCCAAAACAAATCAATGCACTAGGCAAGGTAGACAAAAGGTGCTCTAACATGCAGCCTTCTACAACTCAACCCTCAATTTACGCAGTAGCCCTGGCTTCTACAACTCAACCCTCAACTTACGCAGTAGCCCTGGCTTCTACAACTCAAACCTCAATTTACGCAGTAGCCCTGGCTTCTACAACATGGCTGGGAAATGACCTGGTTTTCCTCTGGACTTGCAAATCTCCCCCTTCGACTTCATCAGCTACGCTGGCATGCGGTGGAGGGAGGATACAGGTGCATCGTGTTTGGGGTAACACAACATATTTGTCACTGTTAAGTCATGCCTCATGAAGCATCCCCCCTCCCCTTTGCAAAACAAGAAGTAGAATCCATATGCATGTGGCAGAAGCACGGATGCACAGCAATGGGTGTCACCTGGACTAAGGTGACACAAGGGGAGTTTGGCTGCAGTTACTCAGCGCCACAATTGACCAGGTGTGGCAGTGGACTCCTGCAGGCGTATGCTAGCACCGGATTGCACAATGCTACCCAGGAATGGCCTATGGTAACCTTGTACTTCCAGTGTTTAAAGCCTGTGATAATGCACTTTGCATTGTAGGTGCTGGTGCCATGTGCCACAGTATTGCACAATGCCATGGTGCAGAGAATAAAGTGGTGGCATATTTGTATTTGTATTTATTTTATTTATAACGTGCAAACCCGCAGGCCCGGAGGCATCAGGGCGCAATTTATACAAGGTTACAGAAATGCATATACACAGGAATAGCAATACATAAATTTACACGAAGAAATTTACACAAAAGGAATAACAATACATGATATAAACAAGGACATTAGGTGACTTAAAGGAGTCTGTATACATATAATACAGTGGTCGCCATACCCACGCACATCAGAAAAGCAACCTGGCCAAACGTGTGTATGTGTTTAGCCATGTATCATGGGGCAGCCAGATCCATTTGAATAAAAATACATATACGTGCACCATTTTAAGTGGAAAAGATAACAACGCACTGGGCAGAATAGAGTAAGTGGGCTCTTACAGCAGCATTTTACAACCCTTGCCCTAACTTACACAGCACCCTTGACTTATACAAACTGGCGGATCCTATAAACTCAGATGCCTTTTTGCTTCATTTTGAGAAAGTTGTATCTTTTTTGTATCGTACGTTTCCCAGTTTACCTGTATTGGTTGTTTAGCATGTCATAGAGGGTGAGCCATGGTGAATTGTTTTTGTTGTCACGACAATGATTTATCAATGTTTAGGCCTGCATTACTTGTGCCAGACTGCACAGCATCACATATTAACCACATGTGGTACTGGACACGACATGCAGCATGGAAACAAATAATTCAGCTAAATGCATAATTCAACAAACCTCTCTGCAATGCAGACAGATCCATTAGCAGCACACAAGTGAACAAGCCATTACTGTAACATGCAGCAAAAAAACAAAATGTAAGTGTGCTTTTACTAAATACATGATCCTATGCACTCAGAAATATGGTGCTCATTTTCCAGGGAGTTGTGAAGAAGGGGGACATGTAATCCTCCTTGTTTGCATTGCACATCTCCATCTTGGGATAGAGGGGGGCAATTTTGCATCATTGTTTTGTGGTCACTAGAGTCTCATTCCCTGCATTCACATTGTACATAAGAAGCCCACTGTGAGAACCCACATCTGAGAAAACAGCACAATGTGTGCACTCTAGCCATCCTGACAAGGTGAATCTTCGTCTTTCTCAGTCTCCCTGGACCCCAGTACAAAAACAACACAATACATTTCAGACTCTTTCCCACCCCAATATGAACCTACCAGACCTCCTGCAGTAGTTCTGTTCGTGATGCAAAAGCAAGAGATCAGTGGTGTAAACCACATATCAATTTGGTTGGGGGCCCTGGTGTGTGCCAATCTCCTTCATCTCTTCTTCCCTACCCTCTAAAATCATTTCAAACTCCCCCGGAACCCGAGATATCCCACCTTGCAGTCAATAACATACATTTGTAGTCTTGTGGTACCCAATACTTATTCAATTGACAACAAACAGAAAGTGTTCTTTGCGCTCTTCCCACCACCAGGTTAAAGTTATTCGTACTCCATGATAGCACAAAGTTCAAGCTCATTTTTGGGAAATATGCATGCAGTACCCAGTACTACTTCTTCTTACCTCAACCAGCTCTAAGAAATTGTGTTCTTGGGTCATCCACATTAGGCTGGACTACTACAACATCCTGCTCCCAAGGACATCATTTGGGGGTCGCCAGGGGTCGCATCTACGACCCCTGAGGTCTCACTTGCTAACCTGTGGTCTCCCTTGCTCCCCCAAAAAAATGTTTTTTTTAATTGAAGATCCTGAGCTGCGGTAAGTGTGGCTCTTTGTTTCTGGAGAGGCTGGCTTTCTTCTTCAGTCCTCTTAAAAAAACAGGGAGTTCCACATGTGTAACACTTTGAGCAGTGACCCTAAATAAGAAAGAATAGGAATAACAAATACTTTGCCTCTCTGGAATTCTATAAAATAATTGCTAGACTCATTAAACGTGTATTTCAGGCACACTTCAGGGGGTGAATCACTGATTTAGTCTGTTCTTAAACCCCTCAAATTCACAAGGTAGACAAAAACCTCCAAAAAGCATTGAGGGTAGAATAAGCATCCATTTTGGACTATGTATTTTGCTTTTCGCAAGGTGCAGTTATAGCATGTTTTTCTGCTGTTGTCTCTGTTACGATCATCACAAAACATTCCATCTTGGTGTCCTCGGTCACCTGACAAAATCCTTGTGCCCAAAAGCTTGTGTACAGTGTAGAAATGTTTGAGCATAGCACATAAAGTGGTCCTTGATTTAACTGTGCCACAATTAATGCTTTATTGTAATGTGTTTATCTTTCCTATCTCCATGCCATGCTGTTCAGGATGTGTGTTTGCATGAATGAGGGAACGAATGCCCAGAGTATGGGATGCTGTGTTAGTGCTCTGCTTTCCCTGCACTACTCTAAATTCTTTAATACATAGTTATGAACCCTCCCAATGGTATGTATTTTGCCAACCTCTGATGCCTGAAAAATAGATCCACACAGGCTTGACATGTGGCCAACTTTGCACCAGACCTGCGGAAGAACTGGACTGCTATGAAATCTCAGTTACCAATTTAATGCCATCCAATACAGAGTGTAATTTGCTTTCTGACTTTGAGAACATTCAGACATGTAATTGGTCATTTTACTATAGCCGGTAAGATAGCTATAGCGGTAAGATAGCTCAGTGGGTTGCGTGCTTACTGCTGCGATGTTGCGTGATTTGCAGGTTCGAAACCCGGCAAGGCCAACTCAGCCTTTTATCCTTCTGAGGTTGATAAATGAGTATCAACACAGGTTGGGTAATATTGTATGTATATTTATTCTATATAAAGTGCTTAAGCGTAAGTGCTAAATAATAGACATCATTATCATTTGGCCTTGGACGTCTGCTTGCATTCACAGTAATTTGGTAATATGGGCCTCTACACACTGATATCACTGATACATATGGTGATACATCCTTTTATGAAATGTATATCACATTACAGTGATATCGTAACCATATTTTGTGTAGTGTACCTAGGAACGATGCTATGTGATGCCACTTCTTGTTTTGTCAAGGGATGAAATGTCCTGTCCCATTGACTTCCAGTGAGGTAACTTCGGAGGGGGGTCAAATGACATTGCTTCCTATGATATCATCAGAGGTCATGGGTCGTGTGATGTCACTTCCACTACCCGTGGCATTTTGGTGAAATGACATCCCTGTCTGCTCCATTACCAGTCGATGGACCGTGTTTCATGGATCACACACAATAAGGGCACCTTGAAACGCTACCCATAGAATCCCTCCAATGGGGAGGGGGAGGTGTGGGCAGGAGGTGCGCACAGGCCCAGAAGAAGGCAGAGTCGGTAAGTGTTTGGTGCAGGGTTGGTGAGGGGCTGGAAGGGGCGGGCGGGGTGCCAGGAAGTTGTTATGAGAGACCTAGCAGGTTCGAGGGGTCAAGCACCACCGGGAATACAGAGCACCAAAGGAAGTGTAGCCTGGTGGATGGAGTATGGTAAGTAACACGTGGTGGAATTCGGGGGTAAAACCCCTGACGCATTGTCTGTTTGAGGCTGCTCCAATGAGGCCAAGAAAAGGCTATGTTTTTTCAGAGCGACCTCTTATGTGCGACTTTGACATGTGCAACGCGCTACGACTGGACATTCAGTTCTCTTCCTATCTCCCCTCAACTTTGCTTCACTTATTGTGTTCAACCTCCCTATAATCATTAATTTCTACTACAGAGAAGTGCCAGACTAGCTCACAGTATACAACATTCCCCATTACGCTCCTATTGAACCCCGTTAATTGACTCACTCCCTCTTCATTGCCCTGACAATCTGCCATTACACTCACTTTGACACGTTGCTTGCAAACGTAAGACTGCCTTGCACCTAGCCCATCAGCCTTCAGCCCCCAATCAGATCAGTTTATCTTCTGGCACCCTTGATCTGAGGTATATACCCCCTGCCGGGCAATTTCAAAGTATCCCTCCAATTAATCACTTCCTCCAACTAGAAGGTTTCCACCAATTGTCAATTTGTTCACAATAATGTACCTTGTCAAGATAATGGGCCTCATTACGACCCTGGCGGACAGCCGCCGAAGTTGTTTTTTACATTCACGAATGTTGCCGGTGCATGCAGCTTCCCCATTCCCATTGAGCGCTATGGGAATGGGGAAGCAGCATGCACCGGCAACATTCGTGAATGGTGCTGGTGCATGCGGCATGCTGTGCTCGCGGGTGCCGGTCTGCCCACCAGGTCAGACCTGGCGGGCAGAAAGGCACCCGCGAGCACAACTCGTAGTTTGCTGGTCCGAGAACTACGGTACCGGCAAGCTTGTAATGAGGCCCCAAGATTACATTGTATCCAGTGCATTATGTCCTCATGACTCATTGTCTACAATGCATCCAGGTGTTTGTCGCACAGCATTGAATTATATGCCACTTTTTATGTAACCTCTTTGTGGCATTTTTGGTTGAAATGGTAAAAAAAATACGTAAATACATAGAAATACAGATTTCGCCCTGCCGTGTTAGTATTACTATTGCCCGCCTCGATATGCTGTAACTAATGTTACACTATATCAAAACTGCCTAGCAAAACATGAACATTGTGTGTGCATCCTGGGCTGAGAGATATAAGGTTTCCTACAGGAAACACACCTCCACCACCCTTCAATATCCCAGGCAGAAAACGTGGTGTGTTGTATTGTTGTATAACTTAGGGTAGGACAGGTGAGTCTTTGTTTGCAAATGCACAGGTGTGTTTTCTTGTAATTACATGCACAAAAGTGCCACATGATCCGCATATTTTGTGGTTGTTCATACATGCAAGGCGCAGGTGTGACACTCCCCTGTTCACCCAGATGCTTTTGATTGTTCATAATCAACGTCAGTGACCCTCATTCTCAGTTTGATGGTATCCCGCTGGGATGCCACCAAAACAGAATTAGCATTCCCACTGCCTGATATTCTGGTATAACCCGAATATTACAGGTGGCGTGAATGCCGGTAACTCCCCATTCCATGGAGTCTGACAGGACTCCATGAAGGTAATTGCAGCATATTTTTGCCTGTGGCGGCCTGATCATGTCAGGCATGGATGTAGATGTGTGGCATCCCACCGTCAAACTTGCATTTCCGGGGTCTGGTAAAAAGGCTGGTTCTAGAATTACTGGCAATTTTAATGGTATTTTTTCCAGACCGGGGAACATGTAATGACCCCTAGTATCTTCAAAGTGGGTGTGGGGGTACCTTTGGGAAATAGGGTGAAAAACAGTTAAGAGGTCTCAAGACACATAATAGAAAGGTATCCCATATCAGTCAACAGTAGGACACGTGCCCCGATGAAGAGGCTTTAGTCATCTGAATTCCTCTACGATAGAGAAGCTACATGTGCCAATTCTATGTGCCAAGTCCAGCTATGGGACCCATCCATATTGGTGAATGTTCAGGCAAAAAATAGTTCTCAACTGGAAACTCTGATTATCTTCTGGGTTTTCTGGTCGGGGCTGGCTTGGAAGGGAAAGCCATGTAAAAAAAAAAGTCAAACTCTTTCCATTTTACAGATACCTATGACTGTCATCAATTTATCAATTGTTTGGATGCATTTGAACAGAACATTGTTCCTTTGACAAAAGGTCTGTAATTGCTGATCCCCTACTGTGACATAAAAATTGGAAGAATGAAGACTTAAGACGCTATCCACATACAACAATGGACAGAAAGAAAAATCAGATCTCCAAGGTAAAATGATATTCCATATGCTGTGCAAACTAAATTGATCTGCAGCAATAGTCCAACAAACCTTCCAGACTGACAGCAGGTAACTGGTGGTGGACAAGACCCTTGATTTAGTTGGTAGACCTCTCTGTTGGCCAAGTCTTGCACTGATGACCAACTACACTTAAACAGAGTTTGAAGTGTCATTCTGGAAGGGCACTGCTTGAGTCCTTTGAACTGCTATTTTGCGTATGGCATTGAGACCCAGGGACGTTGTGCCTATTGCCTTGTGGCTATGGGCTCTATTGTCTGTAGAAACTGACAAGAGAGAAATGTAGGGTGCAGTAGCAATCATGAACTGCTGTACAAGTCATGAACCAGCATATGTGATCAAAATATCATTAGTGCTTCCACCAGCCAAAGTGTCATATGTGGAGAAGTGGTTAAGTTATGTGCCAGCAAAATGAAGGGAGCTTGAATGCACGGTAGGCATGGCATGGCACTTCGAGAGACACCTTCTAAAGAGGATACTTTAGTTGGTGGCTATTACTTTGGCAATGGCTAATGTAAGCACCCACTACCATCCACAATGAAACTCCCAACCTGAAAGATTTAGAAGAACCATTTTAAGTATGTAGGACATTCTCAGTTTGCCCTTAAAGGGCTATAACATTAGGGTTTAAGCACATTAGTGTGCACAAACTCAGAATCCCATTTAATTCCTTAGGAACCTCACTCAGATATGTAATGCTTATGGAGCATACCCATTTGTAAGTGAAGGGGTATCTCTAAGGAAGTAAGCATGTTTTACACTGGAACATGTAAAGTAAGACATATATTTTAGAGTCTACCAGCTGAGTACTGAAGTCACCAAACACTGATCATATATTGAGGAACGGTGCTTGGTTCAGAAGTCGAGTTACACACCGAACAAAAAGAGGCCTAATGATAATTCGGAAAATTACAGCATTGCCTGCAACATACCTGCCATATCCAAGAAACACTGTATGAGGAGCCAATGAAGAGGGGATATCAGCTAACATACCTACAAAATACAAAGCTAAGGAATGTACAGGAGATTGCCAGGCATATCTCGCGGCTCCCTTTTCCATTGCAGCAGCAACACTGTAGAATCAGCACTGGACACCGGCCGACGACAATGACGAATCCAAAAGGCCTGAAATCAACCCCAATTCCTCCCAATTAGGATAACCCCTTTTTTTCTTTCAGGCTCTGCATTAGAAGATGACCTGTCCACCTTGTACAAGAAGCAGAAATACGATATTAATGTGGACCCCAGAGCCCCATTTCTCCTAGTTGGCAAGAGAGTAACACCCAGAAACAAGGACCATAAGGATGTGTCTAGAAGCAAGGGGGGCTTTTCCAGAATGACAGGAAGGCCTGGGATCAGAGAGTCACATGTCACGCCCCAGCCAGACTGACATGATATTGATTAGTCTACAGACAACCTAACTTTCTAGAAACTTCAGAAACTGGAATGAATGCACCCCAGGTATGTTTACTTTCTGGGGGGAACTGCCCTTCCAGAAAATCATCCAGTTTTTCTGCAGGCGAGGCATCGTGTGTGTGGATGCTGGTTGCACCAGAAATGGAGGCCTTGCTACATAAAAGAGGCTTGAGCTTAATCCACATTCTAGGCATGTGAACAGAGCCACATTTTAAATTGTCGTTCAAAATATTAACACCAACAAAAAAAAAAAAACTCCAGGCAGAAAGAGTTAAAGGGCCCGCATCCAAAGATCCTGCAGCTGCGCGTTCCCGGGATCCGGTAGTTCTGCTGTCGTCATCTGTGAATTATAGCAAATCACAGGTGGCGGCAATCGCTGGAAGACGCCCAAGTCGTCCCGCAGATGGCCGCGAGCGCTCGGAAATGGAGGAAAATGAAAATAAATGATTTTCTTTCCCTTCTCTCCGACATTTTGACACGATGGGGGAGGGAGACTTGTTTTTCTTTCTTTATGGACTAATTATTATTCCTATTAAAGCAATTTCCACGATTCAGTGGAGCAAAAGCCGCATCCGCGTGTTCTTTCCAGGCGTGTGGGAAACATTGAATCTTCAGGGTGAAGGAACAGCTAAGTGTTAGGGCAAGGGATGGCGCAGAGAACATCTGGGTGCTTAATGATTGAGACGAACCGAGCACGGCCCTTCCTGCGCCCCCCTCCTCGCGCACTCCGCGCATTCCCACCACACCGACCACCCTCCGGGCGCAGCTTGAAGTACCCTTCCAAAATAAACAAAAAAAGAGGCATGAACCAACTTTATACAGGAAAAAAAGACTCGGTTGCACATTATGAGGACAAATAAATAAAAATGCTGCATCTTTTTTTAAGAAGATTTTCTGAAGCACTGTGAGAATGCAGTGGCGTAACAAAACATTTGGGGGCCCCCCTGCGAGCCATGCTGAGCGGCTCCCCCCCAGTTCGGCAACAAATTATGGGTCGCGCCACACTCTGGGCTGGCCTAGATTACCACGTTTGTGCAATGTGCGCGACCGTGCTGCTTCAAGGGTGGTACGCCACACATTGTACTAGAAGGAGCACATATATATATATATATATATATATATATATATATATATATATATATATATATATATATATATATATATATATATATATATATATGTTTTAATGCATTATAAAGCACACTTTCTGAGAAAATTTGGCTAAAAAGCCAGAGCGTTAGCAATTGTTTTGTAGGATAAGACCAGTCCAAAAATTCAATACATGCAACTCACTAACTGCGGACAGGAACATTAATCCTTTCATTAATTGAATGCTTTGTTATTAAAAATGCCATGCCACAATGATAACATGTCCAACTGCTTTGCCCAATGTAGACCAGTCTAGACATGTAATAGCACATTACAGTAAAGCATACAAGGGCACATTTAGACATACCTAGACTGGTTGCACCAAAATGGCAGTCGAAGCAATAGCACTTATCATGGTTGTTTTATCACAGATGCCCAGAAAAATATACAAAGCCACATAAAGAAATGGCTAGACTGGCAGCAACCAAATGCCAGCCTAGCCGGGTAATTACACTTAGCAGAACTGCTTTATCAGAGATGCCCAGTTAAAGAAAGTCAAGTCAAACTAAGAAATGACTAGACTGGCTGCACCAGAATGCCTCTCTTGCCACTAATACCACATATCATGCCTGCTTAGCCTGGAGATGGATTGCCATTATGATTGATGGCACAAACCCTGCCCCCCCACATGCACTCTCCCTTGAACCTCCTGCTCCAACCCCCAAAATCAGCACATCGGCCCAAATGACCTCCACGTCACTCTTCCTTGTCCCAATGCTGATTTATTAGGCACCTTACCTCATAGGTAAGTACAAGGATGAGAAAAAGTGGGGCTAGAAGTAATGAAGATTACAGGTAACAGCCAGGCATTAACTCCATGTCCGCTACATCATCCCAGTACTTGTGTATGAGGCAAAGTGCCTCATATACAAGTAGAATGGGGATACAAGTAATGAAGATTACCAATAAGTAATCATGGCATTAAACACAAGCAGTGGCACAACGCCATTGATCTGACTGAGCTTCAGTCCTCTCCACCAACCCCTGAAATTTTGGGCTATGTTGACTCATCCTGGCTGACCTACAAAGCCGTTGCCGGACCGAACAGGACACAGATGTTAAACAGCGCCTGTGTTTCATTGTTAAGGCCCAGCAAATACTAATGTAAAGCATTTCACTGTTCGTTTTTAGGCAGTTGAAATCGTGATGTGAGTTTAGTACTTGCATGGCAGGGGAGTGATTGAAATGATAGAGAGGGGACAGGAGACCCGCTCATTCTCACAGCAGTCCATAAGTGGGCGCTTTCAGACTTAAAGGAGAGAGGTAACTGCTTGTAACATTGAATCTGCACTAGAATAGTCTCATTAGAATGCGTAAATAAGTTAGATGCCCCACACAAATCATTTTGCCCCCCCACCGCTCATGAAGTTAGCGCCTCTCCCAACATTTAAATGGGTTAGCGGACGCGCAAAATATGTTTTGTTGAGACCCTGAACACAAGCACAAACACCATTCAGCATACACATACATGCACACACGCACACCTAGCCACCCTTACATTTAAGTGTGTACCCTTTCACCGTACAGGCACACCCAGGCAACCAGCCGTACATTTAAGTGTGCACCTTTTCACCATACACTCACACACGCACACCCAGCCAACCATACATTTGAGTGTGCACACTTTCACCATACACTTACACAGGCATACCCGGGCCGCATCATGCATTCAGTCATTTATGCACATTACATTATATACATACATATACACACACTTACATGCATTCACACACATTTAAAGAAAATGCATTTTCTTACCTTTAATCCGTTGGTGCAGGGAACGAGACCTTCAGCTCCCTGTCGTAGCCAGGAATCCTTGTTCTTCTCATCTGCAGAGGATCAGGAGGCCCCCGTGCCATGGGGTGGAGGGGAGTCCCATAACTACAAAAATAAATGGTTTCTTTTTGAAGTCCCTCTGACTTCATAAAGAAATGATTTCCATTAAAGGACCAAACCAGAACAGAAATAATTTTTTTATGAAGGCAGAGTGACTTCAAACAGAAACTATGTGCCTCATTATGAGTGTGGCTGTCCGTAAACAAGGGTGCCGGTAAGCTTACCAGCACCCTTGTTACCAGACCGCAACACTCAGAGTCTGCCTGCTGGGGCCACGGCGCCTGACAGGTTTGACCCTGGCAGGTGCAGCAGCCCCAGTAGGCAGACTCATCATGGAAGCATCGGCACCATTAGTGATGGTGCTGGTGCTTCCCTGAACCCATGGGGACTAACATTTTCCGGCACCTAGCTTCCCGGTCCTCCGGAACTTGTAATGTCCCGGTAGCACCAGCAAGCTAGGTGTCAGAAATGGTGTTGTGAGGTCGATGGCAACGCTGCCGGTCGCACCGGCGGGTTACCGCCGACCTCGTAATGAGGCCCTATTTCTTTCTGAAGTCACAGGGCTCCCTGCCCCAATACTTGGAGGCCAGTAGCCTTTAGGCTTCCACGTCATGAGGTGGGGGAGTCCTCAGACTTCATAAAGAAATTTAATTTTTTTTTAGTCACTCTGCCTTCATAAAGAAATTATTTCTGTAAAACAATCTTTATGAAGGCAGTGACTTCAAAAAGAAACTATTTTTTTCTGTTTTTTAAACTTTATTTGTAAAAAGATATATAGTTTTTTAGTCTGAGGGGCCCCTCCCAGGAAATGGACGGGGTCCCCCACACCGCAGGGCGTGTGGGGGCCCCAGTTATGCCAGTGTAGGGATAGTCGTGGGCCCATATGAATGCATGCATGCGCCATGTCATCCGGGTGAGTCTTGTCCAGTGCTGTTGTTTTTCTTAATTTGCATTGTGGGATTTGAAGTCTGTCCTGGGATTGTCAATAGGGTACTTGCACACTGCTTGAAAGTCCGGTTTTACAAGCCAACGTGAGCCAGTGTTAGACCCCTCCCTGCCCCATCACAGAATACACAGGACCCAGGTTTTCACACCTCTCACCGCCTTTATTTTCCACAACGTACTGCCCATTACCTCTGTCCCTCCCCTTTCTCCCTCCTCCCACTCTGTGTCCCTTTCTCCTTAAAGGGGCTCTGTCCCTTTTCTCAACCACAACACCTCCCCTTGCTTGCTCAGGAGAGTTCGCTGTTACATCTGTTCGATGAGGCGTACTGATTTCCGCGTGACTCTCTGGGGGCGTCTGGGCGTTTCGCGGGTCGCCCCAGAGTCTGTTCTGTCTGGCGGGTCACTTACTTCCCCACTCCAGGGTATCTCATCTTCTCCGGTTGTCTCCTCTATCTGTTCTGGTTCTTCGTGGTATTGCTTGCAGAAGAATGAAGCATTCCAAGTTATTTCTCCCATTTCTCCGGTTGCTGTGATCATAATGCCTTTCACGTCAGTGATTAAGAGTGGGTCCGGGTTGTACCTCGGATCCATTTTCTTTTGTTGTTTTTGTCTTACAAGAACTTTTTGCCCAATGGGAGTTGAGGTTCTTTCGCTCTCCTCTTGCGGTCTGCTCATTCCTTTGCCTTTCTTTTCTTTTCCCTGTTCTCTTCCCGAATGTGTGCATTTTGTTCTGGTGCATAGTCCTCAATTTGGGGAAGGCGGGTTTGTGGCTTGTATTTAATCATTAGTTCTAGGTGTGTACACCCTGAAGCCTCATTTGGTGTGTTCCGGTAACTCCTTAACATTTGACACGTGGCTTGGGGGAGAGACGCTTGATCCGTGGTGGCTTTCTGTCAGGTTCATTTGATGGTGGCCTTGAATCGCTCCACCATGCCATTGGCTTGTCGCCATAGTGGTGTGATCTTCTGGTGGTGAAAGCCTAGGTGTGCAGCAAATTGGTGAAAGTTTTGACCTTGGAATGGTTGGCCATTGTCAGTCTTCACAACCTTGGGAATCCCCCATTCGCTGAAGAGTTCATAGATTACCCCTACCACGTGTTGGAATGATGTGGATTGTATGTATTTTATGAGGGGAAATAGTGAGTACTCATCGATTATCACTAGGAGGTGTCCTCCCACTTCAAGTGGGCCATAAAAGTCCATGGCTACCCTTTGCCAGGGTCCGCCGGGTAATGGTATCATTTGAAGTGCACATGGAGGGCTGTTTGCCGCTGTTTTCTGACATGGCATGCAGTGGACGAGTGTCTCTTCAACAATTGCGCCCATGTATGGTTACCATACTTGATGCCTCAGTATTTTCTTAGTATTCGCGACCCCCTGGTGGCCTTCATGGGCTATGGTCACTAGTGCTTTCCCCAGGCCCTTGGGGACTACTAGGCGATTTCCAATAGTAATGTCCCTTGATCGGACATGGCTGGTTTGTTCTGAACTTTTGGCATCCTGTGCAGGTCTTTCTTGTCCAACTCCCCATTGACAAACAGTTCCTTGCCAATGTGTTTCCATCTGTTCTCTCTGGTGAGGCGTATTGCCGCTTGTATCTTGGGGTCGGCTCTACTTCTGGTGGCGAAGGTCTCTGTTGTGACGGCTGGCGGAAGGGCGTTAAGTGATAGGAACAAGATGCAGTTTTCTGCTTCTCGTCTCAAGTGATCCTCCGTCACCCCTTCTAGGTGCCTGGACAGGTAGTCTGCAGGATTAGTATCGCCCCCGGGCTTGTGTATGATCGGATAATCATACTCTTGTAGCCAAATGCCCCATCGTTTGATGCATAGTGGCATCTTAGTTTTGGAGTTGCCGAACAGGGAGAGTACCACCTGATGGTCTGTGATAAGCGTGAACTTTCTGCCAATTATGAAGTGGTGGAACTTCTCACATGCCCAGACTGTGGCAAGGCTTTCTCGTTCGGGTTGTGAGTACACCTGTTCTGTGGGCGACAGGGCCCTTCTGGCGTATGCAACTATCGGGCTCTTGTGTGTTTCTGCAGGATCCGTCTGGGAGAGTATGGCACCTAGGCCCACTGGGCTGGCGTCAACTGTGATCTCTGTGTTCCACTTCGGACTGAAGTAGGCGAGTCGACGGTGGTTGGTTAGTCCTTCCTTGATGGTGCTGAAGGCTTCCTGACAGCATGTGTTCCATTCGAATGGAGTATCTTTCATGAAGAGTCTCCATAGAGGGCCTATGAGGGTGGCGTAGCTTGGCAGTTAACAAGCACAGTAGCCAGCCATCCCCAAGAATGATCGCAGCTCGAGTTCAACAATGCCACTAATTTTGTCAGGGTCGGATGTGATTCCTTGTCCCGGGAGGATGTGACAAAAGAACCATAGGCTTCATTTGTTAATGTTGCATTTCGGCCCATTAAGTTTGAATCCAGCTGCTTGGAGGATGTTGCATACCCTTTTCAGTGCGGTGTTATTTTGGTCTTGGGTGATGCCAAAAATTAAAATGTCATTGCTGTAGTTAAAGGAATTTAGTACTGGGGATATCAGCTGGCAGATTGTTTCTTGAAATATTTCTGCCGCAGAGGAGATCCCGAAATTAAGTTCTTTATAACAGAACAGCCCTTTGTGGGTTGCAAAGGTAGTGATGGGTCTGGAGGCAGGGTCTATTACCAGCTGGTGATACCCTGGATTTAAGTTCAGTTTAGAGAAGCGGGTGGCCTATCCTCGATGTTGGGTCCTGGGTCCCTCTCCCTCTGTATTGCTGTGTTTGGAATGTGCATATCCACACACACCCATGATGTGGGGCCTTCTCTCTTGATGATGTCGCTGTCAAGGAGGAGCTGTAGTTTTTGTGTGACTTGGGTTCGTAGGTGAAAACCAACTCTGCGGGAGTGCTGAGGCACTGGTTGAATGCTTAGGTCGATGTGAAGGGATATGATGGTGTCTTTCAGCATGCCAATCCCTTCGAATAGTTTCGGAAACATGAGATTGAGTCCTTCAATGTCCATCTCCAGGCAGGAAATCGAGCTTACCATCTGTGTACCTGGTGGTAGCCCTTGTATTACTTCCAATGAGTCATACTGTATGTCGATCAGTGCTAGGGCTCTGGCAGTTTGGTAGCTGAGAAGGCATCGCCCTGTCATTGGGCTGTGGATGACGTGAATGGCGGGGGCTACTTTTCGCCCTCTGTGCAGTAAGTCGCATCGAAATTGACCCTTGCATAGGAGGGGGTGTGCCGCTCCCCACTGGAATATGTGGTCCTGGGATGGGAGGTCTGCGCTATGGCCTGGTAGATCTTTTCGTTCATGACGTTGACCGTCGCTCCAGTGTCTATTACAAATTGGTTATGTAGGTTGCCTATCTGGATTGCCACTTTCACTGCTGCACTGTCATCCGATGCGTCACTGATGAGCCTTACATACTCCTTGCTGTATCTGTCATAGATGTTGTATTCGTCACCTCCTTGATGTGCCCCTTTGTTTGTCAGCGAGTTCTCATAGGGATTGTGGGGATAGTGCAGTGTTGCCTATGTATTACTGTTCCATTCTTGACTAGGCCCTCGTTTGGGAGTGTGTTCTGTCGCTGGGTCGGGTGCATAGTCATACGTGTCGGAGTACCATGTCGGCGGTTCCAGGTGGAGTTCTTCCAACTGCTCTTATGAGCCCTCGTTGAGCCGGGATGGGCAGCATTGGCCTTTCTTGAGGCATTGTCAGGGTTGCCTGCTCTTGGTATTGGTTGGGCTCTCAGGTTTGTTTGTGTCTCCTGGCGGGGTTGGGTAATGGCAGAAGGGTGCTTTTTCCCTGCACATCGCTTGGAAGTGATTCTCTTGGACACATCACATACACATTTGCCCTATGGCTGGGATCTGACCTCTGTGGGGAAATTCGAATCTGCATCGGTAGGATTGTCTCTCATCTTGGGGCCCGCAATGTGAGCTCCTGGTTTCTTGTCTTCCTGTGGGCCCGGGGTATCGGGTGTATCCTTGTGGTCCAGGGGCTATTGCTTCTATAGTCTCTCCCTTCTTTGGGTTCTCTATGGCCGCCGCTTGAATGTCCACTCTTTCATATATCCTTGCTAAGTCGGCGATTTTTTGCAATGGAAGGGTATTTTTTAGTAAGTGTTTCCTGAACAGTGATGAAGTGCAGTCTTCTATGACTCTGAGTCTGATGGTCTCATCGTCATTGAAGTTAGCAAAGTCACAAAGGGTGATTTTCTTTTGAAGTCGAAGGATGAATACTCCTATCGTTTCATGCAGTAGTTGCCCACACTTGAATGTGTACCGCGCGTAGTCTCTGTTGGGGAGGACTATTAGTTTCCCGTTGACGGTGGCAATGAGGTGTTGATAGGTGTTTTTTTTCTTGAGCTGGGATTGTCTTCATGATTCCTTTCATTTCTTTTCCCGCAAGATTGGTAAAACATTTCTATCTTGTTTGACGAGTCTTGGTCTCCTATGGCTCTCATAAAGTCTTCAAATTCTTCAAGACATTCCTCCCATCTCTGACCTTGGTCGTGGTGCCGTTGTACTGTAAAGGTGTTAGGGCACCTTAGGAATGCAGCCCTGGATACTGGTCCTGTTCACATGGCGAGTTGAGCTGCGGCTCCTGCTGCTGCTTCTGCTCCTTCTGAAATTTTGTTAGCATTGTTCTCTGTTCTTGGGTTTGGGTTGGGCTGAGGGTCTGTCCCGTAGTTTGCCTGGGTGCCTCGGTGTGGTAGTGGCTGTTTGGTCAGTGTGACCTTTTTTGTGACGGGCACAGCTTGTTGTGTGTGTACCTTTGTTTTCTTTGTTTGTCTTCAATGTTTGGCTGGGGTCAGGTTGTCCCGTATGGCATTGTTATCATGGGTGTTTCCAAGGTGGTCTAGTGGGCGCTTGGGGTTTTTGTTCTCGCTTTGTTTCTACTGTCTTCTATATGTTTTTTTTCTTTTTCAATGCGTGTATATGCGCTGATGGGGCCTGGCTTGTGTGGTTGCTGCTGTCCCCTTTTCAGTCTTAGTGGCGGCTCTCCATGCTGCTGGGGATTGGTTGCACGTCCCCCTTTGCTATGGACTTGTCGCGGGCTCCTGCGGCCTGCTGAGTAGTCCCTCCTTGGTGCTCCGAGCGTCTGCCTTCTTCCGGTCCCTCCGGGTCACCAGATAAATTATTCCTGGTATTTTGCACTCCTCCCTCCATCCCTGTCAGGTTTCCTTGCTAGCGTACCTCGTGGCCGTGTCTCCTCTGCGCATCGGCCAAGTGCCATTCTTCTACAGTTGTATTCCCTTGGGTCCGGCGGTCCTCGCCGGCGTCTGCTCTGCTGCTCATGATGTCGGCCGTAGTTCTCCCTCTTGTCCACTCAGTGTTTATGCCTTGGTGGCGGTGGTAGCGTTCCACTGCACATGCACGGTGCGGTCCTTGGCGCCTTGTCGCCAGTTGTTAGGCCCCTTCCCGCCCCGTCACAGAATACACAGGAGCCAGGTTTTCACACGTCTCACCTCCTTTACTTTCCATAACGTACTGCCCGTTCCCTTCCTCCCTCCTCCCGCCTTCCGCTCTGTGTCCATTTCTCCTGCTCTGCCCCTTTTCTCAGCCACAACAGCCAGTTTTTTGGGCCAATGTGCCCATCTTTTCCAGTGCACAATGGGTGGCAATTGTTGCTTATTGCTACAGGACACCCACCCTCTCGATCCATGCCCACGCCTTGATTATGAACAGGCAACAGAGACCAACCACAATACATTCCAAATCACACTTCTTCAGACAGAACTGGAAAAAGACTAAGGATGTATATAAGATGCTTTGAAAATATAACTTCTGATTAACAGTCATTCAACCTGCTGAGCTATCGTTGCAGCTTTTTACCTTGGGGCTGGTCACTCAACTTTCAAGGAATTCAACATGGGATGTGGACCCCTAATACTGCACACAATCCATGGATTGCTAACAGCGCAGTTCATGTACATGATTTAAAGGGCAATGATCTCCAGCACCATTGACACTGCACACAGTCTCATTTTGAATGTGCATGTGAATGTCCAGCTCCCATTGCTAAAGAACTAAGGGGGCATTTCCCCCTTTACCTACCCTGTACCCCGCGCCTTTGGAGTGCACTATACAGCTGGTAGTTTTAGAAATGTTATTGGTCTGATGCACATTACAGGAGGGGTCTGCAACCTGTGGCTCTCTAGCTAATGATGTGTTATTTATATAGCGCCTTAATCCAAAGTGCTTTACAGAGCACATATTTACATACAATATCACCCAACCGAAATTGGCACTCATTTATCGACCTCGGAAAGATGAAAGGCTAAGTTGGCCTTGCTGGGATTCGAACCTGTGACCTGCAGATCACACTCAGATCGCAGTGGGCGCACAACCTGCTGAGCTATCTTACCGGTTGTAGCAGCTACGATGTCTCACCGTTGACTATGCTGGTAGTCAAAAACATCTGGAGAGCCATACGTTGCAGACACGTGTTTTCAAATGTGCACCATGCAACAGATGTCTAGCAACAAGTATACCCCAGACGCTGTGTCGGCAGTTTGCCATATAGCCGCAATATTCACGATTTGTGATGGGGGGGCTTGGAACCAATTCTTGTCACATCCCAACCCTTCTTGTAGTTCAGATTCTATAATGGGAAGAGCAAAACTACAACACCCAGAATACAAAGGAAAACACATGAAACTCTGAGGAGTATTGGGTGGAAAACATTTTAATTAATCATATGTCAATTGCTCTGAACAGGCTTCTGTTGCATTGGTATCACTACATATTATCCCCACCAAAAATATCCCCATATACATATATATGGTTGTCAGGAACGGTCATAGGCGATATTTTTGGGCGAGTAAATTTTGGGGGGTTTTGGGGGCAGGGGTTGCGGGGGTGTCCCCCGCTGCTTTAAAAATAATGCAGGGGTTGCGGGGATGTCCCCCACAGGTTCAATGCCTTAATATCGCTGCAAAAATATGGCAATATTTTTGTATGCCGATATTTTTGCAGGGATATTAACACATGGAACCGTTGCATCGTTTATCAGCCTGCTCTACTATTAGAGACGAGGGAAAAACGTATGCAAATCTGGTTGGGTCCATCTCAAAAGGGGTAGTCCAGCCCGAACCGCTGGATCACATCGCTTGTGCATGAGAACACAAGCAACTCCTGACATGTCTCGGCCTCTTTGAGCGGCATTAGTGAGGTGTACCTTGCAAGGCTGGGTGCGGCTATCTGGGGACCCACATCTGGCACACCCATCCTAAACTACACCTCACTGTAACAGCACAGCAGGCTAAAGAAAGGTTGGGATTGAAGGATTCCCAGCGTAATTGCCAGTGGTTATGATTAATTTAAAGCGTTTATCTCCCTCACTTTTCAGTGTTGCGTTGACATTTATACAAATTCACCTCATTTTTTAGACGTGTATATTCTGTGCAGATGGCAGGTCAGTTGCAGACTGACCTGTGCCAAAGAGTTGTGAAGTGAAGGATGGGTTGGGAAGAGTCATTCACATGTCAGGTGTGACAGATGCTAAAGACTGCCAGCCACTGCACAGTTGTGTAGATAAACTGACACAAAAGGGAATTTGGAGATTTCTTGACATGTGAGCACTCTTGTCCGTTATAGGCTGTGGTCTGTCTAGAAAATTGCTAGCTGGTATTTTTACCAAACAGGTGCAAAGGTCAAGTAAAGGGCCTCCTTAAAAGTTATGCAGTCGGGGTAAAACAGGCAACATTTTGGGATACCGTAAAGCAGGCAACATTTTGGGATACCGTAAAGCAGGCAACATTTTAGGATACCACCTGTTTTACCACTCCAAATGATTATGGGCTTGGTAACCCTTGGAATAAAAAATAAATAAAAAAGACTGCGCTGACATTGGGGTAATTCTTCCATGCAAAGCAGTGCTAATGCACCGGGCAGAATTACCGTGTGTGCCAATTCGACCTATTCCCAATAGAGTCGATTGCGTAATGGGGAATAATGGGGACTAACAACAACTCTAAAGTGTGCTGTGCTGTGGCTATGAATCAGCTTGGCATTATTAGCACAGCTAGTTCCACCAATGTTACAATGATGACCAGCGAGTCGCTTGTTGGAGCTGTCCGCCTTCATGGTGTTCACTGCTCTGACAGCACTAATTGGTTTTGGCGCTATATACAATATAAATAGAAGGCACTGTCAAGGGTTGGCATGGGAGTCTGGGCGAGTCTGTGTGCTGCGGGCTGCGCTCGAGCTGTGTGCCGCGTGCTCCGTGCATTACCCTATCCAATTAACGAGTGGGCCCATCTGCACGCAGCTTGCGGAGAAAAAAAGTCTGTCAGCTCTGAAAACTAATGACACGGGGATTGCCTCCTGCCTCATCACCCCGCAACCCCCTCCATCTATCTACGAGTGCGTGTCTGTCTGGCTGTCTGTATGTGGGTGAGACTGTCTACGAGGCTACCTCTCAGTCTCGCTGTCGCTATCTAGCAAACAGTCTAATGCAGGCTTGCCCAACTCCAGGCTTCGAAGGCCGGAAACATCAGATTTTCAGGATACCTCTAATTCATGAAATACATTTGGATACATGGATTCAAAAAGTATGAGCATTTTTTGTCATGAAAATTAATGAGGGATATCCTGAAAACCCTTCGGAATTCTGGCCCTTGAGGCCTGGAGCTGGACAACCCTGGTCTAATGCCTATCCGTCCATCCATTCATTCCCCTCCCCCGTTGGTAAGTCTGGCTGTGCTGCGATATGTGAGCATTCTGTGCTATGGTGGTCTATGCTATGTTTGACAGACTCAATGACAAAGACAACTATTAAATAAATTATATAGGTCGGCGGGAATTGGGCTCTGTTTCTGTCACCATTACCTGTCACGGAAGTCTCTCTGTTTTTTTGGGTAATTCAGATTCACTCTCACAATAATTAAAAAAGTGATTTGATCAAAGTGTACACCAGTCCATTATTACTATTAGTACCCGGCGAGAATCAAGCAGAATGCAACACGCATTCTGATTGGCTCTCGCCGGGTCCTTACCCGGCCGAGAATCGAAGGATTCCCGGCCGGGATTCCAGCCGCCCTGTCCTCGGCAGGGGGCGTGGCAGCCCCTCAGCCAATGAGGAGGCTGGAAGCGGGGCCATCCTCGGTCCGAGCCTCCCCACGGCTGAGAGGCTGCCTTCGCCCCTCGCCAGGGACTCGAGGTAAGGATTTTTTTGTTTTGTTATTCCCTTTCCTCCCTCCTCCCCCCCAGCCCCAGTTACCTTCTTGTTCCTGCATCCCCGGCAGGGGACGAGGGAAGCCTCCAGCCATGTGGAGACTCGGAGCGGGGCCAGCGTTTCGGGACAGAAAAAAATAGTTAGTGCCCCGGTCACGCAGATATTGCGGACCGGGGTACTAATAACAATATGACCCTCGCGGCATAGTTATAGGCCCCGGGGCATCACCTAAGTCGGTAATGCCCCGGGGTCTATAACTATGGGCCCCAGGGCATCACCTGAGTCAGTAATGCCCCCGCCGCGAGGGTCATATTGCTTAATTATAATCCACATGCCAAGCCAACTTTCCCCCAACCGGGCTTCAGTGGGAAATTGCCTTCTCCGTGTGCTATGGGATTTGTGATTCAGTTTCTCAAAACACAAACTTTCATTAGATACATTTTTACTGTTTGCTGGTGGATTTGATACTCAGGTTCCCAATATGTACAGTTTATTAGACAGAAGCTTCCTCATATTGTTAAGGGACTTGGGCTGAATTTCCCAGCATGCAGCATGGCATTAGTTAACAGATTTGCATTCTCGCTGTGGCACTTGTGACTCTGTTTAGCTTATACATGAGCTAACTTAATATAATAATAATAATGTGTTCTTTATATAGTACTTTTATTCAAAGTACTTTACGTAGGTAGGACATATTTACATACATTTGTATTCTTATTATTATCCAATCGAGATGGGTGCTTCTATGGGACGGGATACTCAGTTGCCCAACATGTAGCATCCCATTGGCTATCAGCAGGCCGAGTTCCCACTGGGACTAGATTCTCAGTTTCCCAGCATGCAGTTTTTCACGAATCAACTAATTTATTAGCTTGTCAAGCGAAGTTCTTGGGTCTCAATATCCCATCAGGCAGCAGCATCAAGACATGCAAGTTTCTCCAATTCTCCATGGGACTCGAGGCCGCAACTTTTCATTGTCATCAATGCGCCAAACCTTCAGTCTCCTTCAGCTGCACTGCTCCGCGTTATTCCGTGGTCTTTGTCACCCAACCTCTCCAGATGGCGCTGCTCACCTTCCATTTGCAGTGGTCTTCAAACTGTGAGGCTGGCCTCCCTAGAGGGCACTGGCAAAGGATGGCCAAGGTGGGCGCAAGGCTCTTTAAAATGGGAGTACAGTGACTTCTTACTTCTTTCAATAGAAAATATAAGCAGATATGGCATCTGGGGGCCCGGCAACACTATTTATACTCAAGGGGATCAACAACAAAATGTTTACTCAAGGGAGGGTCTCAGAATTAAAAAGGTTTGAATACCACCGGTCTAGGGCCATTGCCAGGTCAGTGAGGTTCCCTTCTGAGATTGTGTAGGACTCTTTCCGGTTCTGCTTCTTACGGTCCCCACCTCTTTGACATGTTCTCCCTGCAGCAGTAAACGTAGACTTCTTTATACTGGGTTTTCAAGGCTGGACTCCTCTTCCAGTTTTCGCCTTCTGAGGAGATTTGTTTGGCTGTGCCGCGGCATACAGACGTTGACGCAGTGATCAACAAAGTGATGGCACTGAGTGCTTAGTTCTTTTCCCTACGGGTATTTTGTCTCCTGATTGGCCCTTTCTCAACAGATCCATCTTGAGTGTTGGCCTAGGTTCTATGACCTAAAGTTATACAAGTTTTATCTTCCATTTTGGAATGAGGCAGAACAATCATGGTGAGTCATAGACAGGAAGCAACATCCTTCCTGAGTCCCTGTGAGTTTGCTGCACAAAGCTTGAACTTTCGCCACACAAGCTTCCAGTTGTTGCAGAAGGATATTCATTGAGGTCATATCCGGAGTTCTAGCCAGACCTTACACACCGAGCGTGTGTGTTCACGCCACGTTCTATCTTTGCAGTGCCGGATTATATATTAGGCGAAGTAGGCACCGGCCTATCGGCCCCCCACTCCTTTTAGGGGCCCGCGACAACAGATCAAAATAAAGCGATGCAGAAAATTAAAAACGTATTAGGAGATCATTTACGAGGGGGGGTGACATTTCGACTGCCTAGGGGCCCCCCAGGGTTTAATCCGGCACTGCGCATCTGTGCGTGGTCCTGTGGCTGGGATTCCCAAATTGGTAAAAATCCCTTTCTAATAATGCAAATGAAAAACCCTAATTTTAGGGCCTTTACTCTTGGGGATTTCTGGCTGGAACGCCAGTATGAGGATATCTTGAGAATATGCAAAGAGCCTCAGTCCGTCCCTTCATTAAGTAGATACCCTCTTTGCTCACCCGGGACCCATTCCACATAAGGCACAACCTGCACCTCTTGTCTGAATAGGAAAGGGCTGAGGGAGCTTGGGGAATTTCTCTGTTTATTGCCTCCAGGGTGTGGCTTCAAGGAGCAGTGGCACTCACATTTCCCCAGCCCGGTGGGAGAAGTGTGTCAAAAAAAGTAGTGGAGCTCTGACAGAGAAGGCAGGAAGAGAGCAATGTGCAAACACATATTTCAAGGGTTGCTGCCATGTTGGTTCACAGCCAAACAGATCTCATTTTAACTGTAACTGCTATTGGGAGTTCAAGTGGAGAAGTCTGAAAACAAGTAGTGGAACTGTTAACAGTATACAATAAAAGTAGTGGACCACCGCTCCTGACCGTTCCTGCTCACTTCGACCACTGCCCTAGCCTACTGTTCAAGCCGATAGGGGGACCTCTTAACAAAGGGCATTGTCATGAGTTGGGAACCTGGATATTTAGACCCATGTGGACTACAGGGCTTTGTGCCTTTGCCCATCTGTAAACAGTAGCCACATACACACACCTTTTTCATAGTGCATCGATAGGGGCATGGTATAAAGCATGAAGCTGGTCGTGCTGTGGTGGGGTGCAGGGAATGAAGGGAAGACAGGTAAGGTTACCCCAGACAGAAAAGGGAACATCCAATAGAAAGGTGTTACTTTCTGCATCTTTTGGGAGCAGGAAGAGGTTGTCACGGAGTAGGGTCATATATATTATACGTGATCTGAATATGCGTCACAGGCATTTCACACCAATGGTTGGGTATATTAAACTGCCAGCACCAACATGAAAATATCCTTAGATGTTGCAGTACTGCTCCACGTGCAGGGTAGTGCATTGCTACAGCATACATATGCACACAGGCTAAGCCCCAGTTGCTTGGACACAGTCTCGTTTCATGTGGCTTGGTGTGGTCACTTACTTTGCTTCTGATAGTCGCATCGGAGATTGCATGGTTGCCAGAATGCCGAGAGAGACACATTCTGGGTACATCTGTTGCAGTCTTTCCTGCATACCATATGCATGATATCTGTCACTCTGTCTTTAGTCTCTCTCAAGGGAATACCTTTGACAAGATGTTACTCCTTGTGGATGATCAGGTAGGCAGTCACCATGACAACTTTAATTTCATTTAATTGGTTATTTATAACGCGCTTAATAACCAGAAGTTTCTAAGCGCGGACCTGGGGATCGAACCTGTGTTGCTCCACGTTGCCCCTGAGCTATCCTCCCGAGACAATGTAAATATGAAAAGGACTGGAAAGCAAGATAACGGAATGAGATGGACACAGATCAAGTGATGGATACAAAATAAGTGCTTGGACTAGGCCATGTGACCAGGACAGATACAAAATGGCATGTAAATACTTAAAGACACTGATCACCGATGCAGTCTCAAAAAAAGGGCAGCTGTAAGGTAAATATTGGCAATGGCTGTCTACGCACTGCACACTGCACCATAGTCCTTTATGCAGGAAGGGGAGCTCATGATCCAGACAGTGATTTGCACAAACATTTCCATTCAGGGCACCATCTACTGTAGTTGCTGCTTGGTGAGTGCCTTTAATATTCTTGGGCTGCATTACAGAATGTTTGCCCTGAGGCAAGTGCAATTTTACACTCTATTAGCATTAGGGCAAAATGTGCCCTTCTGCAACAACAACAAAAACATGTGTACAATGTATTTTTGCGACTTGGCAAAGTTATAGTGCCATCTACTAACGCAGAACTATATTAGCACTAGGGCAAGTTTAGCCCTGCTGCAAAAATGCATAACCGGTGCTAATACTGAGCAAAACAGCACTTATCAGGGAAATGTTTCTGTAGTGTGACCCTGAACCGTATTTTGCTACTTCTCAACCAGCATTTGTTTTATTTTATTTATTGTGCATTTGTAAGGCGCTTATAAAAGTAAATTGTGTTTCAAGGCACACACAGGGCAACGGGGAATGAACATGGGAAAGTAAAGAAATATAACAATGAAAGATAGGGGCGGACCTACCAGAGCTTGTGAGCATTGAGAAGGTGCAAGTGCAGGGAGAGATGGGATGAGGAAGTGCGGTAAGTGCTAGGTGTGCCTAGAGGGAAGTGCTGGGGAGTAAGCAGCTGTTAAGTGACTTGGTGAGTGTGGCCAGCAGCCCGTAAATAGTGAGTGCAGATCTATGGTGACATAGGCTAGTCGGTGCAATGGCAAGTCCTGGGAGCAAGCATCAGTCTTGAACAGCAGTAACTGGTCCCAGTGGTGGAAGCAACTTTTGGTGATGGGGCAGACAACT
Organism: Ambystoma mexicanum; assembly: GCF_040938575.1. Lineage (NCBI taxonomy): Eukaryota > Metazoa > Chordata > Amphibia > Caudata > Ambystomatidae > Ambystoma > Ambystoma mexicanum. Next base: position 511,429,850 of record NC_090929.1, on the reverse strand, counting down.
CCTGAGTGTGCACTGGCATTCAAAATGATCTAAGTTCCATGTCGCCTGATGAATGTTTTCTGTAGTGGGGCAAACATATCTACCCAGATTGGTGAGAGCAACTGAGCACTGCAAGGGATCCCAAAATAACGCTGAGAGGTTTATGGAGGGTTATCGTCCTGGTAACATTTTGACATGATGGGTTGAAATGGTGCACTTTACAGCACCATCTTTGAGAAGAATAGGGTAAAAAGACATACATTTAGAATTCATTCTCTAGGGTAAAACATGCAAAATCCAATACATGCCAGGTCACCAACAATACACAGAAGCATTTTACAACATTTTCATAATATCTTTGTCTGCAATACATGCCAACTTTGACACTGCAAATAGCTTTCATGATGCTGCACCAAAAATACATGCCACTATTTACACTTTAAATCCCTTTCAAGAAGCTGTGCACACAATATATGCCATCATTGCCAATGTAAATCACTTTCATGATACAGTTCCCACAATACATGCATGACTTCATAGTAAATAGATATAAGCCTTGATTCACTGATACGTACAGCAGGTACGTAAAGCACTCCACCACAATGGAACATAGCTGTATCCCTCCTGCGGCACAGCCACCCACCCACATACATCAGCAATAATCACTACTCGACTTCACAAAATTCATCACCTCTGCCAATAGAATGCATCAGAGTCCCCTGAAAAAATTCGGTCCAGCTGTGCACGTAATCTGTCACCTTAAATCACCTAAACTCCTGACAGTCTATCACAGCACCCAGCCATTATACAGATCTCCATGGGTCACTATCAGCGACTTAGCCACCCCTACCTACCTTTGTGCTGGCTAAAAATACACATATGCACATTCTAGAATCTTCCTCCACATCTTACTTTGGTCCTCCAAAGGCGTTCAACCCACTGTGCTTTGAAGCCATACCAATGGCATTAGGCACTATACAAATGCCATATTACATAACATAGCATGTCAGCATTCATACCTTGATGATACTGCATCTACTATGTATGCCAGCATTCACACTGTAAATCAATGTGATGATGTTGCACCAACATATGCCAATAATATCATTTCACATTCTATTCCTGATGCTGATGTGGCCCCTCCTTTTTATACAACACATATGCACCCATCGCACTTGCACATACACTCAGTCAGACGCACCCACCCCCAGAAACATAAAAATACATACACGCTGTGCACACAGAGTCACTAAATTGTACAAGCACTCATTAGGACTCTTTATACACACATATTGCATAACTTTTGAAACGCACATGCACGCAAACACTTTTGAACCTGTCTTTACATGTGTGATCTCCTGCTTCATTCTTCACGGGGCATTAAGATTCATCACCACTGGCTACAGGAAGGAAACAGAGGAACACATGCGATTCAGGGCAAAGGCAGGAAATCTGGGCTTGGCTGGCTAGCAATGTCACCCTTTAGGCTGCAGCGAATGGTGCCAGAATTCACCAAGACACTCAGTAGCCCACTACTACTGCACATATTTTCTTTTATGATGGTCCAAGCGACAGCCCAGCTGGTAGCTGGGGTGGTGGTGATCAGGAACATGGAGGGTTCCATTCTCAGCAGCCACCCACCTATAATCTCCAGAAATGCCACTAATTGATCCTCTCCTGCATCAAGTCCATTAATCATCAAGATTTCATGCACCTTTATAAATGTTTCTTCTTTCTTTTTTCCTATTTTAAAATATGTACTTTTTACTTTACTCTTTCATTCAATATGCTGAATCAAATTCACTGGCTAGCTTTGTGTGTGCAAATGTATCATTCACAATCTGATGCTAATATATATATATATATATATATATATATATATATATATATATATATATATATATATATATATATATATATATATATATATATATATATATATATATATATATTACACGGCCATGGTAGCCATGGTAGTGGCCATAGTGGGCGTGTAGTTATGTTAAATTGCTAATCCCACAGGAAGAGCACTTTTTGGGCGGCTTATAACTTCGCTCCCCCTGGACGAATCCTCACTAAACTTTGCAAAATAAGTATATGGCCCACTCTGAACCTTTTTCCAAAGTTTGGTGAGGTTTGGTCCAGGAGGGCAAAGTTATAGGGGGGGTCCCACAATTTATTTTTTTCCCATAGACTGAATGGGGAAAAACTTTGCGCATGGCTACAGATCAAACCGCTGGACGGATTTTCACCAAATTTGTGGCAGGAGCAGCGGTTTGGTCCTGAAAGCGTGCTTTTGCAAATTTGGTGAAAATCCATCCAGTACTTTTTTTTTTTAAACGATCAAAAAGTAGGTCTCAAAAAATTAGTTATATCTATGTTCGCTGCGCGGTCACACTTCCCTGTTCACTCTGCGGACAAGATAACGATTGGCTAATCGGGCGCGTCATGTCCATGGACATGCGATGCATTCGCACATTGGCTGGTGAAGAGCGTGAAGTGCGTCAGATTGTTCCGATGCGCCCGCCATCTTTCATCCGTGTTTTGGTGTCCGCGGACATCGCCGCAAAAACATCTAAAAAACACAAGATTGCACTTGTTAAACTTATCAAATACTGTCTGGGAAGGTGAGGGTTGATGAGGCTGGGATGGGATGTGGCAGCAAGAAATAAAATAGTGGTGTTTTTTTGTCACAAAAGTCATATGGTACATTGGAGGTGTTCCTCAATATAATGTGCGTTAAGTACAGGCGAAGAACTAATGTGTCTGTGTTACAATGTATTTAAAATAATATTGGAATCAGACTGGTGCCCCCTAGAGTTTGGCATCTGAGGCAGCCACCTGCAGTGTTTGATGGAAACAGCGGCTTTGCACGTGTATGCGAGTACCAGTTCTCATGAATGCGTTGAGCCATGTTGTTGCAAAGTGAGAATGTATTTGGATTCTGAGTGAAGGACACCAGCTTTGATTTTTTGGTTGCGAGCTAAGGAAGCCCACGCATGGGACTCAAACTATAAGGGTCAATTGTTTTTTGACCTTGAGGGAAAGGGAATATTCAGTAAGAATGCAGGGAGAGGAGGTTTGGAATAAGGAACATTTGAAAAGGTTATGCATTCCAAAAGTTTGTAAGGCACATGTAAAATCAGTTCATGAAGATTCTTTGGTGCAAGCGCATTGAGCATTGCAGTCTGAGTTACACGAAGAGAATGGAGACGGTCAATATCATGTAAGTTTGCTTTTGACGACTGTACACTGGAAAAAGCTTTAATTTATTATTATCTGAACATTAATTTTGGCAATGTAACTGAAGTACTATCTTTCTGTGTGGTTGTCATTTTTTTGTGGTTATGGGGAGTGCAGAATCTTGGTGTATGTGGACTGTCACTAGATTCACCCATGTTCAACGCTAATATTTCTTTAAAATGTCATGTATGACCATATCGATTTGTGTATCAGTTTCCACGTGTTTTTTGTCTTTTTTGAGATTTTTTGTTGTGTGTGCTAATCGTTAGTTTAAACTGTATGCAGAATTAAGAAATCAATAGATGTATTGTAATAAAGGTTGGGTATTTTCTGTTATGTTTTCCAAATAGTTACATGTTGCCTTACTGCGATTGCCATGCATTCCAGATGCCAAGTGATGGATTATTTATTCGCCAGGTGCACAAAGTCGTCAACGGCTGGATCACCGTGACTGTTTTGTGGGACTATCGCCCAGGGCCCATGTGCCCGTATGCTGCACTAGCGATTAGGAGTAACATAACATCTTTGATGGTGGTTGAGGCCCAAGTTCATGCCGACGCCCTGGAATTCTTTGTGCGACCCAAGCGGTTCCTTTATTGAAAACGAACACTTTGTGTTTGGGAAAAGAACAACGTGTGCCTCACGATTAACATTTTCGATCACGAGCGAAGAAACAAATTTGCAATTTCATTGAATTTGGGAATAGTAGGATGTTCTCGGAGAGTTTATTCTGAAATAAACGTACTTTACAAATTGTAAAGTTTTATTGTTTTCTTTTAAAGACCGGTTTAAAATTTCAAATTGTGACATGCTATGTTGTTAGTCAATGTGTGTTGATTTTCGGGTTCTGCGTCATGGCACGTAGGTGATTATGGGTGCATTTGGCTACGCTGAAGAGGAACGTCACCGAGAAAGGTGTTGAATATCACTAGGGTTGGTTATGTGAGGGTCAGGGGCGGAGCATATGATTTAGTGACGTCAGGGCAGTTTACCTTAGGCAGATGCAGCCATGGATAAGAATAGCACAAAGTGGACGTGCCCTGCTGTCAGATTTCGTATGTTTCTAAAAGAGGAAAAAGGAGGTAAGGTGCATTGGAAATGTTTGTGATAGATCAACGTATGTACAAAAATACATGGTCGAACCCTCGAGACAATAATATTTTCTGAACGTTGCACTTGTGAAACTTATGAAATAATGTGTTGGGAGGTGAGGGGTAAAGCTGATGGGTGGGATATTTCTGACGTGAATTCAAATGAGTTTACAAAGTTTGTAGGGATTTTGTGCACACCTTATATGACGAATCATTTGTGTATTCTTTTGACAGTTTTGAAAAAATAAAACATGGGTGGATTTACAGTAAATTTGCATAAGGCTGATTGGCAACGATCGAAAAGCATGGTGCTGCAAATGTGGCAGTATTTTCTTATTTGACAAGTGTCATAATGTAGTTAAAAAAAATAGCGGTACAGCTTCAGTGACTGAGGGGTAGGCTGTAGCCATGGGCAGTGGGCAGAATGTCGGGATCATGGTATAAGGTCATGATCCGGATAATGTGGCTACTGGCCATGACCAGAAGGGACAAAACATAGGATTAAAGTGGCCATGTCCTCCTGGGACTGGCTTTGTGGTAAAGGTATTCGAAATTAGGATAGATTTGAAAGGGAACAAAAATGTGCTTGTGGTAATATGGTCACAGGGTTTCATTTTTGCCTTTTGCAGGCTGCCATGGAAAGCGAAGAAGGGCACTGTATGGAACCCCTGCCTTCCCTTTCCATGGTGGCCAATCCTCTTTTTTAGTAGCACGGGTTACCGCTTTGGAAACCTAGATTGCTAATGGCATTCATTCCCCATTTTAGGGGCTGGAAGGGGGGGTTATGATCCAGAGACCTTGTTATGCACTTGTGCTTTGATTGGGCTGATAACTTGGGCGGCTGGCCCTTTATCCACCGTTCCAGTCCCTGGAACGGAGGATGAACGCCACAATATTCCCATTAGCATAACACAAAATGCAAATGGAAATGTTGGAAAATCTTATTGCGTCTATGTACTTTACTCAGAAATATAAAGCAGATGGGGTCTATGCGTTTTTTTTTTAGTTCTATTTTTTAACTGTGAAAGGTGGTTCCTAAAGGAACATTTATTTTGTTTTTGGGTGGCTTTTTTTTGGCAGGAGAGCTAAGAACGAAAGTTGCGGAGGGAACTGAAGGAAGAGGCACCAAACAGTAATATGGAGGGGCAGGTGGACGGGAGGAAAATGTTGTGCGTGTGTTATTTCTAAGGTAGGGGGCAGTGTTTCTCATGCTCCTTCATTACAGCAGTGGTGCTGTCTCTTGGGGAGGAGAGATGGCCTTAGCTGATGTCATTTTAAGATAAATAGCAGTTTTGCTAAAAGTATGTACTGTGTACTAGATTGTTAATGGCTGAGTACGAATAAGTGTTGGAGCTGTGCAAGGGAAATGTTGAAGTTGCAAGTTCCTATATCAGTAGAAAATGTAATTCCACACTGTCCACGAAGCACAGATCTTATTATGAAGTGCATACGGGTTCTCGGACACGTCATCATGCTGTGCGCCAGCATATGGTCATGTGGCATTCTCTGGAAGGTGTGCAATGAAGTCAGATGTTCGTAGACATTATGGTTACGTTTCACTACTAGAAACCTATGAAATTCAGTAAAAAAAACTTTGTTAAAGGGACGTTATGGTTAAGTTGTGCTACTAAAAACCTATGAAATTCAGTAAAAAAACTTTGTTAAAGGGACGTTATGGTTAAGTTGCGCTACAAAAAAACCTATGAAATTCAGTAAAAGAAATGTGTTAACGGGACGTTATGGTTCCAAGTAAAACCGAAAAACCCCTGAAATTCGCCAGTTATGGTAAGCTAAGCAACCATAACTCGCGCCACCACTGTGCACTGCTAAGACTAAAACCCAGGACATCAAAGATGACATCACAAATGCCATTGATGACATCACTGATGTCATCACATGTCTGGCTCCCCCTTTTTTCCTTTACTGACATATCTAGGCCACATGGTTTTGTTCAGTAACAGTCAGGAACAAAAAATTGAAAAAGTAGTATATTTGTAGACTTATACTTCAAGTATGTTCCCACAGTAATTCCCTTAGGGTCAAGTCACATCATATTAAACATATACATAGGGGAAGACTGTCATGATGCCTACTCCCGGGGCACCAGACCAGGTCCAGCAACCCCGGAAGCAGGCATCAAGTTATTTTGAGCAAGCCCAAAAACCCCTGCTAGGGGCTGTTTGGGTGTGGTCCTGGCGCCTATGGCGCCAGGCTCATATGGAGAATCAGTCCTGGCGCCTATGGCGCCAGGCCCATAGCGTAGAACTTACCTGATGCAGACCATGCTGCAAGCTTACCTGATGCAGACCATGCTGCAGAGCTCCAAGCCAAATGAGGCTTGGAAGGGACTATTTTACCTAGGGACTATTTTTTACTCGGGTGGGGCTGGGGAGGAATACTTACCTGGGACTACTTTGGAGGCTATTTAAACCACGCCCAAAGAGCAGCACACGCTTCGCGTTTTTCTGCATCCAGCAGCGTAACGCTCACCGTGTCTGCAAGCCTGCATCCAGTCTTCTGCCACGCCCGCCTCGAGTCTGCAGCTCCTAGAAAAAGGGAGGAACAGAAGGAGAAGAGGTTAGAATAAGAGCAAAACCTTCGATCCTTACCTGAATTCCGGATCCACTGCACCTTCGAGCTGGAAGAAAGAAGCATTTTACAGGCGCCGCCTTGCCTGCTGCAGTGCTGAGCTGAACTCACTGGCCTTTGCAGCATCCTCACGATCCACCGCATCCTTCTGCATGTTCCCGCCGCACTCTGGCACCTAAGGGGAACACAAGAACAGCAAAGGTGAGCCAAGGGAATAAACAGAGGCAATAGTAACTACCCCCCATAGACTTACCTGATTACCGCCGGGGGTACTATTCCTCTTCACGGGTCGGTGCAGTCTCCATTGCATCCTCGCCGTACCCCGGCCCCTAAGGGGAACAAAAGGACAACAAGGTGAGACAAAGGGACCAACAAGGGGAACTCTTCTCACCACAATAGACTTACCTAATTTTACCGCCGGAGGCATTATTCCCCGAACTTCATATTTTCTCTCCACACCTGAATAAGGGAGCAAGCAACAGGTTACATTCTAGCCTTATTTTATTGAACGGTGTAGGATAAGCCAAAACCTTACCTAAACTTCAACAGCTACCATGAGGAACTCTTCGCTGGGGTCAAGCTGCAAACTGCAAGGAATCGGACAAGAGTGAAAGTCAGACATGTGAACTCTTACGAACTACATACTTTTCGAGTCAATATTGTTCTAGAACTCACCAATTCCTTCGAGCCAGTGAAGCAACTGGTTATCAACGCGCCCCTGCGCTCAATGCAGGATGGAGAGCTAATCTTTTCAAACCATCAGGTGAGACTATAAGAGGGGACATCAAAGGTGATCTGTGGGGAGAACAGCGGGGGACGGGGGATTTACGCTCAACTCCATAAGGTGGTTAATCCCCTTTCTCCATTTGCAGAAGAATATTCCTACGGGCCAAGCAAACGAAGCTAGGTGGGCCAGTCCAGTCCGTCATCTCGGCCCTACGCGTCACATTGGTGGAGACCGCAGCTGTCCAGTTCAGATCGACGCCTCTGTGAGAGCCAGGTGAGCGTAACAAAGACACAGGCTTGAAAGACAGCAATCCTTTCTGTGCATGAAGATAATCAGTAGGGTTATCAGCACTTTCTGATAGTTTTTTTTGTATTACTGTACTTTCCCTGTATATGCTCATTTTTCTATACATTGTACTCACACTACTTTCCTTAGGGTCCAGTGACGTCATGTGATACACATACATAGGGTAAGTAGCAGCTTTGAAACAGAACAATTATTTCTCTGCATAAAGATAAACAGTTAGGTTATAAACTCTTTCTGTTAGTTCTTCTGCTTTTCTGCTTACTTCACTTTTCCTGTATATACTCACATTTGTATGTGTTGTTGTCTCTTTGTGTTTTGTCTGTAATAATGCAATTATGTAGAAAGTAGGTTTTATTAGCTACTTATTACATGTTTCACAGTACACAAAACTCTAATAAGAAAGCAGTTCTCATTTCAGTATTCAACATGGCAAAATTATGAATATTGCACCTCCATCATGTATGCTGCACACAATGCCTATGTTTCTACATGAATAGCTTAGTATACTGGAAAGAACCTGATAATAGAATGGTATTCGTATCAATGCATTACTTAATGCACTACGTACCTCATGAAATTTATTCCAATAACCCTTCACAGTTTTTGATCAACATTACCATAAGAATCCCTTGTACAGACTTTTTATGAAAATAAATGCACATGTGATGTCATCAATGAGATTTGTGATGTCATCTTTGATGTCCTGGGTGTTAGTCTTAGCAGTGCACGGTGGTGGCGCGAGTTATGGTTGCTTAGCTTACCATAACTGGCGAATTTCAGGGGTTTTTCGGTTTTACTTGGAACCATAACGTCCCGCTAACAATTTTTTTTACTGAATTTCATAGGTTTTTAGTAGCGCAACTTAACCATAACATCCCTTTAACAAAGTTTTTTACTGAATATATATTTGTGAAAGGTTGTTTGTATGTTCGGGGTTGACTCCAGCCCCATAACAGTTTATGGGCTAACATTTTGGGCCAAGGTCAGCATACCAGTCTGGGGTGTAATAGCGATAGTGACATTTGACCAAGCCCACCCATTCGCCCTGCACAGGGCGGGGTCCGGCCATGTGCTATTAGTATGGGCGATTTTGGTAGAGTGACGATTTTTACGATTGTTGGCTCCAGCCCCGAAAAAGTTGGTGGGCTGAAATGTTGGCCTGAGGTCGGCATACCAGTCTGGGATGTACTGGGAATGGTGACATCTGACCAACCCCACCCATTCACCCTGCACATGGTGGGTCCAGCCCTGTGCTATCAGTATAGGTCGATTTCGGGGGATTGACAATTTGCGATTTTCAACAATAGGAAGTTATGACACAATAAATCATATACATGGCTATAGCATACCCCCATGGGCATGTCAGCTACAGACCCGTGCAATGCCAGGTGGTACCGCTAGTATACGAATATGTGTAATAAGAATCTACCAAATACGCAAATGGTCTCATCATGAGTTCAGTGCTATACGGTAAAGGTGGCAGTAACGGAATTACTGCCACTTTTACCATACTGCTGAATAAGGAGTTAGTGCTAATTCCAGCAGTGAAATTAGTCCCAGCGAAATTACCACTGGTGGAATTACCGTCTCATCTGGAGGAAATTGACCCCCGACGCTAGTGGCAAATATGCTGGCGGTACCAGTCATTTTGCCAAATCTGGGTGGAATTACTGCCGAAACCCATGTACAGCGGTAATTCTGCCAGACGGAATTTCCGTTACCGCCAATGGTGTGTGCGCACTCCCGGAAACTTGTAATGTGGTGGTAATTCCGCTGGACACCAAGGCGGTAACGGTAAATATGCCTCAGTACAATTACCGCTGTATTACAGCCGAACTCATGATGAACCCCAAAGCCTTTATTACACAAGATTCATAAAATTTACATTTTTCAAATAGAGATTAAACTACTAGACAAACAGTACAGCCTATTTTACAAAAAATGGGTTTTAAAAAACAACACGGATGTGATACATTTGTTCTGTTAACTCATCATGTGATGGTTTTTCATCTTTTTTTGTTAAAAAGAAACAACCTGAAGTGAATTAAAAAAATAGTTGATAGAATCGGGTATTATTGGATTCCCGACAAGCGATCCTTTATTACCCTTTCTGTGATGTTGCTGGGGCAGCAATAAAGAAAATACCGATCAGAATCTTAAACCTGCTCAAGTTGCCCTTTTCCGGCTGGTTTGCCGCTTATAATTGCGTGTACGTTGCCATGTGCTTCACGCCCTGGATCATCAAACGGCCCTGCAAGCACACTGGTTTCAAGAGCAGACACTCAAAGATCCAAATATACTTACAAATATGAGGATTTCGAAACATGCCTACGAGGCTGTTTACAAATACAGTGTTCAAATATAAATGCATTATGAATGAAGTATCATGGGTTCTCCGCAATTACCTTTGTCATTTTTAGATGTTTTGGTTTTCTGTGTGACAGCATTCAGCGCCCATTATTACGCCTTTCCTCTTCTTTTCCTCTTGCTTTAGGCCTCAGGCCTGTGAATTTGGTTCAGCGTCATGTGTGTTTGCTGAAGAGGCGGCGCCAGCACTGCTGTAGACCCGCAGGCCTTTTTTGCTGGAGTGCAGAAGGTTTCTCGGCTCCTGGCGCTCAGCCGCTTCACACCTTTGATTCCAGGCAGGCAGCCCTGCCAACGTCAAGAGATTCCCAGTCGCACCACTCCAAGAGCGGGCGAGGGAACTCTCAAAACACGAACCCGCCCCAGCAGCAAGAGTGAGCCCCTCCCCCTCTTGTACATTGACAATTGTGGAGTAGTCTTGCGCAGCACACGGGTCCTCACTGTAAGTGCATGAAAATAACCTATTTTATAAATGGTGGGTTTCAGTCAATTTTGGTAATTTCACAAAGGTCTGGCGGACACACGAGTAGCTGTATTCCCAAGCTGCACAATGGCCAGTAAGGGACGCTCTGCTGCACCATTTTTGCAGTACAGAGGGGTTATTAATTTTGTCTCTAGAGGATTGCTCAGGGGCAGCATGCTCGCCTTAGAAGCAAGACAACTCAGAGCAACACAGGTTCGATCCCTGGGTCCACAATTAGAAATCTCTGGGTATTAAGTGCGTTATAAATAACTCGTTACAATTACAATCCTTTGCAATTCCCTTATGGTTCCTCAAGGAAGCACTTTAACGCCATGCCTTTAATGTCATCTAAAACTTTGCATCACTCATGAACAAATTCTCCATTGATCATTTTAAGCGATGACAGCATGAAGCAGCAAATCCACTCAGGGATGATCGACAGCCACCTGTTCCTGAATGGATCAGAACAGAGATCGTAAAGGCAAAGAAAATATTACACAGCTTCCTTTCGCTGAGCCAAACTCTCTAGGCTGGATAAAGCCTTAAATCTTGCAATAACCTGCCATTCTAATCTCACAGTCAGTGCACAGATCACTTTAGCCACCTGAGATCCAGCCCTGAGTGTAAGCATGTAATCCTGGCAATGTAAATGAAAAATGGCAGCTGGGGCATGCCTTGGGCCCAGGAAAGATTGCCATAAATAGGGATTAGGAATCCTACATGTAGATTGAAAAGGTTGCCTAAAAGTGGTCAACACAATTATGATGGAACCTGCAGGGTCACAGAAACATGTAAGTGCATTGACTGGACTGGCTGGAGGCATTCCACGTGACATAGGACCTCTCCACAGCTGTTTCATATTTATGGTGCAACCTGAATGCAATCAGGAAATAGCAACGTTGGAGAAAAGACTGGCAGTTTGGAGGAAAAGGCAGTTGGATGAAACGTGGAGCAAGAAATATTCACTTGAATTGTATGTCTAAGTGAATTCTGATGAAAATAAGAAAGCAAAAAATGTTTCTACTGATGTAGGAAGGCTCTGCCTTATTATTCTTGCACCGGCCTAGTATAGCTAGGCAGAACTACATCTTGAAATACATATACCCTTGCGATAAGATGAGATCTGTGTTGTCAAACGAAAGCACAATTTACCTGTGCCACACGCTTTCTTATTGCAGTGCAAGCCTTTTTTAAATGTAATTCTGAACACATATCTAATTCCTACTTCAGTGTGAGCTGACCTGCTTTCAAACAGGATACCAATAAGCTTTCGTGTATTTAATTGGGATGCTACTGCACAGCTGCTGTCATAATGTATAGACCATGGTCCGTCTGGTCGTCATGGAGAATGCATTTGCATCTCCCAGGCACCATTTTTACTACCAAGATGGCGGATTGCTCTGTCGCGCGATTGCGTCCAGCCCGATCTAGTGTTTCCGGTGTCCAGACATTTGGTCGACCTAAAACTGGTCGAATGATATTTGGTCGACGCAATTTGGTCGAAAACCAAATGGTCGAATTTTTTTTTTAATTATATATTTATTTTTCGGGTTTTCGTTTTTTACAAAAATGGGTTTTTAGAAAAAAGAGGGTGTTGGGGTGGACCCCCCCCCCCAAAAAAAAGGGTGAAAATAAAAAAAAAAATTCGACCATTTGGTTTTCGACCAAATTGGTTCAACCATTTGTCTGGTCGACCAATTTTTTTCGACCAAATGTCTGGTAACCGTGTTTCCATGTCAGACCTGGGATCTACTTTCGTTTGCTGCACTGTAAACACAGGACACGATGAACAGATCTTCGTGTCTCAACGCTCGGTAAGCGGTTTTGTCCTGCCTTGTTCAGTGCTTTAGATTGCTCCTTATCCTCCCCCTTATAGTACTAGCAATTATCTTTTCTATGTTCTGCCTGTTTCTTCTTCCCGGAAGTTACATCTTTTGTTTCCTATTCTGCCTTCATTCTTCCCTTGCCTTCTGCTGAACCTTGCCTCTGCATTGGACCCGTTATATGGGTTATTTGTTACCTGACCTGGACCTCTATTTCTAGAATTGCATCATTGTCTATCTGTCTTCTGGTCACCATCTGATCTACTACAGTACCTGAAGACCTTCACTGAACTCAGGTTTTTTCCTTACTGTTGGAAGGTTTTTTCTCCTGCTTTGTCATTCTACGCAGACTCCACCTTACCTGGGAATACCACTAATCGGGCAGGGTGGCATCTAGAGAGTCTTGCCCCTATCTTCACGATACCCGCACCTGACAGAAGACACATCAGGGATTGTCTACACTGAAGGCATCACGCAGAAAGACTCAAGTGAGCCTAACCATAGACGATACTGACAGCTGCGCTGATACTACTCAGGTGGTGTAGCAAGTATTCCAGGAGAGTCCGGAGCTTGGATGCTTCTATACAGGATTCCCATTTCTGTAATTGCAAGGTATTAAATCCCCCTTAATGAAGTCATACATTCTTTTGCTGTACTTACTAGTTGCGATGTATTCAAAAAGCTTTATAAGATGATGCCCTAGAGGCAGAGGACACAAGATTGGGATTGTCTGATGTGTCTTGTTGGTGTATGTTTCAAGTCTCCACCGCACAGCTGCTGCTATTCAAGATCTGCCAAACTAACCTCACTTAGATTGAAGTCCTGATTTAGATTTGAAAAGCAGACATCACTCAAAGTATGGCACAAAGATGACCTCTGCCTGCGTCTGAGTGAAGCCTGCAGTAACAGGTCCCAGCAAGGACTGGTCTGTTCCCTAACATATAGGGGCACAATGTGAGTTATTAGTTTCTACCATGGAAACGATCTCTATTTCTGTCATTTTTGCAAGTTTAGGTAATTGCAAGTATTGGTTATGTTTGGGTTTACTATGCTCCCAAATTAGACCACTTCTTATCTTCGTATTATAGAAACAGTCTTCACCCAGGACTTTGTCTTCAGTTCAGAATCACTCTTTCCATTTTTGCCATACAGGTATTTCTAGTTTTTTTCCATGTTGTGTCATTATTATAACAAAGTTTAGTTTATTTCTTTATTACGTTAACCCACCCTAAAGTGTCCCCGATTTTTTCTTTTTTTTTATATCTTAAAGTTTAATTTTGTTGTGGCCTTTTAACAAGTACATTGTTTCCATGTTTCTCCTTCGACTTTTTAAATGATTTTTTGAAAATAAATTACTTTCATGCCACGCAATATTTTCATTTAAATTCCCTTTTTGTTCAGAACCCAATATGTATAATGAGACACCTTCCTGTATTGTGATGGAATGTCCAAACTTTACTCATGCAAGGACACCAAGGATGGTGCTACACATTTTCCCAAAAGACTTGGTGTTGATTTAGCAATTGTTTTTTAACTGTGAATTTCCAGATGCTGCAGTTAACAGCCATGCCAATGATGTCATTGCGGGTGTAAAGGAAAATCGTTTCCAGGTGTACAACAAGCATTTTTCCTCCGTGATTTACCAGTCTTTAGAATGTACTAAAAAGGGTAATCTCAGACAGACTCGTAAATCACTGCCAAATTCTGTTCCCACCATCTTCCAGAACACACACAGAAAGGTGAGTATATAGTCGAACAATACTTTGAATGTATAAAGTTTCTGCCATTTAAATGATCTTCTACAACATGTTTACAATTGTACTTGGTCTAATGTCCTTTTATATTTATTGAAAAATGGATGTGATACATCCACAAATTATGTTATTCATTTTAATTAAACATTGTTTGCCAACCATAGATTCTTATAAGGGCATTTGATTTATCCTATTTCTTCTTTCCAATGACAGCCTCCTTATTATAGGTGCCTGTTATCCCATCTGTGTATCACCGTTCATATTTTTGAGTATTTTATATTGGCCTCTCTCCTATCATAGACAGAGAAAATGAAAGGCTTCTGAAGTACTTTGGATGAAACGACAAAACCATCAATTGGTCCGCATGTAATCCTATATGTCTTGTAGTGTGAGAATTGTTGCTTTGTATTGGCTGTGTACTGTCTATGTTGTGGCTGTTGTAGTAGCATTGAACTAGTCTCTTGAACAGTTGTATTGGTTGTCAACAGCACCAATCAGCTATGTCTAGAAGTTGACATGATTAACACAGACGGAAGGGGGGGCTTTACGAAGGCGGGTTTTTGCATTTTAATCATCCTGCAATGTATAAATATGAATTACTGAACACTTCTGTATTTTATATGATTAATGTATTGTTTTATTGTGATATTTTATGTATGTGTTTAATGGATAGTGTATTGTCCGAATAAACGTTTTCAAACAAACAAACAACACATACCCAACATTTAGCAGTCAGGTATGCTTTTTCTCATTGACATCATTGTTATTTGTCTAACATTCTGATTGTTACCTCTTTCTCAATATTATTCTTTTATCAATAATACTATTATAAACTGTGTCCAATTTTATATTTGAAGCTATCCCGTTTAGGTTTGGAATAGAGTTATGTAGTAGTCATGGTTACTCAGATTTGTGAATATTTTAAATCAAAGACATTTCTCATGGGTGCTACCAACCGTTTATTTGATGTTTAAAGATGCATATGACTGTACTGACATGAGCCATACTTTACATGTTGCTTATCAATCGAGAAATCTGTAAAGTTAATGGAACAAAACCACAACCCTTATTTCTTTTTCAGATTTTAAAATATTACATCATAAAAATAAGGTACAAGGATCAAAGTAGGATTTCATTTGCAATGTCTATAATGCAGGAGACAACCAGGACATCTTCATCTTTAACAGCATTACTGCAAACAGCTCTGGACTCACAGGTTCATAATCATGTGTGTCTTTTATATCTCTCGTTACAACAATATTAGAAGTAGATACAATGTCAACAGTTATTTTTATTGATCTTTTTGTTCAAAATTTTATTTTTTATGTACACATTCCTTTTGATTGTCTATTATTGAACTCTTTAAAAAATGTGCACCTCGGTTCCTCATGTAGCATAAAATGTGCATGGTCATTTGATTTTTGTGATAGTATGCAGGTTAATTTGTTTCATCTTTTTATTTTTGGGTATGACAATGAATAACAATCTTGAATTTATTATCTCATAATAGTGTTATCTTATCCAAATGTACTAAGCAATATTGTTTGCTTGTGTAATCAGTACATAATATGGTCTTGTCCATCTTCAACATATTTCACAAGGATGAAAACATCACATCAGATATGTAATTTGTTTCATCAGTCATAAAGTGAGCGGGTATGCATTTCTCATCATGTGGGTAGTACTTTCTGAGTTTTACTGTCCTCCCCATATGTTATCACAATGTCTTTTTTTTACATTCTCCAGACATAGACCCAACATTCTCAACAAGCTCTTTCAAATAGTATATATAGATTAGAATCATCCATGTTTTTATCTTTGTCCCACAAGCTGAAACTGTCATGACGACTTTGATGACAGTGTCATATGACACTACAAAAGTGCAACAGGTGTTTGATATTATTTTGTATTATTGCTTTTACCTTGAGATTTTAAAAAGACCAAGAGAAGTAATCAACTTTGTCAGTATGCTACTTCTGTTTCATTTCCATACTTCTAATATGTATTGCATCATGCATATTTGTATACCTTTCATTTGTCCTTTAATTCACTTATCTCTTTGCTGCTTGTAGTGCAGAAGGGTACTGTGATGAGCAGTTTTCTTTAGGGGTCGTAGAACCACACCCAAAGAGAACAGGTATTGTTCTAGTCTTTGCTTTGAGTTTATCCACGGGTAGGGTTAATAGTCTTGTGGAAAGCAACCATATCACAAGTGATAGATACGACATATTCTATAGTCTCAGCTACTGCAATGAATATCTTCCGGACCATTACCTATTATCATTTGTTTGCTTATCTTACTTTTTTTATCTTTCAAAGAGTGTACTATAATGCCAACACAATACGATCAAATACAAGTAGAACAGGACCCCTGTTTTCTTGAATTTGTGCTTTTCCGCTCGACTTTTATACAGGGATACACTTTAACTTTATAGTTGTGTGTATGCAAACGTTTATACATATATTTTCAAGCCTTATTCGTGTGTCATTATGTTTCATGTACATTAAAGTGAAACTTGATTCCTTTCACAGCAGGATGACAACCTGATGGCAAGCACTGCTGCAGGGCCACACATACGCTTGCAAAGAGTACAGGTGTGGCATTATTCTTTCAGGCTCCCCTCCGCCACCTTTGCTTCTTCTCTCATACCAGACTGTCTGGCTGCAATTCCGGAATGGTGTGCTGCCAATGATCTCTTCCTTAATGCTAGTAAGAGTGAAATCCTCCTCTTTGGGACACCCGCTCTCGCCTTTCCTCTTTCTCTCTAGCTGCCCACTCTGGGCCCTCTTCCTGCTCCTTCCTGTGAGGCTAAAAACATTGGTGTCATCTTCGACTGCACCCTCTCCTTCTCTCCTCACAACTCTGACATCTCTAAGAAGTCAAACTATCAGCTGCACCTCCTCAGAGGTATTATTCCTTTTCTCACTCTCACCCACAAGCTCACTGTCTTCAGAGCTCTGGTCCTCTCTATGCTGGACTATTGCAACAGCCTCTTTCTAAATCTTCCTGCCTCTACACTCCGACCTTTACAACTTATCCAGAACAGGACTGAGAGGATTGGCCTTGGCCTCAAGCCCAGGGATTGTAGCTCCCCAGCTCTGAAATCTCTTCACTGGCTGCCCGTGGCTGCAAGGATCAACTTCAAGACCCTCTGCATTGTCTCGGGCCTGGGAAGGCTCTACCTCCAACTTTCTCTTCCAAAACATCTTCCTTCTCGAGCTCTCCGCTCATCCACCTCCAACTCTGAGGGTCAGATGCTTCTCCAAGCAGAGGGTTGGGGACAGATCTATCTCCTTGACTGGGGCAGCCCTCTGGAACAGCCTCCCTGCCTCTCCCAAACTTGACCAGAACCACCTCTGGATCTGGAACAAAATCAAGACCTCCCTTTTCACTACCGCTTTCTCTCTTCCTCTCCCCTGCTGATGGACCCGACAGCTACGCACACTGGTCATCCTCTGAACTCGGGCCCAGCATCCTGCATGTCCAGTTGTTCTAGCACTGCCTCCGGGCACCCCCAGCAAATAAGGGTCTGTATCTGCGACCCTACAGTCCCTTCTCTATGCACTTATGAATCACCCGCTGGCTGCACTTGTGAGTTGACTGCACTTCCCCCTTCCTTTAAATAACTATGTTCACATTATTTTACAATGTATATCAATTGTTAGCTTGTAGTCACTTGTGAAAACATTTAGTAATATTTTTTAAAGATTACACAGGCTGAAAATAGAAATGTACTGTCATCTAAACGTGAACAAATTAGTCTGCTTGTCTAACTTTCATTCTTTTCATTGACATATTGTAGCATGAGACTGACACATGCCCAAGGTCAGTCACTATTTCTAAGTGTATCATATACAACAGTAATTCACTGTATCGTGTCTAAAATTACTTCCAATATGTCATCTTAAAGAAAGATGTGCATTGCTATATTGTGGATGTTTACAGTTACAAAATGAAGTACAGAAAAACTCAAACCACACCACAAACTAGGGATTGAGGAAGTCAAACTGGTGACTTGGCAGGAAATGTTGTTGCAAATTTCAGACTCTAGACACATTTTATGAGTGATGCAGTGGCTGGAATTTCAGATGACCATCACAGTGGAGCCATGGAAAGTAATGAAGGATCTTTGCTTCTCCACACCATGTCATTCTTAACTGCCACTATCAATAGAAGAGGCTGCGGTATTCATTGTGGATCCAATCACTCAGTCAACAACATCTAAAGCCTTGGCACAGTGTTCCAAGTTCGTTTTTCCCTGTTTTGCCATTTGAATCACAGCCATCCAAATTATCCTAGTTAGAAACCACTGAGGCACAATCTCAGGATGTACTGATAATGTGGACAGAGACCCTGACTACATCATGTCAAGTGTGGAGGAATTAACCACCACCTTCGTAGCTGTAGACCCTCGATTAACCGACGAGTGACTTTTGTCGGAACCCAAATTCATAATATTTGAATTCTGCCTGCTTGACATTTTAAAGATGCTGAAAAGCAACACATCGACATGGGGCAACAATTGTGGAAAACCTCTGATACATTTCGAAGGACAAGTAGTTGGAACAAACCTAAACATCCGACGAAGCTGTGAGTACGAACACTGCCACTTTTCTTGACAATCTCAACCAATGCTTGGGGAAATATTAGCAGGAAATGTACTTAGTACTTGCACAATGTTATTTAGTGGCTCCAAATTTTACAAAAACATCTCAAGCGTTTGTAAATATTTCAGATTAGCATGCCTTTCTAAAACTGCATACTATAAATGCCCGCACATTTACTTATTACCCGCTATACAGGATGCAGAGAATTGGATGCAGGCAGCACAGGACAAGGCTATCACTGGTAAAAGGCTTTGGCTTGCAGGTGATGGACAGTGCAAAAGTCCTGGATTTTCAGCAAAGCACTGCTCTTATCACCCCCAGGAGTTGGACACTAAATGAATAGTAAGCTCTGTGGTGGCCCAAGTTACTGAACGTACATCTTCTGTTGCTCCTGAGAGTCATGGTTTTGTGAAATCCATTGAACATCTTCAATACAGAGGATAGCAAATCAGATTAATAGCCACATACAGACATGTGGGCATTGCCAAAGTCAAGAGAGAGAGGTACCCAAAGTTCAAGAATCAATTCAACGTATGGCATTTGTCAACGTGTGGAATTTGCCAACGTCTGTTTTCAAGAAAATTAATGCAGCAGGGGAAAAAAAGTTGAAAATAACCACTGAAATTGTTGCAGTTCTTCATGAATATCACTGGTGGAGTTCTGCAAACTGGGCAAGTTCAGTGGACTTACTGGTGCAATAGTGGAAATTACTTATCCACCATTCTGCTAACAAACATTCATGATGGGCAAACACACACTATCATGTGTGCGCACATCTGCCTCTGAGCGAGGAAGAGGAGTGA
The DNA here is from genome assembly GCF_040938575.1 of Ambystoma mexicanum. NCBI lineage: Eukaryota > Metazoa > Chordata > Amphibia > Caudata > Ambystomatidae > Ambystoma > Ambystoma mexicanum. The sequence continues at coordinate 511,410,100 of NC_090929.1, read as the reverse complement.
AGGAAAAAGTGGCTGGGACAGGGGTCGCCTTCTCCTAACGCCCTTGTAAAGATAGTGAGTGACAAAGGACTCACTAGAGATATTAACAGCCTCACAGAGTTTTGCCACACAGGGGATTTGGAGGTTTTCACAACATTTGTGAGAAAAACAGGCACAAAATGTTTTCATTTCAGCAAGATGGTGCAGAGGCCCGCGTACGACTCACAGTCTTGCTCCTAATGAGAACGCTGGTAGGTAACATGCTACAACTGCTGGAGTTGCAGGCAAATTGCATTACAGGTTGTCTTTCACAAAAAGAAAAAAGACTGGGTCAGCAAGCATGTATTCAAAGAAATGGAATTTGAAGTCACATTTATTGGTTCCATGTAATAATATCGCCACAAAAATCTTGACATGCAAAAATATCGCCGAAAAATTGCCGTTTTTTGTGGCAACATTATTGCATGGAACATGAGGGGGACACCCCCGCAACCCCTAAACTTTTTCTTTTCTTTTTTTGTTGCCCCTGTCCCCATATATATGGTCACCCATATATCGCCACAACCTTTTCCCAGCGATATTATTTATGGTGACCATATAATATATGGGGATAATATTACCTGATACCCATTTATTTTATTGGACATTTGTTTGGCCCCTATAGACACGTGTCTTCACGTGGAATGTCCTTCCAAATCTGCCATTGTAGCCAAGCTAACCAGCAGATTTAAATAAAACAGTAGTTTGGTCCTTGAAAATTGTTTTATACTGTAACACTGTGCTCTTTAAAATCTACATTACAATTGCTTTTTAAATATAGTAAATACAATGTATCGTTTGCACTCAATCATGGATTGAGGTCTATTGACTTATTATTGCCTTTTAAAGTATTGTTTTTCAGTAAACAACATTGGAATTGGTATGTAGAAAAGTGAAAATCACATAGTAAAGCCACAATATAGTACAAAGACTCTATTATCATACACATTCTCATGTGCGTGTTGTTTGACTCCATCATGAAAATAAAATACGTGAAAAGAAAGAGCACTTGTTCACTAACATGCTACTCATTTGGCTTTGTGGTCCATCAATCTCCAAGTGTGTACCACTGGAATAGCAGTAGGAAACTCTTCTCTTGGAAACGGTGATGCTTCAATCGAACACCTCACATCTGTTCCTCCTTTTATGTTACAATGGGGAATGTTGCAGCTAAGACCTCATGAAAAGCAATAAACCTTTCAAAAATACCATTACAACTATAATATCTTTTTTTATAACAACAACATGGGACAGTTGGGCATGAACTACATAAAACTCCAAATCATATTATTGTCAAGTGCATTTATTTAGCACTTACCTATTGAACGAGAAAGTTATGGCTTTCAACATGTACGAACATTTACACAGCAATGGAGTTATGAAGTTACAGTGTGAATTATTTGCTAATGTGGACGGTGCACAGAAATTAAAAAGTAGAATTTACTGATTGTTGTAAGGAAGTTTTTCATGTAAATAAATAAGTAGCAGGAAGAGGTGTGTGGGAGTAATTATCAAAATTTACTAATAATATCCTACAATAGAATACTTTTTTTATCAATATGAGTCTGCTACCATCTGTTATGTACATTAATTAGAATTATTTGGAAGGTATACAGAGCAAATACTATTTTGGATTTAGTTTATAACATAGGGGATTGTGAGGATAGGAGATGATATTCATATAGTCCAGGGCTAATTACATGGACTAACAATAATTCAAATCAACACATATGACATAGAAACTGAGTAAAAGTAGCAACTGTGGCCACTACCTGTGAATGGTCACTTGTAAAACGTGAACTTGGGTGAAAAATATCCAAATTGATGTACATTCACTACTGGCCTTCATCTTTCAACAAATGTGTTCTCTAGAAGACGCAACCATAAGAATAAAACGTGAGTCTAGCATGTCACTGGATAAAATGCAGCAACCTATCTACTGGAAATAAGTAGTTCTTTGTTTGAAATAGACTTTATTGCAGACATCATACCTTAAACGTCACATTCGAGGATAGACAACAAAACACAATGAGCATGGAACAAACTATTGTGATGTTAGTACTCAATTTGGTTTTTATTACAATTATGAAATAGTATATACATTGCATGCTATATATGGGGATTAGAAATGTATTAGTATACAAATAAAACTAATAATCATGTAACATGTATTGATAATGGCAGACTATTGACGTGTTCTTTATCAATCAACAGGTATATTGGTTTGGCCTGCCAATGCAAAAGGACTTAAATTCCACCACAGAGGGATTACAGCCAACATATCAATGTGGCACTCCCTAATGGTTGTATTGTAACAATTATATGGTAAGACAATGCAGGGCCGGCTTGCCCATTAGCCGTTCCTAAGTCTGTTGTGAAAAGATTTAGCATACATGTCAATTTACATGCATTTGGTGGGTGTAACCCAACATGTAATCAGCTCACTCACGCCAAGCGCTTTACACGCCCGGGCATTCACATGCTCCATGGACACATATGGCTGAAAGATATGGATTTGGCAATTGGTCTATCAAGCACTGCGAATTCCAAGTACCACTTGTAAAAGGTGAGTGTGCAAATAAAAAGAAATCGCTCCATTTAAGATCTAGGATTGAGAGTTAGCATAACAACTAGAAAATCCACATGGCTTTTGGAGTGAATTATCACGCATGAAAAGTATTAAGACCTGAAGAGAGAACAGTCCACAAATACAAGAAAATTGTCACATAATTGGGAAAACTGTCTTGGAGTTGTGTTTATTTTGAATCTACAAACAAACCATGATACAGAGATGTGCAGTTTGAATAGTGGTATCCATAGACTGTTTGAATGCCTCCCATCGATATATTTCATATTTTAAACTGTATTATAAAACATACAGATATTTTTACTTTTCCACTCCTTTGATTCATTACACGTAAAATACACTAATATTGAAAAATTGCTTTTTGTGCAAAGAGAATGAACAAAATAGATGTGGGTACGCATTGAATGAGTCTTCCGCGTTTGTCTGCAGAAACGTGTTTTTGTATATGTGTAGATAGTACGTTTAGCTCTGTTGTGCTCTAACGTCATGGCCAGGGGCACTGCGTAGCAGATGAGGCAGCTGATGTCACATACAGGGGCATGTGTTGTGATTTATTGCCGCCACGGCACTTGACCATAGGTTGATCGCGCAGAAGATTACAATATCACAAAATGGCAGATGAGAACAAGTGCAGTTTGCAGATTTTAATCATTCGAAATGATGTTATATGCAATAAAAATCAAAAAGTTTAATGCATCGATATATGGTGCGATCTGGGTATTTGTTAGCATTGCTCAAATTAAACATGTCAATGGACGCTTCCTTTAAGGGTTGCACATGACAGGATACGGGTGAGCTTAAGGAGGCCACATATGGACCCAGACTGAGGTGTACAGACTAAGTACTGTTTTCCTACTGGTCAAACAGCACTCAGATTGAGCCAGGTCTCCTGGCACTATTGCATAGCAATCCAATAAATGTACGCTTTTCTTTATAAATGCACACTATATCAACCATCTCTTAAAAATGGAAAAGTTTGCAGGTAAGATCCCCTGACCAGTTTAACTATTGGGAAAATCATAATTCTCATAGAGTGGCTTACCTTAAGACAATACAGTCGTTAAAGCACTGTCAATACAAACCACGCATGATTTTCCTAACAGAAACCTTTCAGAAGTACCAAAAGAGGACCTTGAGAATGATGAGGGCAGCGGCTCTATGAGAAGCTGCAAGACTCCACGGAGCCCCATAGAAACTCCATTCACCCGGTGAACATGGGCCCTGCTATAAATATAGAAGGTTTCATACCTAAGCAAAAGGAGAAAGGAGAGATGGACAATGGCCAACCTATGGAAAGAAAGAAATGAAAAAATAAACATGGCAATGAAAGTGAGTCGAAACGTCTGGCTGTTGAGGTCCATTGCGCTCCTGTCTCAGCTACTTCGTTAACTACCTGTCAAAAGGGACTCCTCACACCATCAGCTGCACTGTCATGTGATTGAAGCTTTCTCGGTTGTACAGGATGTGTTAGACTGGCTTCACAGTTTTTTATTTGTGTGTTTGATGCATTCTGGCATGTTTGCTGTGGGTGACAGAGCAATGGCTTTACTCTCCCTGGGTATGTTGGAATCAGACACCATAGGGTTCTGGTGAGACGAAGGACTTGCATTCATTCTTGAGACGCACGCTAATGGACGTAGTGACTGTGACCTTGCAGGGATATGGGCAGTGGTGGAAATGGAACTAATTTGAAGGGGGATCTCACAAGAACCGTGGTGGGGGCGGAGTTGGGAGGAGGGGGCGGAGTTTCAAGGAGGCAGAGTTAATGAGGGGCAAAGCTGGCAGTTCAACTCTGATCAAAGGAAATGTCCGAAATAATAGATTCAAAATGGCGCAATTTCTTTCATGGCTTGAAAAGTACACAAACCATAGTATGATACGCACACAAATATATAAATGTAAGGGTTTGTATATTTGTGTGCATACCCTTCTATTGTTTGCGAATAGCAGTGAACCCAACAGATAGGCTGCACTTGACCCAAGGTTTTCCACATCTTCACCTGGCGCTTTTTGTCAGCAGTCTAAGCTGCAGATATGTAAAAGGTTGAGCCTCATACATAGCATGACAGGAGGCGCTTTGGTGGAATGAGAAGCCGGTATGAATGTGTCATGCCTCTAATAACTCTCAAGGGATCTTCCGTTACATCCTTCTTGACCATGCTAGTCCCGGGAAAACCTTTAGGAGCTCCCTAGTGGGAGCCGGGGGCCACTTCCAGTGAACAGTTTCTGCTTGCTCTTGTACGAGTGACAAACTGAAAACTGGCGATGTTCCTACAGGCTTGGGCATAGTTGCAGATGTAAGCAGCGGCGTCAACAGGAATCAAAATTAGGAGGGGCAGAGAGGGGGCCAAAGACAAAAAGTAGGGGGTCCACAGATAAAAGTGGGGGGGCCGCCTAGGAAAGGTAATGTGTGATGTCGCAAGCACTCCCGCAGAGAGGCTTTTGTGCACACCAACTACCCACACCCCACTGCACGTCCCCTCCCATCAGAATGCAGGCACAAAACCATTCAGTGACTAATGGCCCATCATTAGTAGTTTTGTGTGTTCCATTGTGATGGGAGGGGATGCAAGCTGCTCTGCACAGTATGGAAGTCGCTGCACAGAAGCCGGGCAGGAACACCTGAGAAGTGGCTCGTGCTCATGTTCATACGGATGCCAGAATGCATACCAAGATCACTGCTAGCTTTGAGACAAAAGGAGAGTATCTGTCATGCGATATGCAGACATTTGCCTTAGTGAGTGTCACAAATAACAACACGAACAGAGAACACGGTCACTGCTCGCCTTAGGTAGCGGGAGCACAAAGGGGGGGGCAGGATTTCAGAAGGGGGGCACGGGCCCCATCCAGACCCCCTCTAGTGACGCCATTGGATGTAAGGCCCCGTTTTCTTTCAGTGCTTCGTGAGCAAGGAAGCCTGTCGCCTTTACTTCACCTGTTCTGCTCCTCCTCTTAGTTGGGTTTGGTCTCCCGGGATGCAGGTTCTCTTGCCGTTTCTGGGTACATAATTAGGGTGATGTTACTTCCTTGCAGGACACCCCTGGCGCACCTTTATTTGCTGTCAGTCAAGAGCAGTGCGCCGGGCCATATACAATACAAGAACAGCAGAGCGCTCAATTGACACGAACACATTCAGCAACTGAGCCCCCTGCTGTTCTTGTATTGTGTGTGGCACGGAGCAGCAAAACTATTCTCAATGTCCCTCAATTCGCTAATTGACAGTCAAGTAGTTAACCAAGGAACATTGAGAACAGGTTTTTTGGAATGCCCCCACCCCCGATGGGGGGCAGTGACGGGGGGGGGTGCACTGGAAAATCTCACACAGGGCATTGTTTGCCGGGGCAGAGGCAACCCGGATCCCAAGATCCGGCTAGAGATCTGATGGCGGGTTCCGGGTCCGGCGAGAGCTGGCCCATTGGCCAGCGCTGGATATGGGGACAATCATACGCCCTTTGGCAGCAAGTTTGAGGCCCTAGAGAGATATTTCCTCTGTGAGACATAACAGGAAGGGCGGTTTTTTGGAAGTTAACTAACTGCCCAGTCGCTGTTGTGACTTTGCGGATTAAGGAGACGATTGACCTACTGAAGGCTGCTGATTAAGAATCTGATAGTCGCACAACTGCTGGGAAATTACCCCAAGGAGAGTGGTCTATTAACTCTGGGTACTAGGTGTCAGAGAATATCCTTTGAAATATTGTCAGAAGCTGCTGTGTGGTGCTCCAGAAAGACAGATTGGAACCCAGGCCCGAAAGAAGGATGGACCAGCAAATCAGGAGTGCCCCCTAGAGGCAATACATTACCTTTCCAGGTAGAGCTGGGGGCTGTGCTGGCTGGGGACACTCCTCTGACTGGCCTTTGTGCCCCAGCTGAACTGGAAGGCCTGTTAGCAGAAAGGCCAAGCAAGGCAAATGTTTGCTATGAGCAGCACATCTGCGGAGCTTTGGTGACCTGCGCTGCATTGTCCAGGATCAGGAGGCGTGTACTTCCTATGGTCCATTCCGCCACGTGGAGATATGCAGGCCACCTTTATCCTGATGTCTTCAGCAAACCTATACATGGAGGGGGTCGTGCCGTAACCCCACTATCGGAGCAGACTACAGCAATGGGGAGGCTTGTAGTGCCAGAGAACAATCGCGAGAAGATGCCTTCAACCGAGGTCAAGTAAGGGACCCAGAAAAGGAGGGAAATAACCCTGGAAATAACCTCGGATATAACATAAGGTTCCCCATGGGAAGAAGGGTTACTGCAGTCCAGATAAGAAGACATGCAAAGTGGTGTATGTGCCCCTTCTGCCACCCCCTCAAATGATGTTGTCATAGATAACACGGGGCTGTTCAGTACATCCTAGTAAAGATCGAGGTTCTGGAATAGCCACGTGCTGAAACCTGAATAAAAACCAGTGCAAAATCTGGTACATTTATGAATGACATAAAAACCCAGTCTCGTCTGTTTTCGTGTGTAGGTGTAGTTACGAAATCACGTATATACTCGTGCAGGGATTCCTACACGTTTCTATTAAACTGCCAAAAAAGCAGATTCTTGCTAATTCTAATTTCACCATAAGTGTAGAGGCCTTTTCGTACAAGGACCTGCCGTGTGTCGTGCGCAAAACTCTCTACGGGTGGCAGCGCTATTTGCAGGCATCGTCGTGGTACCAACAGCACTCTGCTCCAAAGAAACACCGCTCCCATACCTCCTCAGATAAACGCATGCATTTCTTAAGTGGTGATTTCTCGGCGCCGTCTTTGCCGCGATTTTTTATCTGAAGCCCTTTCGTTCTGCTTTCTGGTGCCTCAGCAGTCCTGAGCGCATCTGTATGCGACGCACTGGCTGTCTGTCGCCGCTCGGCGCACTCCAGGCCCGAGGTCCTGGGGGGGACCCCCAGCTGTCAGATTGACTTCCATCAGTGCTCCCTGAGCTGGGAGACACATTATCGCCCCAGCGAGCAGCCAGACAGCGCGATCGAACCTGCAATCTCTAAGTGATAAACCGCGCAGTCCCAATTCACATCACCGCGCGCGCGGAAGCGAAGGCTGGGTTTTTTTCTTCCGCGCCCTAGTTAGAAGCAGTTAGCCGTCCGGAAACATAGATGAAGAGAGAGGCTGCAACGCGTCTGGAATAGTGAGTAGGCGGAGACGCAGACGTGCAGCCCGACGTCGCGCTGAACGGCCAAGGAAATGGCCGCGGCTGCGCACACCTCAAAGGCGCCGACAGGCCTGTAGGGAAATGGGAGAGAAATCGGGTCAGGTGCTGGGAGGGTTGGTGTAAAACCGGTTTACCTGATAGGCGAGAGCTGAGAGTACGCATTATGAATGAAGTATGTCTATGTGGCGTGTTAACCCCGCTGTAACATGTCTTTCCAGGCCATACCCGTATATAATTTCGACATATGTTAACAAAAATATTTTAACCAACAGGTTGAGTGGGAGCAGAAAGAGCGTGAAAATGTGATATTGAGACAAACTCTAGGGGTTTATGGGCGAAACTCTTCCATCCTTCCAAAGAGGCAGCGTGAGGGAAACAGCCCACAAACGCTTGCCACACTCAACATTATATAATGGGATAATGTATCCCTACCGAACATTAGAAGACATCACAAGTCACTGAGGAGTTTTTTGGCCAAATAGAGGAACAAGGCTGAAGGCTGAGTTCATGTTCAAGGTCACGGAACTCCAAGATGACTTGTTATGTATGGTAGGAGGTATTTTATTACTTATAATACGTGGCCATACACTGCCATTCCCTCGTATGTTGCTTAATGCATTATAAGAGATCTTCCATTTGCTGGCACAGAAAAAACACTCTGCAAGCAAGGAATATGAAAAGCTTTGCGTTGTTTTATTTAAGTGCTGCAGTGACAGTTGAAATTCTCTGTGCTGGCTCAGCAGAAGGCGTTTTGATGTCACAGCTGAAGCATAATAACTAATTACAGTACAGCTGTGGTGCAATTTTCTTATTACAGGTCAGTTGTGATGTCACAACTGGTCTGTAATAAGAAAGTTATTTCCAGGCTCTTATACAGATATGGCAGGCTGCCATGTATTATAAGTGAATAAGTGCAGTCCAACAAAAAGACATTCAAGCTTTGCAAAAGCAATGTTTTGGTCAGCAGTTTTGTGTAAGACATTACTTCTAGAACCTGACATCAAATTCGAAAGATGCCAGAGACCTGACGCGAGATGATTAGACCATTCCCAGAACAAAACAAAAACAGCAACATCACTCAAAGAGGCTTATGCCAGGCTGTGTCGCACCACAAGGAGCCCCAAACCATATTGTGACACCACACCAGAAACCCAGAAGTCAGGCTCGGACATTACTCCCAGAACGTGGCAGAGGAAGGATTTGGTGCAAAGGCTCCTCGTTGGGCACAAGTGCATACCACTTCACTGCCATTCATTATGTGTGTCAGGGGTGCACTTTGGGATCAGAAATGAGACCTCAGGGCGATCACGCGCCATTCCTTTCACTAGTCCTGTCAACGCTCCCAATGTCAGCCCAGGCCATAACTTCACCCAACAGGATTTTCCTCATTCTGTGCTGTCGCTCAAAGAACAACATGCCATAGAGTGTCTTTACTCCAGGAGCTTGACCTATGACTGATAGCACGCAAGCGACTTGATAGCAGACCAGGACATACCGAGTAGCCCGACACCAGACTATAACCTCATTCCGCAAACCTGATGTCAAATTGTAGCATCATTCTGTGAAGATGCTATCAGAGGAAATGCACCAAAATGTCGACCATGTAACTGCGACTATGCAATTACGGTGACTTTGGTGCATTTCGTTTTACCGACTCCCATTACTGCGCCCAAGCAGAGCAGGGGTTTGCGGCGGTATCCCCCACTCTCCTTGGGTGCAGTAACGGGAGTCGGGTGTTGCAAGGGTGTTCCCTGCTTACCATTGTGGTATGCGGGGGAAATTAATGTTTAAAAAAAAAAAAATACCCTGCGGCGTCAGTGCCAAACCCATGTAAGTGGTAAGAACTGATGCCGCAGGGATAGCGGGGAGTTGGCAGCACACACAGAAGTGTGCCGCCATAAGGTAAGTGGGGTGGGGGGTTGGGTAGGGGAATGCAGGCCGGGGGTCACGGGCCAGATGATCTATCTGATCACCAAGCCGGACTGTAATTGGCATCAACATATTCGTCAACGCAGTTACAGGTGGCGCAGTGATCAGATAGATTCTTATCAGACGACGACATGACTCTGAGAACCTGACATCAGGATTTGACATCAAACTCAAGGATCCTAATGCCAGATGGCGGCTTATTGTTGGGCTTGCACCCAGGCTCGTTCTGTCGGATAGGGCAATAGGCCCAGTGCCGAAAAACAAAAACTCAGAATGCTGGCATGGGCCGGTTTTTGGGGTCAAAGTGGGGCATTTTTTTGGCCATTGTGGACCAGTTTGATGAGTTACTTCACTATACAGCTAATCGTTTTGACCAATGTTGCTGAATTAAAATTCTTTTAAATTCACAATTTCATCCCATTGCAAGGGTTGCGGATCCCCCTATTCAAAGGTGCAGCCTGTAACTTCACCAACCTGAGTGGTGCCCCCAGAAGTCCTTGGGAACATCCTTCCCCATTTTCATGGGCACTCTCGGGGTGCACTGTAATAAAAAGCATGCAGAAACAGAAGCGCCCCCCTAGAGAGTACGCCCACTAACATAGTGAGCCATAACAGTGAGCACATTTGGAGCCTTGTGGCTACTTCTGGTCCAGCGGTTTGCTCCTTCTGCTCAGGGGGCATCTTTAGACTGTTAATGTTAATGTTAAAGGTATTTGTACCGCGCACCGTCACCAACGGAATTGGTCCACAGGCGCTCAGGTGGATCTGCAAACAAGAAGGCGGGAGTAAGTTAGTAGGGTCAAGAGGGGGTAGGAAAGTGAGAAAAGTGGTGTCCTGTTGGCAGCTTCGGTTCTGTTTTCACCGTGCGCTGAGCTGGGGGGGTGAATATCGGATCGATGTGAGTCCTTGAGTGCTGTTGGTGCGACTTATGTGTTGTTTGTTTGTTTTTTGCTGCAGTGTGGTGAAGTGAATGTGGTTTGCTGTGCGAGACAGGGGTTGTGTGGATTTTTGTGTGAGTTAAGTATGCAGAAATTTGAGCTTTGGGTTAGTGGGTTATATGTCTCTTAATCCTTGTAATTCTTGTTCTATGTATCCGGTTGTCATATGGGGTAGGCATATTCTTTGTGACATAACTTTAAGAGACTGGTGTGACAATGTGACATGACTCCATATGTGTCTGACGTCAGATTGTGCCCTGATTCTCGTAAATGAATGCCAAGCTGTGACATCAGTGCAGGAGCCAACCACAAACCATAACATTCCTCAATGAACCTGATGCCACACTGTGACATCCCTCCAATGCCTTAGCAGCAGGTTGTGACATCACTCCAGGGAGAAGACACCAGTCACTCTGGCAAGCCAGAGGCCACTCCATTAAAATCTTCACGGTATGTAAAACATTGAGCCGTTAATAACAAAGGCCAGGTGTGTACAGAAATACAAATTGAGCATTGCAAACACACCAATCATTACAAAAGTAAAGCATTTATTTATGTTATCGTTCTTTCCAGGCTAACCTGCCCATCTTGTGTCCACTCGATAGCGTTATTGCAGGTTGGATATAGAGTCTAATTCTAGGTGATATTCTGGGTAGGAAAGCAGCAGGCTAGACTGGCACTCTACATGGGTTTCTTACTAGGTTCTCTCTATTTGGGCCTGGGCTTGGCAGGAGTGCCAGCTTCTTCCCCAGTCATGACAGAAGGTTATTGCTTTGCTGCCAGGGTAAGGTGCCAGACTGCAGAGGGCTTCTCAGGGTGAGAAAACTGCTGCACTTGTACAGCATCTGTACCGGTGGCTCGATGTTACCAAAACTCCAGTGCCATATTGACCTAGCGATGGCGTGCACCTTTCGCTGCCTCGCAGGGCTTCAGAGCAGGAGACCATCCTTGTTGCCACCAGAGGCCAGCACAAGGTGGGCATGCTATCTGAAGTTAACTGTTGCGAGGTGGGGAGGAGGGATACATGTCATGTTAGGATATGCTATGCAGTGTTCCTGCAATTGGTATGCAATGCTATTTTGATATATGTTATGCTAGTATAATATGTGATGCTATACTGTGCTATGCAATGCTATGTTGCACCATGCTGTATGGTTTGCTCTGTCCATACCTGCATCACTTGGCTTCTCAGCAATAACTCAGTACCTGTGACCATCTCCTAATGATATGTTATGAGCACATACATGGCTTAAGCGTGTAATGCTTGGTCTGTGTATGCACTAAGTTGGCAAATCCTACCATGACAAAGCAGAATGGCTCCATCTCTTAATTATATTATTTTAAGATCTGGTAAAGAAAGAAGGTTGAGGGCTCCTAATCAGTAGGATATGAGGGTCAGAACAATGTGCCCCGTTTGGTGTTAATCAGTGATGGCTCGTCAATAATGGGCAAACGAGCCGTGCCCACACATGTGGCTGTGCGTGTATGTGTGAGATGGGGCCAAAGATGTGGGCGCCAGCATCATGAAAGTGTTTAACAGCGGCAATGATGGCATGGTGTTGTAATGCAAGTATATTGCTCTACTGTACGTTTCGTTCTTTATCCTTATTTTATTAAGATTAGTGTTCATAAATTATAGCTATAACATCTGCCGGCTGTCCTCCTCCCTTCTAGAAACCATGAGTCTTCCGTGAGGGTGAGTGCCGCTTCAAGCGCCACAAAGTTTGTTACTCAAACATAACCTATAAAACACCTGCTTCCCTTCCACCTATCCATCACAGTCAAGACCCCTGTTGGAACAGGTGGACGCTTTTTTATTGTTTCAGGACAGCCATAATCTTCTCCTTCCAAACTGTGACATCCTGCAGTCTCACTGCACAACCCATATCTTCCCTCACACCATTTCAATCAGAACATTTGTACTTCCTTTTCCGAACTTCCCTTGGCATTCTCAGCGTTGTAGTACTGCCCGCTGTTATACACACATCCATGCAGCTATTCAAGCAATCTTGTCTTAGCATGCTAAACACTGATAAGTTCCCTCTCTCTCACCATATTCACCATATCAAAATCCAGAGATACTATTTTTGATCTCCTATCCACACAACTGAGTGTTTGATTTGCGTTTCCTCAACAATGTAAATGGCGTCTCCCCACTTGTGCCCATTGGGGCAAAGCGGTATTGAAATACTCTTTCCATGAATGCTCTTACCCAATCTCCTCTCGTACCAACTTCCGCCTTGATCGTATCCATTAACGTGTAATTAAATTGCACACATCGATTACGCTTGGGATGATACACCGACATGGTGGCGTGTACAATTCCATTTTCTCGCAAAACTCTTGAAATTCTTGAGAGACCAATTGGGGTCCATAATCTGACACCAGGTTCTTAGGAAACCCCTCTCTCCAAAACAAAGACTCAAAAAAGTGAAAGATGTTGTGAGAGTTGATGCTCCTCAACACACACTCTTCCAGCCATTTGGATATCAGGTCAACCACCATCAACCCATTTGTGTTGCATGCTCCTTTAAAATTGAGTGGTCCCACGCACCCCATGGAACCTGGGCAATAGTGTTTAATGTCATAGGTGGTGTTCTCGTATACAGTACTTTGTCACTTCCTGCACACTCTCTACATTCCTTTAGGTTTTTTCTATACATGCTATAGGGTTTTCTATAAACATATCCGTTCTTGGCCACCAAAAATCTGTGGTGTGAATTTTACCCTTGGTTTTACTAACACTTAAATGTCCCTGATGACCCAACATTACTACATTGTTCCTCATTTCTTCTAGTAATGCTAATCTATGTCCCGTGCACAGATAATCTTCCTGTATATTCAGTACATACTTCACTTCGTTATGTTCCTTGATAGTCGGATCTGTGACCTCCAATGGCCAGCCTTCACCCACATAGTTCTTTATTAAACCATACACTTTATCCTCCAGACATTCCGAATCCCAAGCATCCTTTTTGGCCACACGATTTACTTGGAACACCTCACATAGCCCATCCTCCCTGTGCTCGCCCTACTCTTCTACAGCTGTCCTATCACATTCAGGTATCGCATTCTGTTACACTGGATCTGCCACCATATTTCTCCACCCCTCTACATGCTCTACCACAGAACCTAGACCTTGCAACCTGTGACCCATGTCATTATCATCCTCAACAATCCTTCCAAGCCCTTACGATTTAAGGTTTGTGATCAGTTCTTATCCGAAAATCTCTTCCCCAAGGATGCCAAGGCCTCGCTCTTAATCACAGAATATCTTGTCTCTTTGATACCTCGAGCGATCTCTAGCTAAATGCTACTGTATGCTCATCCTTCCCATAGCTTTGCATTACTGCACCCAGCCCTCTTTCACTGGCCTCAGTGTACATCATGACATCCAACTCCTCTTTCAATCCTTTCAACATGGGCGCTCTCACAGTGTCCTTTTTTATGGATCAAATTTCTTTTGTCCCTCGCAAACTTGCCATATAATTCTTCCAACTGCAGAAACAAGGCCATTTCTGCTCTGTTCTTCAAGAAAACAAAAGGTGATGGCTGGAAGGTTTAGAATAAGTCTAATTGGCATTGGCATTTGCACAATTGCCACAATGTTGTCCTGTGTTGGCCTGACACCTTAGCATGAATAATCATGGACCAAACAATCCACTTTGTTGCCTAAAATTCCCTAAACCTGCACTTCCCTATCACTATGACAAGGCCTGAACCCATAAAATATCCAAAACATTTCTCAGTTTTGAGTCCTGATCCTCTGCATTCCCCCAGAGCCCTCTCCAGATTACATCTTGATAGTATATCACTCTTTTAATTCTCCCTAGTAAATTGTGCATGATCTTTAGAAAAACACTGCCTGCAGAAACTAACACAAACGGCATTCTCCTGCACTTGGACCCTTGCCACCATCTGCTCTCCTCCTTTCTAAAACCCTCAAGGTTTGCACGAGCTCCACAATACCTGGCATTTAAACCTAACCTATAACACACTTTTGGGGATATATACATATATATCATCTTATACAGCACTAAGAAAGTTATGGTGGGTTTAAAAAGCTTTGAAAAAAACCTTTCACCTGATATATGAAAGTAGAAAAGTCCATTGAGTCAAGTCACACATTCCCCAACGCCACCTAGTAGACATTGCTGGAAGTACACCTTCATTTCCGAGCCACAATAGCAAGGCATTGTGGGTATGTAAATTAGCTCAAATGTAAACCTATTTCTCCAGGGCAGTGTTACTTTATACAGAACTTAATCAACCCAAGACAGACATTTGCAAGACTGCCATGACAACGACATACCTGGTTTCTCCCTTATTAGGAATCATCAGTGCAGTATGACAGCCTTGTGGTTGGAGCATTTAGCAGTTTTTTCATACGGCAAGAAATTTATGGTGGGTTTAAAAAGGTTTGGAAAAAACCCTTTCACCTGAAATTTGAAAGTAGGATAGTCCATTTGAGCCAAGTCACACATTCCACAACGCCACCTAGTAGCCATCGCTGGAAGTTCACCTCCAGTTCTGAGCCACAACAGCAAGTTATTGTGGGTATGCAAATCATCCCTAATGCAAACCTTTTCTCCAGGTAATAGTCGTTGCCTATGAGGGCAGTGCTATTTTATACATAGCTTAATCATCCCAAGACAAACATTTTGCAAGTCTGTCAGGACAACTACATACCTGCTTTACATACCTGGTTACATCCACGAAATTCATCTAACTGAGTCACCTATTGCAGTCGTGATCTTTGTCTCCCTCTAGTTGCCCTTTCTGGGTTTTACCTCAATTGTCACCTCAGTGGTTATGATTATTAAGCTTCTCCCGACTTCCTTGAGCTGTCTGAATTCTTAGCACAAGCCCTATTTCTAGCTCGGTGATGCGTTCATTGGCCTAAGGGGAATCCGTAGGGAATGGTTAGTCGTCTTCCTCTATACCATATAGGCATTGACTATTATCTATTGGGGGGCGGTGCATTACTCCTGTTCACTTGTTGGTCCTCAGTGGGGGTACGCCTAGGCTGAGAGTCTCCCTTCCCTGATTTTCCCTCCTCGGTTTCCATTGAGCCTCCCTCTCCGATCTAATCGTTTTGGGCCTACCAGCTTCTCTTATTTCTTAGTAGTCCCTCTTTAGGAGGTGGTGTGAAGGGGTGTCTCATTTTAAGGTCTCTCTTACCAGTCCTGTCCCTCATTGCTCTTTTGTTATCGGGTTTATTTTTACTTTTTCAGTACTTGGTCAGTTACGAGGTGTGTGGGCGCTGTTCAGTCAGTTTCATTGTGTTCAGCGTTTTAAGAAGTTTTCTGGAATTTTGTATGGTCCTCTATAGTTCGTATTTCCCTGGGAAGGGATTTCCATAGTTTCGCGGCCAAGCAGGAGATTGGTAATCCACCCAGTTTTTTCTTTGTGTATTAAATGGGTTCTAGGAGGCTATCGCTGCAGGATCTCAGGGTTCTAGTGCGTTTGTAGATGGAAAGTTTCTTTTGAATACATTCTGCTCCCGGGCCTTGTATTGCTCTGTGCTTTATGCAGATTGTTTTGGAAGTGATTCTTTTTTTGACCGGGAGCCAATGTAACATCCTTAGGGCTGGTGTGATGTGATCTCTTCTGTTGAGTTTAAGGAGAAGTCTGGCATTCCAAGGTATATGCTGTTAGCATAATCTATCCTGGACATGATGAGGGATATGATGGCCAGTGTTTTGTGCATAAATGAGAGGAATGGTAGGGTTGTTTTAATCATTGTAGGTGGAAGACACACTGCTGTATTATTATATTAAGTTGGGGTGCTAGTGTCAACTCTTTTTCCACAATGATTCCAAGGTGGCCATTGGATCCGCTGATTGTTTCCTCTGTCTTCAGGTATTATCCTGATTTCAGTTTGTCTGGTTTAATTTTGAGTTTGTTGATGTTCATCCATTGGTAGAGCTCCTTGAGACACTATTAGACGTGTGTTCTCTTCTTGTACGTCACTGTATTTTAAGATGTTTTGTGTATCATCTGTGTAGTTGTAGCATGCTAGTCCGTGTTTTTTGATGAGGTTGATTAGCGGAGTCATGTAGATGTTGAAGAGTAGCCGTGATAGTGATGAGCCTTGGGGTGCTCTGCAGGTGGTGTCCCGTGGTGCGGATTTGAAAGGTTTTAACCAACCTGTTTCCGTTCTTTCTGAGAGGAAAAATTTGATCCAGAGCAGCACTGTGTCAGTGAGCCCTATTTCTTCAAAGTCTTTTTATCAAAATATTGTGGTTTACAGTGTCAAAGGCAGCTGATAGATCCAGTAATATCAGTGTTGATTTGGTGTTGGAGTCTGCGTTCATCTTTAGATCATCCCATATTGAGACTAGTGCTGTATCAGTTCCTCTCAAGGGTCTGAAGCCTACTTGCGCCTTGTGCAGTAGATGGTTATTTTCAACGTGCTCCAGTAGTTGTTCATAGATGTAGGTTTCTAATAGTTTTTCCGGGTATGAGATTGGTCTGTAATTTCAGAGGTCTTCCACATCGCCCATTGTGTCCTTGAGCAGAGATTTGATGTAGGCCATTTTGAATGCTCTTGGTACACTCTGCTCTATATGATACTATATAATGTTCTATATGGTACTATATATTGTGGCCACTTGCATCATGAACGTTCTTAACAGTGTCATACACTGTGGGCGCAAATGTCATGAAAGTATTTTACAGCGGCAGAGATGACAGATATTGTGGCAGTCAGTGTCATAAAAGTATTTTACAGTGGCAATGATGTGATATAGTGTGGTCACCGGCATTACAAAGATACGTTGCAGTGCAGTGCTGGCATATATTTTGTCAGATGCATCAAGAAAATGTTTTGGAATCAGTTCCTGTGTGCTTTGGTGACTGTGCATCTATTGCATTTTTTCATGTTTTACCCTTCTAAAGCAATTGAAAATTGTATGAGTTTTTTTAACCATTTTCGCCAAAATGTGCTGTAAAGATGCACTATTTGTATCCATTATCATTCTAAGTTTGGATTGGAGGAAATATTTACACCCCTCCGATGAAATTCATTAGCTGCCTCTGCTGTTAACACATACATGAGGCATACATGAGGCAAAAAGTGAGGGGCAACACTTACTCATTCTCAGTTTTCAGCAAAGCCCATCACATTTAACCTGCCCAAAACTGAATGCGTCTTTCGTTGGAATCTTTGTGTTTTGTGGAATTGGACAGTTTGTTTGTGTGGGTGTAGGGTGGGGAATCACGAACGCGTCATAAAAAGTATTTTACAGTGACAATGATGTGATATATTGTGCGCACCAGCCTCACAAACATATACTTTAAAGTGGAAATGTTGACATATAGTGCGGGCAGATGCACCAAGAACATGTTTTGCAAAATGGTCCTGTATGCTTTTGGTGACTGTGCATCTATAAATGCTTTCACATTTTACCCTTCTAAAGTAATTGTAAAGTGTGTGGTATTTTATCCATTTCCCCCCAAAATGTGCTGTAATAAAGCGCCATTTCAACCCGTTATTCAAAAGCTGTTCTCAAGAGGTGAACCCTTCCACCCGTCTATACCACTCTATGTTGTTAAGGCTCCATCGCCCAGCCTCTCCAACCAGAATGGAGGTAATACCCATGGCCCTCCAACGAAATGCATTAACTGCCACATACCTGAGGCGAAAAGTGAGCGCAACACTTAGGGCCTCATTACACGGATGGCGGTGAACCATGGCGCTATTAGCGCCATGGTTCATGCCGGTAAAATACCGGCACCGCCTTGGTGGAAAGGGGAATTACCGCCCTATTCCAAGGTTGGCGGGGCGGTAATTCCCCCTTCCACCATTGCCCTTCCCCATTCCCATTTTTGCCCCATAGGGCTCTATGGGAAAAGGGAAGGTGCTAATAACGGTAACGTAATTAGCTCCCTGGTCCCTTTGCGGGTTGGTTTTTAATGCCTGCAAAAAGCAGGCGTTAAATTCCCCAACCCGCAAAGGGACCTCGTAGTAAGGCGGTAAGGATTTACCGGTACCGGTAAAATACCGGTACCGGTAAACCCTTACCGCCATCTGTGTAATGAGGCCCTTAGTTTTTCATTCTCAGTTTTTTGCGAAGCCCATCGCACCTAACCTGCCCAGAAGATAATACTTATTTCATTGGTATCTGTTAGTATCTGTTAGTTTTGTGGCACTGGGCAGTTTGTGTGTGTGGGTATAGAATGGGGAATCATGAACACACATGTTGCTATTTCTTTCCCCAATTTGGACAAGATTGTCATTACACTACATTCTCCCAAGCAAAACTGCTTGTGGAGCTCAGTAATGAGGGGAAGCGGATGACATTTTTGTTCACGGGCTTGTGATTGCGCTCCTGGTATTTGGTGCATGGTCTCAAGCCACTTGTTCTTCTCTTCTTCACAAAGAAGATCGGGATGTGAGGGCCCGGATAAACTCCTGCCATAGGGCTTTTTGGATGTATTCTTTCAAGACTCGGTCTTCCGACATAGAGAGGGTAGATGTAAGTATGACATCTGACAGTCTGGTTAGGGGTCAATCGGGCAGTCGTACATTCGGTGGGGTGGTAGTTGGTTGGTCTCAATCTACAAAAAGATGTTTGCGAACGTGCAGTTCTCTGAAGGAAGATCGATGAGGGCAGCGGTGAGAAGGGTTTGGGGTCCTGTGTAGACATCTCAACAGTGGGCCAAGGTGAACTGTACTTCTGTGTGATCCAGTCAAGGTTCGACCTGGAGGTTGGGGGCATCGATGAGTTTGAAGCTTATGAGCTTTTGGTGATCCTGGATTTTCATGCGCAGCTCAATAGTGGCACGATTGATTTTCCTGCCGGTAAGTAGGGATTCTCCAGTGAATGGATAGAGGTTGTCTTTGCTTTCAGAAACATAAGGATACCATATTCCTTGGCAGACTAAAGGGTACATGCAGATACCGGTTGAACTGGGGACAATTAAGGCGTTCCACTGCAGGAGGTCTGTGCAGTGTGGACATTCAACAGGTAAATAGACACAAGGAGAGGCAGTGCTGATGGAGTTAGCACAGGGAGAACACAAGAGTGACTTGGACTATCTCAGAAGGCAGTTCTCCTTTACTTCAGAGCTTTGACGGGTCTCGACCAGGAAGTAGGGCAGTCACAAAGCAAGTGTTTGTAGCTTGTTGCTCCCACAGTACATAAAGAGGTTCTTAGTACTTCGCTAATTTAATTCCTCTGGAGACAGCAGACTGTGCAACCTACCTATTTCAATAGATACTAGGTTTGTCTCACAGGAGGTGCGAGTTTGGCAGGGTGGAAAAGTGCGTAACCTGTTCCGAATGTTGAGATTTAGGGCCTCATCACGAGTTTGGCGGTAAGCCTTAAAGCGCTATTACCGCTGCATTTAAGGGTCCGCCAAATCACGGGTTTGGCAGATTTCCCCCAGCTCTGAGCTGGGGGGAAATCCGCCAAAATTTCCCGCTATTACCGCCGGCGGGAAATCCGCTAGCGGTAAGAGCACGAAAATTCCCCATTGAGCCCTATGGGGAATGGGGAATTCCCGAATGGGCTCAGTGGGGAATGGGCAATACCCGTTCCGCCAAACCCGCGATCCGCGCTATCAGCGCCGGGGGGTTTGGCGGTAGGGCTATTAACGCTGGCGCTAATAGCGCCGGTGTTACTGCTCAACTCGTGATGAGGTCCTTAGTCTTTTGATACCTAGAACGATGTGCCTGGAATCTCTTCTCAATTCAAAGAGTGGTGTCAATGTGTCTGTCAGTCCGGTTAGGGCCTGGGTGAACATGGACAAGTGCATCCCGCATCTCATCACGGAGGCAATGTTGGAACATGCTAAGTTGGGAGTCTTCTGATCATTGTAATTCTGTGACCAGTTTCTGGAAGTGTGGAGTGTATGCTAAATTCCTAGACCTTTGTTTTATCATGAGTAGTTCCACCCACTAGCCCTGGAATGTTCCATTCCGAGAAAATATTCACTGGAAACATTTGGTGTAGTTCCTGAGGCTCCTCAGTAGAGTGGAGGGTCATTGCCCAGTGTAGGACATCGCCGCCCAAACAGGCGATGATGTTGATGAGCATGTTCTGCTCATTCTGAAAATGGGAGGCTTTCAAAAAGAAATGTGAAATGAAGTGTGTTTGGTACAAATCATATTTGTAAGGGCCACTGTGAAATTGTTCGGAAATAGGGAGACCATGGCCGCAGAGTCATCACCTGCAGAGATGTATGCAGTTGCAGCATGTTCATTCACTTGAGGTAGTCATTTCTTTGACCTTGTGAATCACAGCCATGGTTTTAGTGTGACTCATGGTTCCGGAGGTTTTGAGGGCTCGTGGCAGCACGCAAAGCTGCTGCATCGTCGTATCTGTACAGCGCCTGGATGCCCTCGGGCTTTGGCGCTTAATAAATGAAATAACATAACATAACATCACCGCAGGAATCTCCATCAGCTAGCCTCCGGTTCAGGCCCAAGAAAACTGTCAGGGATTGGACGCGAAGGGTCGAATGGAGACTAATGTGCAGGTGAAACAGACTACCCCGGCTGCCAAGTATTTCCTGCAGAAGCTGAGTGGTCCAGGACCATCTGGATGGAAGGCCAGGGAAAGCTTCCCTTTGAGTCTAATCAGATGAAGGACTCAGGAGGAGAAGACTTAAAATGGAGATCTGGATGGTAGTGGAATTTCAGTGGAGCTGTGGGAAGAGAAATGGAGAACGGTAAATGCCAGGAGGTTGACAGAGGTCAAGTTCAAGAGGATACGGTGTCACATAGGAGAGAAGTTTTAAACATATCACAGGGAACAGATGACCTTTCGACCTGCTCACACCTTCTATGCCGGCATCACAGCTTGCTAGGGATGGGGCTGACTGACATGCAGGGCAGCTAACCGCTAGTAATGGAGTCACGGTGGAGCGATGAGGGACTCGAGACTGAACAGATCATCAGAAGAGAAGAACGTACATGCACAACCTAGAATATAAAGGGCTAGAATAAAATAGCACTTAATGTTACAAAGATATCTTACAAGATGCACAAATCACATGGTAAACCACCTTGATATTATATAAATTGGTGCAGTAATATGTTGAGCAAAATGAGTCGGATTGTAGCTTTATTTTGCCCATCCTGAATGGAAATTTGAGATTATCAGCATGCAAATTAATGTGAACATAAAAATGTAATCTGTGTTTTAAACTATCCTAGCAAGACTGAAAAAGCCATTTTAAAAATACATGACACGATCACCACCTTGTGGCTATCATTTCATACAGCATTCAGTATTATGCACCACTGTGATTCATAATCAGTCAGCATTTGCAACTCCTAAGGGACAATAGCTGCTCACAATCTGTTACGCTCACCTGACTCCCACGGAGGCGCTGGCCTGGTTCGCGCTGCTGTGACCTCTTCTAAGGTGATGCGCAGGGTTCGGAAGACGGACTGGACCGGGCCCCCAAATCTGGCTTGTCTGGCTCGCAGAAGTATCCTTCTGTAGGCGAAAATAGGGGATTAACTGTCTGCGGGGTAATGCAATCGGCCTCCCAATTTACCCTCTCACCCTCCTTGAAACCCTTCTGTGATTTCTCGTAGCGTCTCACCTTAGGGTCTGGAAGGACGAGCTCTCCATCCTGCTTCTGATGCAGGGGCGCGTTGGTATCCAGTTACTTCACTGGATTTTCGGATTGGTGAGAACCAAACTTGCTTGGCTTCCAGGTAAGTTTTTTGATAAGAGGTTCCCATTGTGTCCATGCATTAATGTACTAATGCTAGTGTCTTTTTCCCCATAGGGGCCGGGGTACGGAATGCCGGGGAACAGGCACCGACCCGAGATGAGAGGTGAAATCCTTGTAGAAATCAGGTAAGTCTTTAATGAGCGTTTTTTGGTAATGTCTTTTCATTCGCTCATTAACGCTGATGTCTCTTTTTCCCCTTAGGGGCCGGGGTCCGGAAATGCCAGGATGCGGTGCAGACCCGAAATGAAGAGGGAATGAATCAACAGGTAAGTCTTAACATGGAGATTTAGCTTTCCTTATTCCCTTCTCTCTCTCACCTTTTGTTCTGGTGTTTTTCTCCCTAGGCACTGGGGCGTGACTGCGAATCCGGATGATCGCTGCTGAACATGGAGGCGCCCTGTAAAGGTGAGTGGAATGCGGCGCTGCAGCGATCGACGCAATGAGCTTTTAAATTAAAGTCTTCCTTTTCAGGATTGTCGGCGAGATATCTCCGGGATGCGGGTTTTAGCAGGTAAGGACTTTTCCTTCTTCTGTTCTCTTCTTCTCTTCCTTTGCAGGTGATCCAGGATGCTGGCAGGCGTGGAAGAAGTCAGGATGCAGGAGCAGACACGGTGAGCGTCCAGCTGCTAGATGCAGCACAACGCAAAGCACGTGTGGCTGTTCGGGTGGGGTTTAAATAGCCTTGGAAGAAGTTCCAGGTGTGTATCCTTCCTCCAATCAGGTATGTATCCTTCCCCGACCACGCCCGGATGGTAAATTAGTCCCACAGGTAAAGTAGTTCCTTTCAGGCCTCAAGGAGGCCGGGATCCTGCAGCATGGTCTGCATTAGGTAAGTGCACCCAAGCATTCCCATAATGAGCCTGGCGCCATAGGCGCCAGGACACTGTCCAAAGGGCCCCTATATGGGGTTGCTGGGTCCTTCCTTGGGGACTGGATGTCCGCTTTCGGGGATGCCGGGCTTGAACCGGCTCCCCGGGAGCGGGCATCATGACAGCACTCCTCCCCAAGGCCCCTCCCAAGGTTGTTCCCTCTGGGGGTTTTGGTTTGTCTGGGAAGTGTCGGTGGAATTTCCTGACTAATCGAGGTGCAGCACATGGTCACTGGGTTCCCACGACCTCTCCTGAGGTCCGTACCCCTTCCAATCAATTAGGTAGAACAGTTTTGACCTAAACATTTTTGAGTCTAAAATGTTCTTCACTTCGAATTCGGGCTCCCCATCTATTAGAATAGGTTCTGGAGGTTTGAGTAGTCGGGTTCCGGGTACCACTGGTTTCAGAAGTGACACATGAAAAACAGGGTGAATTCGCATACTAGCTGGTAAATCAAGTTTAACAGCCACTGGGTTAATTATTGCCGTAATAGAATAAGGTCCCTGATATTTTGGATTAAAAGTTCGAGGCCCTTTGAGTGGTAAATGTCTGGTAGCTAACCACACTTGATCCCCAATCTGATACGGAGGTGCTTCACTCCGGTGTAGATCAGCATTCTCCTTGTATTTTCTCTTGGCTTGTTGTAAATGCGTAGTTGCCTCTTTGAAGGCTTGGGTAATTGTAGAATGTAGATGTTCTACTGCAGGCATTCCGAGGTTCTGAGGTGAGTCAAGGTTTGAGGTTCGAGGGTGATGTCCAAACAAAGTATAAAAAGGAGTGTGGCCAGTTCCAGAGTCTACCGAATTATTATATGCGTATTCGGCTATCCAAAAAATGTCTTTCCAGTTGCTTTCAGATTGCTGTAACATACACCGTAAGTACTGTTCAAGGGTCTGATTTGTCCCCTCGGTCTGACCATCGGTCTGAGGGTGGTGACTGGTCGATAATCTTACGTCGATCTGCGCCATTTGACAACATTTGCGCCAGAAGTGGGAAATGAATTGGCTTCCCCGGTCAGAGATTAGTATAGATGGGAATCCATGTAGCCGAACAATATTTTCGAGGAATTCTTTGGCTAGGACAGAAGCTGAAGGTAAACCTTTCAAAGGAATAAAGTGGGCAATTTTGGAAAACAAATCCACAATTACCAGAATAGTATTGTACCCCGAACAAGAAGGCAGGTCCGTAATAAAATCCATTGATAGGGTGTGCCAGGGTGCTGGTGGTATGTCTAGAGGTTGAAGGAGACCGGCTGGTCTTTTCTTTTGACTTTTATTTTGGGCGCAAACACCACAGGACATCACAAAAGATTTAACATCTTTTCGCCAAGAGGGCCACCAAAATTGTCGTTTCACCTTTTCCTCTGTCTTGGCAATACCAGGGTGTCCCTCTATTAATGTATCATGATAACCGGAAATAACTAGTTCGTGTAATTCCTTATGTGGCAGGAATAAGCGTCCTTGGAAATAAGGTAAGCCATTATCTATGGTAAAGTCTGATCCCTTTTGTATCCATTCCTGTAAGGTTGTAGGGTCCAGGAGTTGTTTCACTCTGGCTTGAATGTCTTCAAGCGTCTGTAACGAAGTCATGACTAGAATCCTCCGTTCGGGAATTATTGGTACTGGTTCTGAGTTTGTATCAGATTCTCCCATTCCAATTCGGGATAAGGCGTCTGCTTTGCCATTCTTGTAGCCAGGTCGATAGGTAATCACGAAATCAAATTCAGCGAAAAACAAAGCCCATCGGAGCTGCCGTGATGACTGAGCCTTGGCGGTTTTCAAATACTGTAAATTCCGGTGATCAGTGATCACTGTGATGGTATGTCGAGCGCCAAGCAGATAATGCCGTCAGGCTTTAAAGGCGGACTTAATGGCTAACAGTTCTTTGTCCGTGATTGCATAATTAACCTCGGGTGCCGAGAATTTTCTGGACCAAAATGCTACGGGATGCAGTTGGTTGGTTTCGGGATCTCTTTGGGACAGGACAGCTCCCATGGCTAGGCTGGATGCTTCAGTCTCGATGACATAAGGGAGATCTGGACGCGGGTGTTTCAATATAGGTGCGGAGGTAAACTTAGCTTTTAAATCCTGAAAGGCCTGCTCGGCTTCTTCAGACCATTCAAAACGTTTATTTTTCCTCAAGAGTGCAGTAATGGGTTGTACCACGCGTGAAAATTCCGGGATAAACCTGCGATAGAAATTGGCAAAGCCGAGCATGCTTTGAACCCCTTTTACAGAGCTAGGTGATGGCCATTTGAGAATGGCATCCACTTTTCTTGAGTCCATTCGGACTCCTTTGGGTGTCAGGATGAAACCTAGAAACTCGACTTCTGTGGTATGGAAAACACATTTCTCCAATTTAGCAAATAGTTTGTGTTGGCGCAGTTTTTCAAGTACTGCCCTGACGTGTTTGCTGCGATCAGATTCCGAAGAGGAGTACACCAGAATGTCATCGATATATAAGACAACACATACATCGATGAGTTCCCGAAGGACATCATTCATGAAGTATTGGAAGGCAGCCGGAGCGTTACACAATCCGAAAGGCATCACCTGGTACTCGAATAATCCGTATTTAGTACGGAAGGCAGTTTTCCATTCGTCGCCTTCTTTAGCTCGTACCAGATGATAAGCCCCCCGGAGATCTAACTTGGTGTATATGCAAGCGTCCTTCACCTGGTCAAGGAGTTCAGGGATCAGAGGCAGAGGATAACGGTTTTTAACCGTTATCTGGTTCAATGCGCGGTAATCGATACAAGTTCTAAGGTCGCCTTCTTTTTTGGGCACGAAGAACAAAGCCGAGTATGCCGGGGACTTTGACGGGCGAATAAAACCATTAGCTAGGTATTGATCCAAATATTGTCTCAAATGCAGATTCTCAGGTTCGGTAAGGGCATAAATCCTGCTACAAGGGGGTTGTGCACCGGGCCCCAGATCGATTTGGCAATCGTACAATCTGTGAGGAGGTAACGTGTTGGCCTGTTCCTTTTGGAAGACGTCCTGAAAGTCTTGGTATTCCGGAGGTAGTTGCATGGAGGCAGAGGTTACAGATGCTAAATTAATCTTCAGGTTTTCTGGGTAGCAGGTTTGTGTACAATCCAGGAAGGTTATTCTCTTAGCTCGCCAATCAATTTGAGGATTATGTGTCTCTAACCAAGGGATTCCAAGAATAACCTGAAACTGTGGAGCCTTGATTACATCAAACACAACACCCTCCCGATGGCCGTCGGGACCAATAACAGTCACCTCAGTAGTGGAATGTGTTACCGGTCCAGAGGCAATTTCAGTTCCATCGACTGTGGTGATGACATCTTTGCTGGTTTTAGGACGGAGAGGGAGGTTAATCCTAGAGACCAATTCACGATCCACATAGTTTCCAATAGCCCCACTATCGATGTATGCCTTTATTGCATGCAACCGCTTAGGCTGTTCTGGATCTACGAGAACCATCTACGAGAACCATTGGCACAATGAAATGCGAGGTCTGAGAGTTAGTTTTCAAGCTCTGCAAGCGGACCCCTACATTTGTCGGGCGGAGTCGTTTCCCGAAACAGAGTCTTCATGGTTTTTATCAGCGGCTCCTATCGCCTTTCGGGGCGGTTTTGCCGGGCAATCTCGTAGAAAGTGTCCAGAATTCCCACAATAAAGACATAATTTTAACTGCCGCCTCCTTTCACGTTCCTTTTGAGTTAAGGGTCCTTTAACCCCTCCAATTTGCATAGGCTCAGAGACATCAACTCCCTTGGGATTAGCATGGGTCTTGACCAACACCCGGGTCTTAAACCTGGACCGATCTGCTTTTCTGTTTTGAAGTCTGTGATCCAATTGGACCACTAAGTCTATATACTCTGTGCATTCTTGGGGCGGATTTACAACTTGGGCCAAGACATCTTTAAGTTCTCCGCGAAGGCCTCGATAAAACAACGTGACTCTTTTATACTCTGGCCATCCCGTTTCCACAATTAGTCTATTAAAGGTTGCAATATAGGATAGGAGGTCCTGATTGCCCTGTCGCAGGGATAGAAGTTAGTCATCCAGAGCCTGCCCCTGAGAGTGTCGAGCAAATAACCTTTCCATGCTTGCTTGAAACCTTTGAAAATCACGGAGAATCGGGTCATCTTGAGTAACCAGTGGAACTGACCAATCGGCAGCGCAGCCGCTGAGATATGACAATACAAAGGCTACCTTGGTCTGATCATTAGGGAAGGCCCCAGGTCTGCATAGGAAGTGCAAACGACACTGATTCATGAATACGGCGAATCGTTTGGGGTCCCCAGCAAAGCGTTCGGGTGGGGCCAGCGGCATGTTTCCAGGTAGATTAATCTGCACAGGGTTACTGGAAAGCACAGGAGCGGGGTTCCCTCCGGAACCGGGTAGAGGAGTTTGCCCAGCTTGACCTTGCAAAAGCTGTCTGGCCAGGTCATCAGTTCTTTCCTTTGATATTATTAATTCCCTCCTGAGGGCATTAGTCTCTTGACGAGCGGCATGTACTTCGGCCCGTAATTCCCCCAGTAATTGGGCCAACTGATCAGTCTCAGAACTTTCCATAGCGCCTGGGTGGGAATTTGTAGGAAGGTTTCGCGTTCTGTTACGCTCACCTGACTCCAACGGAGGCGCTGGCCTGGTTCGCGCTGCTGTGACCTCTTCTAAGGTGATGCGCAGGGTTCGGAAGACGGACTGGACCGGGCCCCCAAATCTGGCTTGTCTGGCTCGCAGAAGTATCCTTCTGTAGGCGAAAATAGGGGATTAACTGTCTGCGGGGTAATGCAATCGGCCTCCCACTTTACCCTCTCACCCTCCTTGAAACCCTTCTGTGATTTCTCGTAGCGTCTCACCTTAGGGTCTGGAAGGACAAGCTCTCCATCCTGCTTCTGATGAAGGGGCGCGTTGGTATCCAGTTACTTCACTGGATTTTCAGATTGGTGAGAACCAAACTTGCTTGGCTTCCAGGTGAGTTTTTTGATAAGAGGTTCCCATTGTGTCCATGCATTAATGTACTAATACTAGTGTCTTTTTCCCCATAGGGGCCGGGGTACGGAATGCCGGGGAACAGGCACCGACCCGAGATGAGAGGTGAAATCCTTGTAGAAATCAGGTAAGTCTTTAATGAGTGTTTTTTGGTAATGTCTTTTCATTCGCTCATTAACGCTGATGTCTCTTTTTCCCCTTAGGGGCCGGGGTCAGGAAATGCCAGGATGCGGCGCGGACCCGAAATGAAGAGGGAATGAATCAACAGGTAAGTCTTAACATGGAGATTTAGCTTTCCTTATTCCCTTCTCTCTCTCACCTTTTGTTCTGGTGTTTTTCTCCCTAGGCGCTGGGGCATGACTGCGAATCCGGATGATCACTGCTGAACATGGAGGCGCCCTGTAAAGGTGAGTGGAATGCGGCGCTGCAGCGATCGACGCGATGAGCTTTTAAATTAAAGTCTTCCTTTTCAGGATTGTCGGCGAGATGTCTCCGGGATGCGGATTTAGCAGGTAAGGACTTTTCCTTCTTCTGTTCTCTTCTTCTCTTCCTTTGCAGGTGATCCAGGATGCTGGCAGGCGTGGCAGAAGTCAGGATGCAGGAGCAGACACGGTGAGCATCCAGCTGCTAGATGCAGAACAACGCGAAGCACGTGTGGCTGTTCGGGTGGGGTTTAAATAGCCTTGGAAGAAGTTCCAGGTATGTATCCTTCCTCCAATCAGGTATGTATCCTTCCCCGACCACGCCCGGATGGTAAATTAGTCCCACAGGTAAAGTAGTTCCTTTCAGGCCTCAAGGAGGCCGGGATCCTGCAGCATGGTCTGCATCAGGTAAGTGCACCCAAGCATTCCCATAATGAGCCTGGCGCCATAGGCGCCAGGACTGATGTCTTTTATGAGCCTGGCACCATAGGCGCCAGGACACTGTCCAAAGGGCCCCTATATGGGGTTGCTGGGTCCTTCCTTGGGGACTGGATGTCCGCTTTCGGGGACGCCGGGCTTGAACCGGCTCCCCGGGAGCGGTCAACATGACACAATCACCCACTACCTGCTCAGTCTTCAGCCATTTCAGGTTAATTGGACTTTAATGTGCTCAAATGCACTACAATGACAAACCAGAGCAGAGCTCTTCTGAGCTTGGAAGTACATCTCCAAGCGCTGGGAACAGCTGACAGCTTAGGGTGCTGGGTATAGCGGCTCCGCATGAGCTTTTTGTTTCTACAGGTTCTGTATTTGGTGACACAATTTTTGCTGATTTTTGAATCTTGGGAAGTCAAACCTAATTCCAGCAATGTATATACCCAGCAAATGTGTGGCATAAGTACAATGATCTATGATATTGTAATATATGATATGATTTATAGCGTGCCTGTATTCAAGTGTTTCTAGGCACGACAAGACAAGGAAGGGAAGACAGCGGGAGGACAAAACAAACAATCTTATTGGGCCTTGTGTCATTCAGAGCGTTCAAGTGTGATATGCAAAAGTGCAGGGAGGAGGGAGAGGAGAAGTGTCTGGAGGATGCCAGGGGAAGTGCAATCGGGGCAGCAGTGCTCTGAGCAAGTGCACCCAGGGCAGCACGGCTCTGGGTAAATGCAAGGAGGCATGGGAATGTAGGGTTCCAGATATTGCCCCTAAGTGCGTGGTAGGCCTGGATGCAGTGCAGTGGCTACTGGTCAGGGGGAGCTTGGTATACGTGAGACTATGAGGGTAGCCAGGCAACCAGTCGGTGCAGAATACAGATTGGTCAGCAGGGGAGAGAGTGAGAAAGCAGAAGTGAAAAGGAAGGTCTTGAGCTGCTTCCGGAACTTCAGGTAGTCCGGCATAAGTTTGAAAGGGGCAGGGAGGCCATTCC
Organism: Ambystoma mexicanum; assembly: GCF_040938575.1. Taxonomy (NCBI): domain Eukaryota; kingdom Metazoa; phylum Chordata; class Amphibia; order Caudata; family Ambystomatidae; genus Ambystoma; species Ambystoma mexicanum. The sequence goes on along the minus strand of NC_090929.1, from coordinate 511,380,099 downwards.
AGAGGGAGGCACCTGCAGAGTAGATAGATCTGTCCCCCACTCTCTGCCTGGAGAAGCATCTGACCCTCAGAGAGTTGGAGGTGGCTGTGTGAAGGGCCAAAGAAGGAAGGTGTTTAGGAAGACAGAGTTGGATGTAGTGTGGACCCATTCCCCAGAAAGCCATGTGGACGATGCAGAGGGTCTTGAACTTGATCCTTGCAGCCACTGGGAGCCAATGGAGAGATTTCAGGGCTGGAGAGATATGGGCCCTGGGCTTCAGGCCAAGGACAAGTCTTGCAGTCCTGTTCTGGATTAGTTGCAGAGGGTGGAGAGTAGGGGGAGGCAGATTGCTGCTGGGGAAAGTGAGGAAAGGAAGAATACCTCTGAGGAGGTGCAGCTGGTAGTGGGCCTTCTTGGCAAGGTCTGTGATGTGAGGAGAGAAGGAGAGAGTGGAGTTGAAGATGACACCAAGGTTTTTAACCTCAAAGGAAGCCGGAGGAAGAGGGCTGAAGAAGGGCGGCCAGAGTGAAAGAGGGAAAGCGGGATAAGGGGTCCCAACGAGGAGGACCTCAGTTTTACTGGCATTAAGGCAGAAATCGTTGGAGGCGCATCACTCCTGAATCGTGGATAGACAGTCAGGAATGCGCAAGAGAGGTGAGGAGTCTGGCCTGATGGAGAGCTGAGTGTCATCCGCATAACATTGAAAGTAAGAGGAGAAGGTAGAGATAAGGTGGGCCAAAGGTGCCACTGAAGAGCCAGGGTGACAGGATAGTGCCATGGGGAACACCACATGTGGGGAGAGAGGTGGTGGAGAGAAAGGACACAAGTTTGACCTGAGAGGGACGGTCCAGGAGGAAGGAGCATAACCAAGCCAGGGCCTGATCTGTGATGCCCAGTTTCTCGTGCAGGCGATTAATCAAGATGGCACGATTGACTGTGTCAAAAGCAGAGGAAAGATCAAGGAGGATGGACAGAAGGAAGGCTAGAATCGAGATTAGTGAGCAGATCTTCACGGGTGTTCAGGAGAGCAGTTTCCATGCTTCTGGCTGCTCTGAAGCCAGACTGATGGTCATGGAGACAACCAACAGACTCAGCGTGGAGAGTAAGCTGGGAGATGGCCAGCTTTTCCAGGAGTTTGCCCAGGAAAGGAATGACAGAGATCGGGCCTTTGTTTGCCAGACAGGAAGGATTGGCAGAAAGCTTTTTCTGGAGGGGGTGCACAAAGGCGTGCTTAAAGGGAGAGGGGAAAGTTCCAGTGTCAAAAGAGTGTTTGCAGAACACTGGAGCAAAGGTGTCAATGTGGTCCTTGACGGTTCTGGAGGAGCAAGGGAGCACCTGCTTGGACAACACTTTCATAGATCGAACTTGTCTAGAAACCTTGTCAAGGGTGGTCGGAGAGAAAGAGGAGAATGGAGGAGGAGATGGAGAGGTGGCCAGAGGGGCGCCAAGAGAGGTAGAGGAAGAGCAGAGAGAAGATGGGATGTCCTGAGTTTTAATGGTGAAGTGAGAGGCCAGAGCCATACAGAGGGTCTGGGAGGGAACAGGAGAGGTAGAGACTGCAGAAGGATTAGCCAGCTCCTCGCAGATTTGAAAGAGTTTGGCCGTGTTGTTAGAGAGCCTATCTGAAGAGAGGTGCAGATACAGCGATCTGCACTGAACCAAGGTGCTTTGCAGATCCAAGACCTGCGTCACAAGTCTAGTCCATACCTTTGTCTGATAGACAGATTCTGACCTATTAATTCTTTCTTACTTCCCACTCATAGTCACAATCATTGTGGTATATCAGACAAAAAAATCAAACCAAAAATTAAACATTATTTACCTTAACTATATAACTTAAATTCTAACAAATAACACGTGCAATTAATGAAGAACACAGCAGTTAAATCCACCAATGTTCTCACATTTCCCTCCCACTGTAGCTCTTTCAGGAGCAGAGAGATCTTGCTTCTCTTAGTCCTGTTCACTGGATCAAGTGCCACAGCGATGTCTCTGGCAATTGGAGCAAATGCATGTTTACTGCTATGCCTCTTCACATGCACTTAGCCGGTTCTTGGTCTGTGGACAAGTTGCTCATTTGGCTTTAAATAATGCAGAGGGACCCTGTGTGTAAGTGGTTCTTTGAAAAACAGTGTGCCACTTGCCTTCTCAAAGGGGAAGGGAAAAGAGAGGGAAGACACATCCACCTATTGCTTAAGGAATAGCTGGTAGGTAGCCATTCACCCTTTTGTGTATACCATGGAGAGGGTTGGAGCTGGAGCAAGGACAATGATCACTCAGCCAGGTGTGTCTCTGGCTCGTGCTGGAGCTTTGCTGGTACATATATCCCTGTCAAAGGGGAGGACTCATTTCAAAGATGGACTTCCAATGACATCGTCCCACATCTAATTCATCATACATCCATCTTGGTTAGAGGCTGAAGTGGGCATGAACTAATCGGAACGCAGTTCCTGTGCTTTTTCTTTTTATTATCAACCTGGCAGTGGAACAACCAATCAGGTTGCTGAAAACCCCGACTGAGCCTACCGACCTAAGTGAAGATTCTGATTAAGCTATTTGCTGCTGGCTCACCTGCCATCCAGTCTAGCCTGCCCGCAGTGCTCTCCTGAACTGCCGCTTCCCCCACCCCAACAAGTGGTTAAGTGCACGTCCACCACGTCATCCATCTATTTTCTTCTTCTTAGTAAAAGCCTCAAGGTGTAGTTATGAACAAAACAAACAGCTTGCTTCCTGACTCTATGGGCCTCATTACGACCCTGGCGGAGTGGGTTTACGCCAGCGTTATTCGCGGCGGACCTGTCCGCCCTACTACGAGTTTCCGTAGCGCCATGGAGCGTTTTCCGCCTGGTTTTTCCGGGCGGAGAAATCCATGGCGCTACGGGACCTTGTCGTTAATTACGCCACCGTATTTTGAGGTGGCGTAATTAACGCCTTCCCCACTCCCATTATACCCTATGGGGCAAAAATGGGAATGGGGAAGGGTAAAATGGGGGATGGGGATTTACCGCCCCGCCAAGGTCGGAATGGGGCGGAAAATCCGCCAACCCCCATGGCGCTATCGGCAGCTTTCCGCCGTGCTCCATGGTGCATTTTGCACCGCGATTTCCGCCAGGGTCGTAATGAGGGCCTATGTATTGTTTTGCTCTTAATGTTTGCGCCCTTTTCCAATGTTTGCTGACTCAGAGATGTAACCTACTACTGGACCACATTGTGGTCATTATTGGCGTTCAGCATCTCCCAGAAGCCGTACAGAGGAAGAGGAACAGATTGGACAACATGATAGTACTACATAAAAAAAAGGAAGGCCCTTCCCTACGCCACTCATAAATGTCAATCAAAGAAAAATCGAAATGGTCTCCTCCCTTCCGTGTTTTTCTAGAATTTCTTGACTGTGCAATGAGGGGAACTTCCTGGACCGTCATAGTAATTACAGATGAACTGGAATCTATTTAAAGTGAAGAGAACGCAGTGAAAACAAAATCCAGGAGGACACACTTCTTTTGCCCATTCTTCCCCTGGGTCACCTGCCAGCCCCTCATCACCTTAAAGCATGTTCCATCTGGGTGGATTGTTCATGTGTTAAACGCTCGCCTTTGACATGGGGCCAGCCTGCTCTTGGGAATTCATATCCCGACAGGCCTGATTCAGCCTTCAAACGTTAGGAGCTGAAATATTGGAGCACCATTGAGTAATAATCACAGCTACTATTACAGTGCTTAGTAGCTGGCGGAGTCCCACGTGATGCTCCATATAAAAACTGATAGCATTAATGTTTTATTATTTATGTGTTGCTTCCTTCAGTGACCCTGCTCCACATTGCTGCAGTTATACCACGTTTCTGATACACGCCACCCGATTCTAGAGGCCAACGTAAATGTAACGCCACCATTTCTGCTTCGCCCCTGTAAGCTGATGGGAGAGCTAGAGGGCACATACCCGCATAGTTACAACTAGCCAAGGAAGGGTGTCACATCCACATGCGCACTTTATGTTGACACAAAGTCACAACCAGCCCCCTTGCTTACTAGTGGTGTATACGTCGATATGTCCCAAGGTGCATGCATGGTTACTCTCTCCTCAAGGTGCCCAGAGGATTGAGTCCATACATGGGCCCCCGTCCAAACTCACTCTTGATGTCTATTTTGTTCGGAAGCAAAAACAAAAGGAGATGGCTGGAAGGTTTAGAATGAATTTTAACCTCTGGTATTGGTCTGGGCAACCCTCTAGACCATTGTCTTCACCTGCCGAGCCATTACAGAAGGGGAAACACCATATGCAAATCAGGCTTGCTCTCCCTCCAAAAGGGGCAGTCTAGCCCGAACTGCTTGCTCACATCCCTTCTGCACGAGACCACAAGCATCCACAGACACGTTTCGACCTTATTGAGGAGTAACTTGGGTTTCTAGGCCCAGCAGGCACGTGACCCACGTCTGGGCATACCCGTCCCACTTGGAGTGACAAAGCAAATACAACGAAGTGATGGTTGTAAGGTTTAGAATGAATCTTAACCTCTGGCATTGCCCTGTGCATGCAGCTGCTCCTCATAAGTCACCTGAACCTTTAATAAATGATCTTATGTGATAAGAATTGAGAAACTGTAAGAGTTGAAACGGGCGAGGATGGTGGTGAACTTGAGTGAGTAAAATGCCAAGGACAGCCATTTCTCACCATTGCCCCTTGAAGGCCATGATAGTTATGCCAGTGGCCCACTCTAGACCACTGCAGGCCCTGGTAAAAGACCTGGTGGCAAGACCTGCTGAAGCCATCTAATGATTAAGATAAAGTGGCTGCTTTTAGCTCTGTGCATGGGAGTACAAGTGTGACTGTGGGGCAACAGAAGCACACCGCAAAGCAAACAGATTCTGTGCCACCTATGAGTGGCATTCTTCTGTCCATGAAAATAAATGAAGTAAAAAATGGGCAAGTAATCCAAGTTTGACTCGAACAGAGAGCAGTCTAACCACCCGAGGTGCTGTGGGTATTCTAGTTGTCCACTACTGACTCCCACATGAACGCCAAAATAGGAAGAACTGGGCCTCATTACGTGTGTGCCGGTCCGGTAAGAACAGTGCCAGTAAGCCTACCTGCACCGTTGTTACTGGACCGACACACTCAGAGTCTGCGAGCGGCTGCCGTCCTGCCCACCAGGCCTGACCTGGCGGGCGGGACGGCACCCGCTCGCAGACTTACATGGAAGCACCGGCACTGTTGCACACTGTGCTGGTGCTTCCATGCTCCCCATTCCCATTGAGTCCAATAGGACTCAATGGGAATGGGGATTTACCTTTTTTGGTGCCTGACTTCCCGGACCGCCGGGGCTGTAATGCCCCAGTAAATTCGGCATGTCAGGCGCTGGAAAATCTTGCAATTCCGACGGCACCCTGCCAGTTTTACTAGCACGCGGCCAGACTTGTAATGAGTGTGAAAAAGCTCATATGAAAGGAATGGGATTTTTAGCAGTGGAAAGAAAAATGACCATGATACAATTTGCACACTGCAAAAACCGAACCTGTCTGTCATGGGAAGTTGAGCACATAAGATGGCACCTCAGGACCATGGAGTCAAAACCAATTGCAGGGGGGAATTGCAGACTCAGCAGGAAAAAAGAGCAATCGTTGCTTAACGTCTGAAAATTCGGAAGGGAATTTTCTTATGGTTAAGAAAGAAGATGGTTTTGAAGAAGCTGTTGGAACATCCTCAAGATGTGAGCAGGACATCAAGTACCATGCCCCATGTACACTCCTCCAGCCATCACAGCAATGTTGCCCCTGTGGTTAACCAGGCACCTATGCTGGCAGGTCTGGTAGCACACGTACTCATAAACAATCCCGCATCCAAACAGCTTTCACCAACAAAGCACCAAAGAAACCATTCCTTGCTGTGTTTTTACAATGGAGAGCTAGCCAAAAGGTTCGTAGTTCACCTCACGTCCTATTGTTTGGCAGACACCGAAGCTTTCTGAGAATTTGTTGACACTGTTTGTATAGCTCAGCTCATTTTCTGCCTCCCTTTTGCCACCTCTTCTCCTTCTCTCATTTCTGACTGTCTGCCTCTCAGGATTGGTGTGCTGCCAATGATCTCTGCCTGAATGCCAGCAAGAATGAGATTCTCCTCATCGGCACATGCACACCCTCCAATTCCTGTCACTCTCTGGCCGGCCTCTCTTGGCCCTCTCCCTGCTCCCACCTGTGAGGCTAAAAGCTCAGGGTCATCTTTGACTCCACACTCTCCTTCTCTCCTCACATCTCTGATATCTCTAAGAAGTTACACTACCAGCTGCACCTCCTCAGAGGTATTCTACCTTTCCTATCCTTCCCCCAGAAGCTCACTGTCTCGAGAGCTCTGGTTCTCTCTAGGCTGGACTATTGCAACAGCCTCTTTCTAAATCTGCCTGCTTCTACCCTCCACCCTCTGCAGCTCATCCGGAACCGGACTGCGAGACTTGTCCTTGGCCTCAAGCCCAGGGATCGTATCTCTCCAGGACTGAAATCTCTGCACTGGCTCCCAGTGGCTGTGAGGATTAAGTTCAAAACCCTCTGCATCGTCCACAAGGCCTTCTGGGGCCAAGGGCCTCAATATCTTCAACTCTCTCTTCCTAAATATCTCCCTTCTCGAGCTCTTCGCTCATCCACCTCCAACTCCCTCAGGGTCAGTCACTTCTCCAAGCAACGAGTTGGTGGTAGATCACTTTCTTCGGCCGGGGCCTCCCACTGCAACAGCCTCCTTGCCCCCCTGAAACTTGAGGAGAATCAACTCCGGATGCGGAAGCACCTCAAAACCTTTCTCTTTGCTCCTGCTTTTTCTCCTCCTCTCCCCTGCTGATTTCCTGGCTTATACTGAAACTGCACTGGTTTACCTGGCCACCCTCTGATCTCGGGCCCAAGCCCCCCCCTCCGCCAGTAGCACACCTGCACTGCCCTCCTGGAAACCCCCACACTTGGGGACTGTTCTTTGTATTTCTACAGTCCTACCACTAGCCCTTGACACCTGATACCTGCACTTGCCATCTGCTGGCCATACTTTATTTTGTTATTTATTCTACTATCCCATGTATTGCACTGACCCATTCCCCTTCCCCCTGCACTTCCCCTCTCCCATGCACTTGCGCGATATGAATGACACTTGGCCTAGTAGGATCGTTGTCTGTCTTCCTTCTGTTCCCCCTCCCTTGCCTTATCGCGCCTTGAAAACATTTGCAGTGCTTGATCATCACAGCACCCTTATAGCAACAATTGTAAAAGCATTCAGGTGCCGTGAAATGGCTCGTCCAGCTTCTAAAAACCATTGGAATGTTACACAATCAGTTGTGATAACCCTGTAGTCAGTGATGTGAGAAGACTTTGCAGCCCAGAAACAAATGCCAGGATCAACGCAGAATTTGCATGCTCTGTGGAGTTTATCTGTGACACAATGTTAAACCCGTGCTATAGGAACATGGTTGTGTGCTTTTTATCCCTGGAGTGTGATATGATCAAGCAAAAAACAGATCCTGCACCAAATTGCAGCACATGAAATAGAGAAGTCTTGCATGCAAAAAGGAACTCCAGGAAAGGAACTGGACAAAATGTCCTTTTATTCCACCTTCACATAGAACCACACCAGTGACACTAGCACAAATCCCTTGCCTTATCGCGCCTTGAAACACTTGTGTATAGGCACGTTATAAATGTCTTATCATATCATATCATAGGTAACCGGCGGCAAATATTTTTCAACATGTGCAGTGCTTGATCATCACAGCACCCTTATAGCAACAATAGTAAAAGCATTGAGGGTTACACAATCAGTTGTGATAACCCTGTAGTCAGTGATGTGAGAAGACTTTGCAGTGCAGAAACAAATGCCAGGATCAACACAGAATATGCAGGCTCTGTGGAGTTTATCTGTGACACAATGTTAAACCCGTGCTATAGGAACATGGTTGTGTGCTTTTTATCCCTGGAGTGTGATATGATCAAGCAAAAAACAGATCCTGCACCAAATTGCAGCACATGAAATAGAGAAGTCTTGCATGCAAAAAGGAACTCCAGGAAAGGAACTGGACACAATGTCCTTTTATTCCACCTTCACATAGAACCACACCAGTGACACTAGCACAAATCCCTTGCCTTATCGCGCCTTGAAACACTTGTGTATAGGCACGTTATAAATGTCTTATCATATCATATCATAGGTAGCCGGCGGCAAATATTTTTCAACATGTGCAGTGCTTGATCATCACAGCACCCTTATAGCAACAATAGTAAAAGCATTGAGGGTTACACAATCAGTTGTGATAACCCTGTAGTCAGTGATGTGAGAAGACTTTGCAGTGCAGAAACAAATGCCAGGATCAACACAGAATATGCAGGCTCTGTGGAGTTTATCTGTGACACAATGTTAAACCCGTGCTATAGGAACATGTTTGTGTGCTTTTTATCCCTGGAGTGTGATATGATCAAGCAAAAAACAGATCCTGCACCAAATTGCAGCACGTAAAATAGAGAAGTCTCGCATGCAAAAAGGAAATCAATGAAAGGAACTGGACAAAATGTCCTTTAATTCCACCTTCACATAGAACAAACCCAGTGACACTAGCACAAATCCCACCCTGCATCAGGCCCCAGGACAGCGTTGTTTTGTTTGTGCATTTATATAGCGCTTGAAACCCTTGTATCTGAGCCCTGCTTATTACCCACGTGTGTGGTGCTCATTTATCGACTTCAGAAGGATGAAGGCTGAGTTTGGCCGTGCTAGGATCCGAACCTGTGTCAGCAGACTCTGCACTGATGTTAAAGCGAACGCTCTACTCGCCGTGCTATCTGACCGGCTTAATACCAGTGGCAACTCCCCAATGCCTCCATCTGTTGCCAGTGAAGATGGCTGCACCAGATAATGTCCATCTACTTCTACAGGACCTTCCAAAGTTTAGTCCAACGCAGAGAACCCTATTTGCAAAGGTTTAGCCACATTTTAATAATAACATAGGCCAAAGCATCAGAACAATTGTTCATATCAAGGAGGACATCAGAAAAGATGCTGGTGCAATATTTCGCAAACAATGAGCTGTGGCAATATATGACATGCCTCTCCATTCTTGACCCAGCAAAATGGAAAAGTGGGCAACTCTAAGCAGTTCGGCAATCAAATATCTATTGTGCTCTGCTGCCAGTGTCAACTCTAAACATGTTTTAATGCAGCAGGGCCATAATTGGAGAAAGAAGGGCAAGACTTTCAAACAAAAATGTAAGAAACTAATGATTTTGAGGATGAACTAACACTTCGTATTCACCCATATAGTGTTCCACGTGGTAAGGATGGGTGTCAAGCATATCTGGGAGACTTTGAACATGTTCTGGGTGTAGCTGCTGATTCACACGCCAAATGAGAGGAGTGCACCATCATGCACGCTGCATTAGAGAGACCGTGTTCGGGCAAACACAGTAGGAATTGCACCACCATCCACTGGTGTTGCTTGAGTCTGCTGCAGCACGCTGCATTAGAGAGACCGTGTTCGGGCAAACACAGTAGGAATTGCACCGCCATCCACTGGTGTTGCTTGAATCTACTGCAGCACACTGCACTAGAGAGACCGGGTTAGAGCAAACACAGTAGGAATTGCACCGCCATCCACATGTGTTGCTTGTGTCTGCTGCAGCACGCTGCACTAGAGGGACCATGTTAGGGCAAACACAGTAGGAATTGCTGGTTTTGCTTGAGTCTGCGGCAGCACGCGGCCTTAGAGAGACCGAGTTAGGGCGAACATAGTAGGAATTGCACCACCATCCGCTGGTGTTACTTGAGTCTGCTGCAGCATGCTGCACTAGAGAGACCGGGTTAGAGCAAACACAGTAGGAATTGCACCACCATCCACTGGTGTTGCTGGAGTCTGCTCCAACACACTGCACTAGAGAGACTGTGTTAGGGCAAACACAGTAGGAATTGCACCACCATCCACTGGTGTTGCTTGAGTCTGCTGCAGCACGCTGCATTAGAGAGACCGTGTTCGGGCAAACACAGTAGGAATTGCACCGCCATCCACTGGTGTTGCTTGAGTCTGCTGCAGCACGCTGCATTAGAGAGACCGTGTTCGGGCAAACACAGTAGGAATTGCACCACCATCCACTGGTGTTGCTTGAGTCTGCTGCAGCACGCTGCATTAGAGAGACCGTGTTCGGGCAAACACAGTAGGAATTGCACCGCCATCCACTGGTGTTGCTTGAGTCTGCTGCAGCACACTTCACTAGAGGGACCATGTTAGGGCAAACACAGTAGGAATTGCACCGCTATCCACTGGTGTTACTTGAGTCTGCTGCAGCACGCTGCAGTAGAGAGACCGGGTTAGAGCAAACACAGTAGGAATTGCACCACCATCCACTGGCGTTGCTGGATGCTCCAACACACTGCACTAGAGAGACTGTGTTACGGCAAACACATTAGGAATTGCACCACCATCCACTGGTGTTGCTTGAGTCTGCTGCAACACACTGCACTAGAGAGACCGGGTTAGAGCAAACACATTAGGAATTGCACCACCATCCACTGGTGTTGCTTGAGTCTGCTGCAGCACGCTGCACTATAGAGACCGTGTTAGGGCAAACACATTAGGAATTGCACCACCATCCACTGGTGTTGCTTGTGTCTGCTGCAGCACGCTGCACTAGAGGGACCATGTTAGGGCAAACACAGAAGGAATTGCTGGTGTTGCTTGAGTCTGCGGCAGCACGCGGCATTAGAGAGACCGAGTTAGGGTGAATATAGTAGGAATTGCACATTGAACCACCATCCGCTGGTGTTACTTGAGTCTGCTGCAGCATGCTGCACTAGAGAGACCGGGTTAGAGCAAACACAGTAGGAATTTCACCACCATCCACTGGTGTTGCTGGAGTCTGCTCCAACACACTGCACTAGAGAGATTGTGTTAGGGCAAACACATTAGGAATTGCGCCACCATCCACTGGTGTTGCTTGAGTCTGCTGCAACACACTGCACTAGAGAGACCATGTTAGGGCAAACACAGTAGGAATTGCACCGCCATCCACTGGTGTTGCTTGCGTCTGCTGCAGCACGCTGCATTAGAGAGACCGTGTTCGGGCAAACACAGTAGGAATTGCACCACCATCCACTGGTGTTGCTTGAGTCTGCTGCAGCACGCTGCATTAGAGAGACCGTGTTCGGGCAAACACAGTAGGAATTGCACCGCCATCCACTGGTGTTGCTTGAGTCTGCTGCAGCACACTTCACTAGAGGGACCATGTTAGGGCAAACACAGTAGGAATTGCACAGCTATCCACTGGTGTTACTTGTGTCTGCTGCAGCACGCTGCACTAGAGAGACCGGGTTAGAGCAAACACAGTAGGAATTGCACCACCATCCACTGGCGTTGCTGGATGCTCCAACACACTGCACTAGAGAGACTGTGTTAGGGCAAACACATTAGGAATTGCACCACCATCCACTGGTGTTGCTTGAGTCTGCTGCAACACACTGCACTAGAGAGACCGGGTTAGAGCAAACACATTAGGAATTGCACCACCATCCACTGGTGTTGCTTGTGTCTGCTGCAGCACGCTGCACTAGAGGGACCATGTTAGGGCAAACACAGAAGGAATTGCTGGTGTTGCTTGAGTCTGCGGCAGCACGCGGCATTAGAGAGACCGAGTTAGGGCGAATATAATAGGAATTGCACATTAAACCACCATCCGCTGGTGTTACTTGAGTCTGCTGCAGCATGCTGCACTAGAGAGACCGGGTTAGAGCAAACACAGTAGGAATTGCACCACCATCCACTGGTGTTGCTGGAGTCTGCTCCAACACACTGCACTAGAGAGATTGTGTTAGGGCAAACACATTAGGAATTGCGCCACCATCCACTGGTGTTGCTTGAGTCTGCTGCAACACACTGCACTAGAGAGACCATGTTAGGGCAAACACAGTAGGAATTGCACCACCATCCACTGGTGTTGCTTGTGTCTGCTGCAGCACGCTGCACTAGAGGGACCGTGTTAGGGCAAACACAGAAGGAATTGCTGGTGTTGCTTGAGTCTGCGGCAGCACGCGGCATTAGAGAGACCGAGTTAGGGCGAATATAGTGGGAATTGCACATTGAACCACCATCCGCTGGTGTTACTTGAGTCTGCTGCAGCATGCTGCACTAGAGAGACCGGGTTAGAGCAAACAAAGTAGGAATTGCACCACCATCCACTGGTGTTGCTGGAGTCTGCTCCAACACACTGCACTAGAGAGATTGTGTTAGGGCAAACACATTAGGAATTGCGCCACCATCCACTGGTGTTGCTTGAGTCTGCTGCAACACACTGCACTAGAGAGACCATGTTAGGGCAAACACAGTAGGAATTGCACCACCATCCACTGGTGTTGCTTGTGTCTGCTGCAGGACGCTGCACTAGAGAGACATTGTTAGGGCAAACACAGTAGGAATTGCTGGTGTTGCTTGAGTCTGCGGCAGCACGCGGCATTAGAGAGACCGAGTTAGGGCGAACATAGTAGGAATTGCACCGCCATCCACTGGTGTTGCTTGAGTCTGCTGCAGCACACTTCACTAGAGGGAGCATGTTAGGGCAAACACAGTAGGCATTGCACCACCGTCCACTGGTGTTGCTTGTGTCTGCTGCAGGACGCTGCACTAGAGAGACATTGTTAGGGCAAACACAGTAGGAATTGCTGGTGTTGCTTCAGTCTGCGGCAGCACGCGGAATTAGAGAGACCGAGTTAGGGCGAACATAGTAGGAATTGCACCACCATCCACTGGTGTTGCTTGTGTCTGCTGCAGCACGCGGAACTAGAGGGACCATGTTAGGGCAAACACAGTAGGAATTGCTGGTGTTGCTTGAGTCTGCGGCAGCACGCGGCATTAGAGAGACCGTGTTAGGGTGAACATAGTAGGAATTGCACATTGAACCACCATCCACTGGTGTTGCTTGAGTCTGCTGCAGCACACTGCACTTGAGAGACCGGGTTAGAGCAAACACAGTAGGAATTGCACCACCATCCACTGGTGTTGCTTGAGTCTGCTGCAACACACTGCACTAGAGAGACCGAGTTAGAGCAAACACATTAGGAATTGCACCACCATCCACTGGTGTTGCTTGAGTCTGCTGCAACACACTGCACTAGAGAGACCGGGTTAGAGCAAACACAGTAGGAATTGCACCACCATCCACTGGTGTTGCTTGAGTCTGCTGCAGCACGCTGCACTATAGAGACCGGGTTAGGGCAAACACATTAGGGATTGCACCACCATCCACTGGTGTTGCTTGTGTCTGCTGCAGCACGCTGCACTAGAGGGACCATGTTAGGGCAAACACAGTAGGAATTGCTGGTGTTGCTTGAGTCTGTGGCAGCACGCGGCATTAGAGAGACCGAGTTAGGGCGAATATAGTAGGAATTGCACATTGAACCACCATCCGCTGGTGTTACTTGAGTCTGCTGCAGCATGCTGCACTAGAGAGACCGGGTTAGAGCAAACACAGTAGGAATTGCACCACCATCCACTGGTGTTGCTGTAGTCTGCTCCAACACACTGCACTAGAGAGACTGTGTTAGGGCAAACACATTAGGAATTGCGCCACCATCCACTGGTGTTGCTTGAGTCTGCTGCAACACACTGCACTAGAGAGACCATGTTAGGGCAAACACAGTAGGAATTGCACCGCCATCCACTGGTGTTGCTTGCGTCTGCTGCAGCACGCTGCATTAGAGAGACCGTGTTCGGGCAAACACAGTAGGAATTGCTCCACCATCCACTGGTGTTGCTTGAGTCTGCTGCAGCACACTTCACTAGAGGGACCATGTTAGGGCAAACACAGTAGGAATTGCACCGCTATCCACTGGTGTTACTTGAGTCTGCTGCAGCACGCTGCACTAGAGAGACCGGGTTAGAGCAAACACAGTAGGAATTGCACCACCATCCACTGGCGTTGCTGGATGCTCCAACACACTGCACTAGAGAGACTGTGTTAGGGCAAACACATTAGGAATTGCACCACCATCCACTGGTGTTGCTTGAGTCTGCTGCAACACACTGCACTAGAGAGACCGGGTTAGAGCAAACACATTAGGAATTGCACCACCATCCACTGGTGTTGCTTGTGTCTGCTGCAGCACGCTGCACTAGAGGGACCATGTTAGGGCAAACACAGAAGGAATTGCTGGTGTTGCTTGAGTCTGCGGCAGCACGCGGCATTAGAGAGACCGAGTTAGGGCGAATATAGTAGGAATTGCACATTGAACCACCATCCGCTGGTGTTACTTGAGTCTGCTGCAGCATGCTGCACTAGAGAGACCGGGTTAGAGCAAACACAGTAGGAATTGCACCACCATCCACTGGTGTTGCTGGAGTCTGCTCCAACACACTGCACTAGAGAGATTGTGTTAGGGCAAACACATTAGGAATTGCGCCACCATCCACTGGTGTTGCTTGAGTTTGCTGCAACACACTGCACTAGAGAGACCATGTTAGGGCATACACAGTAGGAATTGCACCAGCATCCACTGGTGTTGCTTGTGTCTGCTGCGGCACGCTGCACTAGAGGGACCATGTTAGGGAAAACACAGAAGGAATTGCTGGTGTTGCTTGAGTCTGCGGCAGCACGCGGCATTAGAGAGACCGAGTTAGGGCGAATATAGTAGGAATTGCACATTGAACCACGATCCGCTGGTGTTACTTGAGTCTGCTGCAGCATGCTGCACTAGAGAGACCGGGTTAGAGCAAACACAGTAGGAATTGCACCACCATCCACTGGTGTTGCTGGAGTCTGCTCCAACACACTGCACTAGAGAGATTGTGTTAGGGCAAACACATTAGGAATTGCGCCACCATCCACTGGTGTTGCTTGAGTCTGCTGCAACACACTGCACTAGAGAGACCATGTTAGGGCAAACACAGTAGGAATTGCACCACCATCCACTGGTGTTGCTTGTGTCTGCTGCAGGACGCTGCACTAGAGAGACATTGTTAGGGCAAACACAGTAGGAATTGCTGGTGTTGCTTGAGTCTGCGGCAGCACGCGGCATTAGAGAGACCGAGTTAGGGCGAACATAGTAGGAATTGCACCGCCATCCACTGGTGTTGCTTGAGTTTGCTGCAGCACACTTCACTAGAGGGAGCATGTTAGGGCAAACACAGTAGGCATTGCACCACCGTCCACTGGTGTCGCTTGTGTCTGCTGCAGGACGCTGCACTAGAGAGACATTGTTAGGGCAAACACAGTAGGAATTGCTGGTGTTGCTTGAGTCTGCGGCAGCACGCGGAATTAGAGAGACTGAGTTAGGGCGAACATAGTAGGAATTGCACCACCATCCACTGGTGTTGCTTGTGTCTGCTGCAGCACGCGGAACTAGAGGGACCATGTTAGGGCAAACACAGTAGGAATTGCTGGTGTTGCTTGAGTCTGCGGCAGCACGCGGCATTAGAGAGACCGTGTTAGGGTGAACATAGTAGGAATTGCACCACCATCCACTGGTGTTGCTTGAGTCTGCTGCAGCACACTGCACTTGAGAGACCGGGTTAGAGCAAACACAGTAGGAATTGCACCACCATCCACTGGTGTTGCTGGAGTCTGCTCCAACACACTGCACTAGAGAGACTGTGTTAGGGCAAACACATTAAGAATTGCACCATCATCCACTGGTGTTGCTTGAGTCTGCTGCAACACACTGCACTAGAGAGACCGAGTTAGAGCAAACACATTAGGAATTGCACCACCATCCACTGGTGTTGCTTGAGTCTGCTGCAACACACTGCACTGGAGAGACCGGGTTAGAGCAAACACAGTAGGAATTGCACCACCATCCACTGGTGTTGCTTGAGTCTGCTGCAGCACGCTGCACTATAGAGACCGGGTTAGGGCAAACACATTAGGGATTGCACCAACATCCACTGGTGTTGCTTGTGTCTGCTGCAGCACGCTGCACTAGAGGGACCATGTTAGGGCAAACACAGTAGGAATTGCTGGTGTTGCTTGAGTCTGTGGCAGCACGCAGCATTAGAGAGACCGAGTTAGGGCGAATATAGTAGGAATTGCACATTGAACCACCATCCGCTGGTGTTACTTGAGTCTGCTGCAGCATGCTGCACTAGAGAGACCGGGTTAGAGCAAACACAGTAGGAATTGCACCACCATCCACTGGTGTTGCTGGAGTCTGCTCCAACACACTGCACTAGAGAGACTGTGTTAGGGCAAACACAGTAGGAATTGCACCACCATCCACTGGTGTTGCTTGAGTCTGCTGCAGCACGCTGCATTAGAGAGACCGTGTTCGGGCAAACACAGTAGGAATTGCACCACCATCCACTGGTGTTGCTTGAGTCTGCTGCAGCACGCTGCATTAGAGAGACCGTGTTCGGGCAAACACAGTAGGAATTGAACCGCCATCCACTGGTGTTGCTTGAGTCTGCTGCCGCACGCTGCATTAGAGAGACCATGTTAGGGCAAACACAGTAGGAATTGCTGGTGTTGCTTGAGTCTGCGGCAGAACACGGTCTTAGAGAGACTGAGTTAGGGCGAACATAGTAGGAATTGCACCATCATCCGCTGGTGTTGCTGGAGTCTGCTCCAACATACTGCACTAGAGAGTCTGTGTTAGGGCAAACACATTAGGAATTGCACCACCATCCACTGGTGTTGCTTGAGTTTGCTGCAACACACTGCACTAGAGAGACCGGGTTAGAGCAAACACATTAGGAATTGCACCACCATCCACTGGTGTTGCTTGAGTCTGCTGCAGCACACTGCACTAGAGAGACCGGGTTAGAGCAAACACAGTAGGAATTGCACCACCATCCACTGGTGTTGCTTGTGTCTGCTACAGCACGCTGCACTAGAGTGAACATGTTAGGGCAAACACAGTAGGAATTGCTGGTGTTGCTTGAGTCTGCGGCAGCACGCGGCATTAGAGAGACCGAGTTAGGTCGAACATAGTAGGAATTGCACCACCATCCGCCGTTTGTTACTTGAGTCTGCTGCAGCACGCTGCACTAGAGAGACAGGGTTAGAGCAAACACAGTAGGAATTGCACCACCATCCACTGGTGTTGCTGAAGTCTGCTCCAACACACTGCACTAGAGAGACTGGGTTAGAGCAAACACATTAGGAATTGCACCACCATCCACTGGTGTTGCTTGAGTCTGCTGCAGCACACTGCACTAGAGAGACCGGGTTAGAGCAAACACAGTAGGAATTGCACCACCATCCACAGGTGTTGCTTGAGTCTGCTGCAGCACACTGCACTAGAGAGACCGTGTTAGGGCAAACACATTAGGAATTGCACCACCATCCACTGGTGTTGCTTGAGTCTGCTGCAGCATGCTGCACTAGAGGGACCATGTTAGGGCAAACACAGTAGGAATTGCTGGTGTTGCTTGAGTCTGCGGCAGCACGTGGCATTAGAGAGACCGTGTTAGGGCGTACATAGTAGGAATTGCACCACCATCCGCTGGTGTTACTTGAGTCTGCTGCAACACGCTACACTAGAGAGACCGGGTTAGAGCAAACACAGTAGGAATTGCACCACCATCCACTGGTGTTGCTTGAGTCTGCTGCAGCACACTGCATTAGAGAGACCGTGTTAGGGCAAACACATTAGGAATTGCACCACCATCCACTGGTGTTGCTTAAGTCTGCTGCAGCACACTGTACTAGAGAGACTGTGTTAGGGCAAACACATTAGGAATTGTACCACCATCCACTGGTGTTGATTGTGTCTGCTGTCATGAACTACAGAACACGTCCCTTTTGGACTTCCTGGTCCTTGTCACAACCGGGCATGCACTCCATGATACTCCCAACATGGTCGTCCAGCATGAAACCCCTTTCTCGCTCCATGCGCTGGACGTAACGTATTCTATTAATAGACCACGCCTTCCGTGGCTCCGCGCATCTCTATGCTATTGCAAAGTAGCGATCCGACGTGTGTCCCGTAGCTCGTGGTATTGTTTCCTTGTACCTATCTATCTACCCATTCCTTTCCCCTTCCTTTCCTCCTATTTCCTGGACTTGTGTGCTAGTTGAACCTTTCCTAGTTCCCCGGATTCCTGGATCCGCGTCCCGGAAACTGAACGCACTCTGGAGTCGGAAGAGACTCGGGCAGCCTTGTTCAAAACCAGGTCCGTCCGCAAGAAGGCAGCGACCAAGGACTCCAGCAAAGAATGGACCCAGGTGAGAAGGAGGGAACTCCTTGACAGTTTGAGACGCCACCCGACCGAACTCGATAGCGACATGGAAGCCGCCGTTCAGGACCTGATGCATCGCATGCAAGAACTATCAACCGAGGTCCAAAATCTAAAGGCGGAAAACGCCGCACTCAAACAATTGGTCTTATCCCCGGATTCGGCCACAAAAGAAAGCGTCTTGTTGGGCGGCATTGTTGACAAATACGATGGGTCGTCAAAAACCCTTCGTGGATTCCTGGATTCATGTTTGGTCCACTTTACATTTAAGCCTTATTACTTTTCGACTCCCAGGGCTAAGGTGGGTTTCATAATTTCCCACATTTCCAGGAATGCCTTAACCTGGGCTACACCCCTCGTTAACTCCAGAGATGCCTTCCTAGATGACTATGATGGGTTGATACAGGCCCTTAAAAACATGTTTGATCGCCCTGAGCAGGTCTATAGTGCCCAGGAACGTCTGTTAGACTTTCAGCAGGGTTCCCAGGATATGCTCACTTATGTGACCCGATTCAAACAATTGGCCAAGGAAGCTGATTGGTCCTTTGAGGCGAGTTTCACCCTGTTCAGGAGAGGACTGAATGATGAGATTAAGGATGATTTGGCCAGAGTGGCTCGACCAAACTCATTCCAGGCACTAATGGACCTTACCATGCAAATAGACTTCAGTATCCAGGAAAGAAAGGCTGAAAAGAAGAAATCCAGGGAAAATCCTTCCAAGGTGTCCTTTGAGAGCACCATCAGAACAGACATAAACCCAGGCTCAGTCACAGAACCAGAACCCATGCAGATAGGAGCCTTCCGTGGACCCATATCCCCGCAAGAAAGGATGTGAAGGATTCATACGGCGTTGTGTATGTATTGTGCTTCGGACAAACATTTGGTTAGGGAATGTCCTCTTGCCCCCCCTCGGCATTCGGGAAATGCCAGCTCCCGATCCTAGATGGAGCAGAGCTTCGGGAGAGAGGTGTTTGCTCCACATCAATTCCATCCTTGAACTCTCCTGGACAAAACAAATTGCTCATACTACAGGCATTTCTATCACCCTCCAAGAGCAAGACCTATCCCATTTTGGCCTTGGTAGACTGCAGAGCTATGGGGATCTTCATTGATCATGATTGGGTTGCTAGTCACCAGATTCCGTATGAGACACGAAGCACCTTGCAGCCTGTGGAAGCCATTGACGGAAGACCCCTCACTTCAGGGCCCATAGGCCTGCAGACCAAGGAGATCCAGCTCTCTATAAATCACCAACAAGAGCTGATTAGGTTCGACATCATTAAGTCAGCCCACTACCCCATGGTATTTGGTATGCCCTGGTTACAAAAACACAATCCGTATATCAACTGGACAGCAGGATCACTATTCCTATGCTCAGAGTTTTGTATGTCTCACTGTCTATTCCTGGAACCTTCATTAACACCCCCTAAGGAACCGCATAAAGACCAAGAAACACCACTCATGGTTTCCAATATCATACAAGTCCCTGAGGCCTACCAAGGTTACGCTGATGTGTTTTCGACTGCCATAGTCCAGGCCTTACCCCCACACAGGCCTGAAGACTGCGCAATAGAAACGGAACCCTCAGCAGTGCTTCCTTTCAGCAGGATGTTCATCCTTTCTGAACCCGAGAAAAAGGCCCTCAAAGAATACCTGGATACCAACCTTGAAAATGGCAAAATCTCCAGCAGGTGCTTTGTTATTCTTTGTTCCCAAAAAGGATACCCAGGAACTCAGACACTGCCTCAATTATCGTGGCCTAAACCAATGCACCCTCAAAGACCGATACCCACTACCCTTGAATTCGGATATCCTGGAAGCCGTAAGAGGCGCAGTAATATTCACAAAGTTGGATCTCTGGGGTGCCTATCATTTGATCCGTATCCGGGAAGGAGACGAGTGGAAAATCGCCTTTAGAACACCCTTTGGCCATTACGAATACCTGGGCATGCCCTTTGCACTAGCTAATGCCCCGGCATTCTTCCAACGTTTTATGGATAGGGTGTTCTCTGACATGTTGTTCCTCTTCGTCATTGTATATCTGGATGACATATTGATCTTTTCCAAAGACCCTCAAAAGCATGAAGAACACATAAAGGCAGTACTACAAAGACTCTGTGAACATCAACTCTTAGCCAAACCCGAAAAATGCTTGTTTCACGTTACCTCTGTTCACTACCTAGGATGTATCCTTAGCCCAGAGGGAATTGGTATGGACCCTTCAAAGGTAAAGGCCATTCTGGCATGGCCTGCCCCCACGTCCGTGAAACAATTTCAATCCTTCCTGGGGCTTGCCAATTTCTACCGAAAGTTCATATCCACCTTTTCCGAGATTGTTCAACCGATCGTTGCTTTCTTAAAGAAGAACACCCCTTTTATCTGGTCCACAAAGCAAGACACAGCGTTCCAGCGTTTGAAGACTGAGTTTACACATGCTGCTATCTTAGCCCAACCCGACATAAGCCGACCATTTCTAGTGGAAACGGATGCCACTAATTACGCCATAGGAGCAGTGTTGAAACAGAAATTACAAGATAAGCTGGAACACCCCATTGCTTACCTTTCACGAACCCTGACTCCGAGCAAAACACACTACTCCGTCCTGGAAAAGGAATTGTTAGCCATCCGCCAAGCCTTCACTGAATGGCGGCATCTACTTCTGGGAGCTAGACATCCAGTCCAAGTCCGTACGAACCAACGGAATCTTCAGATTCTACAGTCGTTGGAATGTAGAAATAGTCGTCAGGCGCGTTGGGCCTACTTTTTTGCCCAGTACCAGTTCCACATCACTCATGTCCCTGGATCACATAACCTGATTACTGACGCCTTATCTCGATGTCCTGACTATGTAATCACTGAAGATAAGGCATATCCTAAGGCATATCCTAAGATGTTTTCCCCCATGATCTTCGTAGCCCGAGCAGTCAACCTCCTGGAAGAAATCCGAGCGCAAACCCAATCCTCTGAGTTATGGAAGGATATGTCAAGGAAAAATCAATGGAATCTAAGAGCCAAGGAAGGATATTTATTCAAGGACAATGCACTGCTCATTCCTACACAGCAATTACAGCAAAAAATAAGAAAGCTCTGTCATGACACACTTCACTCCGGGCATCGTGGCATCACCAATACCCTCTGTCTTATACAGAGACAGTTCTGGTGGCCTAAGATGAAGACTGACGTACAGCAGTACGTCCAAGCTTGCGTTGTCTGTGCTCAAAATAAGCATGATAACAAGAGATCGGCGGGTCTTCTACTGCAACCAACACTGCCAACTAGGCCATGGGAATTCATCGCTACAGACTTCATTGTGGAACTACCACCATCTCGAGGATACACTACTATCATGGTTACCATAGACTTGTTCACTCATGTGGCTCATTTTACGCCCCTCAGTAAACTACCATCCTCCTCTGAACTAGCTGGAATCTTTCTGGAACACATATTCCGCCTGCATGGACTTCCTTCGAAGATCATATCTGATAGAGGACCTCAATACATCTCACAATTCTGGAAACATCTCTGTCGAATTCTGGGAATTCAACATGCCCTCTCTTCAGGGTATCACCCCCAAACCAACGGAGCCAGAGAACGTGCGAATCAGACCCTGGAACAGTATCTTCAATGTTTCGCCACCAAGGTCCAGGATGACTGGTCACTCCTGATACCCGTTGCTGAATTCGCCTACAACAATTCCGAACATTCAGCGCTCAAAACCAGTCCTTTTTACTGTAGTCAAGGGTTCCATCCATCTGTTTTACCCTCTGTTCTTCCTCATTCTACAGCGGTACCTACTGTTGACTCCTGGATCGAAACCCTCGTCAACATACACCAGGAGGCCAAGGAATACTTAGAGAAGGCCAGAATGCAGACCAAGAGATATGCAGATTCCAAAAGAAGACCAGGCCCCTCTTATGCAGTCGGTGACCAAGTATGGTTGTCATCAAAATTACTACCCCGACATCTACGACCAAACAAATTGGCCCCCCGGTACTATGGTCCATTTCCCATCAAGGAAATGATTAACCCCGTCTCATACCGGATCAAACTACCATACTCCTGGAAGAAAATTCATCCAGTTTTTCATACCTCCTTATTGAAACCCTACATTCCATCCTCCCGGAAAGCCTGTAGACCTCCTCCTCTGCTGGTCAACAACCAACTGGAATATGAGGTATCCCGGATTTGCGATTCCAGGTATAAACGGGGCCAGTTTCAATACCTGGTTGAATGGAAAGGATACCCTCCTAGTGAAAGAACCTGGGAACCTATTTCTAATATCAAGGCCCCTCAGTTGCTCAGAAGATTTCACCTCATACACCCGGGCAAACCTGGAGGAAAGGGTCTTCGGAGGAGGCATGCTGTCATGAACTACAGAACACATCCCTTTAGACTTCCTGGTCCTTGTCACAATGGGGCTTGCACTTCAAAATACTCCCAACATGGTCGTCCAGCCTGAAACCCCTTTCTCGCTCCACGCGCTGGACGTAACGTATTCTATTAATAGACCACGCCTTCCGTGGCTCCGCGCGTCTCAATGCTATTGCAAAGTAGCGATCCGACGTGTGTCCTGTAGCTCGTGGTATTGTTTCCTTGCACCTCTCTATCTACCCGTTACTTGCCCCTTCCTTTCCTCCTATTTCCTGGACTTGTTTGCTAGTTGCACCTTTCCTAGTTCCCCAGATTCCTGGATCCGCGTCCCGGAAACTGACGCAATCTGGAGTCGGAAGAGACTCGGGCAGCCTTGTTCAAAACCAGGTCCGTCCGCAAGAAGGCAGCGACCAAGGACTCCAGCAAAGAACGGACCCTGGCGTGAAAGGGGGAACTCCTTGACATCTGCTGCAGCACGCTAAACTAGAGGGACCATGTTAGGGCAAACCCAGTAGGAATTGCTGGTGTTGCTTGAGTCTGCAGCAACACACGGCATTAGAGAGACCGTGTTAGGGCGAACATAGTAGGAATTGCACCACCATCCGCTGCTGTTACTTGAGTCTGCTGCAGCACGCTGCACTAGAGAGACCGGGTTAGAGCAAACACAGTAGGAATTGCACCACCATCCACTGGTGTTGCTTGAGTCTGCTGCAGCACACTTCACTAGAAAGACTGTGTTAGGGCAAACACATTAGGAATTGCACCACCATCCACTGGTGTTGCTTGAGTCTGCTGCAGCACACTTCACTAGAAACACTGTGTTAGGGGAAACACATTAGGAATTGCACTACCATCCACTGGTGTTGCTTGAGTCTGCTGCAGCACACTGCACTGGAGAGACCGAGTTAGGGCAAACACAGTAGGAATTGTACTATTCATATTGACTCAACCTAGATGTATGAGATATTCCTTGATGCAGATAATTACGTTTTTAGGAAATTGTTGATTTATATATGGGAACAAAGAGCTTTACCCTGACTAAACACAATACGCAGCACAACAACAAAAGAAGACGAACTACCTCAGGATAAATATATATCTTCCTAACAAAGGAAGACTCTGCCACAACTGTACAGCTACATTCTGCATTTGAATCATTTGACTATATTTATTTTTTGAATGTACACTGCACTTTACACCAACGTATTTCATTTGATGAATTTTGGGACATTGTGCAAAAATGAAAATGTAACGTAATTACTGTGACCGAGTGGTCAGTATGCCGCATGATGACAAGAATAGGTTTTCCATTTATACTATAAAAATATGTAAAATACAAGCCAATGAGGATCCAGGACTAGGAGTGGTTCCTTTATCCTGTCCCTACAACATGAAGGGGGGTCCCATACCCCTAGCCTATGCCCGCTACCCCGGCAGATCTGGTGATAGTACAGATTTCTCTCTATGGCCAGTTGACCCCCCACTGTCTAGGCTAGCCCTATCATAGGGAGACCATAGACTGTAGCTTTCTCTATCTAACCCCCTCAGGGATTTTCTAAGTGAGCAAGCATTGTATTCAGTTTGCCCTGGTGCCCTTTTCGTCCAGGTGACCCATTCATTTGTTTACAACCAGATTGGATGTAAACTAACACCTTACTGTCACTGTCTTCAAACACACCAGATATATCCTTCAAGTCCTTCTCTACCGGTTGCACACTCATTGATGGTCGTCTGGTCTTCCACTCACGTCCCCCACACACTTTTCAGTGACAACTGATTTTGCTACCTTTTTATAGCCCTCCCATCTAGAAGGTACCCTCTGCTCCCATTGAATGCTCCGAGTCAGCCGCTTTGCCGGACCACATTTCTCCTAAAATAATCCCAACTCCTAACATCTCCTCCCCTTGTGGGCTGGAATTTCCCAGGAGGTCTTCATAAGGCCCTTACGCCCCACTGCTTCTCCAGTCTCTATGTCCACCAAGCAAGCCATGCGGTCACTAGGATCGCCTTTTCTCTGATTCTATTCTTTATCAAGTAAGTCAATGGGCCTCATTACGAGGTGGGCGGTAAGGGATTACTGGCACCGGTAAGGACACTGGTGCCGGTAATCTCTTACCACCCTATTCCGAGGTCCCTTAGCGGGTCCCTTCCTCAACGCCTGGTTTTGCCAGGTGTTATGGAAGGGACCCGTTAAGAGACTTCAGAGCTAATAATGGGCCCGCTAATAACGGGCCCTTTATAAGCTCCATCCCCATTCCCATTGAGCCCTATGGGGGCTCGAATGGGAATGGCGAATGGTTCCCGGAATGGGGACTTACCGTGTCCTCCAAGGTCGGAATGACCCGGTAAATCCCTATTCCGGGAACACGGACCCGGAATGCGGTAAGGGGGTAGCCATGGCGCTAACAGCGCCCTAGCTACCTCCTACCTCGTAATGAGGCCCAATGTCTAAAAATGCTTTGGAAAGGGTTCCCTGGTCTCCCTTAATGTGCTCCTCAGAGTCAGAGAGTAGCGGTCCGGAAAGAGTGCCGGGAACGTTGCTACTGGCACCCAGTATTCCACGTGACGTAGGCTCTAGTACCAATACAGCGTATCACCACTCACCTTAACACTGTTACACTGGTTTAGTGGGTCCAGTGAGCTTTACAACAAAGCACGACAAATGCTTCAACGAGGCAAAAACATGGCCCTCATTACGAGTCCGGCAGTAGCAGTGACGGTAAAAGCGGCAGGCTGCCGCCGGACCCGTAGTGAGTTACCGGTGCCGGACTTGCCTGATTTACCAGGGCTTTACAACCCTGGTGGTCTGGTAAACCCAGTGCTGGCAGTTCTGTTAATCCATGGACAATGGAAACACTGGCACCATGTCGTAATGGTGCCAGTGTTTCCGTGTACCACTGCGGGCGGGTGCCGTTCCGCCCTCCAGGTCATACCTGGCGGGTGGTTCGGCACCCGTCTGCAGAACTCGTAGTTTGCCGGTCTGGAAAACGGTGCCGGTACGGTTTTACCAGCACCGTTAATTCCGGATCAGCAAACTGGTAATGAGGGTTCATTGGAAAAAAAAATTAAAGCTGTTATCTCACAGCATCAACATGTTCAGTAATTAATAAATAACTGTAAAAAATACATTAAAGGGGACAAATTGGAAAAAGAGAATTAGAGATTATAAAGGGCCACCCACTGAAGAAGCCTTTGTTCAGCCTCTACTCAAAATACCCGATAAGGCCTCCATATGGACTAGATGATTTTGGAGTTCCTAGAACTTCACATTCTTTTTCTTCCTCAATTCATGAAGAATGTGGTGGGTTGGCGGGAGTTCCAGTTGGACAGGTTATGGTCACAGCAGGCTGATGCCTCTTACCAAGGTTGAGTTCCCGCACCTCTGCAAACCTCCTTCGGCAATGTGGCTTTCGCAAGCTTCTTGACCTTCCCGGTTGTGGCTCCTCACTTCCCTCTGAGAAAAGAAAAAATATATATATCGTTTTTAGTATATAGTATTTTATAGTTTAGTATATAATATGGTTGAGTCTACAGTTAGTTAAACGCTTAAAGTGTTACATTCGTTCAGAGAAGTCAGAGTTCAGAGCTTAATTCGTAGTGTTTCGTTTTTAAACATATGTTAAACCAGACACAGATTTTACATGTAACTTGCTCTCACTTACACCCACTACTTCTGCTTTTGCATGCCTGGGTTTCATGGTCTACTGTACCTGCACATCGAGGTTCGTAAGCAGGCCCCGCTCCCAGTGCAACACATTCCTCCATCAATGACAGTACTGGACCAATGTGAATCTTGAAATTTCAAAATGGATGGAGGTGAGATTGCGAAGCCAATTGTTGGTTCCATGTCAATTAGCCGAAAAAAAGTACTTTGATGTAATTTATTTGGAAGTGATTACTTCGAAATAGTACTGCTATTTTTTTTTATTTGGGGGCTTCTCCCCATACCCACCCCTTCCTCTTCACTACTATACCTATCCCAAACCCCTCCATAGCCCATTTTTACCCCTTTACCCACAACAACATAAATATTTGGAAGTCATTTTGAAGTAATCACTTTGAAGTAAATTACTTTGAAGTATTTTCCAACATTGAAACCACAGAATACCCAATAGTTGGCCAAGGTGAGTAGAATGGGTGGCAGCAGTCGCTAAATCCACACCCGGACCAAGGTCAATGTTGGGAACATGTTTGTGTACTGGGATGAGTCTCTGTATCAACACATGGACCAATGCAAGACTTGGAATGCATGAATGAAATGAGATTAGTCTTGGAATAAACAAATGGAAAGTGTTGGAATTTAGGGGTGGACTAGCAGACAAAGGTGAGCCATGAAGAATAGGAACAAACCAATGTGAGTCTCAAAATTCACACATAGATCGAGGTGAGTCTCCAGAAGGAGCAAGAGGGCTGGGCCGAGCATCTGAATCAAGGAATGCACTGAGGCAAGTCCCACCATCGAGGTGAGTCTTAGAATCCTTGGAGGAATCGCTGTGGGTGTAACTTGTGGAATACATGCATGGAGAAAAGAAACCTAGTTGTACATGATTTTTGGGAGATCATAATTGTGAGTTTCAAAATAAAATCCATGAAATGACTGAGGTGATTTTTTGATTCAACAAATAGACAGATCCTTGTCTTGAAATCCATGAAAACTGATATTTGTGTCTTAACTTCCAACATATCTTCCAGCAGTCAACCATCAGGTTTGAAAATGTTACCCCAGTGGCATGAGGCATACACATATGTGGATCCTGAGCCTGTCGGTCTCAGAACACACACAAAGCTGCAGCATATTGAGGAGGCCCAATGAGGCCAACACATAGCTGGGGTGGGTTGCTTGTGGTCTTGCACAGAATTGATGTGACCTGTCAGACTGGGCTGGATTGCCCCCTTTGGGGTGGAACCAAGCATGATATTCATATAGTCTTTCTCCTTCTGTAATGACGTGGCCAGTGGAAAGACAATAGTCTCAAGGGTTGCAGAGAGCAATGCCAGCAGTTCTGATTGATTCTAAACATTCCAGCATTAACCTTCAGTTTTGCAAATGTCATCATGGGAAGGACGGGTATGCTCAGACAGGTGTCCAGAGCCTTATGTGCCTAGGGATCCAAGCTACACCTCACTGATATAGTATGATAAGTCATTTATAACGTGCCTGTACACAAGTGTTAATAGGCACAAATTACTCTTAGTTGTCTGGGCTCGCTTTTAGTTTTGTGCGGAAGAGACTTGCCCTAGCAATTCAGTCTAGACTGCCACTTTTGAATTTGGACCATCCATCATTTCTATGTGTTCTTTCCCTTCTGTTTGGGAATGGCAGTATAAAATCAATGATCTGAGAGGTTGGCCAAAGCAAATATGGCGGTTATGATTACTTCAAAACCTTTCTGCCATCAGTTTTGCAAACGTCATCCACAGTGGGATGGATATGTCCAGAAGTGGGTTCTGAGACTGCTGTGCCAAGAGACCCAAGCTACACCTTGGAAATAATGCACAGTGCGGGAAAAACATATCTGGAGTTCTTTGGGGTCTCATGGAGAAGGTGGGACAGAGCCTGATTTGCATATGATCTTCCCTATCTCTAATGCAGGCTAAAAAGTAGTGGGCTGGAGGGTTGCCTGGAGCAATGCTAGTGTTTAGGATACATTCAAAACCTTCCAAGCACCACCTTTCTCTTTTGCACAAGCCCTACTCCCTACAACATCAAGCCAACTCTGCCATCTTCCCTGCAACATCAAGCCAAAACTGCCCTCAGGTCTGTAACATTAAGTCACCGCCTTCTTCAGTTCTGAAACCTTAAGCCACCTTTGTCTATGATCATCTCATTTCAAGCTGCTCCTGATGTGGTCCGGTGGCACCAAAAAAGACCTATCAATGCATTTGGTCTTCCAACATCAAACCACTGGCACATTTGGTATTGAAACATATAACTGCTGTTACATTTTTGTTTCAAGTTGTTTTTATTGCTATCCTTTGAACAATGAAAAACATACTAATTTAAACACACAATTTGTCAGGGACTTGAGGGCATATATATATGCCCACAAAGGTGAGGGGAGAAAAGTGCACAAGAGTGTAAGGAATACTACAGACAAGAAAGGATAGGCAATAACTACAGACAGGCAACAATGGTAGTGAACAGAAAAGGGCAGGGAGTACAAGTAAGACAAACAAGCTCCCAATTGTCATGTACACAGAATGGAGGAAGAGTTTCCCATAGGTTCAGGGGAAACTGTAGCCTTCTGAGCTGGTTACTATTACAGGGCCCCGCTCCGAATGATCATGAAAAGGTGCAGCTGGAGTGGTGCCTGTATCTGGACTCTAAGGCACAAACAAGGAAACAATACTCACAAGACGGAAGCCTGTACGGGTCCAGCACGAACGGAACAGCGACTTCCTCCTGAAACAGGAACCAAAACACTGTTAACAATATGCCACAAGGTACAATACTTAAATGAGACAAAGTAAATGGGCAGAGGTTGCCTGCTGGTAACCCAGCAACCAAACTCTGATCAAAGGAATTACACAAGCACAAGTGAGGACTAGAACAGTAACAGTAATATCCAGGGAAAAAATAGGAAGTCAGGGTGAGCAGAGTTAGCACAGAGAACCAGAAGAAGGAGGAAAAGCAAGAAGACACGAATCTAAGTGCCAGGGTACAGAAGACTGGAACTGCAGACTAGAAACTAAGGACCAGAAGCAAGGAACAGCACACTGAATTATAGACCAGGAACAAGAAAACTCTGGACTGCAACTCTGGACTAGAATAACAAGGACTGAACTGCAGAACAGGTAACAAGGAATTCAAAGAACTGCCACTCTGGACTGGAATACCAAGGACAGGACTACAGACAGATACCAAGGAAACTCAGGACTGGAATCTAGGAAGCTAAGGCCAGGTAGCAAGTACTATGGGCACAGAACAAGGAACTGCATGCAGGGAACAAGATAATTGGTGGTCGAGAGCAAGGGGCTGCAGACAGAGGACTGCACGCAGGGGAGCAGGGCTGCAGTGCAGGAAGCTCAGAGGTGCAGGACAGAAGGCAGGGGTGTGCAGGCATAGTAGCAGGGCTGCAAGGCAGGGAGCACTGCAACAGGAGCAGGTTCTGTAAGCAACAGGGCACAGCAGACATATAAGGAACAACGCAGGGTCTGGTAGCAAACTCAGTGAAAGAGCCCTGTGCTTCTGCATGCAGCTGCTTAAATACTGACCTGCCCTGTGCTTAAGCTGGCTCATTAGCAGCCCCTGGAGCACCACACCTGAAGACAATTTACCTCCTCCCTCTCTGGTCCTCGTAAAGGGAAAGCAGCACTGATCTCTAAGTCTTCTGCAGGTTGTAGTTCTAAGACTGCTGCATAGGAATAGGTAGGGAATGAGAACTGTCACAAGGTGCATTATGGGATATGTTGTTTGTGAAATTTAATTAGGATGTACCAAAATCATTGTGAATTGAAAGTATTGACAATATTATGAATAGGTGTTGTCTGGGGCGGAGTATGGTGATGAATGAGTCCCAAATAGGCCACAGTGGGTGCCAATGGTGCTCCAGTGGCACAATCATGACACAATGGCACAAATCATCTTCAGTAACATCCCCTCTCACTACCAGAACAACTCATTCAATCATAACAGTGTAGCATACACATGCAGATGACTTTTCTGAGCATCAGAGACACTTCAGGAAGCCCTTATCCATATACCACATAAGGGTGATGTGAGGGCTCAGAAATGTGAGGCGGACAACTTTGTGAAGGTTTTTCATAGGATGCTAGTTTATTAACTCAAAAGAGTTTGATAAACACCTCAATATCCCTTCCCTTATGAGGATTTCCCTGCCTATCAAGATAAACTAAAGAAAACACTAACAAAAGGATTCTGTCCCTCACACTTGTACATACAACAAACTCAACAAGGTGATATACAGCAATTGAGATAGAACAGAAATAACTGTTATGTTCAAAACCTGGTAACTGTTTCCCCTTGTAATCTGGGTAAGTTATCCTTCCCCAGATTCAAGCAGGATTTCAATCAACAGTTCAAAAGAATAAGGAAATCCTGTATTGCAACACATTTCCAATAAAGTTCCTCCTGCTCCAGTAAGTCTCAAACTTGGACTTGACCAACAGTTCAAAATATTCAGCAAGTCTTTTATCTAATCACTTGTGGCACAGAGTTCCACACAATTGCTTCTTAGCAAATAAGTGTTCCTCCACAGTTCATCAGTGTCAACAAATATACTTCTATATGGAGGATTCTGCAACAGTTCATGATGCATTTGCATCAGAAATATTGATTTATCAGGATGATTCCACAACCGTTCACAATACACTTGCATCAGCAATATTGACTTGTCAGGATGATTCCACAACAATTCACAATACACTCAGTGACCTTGTCACCTCTTCTCCTTTAACGTTTTAACCACACCACAGTACTTAAATACTTTTTACCTGGTCCACTCACCTGCCAGGTCTACAACTACAAGGTCCCTTGCCCTGGTGTACTCGCCTGCCAGGACTAATGAAACAACTAATACTACTGCAAGTACTTCTGTAGCACAGTTATACTTCAAACAAACTATACAGTCTATTGACTTTCCACATTATCAGTTTTGACTACTTCTTCTGGGGAAACAGGAGACACATTGGTTCTGTTTATTCCACCCTTGTGATTGCCACATGCAATGCAGGTTATGCTCTTCTCCTCAATAATACATTCTGTCAGAATGCCAGCTTTCCTGTCAATATTGTTTTCCCATGCTTGCATTAACCACGTGCTGATAATGGCTTTTTCTCACTTTTGATCTTCTTTGGTTGAGGCAATGTTTGTTTAGTACAGTTCCCCCTATTGCTTCTCTCTCCCTCTGACAAAAGGGTCTACAACCAACTTGCTTCTTATAATAATTTGTTTGTTATATAGCGCTTTAATCTAAAGTGCTTTACATAGGACATATTTAAATACATTACTATTGTTACCCAATCGAAATTGGTACTCATTTATCACCTCGGAAGGATGAGAGGCTGAGTTGGCCATGGCCGGGATTTGCACCTATTGGTTCGGCAATAGTTGCTGGTATTGATTTCTAATAATATTGCCCTGTCTTGTTGCCAATTATTCTGGCCTCCCGAAACAAAATGACACATTGATGGCCTGTTCGCCAAGTTCTCATGCTGCCACTTTCTCCTCTTCGTATCAGCTTGGCATTCAAAATGATTATTATTCTGCTTTAGATCAGTTTGATATTCAAAACACTTATGGTTGTGCCACTTTACTCTTTTTAGATCAGTTGGGTATTCAAAATACACGGACCTGGCCAGCAGGCGATCACAGAGCAATCCGGGCTCACAATATGCTAGTGAACTCATCAAGTCTGGCATGTGCATCTGCTCTCTTCGCTGCCTCCGGATCTTCTGCTTCTTCTGCTCCACTCGGCCCGGCAAACTGCTTCCCTCTGGTTTTTCCAGCCCACGCCAGTCGGAAAAGGAGCGCTCTTTGCTCCAAAGACTCTCCGGTGCTCGTCTGCCACTGGAGCCTGACTTACTATGGGGAAGGCTCCTAAACTTCCTTCTTCCTGCCGCACAACCTCTGCAGCTACGGTCTTCAGGGGAAAACATTCCAAATACCATGCTTCCCCCTGCCCAACCTCTGCAATCAAGGTCTCTGAAGGTAGAGAGTCTCTTCAGAATTGGCATCTGTTTGACAAACGGCAGCTCCAGCGTCTCTGCTCTCCTTCAGCTGCAACTGCAATGTGGAGCTACTACAATCACTCCACCTCCTACTAATGCTCTCTATGGCCTGCACCTGAGGGGCCCTTTTATTCCTCCCAGTTTCCCTCAGGTGTGGGTCATTAACCCTATTTGCCTGCAACTTGTAGTCCTGTGCCTCTGCATCCCTCTTCTTCATCCCAGAACATTGGGCATTGTGGGACTTGAAGTCCCCAATGTTCAACGTACTCCTTTTACTGGGAATATCGGTAATAAACTCATTTCTATCCTTAATTACCTTTTCTAAAGGAGTATTATAAGGATTAAATGGATGGTTTTGCTTTACAGGGAAATTAGCGTTTTCAGAATCTGAGATGTTAATATTTAGAGAGTCACTTTTATCATTCCTTTGTTGATCACAGGGGCTTTGAACTCCATAAATGTAAATGATTTTAGGAGGGTGATTCTTACTCCCAATAAATGATTGCTTATGACAGTTTCCGCCACCATCAGGTTAGTTAGCTTTAGGAAAGAACAGCTCTCTCCGACAGCAAGCCATTACAAATTCCGGTATCACTGACACTTCCTCCTCTAAGGGAGATAAATACTGCATCTCTCCCAACTGAGTCCTCCTGTTCTTCTCCTCCCAGGTGATCCCTCCGACTAACTGTCTTCGGCTGGGGCCTCCCTCTGGAACAGCCTCCCTGCCACTCTAAAACTTGAGGAGAACCATCTCCGGTTCCGGAAGCACCTCAAGACCTTCCTCTTTTCTTCTGCCTTCGCTCCCCCTCTCCCCTGCTGATCTGTTCTCTCTTGGCACTGTGCACCTAGCCACCCTCTGTCCTTCGGGCCCAGGTACCTGCTCACCCTGCCACCCTCCCGCACTGCCTCCGGGTCACCCCTTGCAGTGGGGTCTGTATCAGTACCCATACAGCCCTCCCCCCCGTTTTCTTCCTGCACTTATCAGACCAACCCTGTCTGCTGCCTTAAACCTAGCACTTGCACATTCCTTGGTGCATTACCACTGTTTGTTGCCTTTATTATTTATTTATTGTTATTTATCTGTTTCTCCTCTGCTTCGCACTTTCCACTTCTCCCTCCTTCCATGTACTTTTCCCCTCCCCCACTCCCATGCACTTGTGCGTTCTCAATGTCACTGGACCTAGTAAGATCGCTGTTTTGTTATCCCCTGTTCCCCTCCCTTGCCTTGTCGCGCTCTGAAACACTTGTGTAAAATATCAATCAAAAAAAAAACACCACCCCCAGGTAGCAGCTCCCTTCCTCTGGCCACCTTGGAGGAGGCTTTAGGTGGGGTTTTTGTGAGGATTCCACAGGATTCATCACAGTAGCAAGATGTTTGTGCTGTCAAATTAACCCATCAACACCTTTGACCCGACGTAAAGTCGTGGCCAATGTATGATAGGCAGTATGTTACTGAAATACAGTCTGACACCACTTATTTTAAAGTCAGTATAATTTAAAAGTTGTTCATCAAATGCTGTTGGATAGTGGCTTATTGCGGTAAAAGAAGAAACCACTATAAACATTGATTCTGTTAATGTCACTACACATTTTAGAACCTGCAGATCTAGCGTAGTCTCCAGCTTTAACCCAATGCTTATTATGTTCCTGAACTGGAGCATGCCACCCTATGCCAGGTCTAGTAAACCTGTCTCCATCCAGATGTTTTTGCCTACAACTCCCATCAGCCCCAGCCAGCATTGTCAGTTATCAGAGATCATTAGCGTTGTAGGCTAAGGCATCTGGGGAGGGAGGCTGGCAGGTTGCAACCACTGCCGTGGGCTCTTTTCGTGCTTATTGAGCACTATCAAACGTGGAAGACCCTTTTTCTGAGCAAGCTCCATTTGGGTTTCTGCCCCATGCCATGGCTAGGACGCTTTCTTTAATTGTAAAGGTATTTTGCAATGTTTCCACCACACAATAGTCTACGCTACCTAAAACGTTTTCCATTTAAGACGAACTTGTTACGGGAGATGCCTGCTTCTGTAACAAGGACTGCCTCCTTTCCGGTTCACAAAGACTGCGTGCGCCTTTCAAATGAAGCCTTGACAGCCGCCCTCCCATTAACAGGGACTGCCCTGGAGACTACACAGGTTGAAAATAACAAATGCCTTCCAGGCAGCAGAGAGATATACATGGGCGTAATTTTAGGGGGGGACAGGGGTGTTTGTCCCCCCCAACTTTCATGGCACACCATTTTGTTCCCATTCATTTGGCTGGGGCACCTTTTCTTCAGATGTCATGTCCCCCCAACATTTTCAGCAAAGTTACTCCGCTGGAGATATACATCAAGCACTGATTACGTGTTTTCACTCAGTGGCACGAAAAGGGACAACGCCACACTTCCCATAAGGAATCAGGAGCTAAAGGTGGTCTAACGCAACATGAGAGTGTTGCTATAAGGAGTACAGTGCACTAGTCACACAACCTGCACCCCTGGCGGTGAGGTCTGCAGCCTGAACCTCTCAGCCCTTAAGACGGCCATGTGCCTTGACAGCACAAAGTACATTATATACAGCCCTGAGTTCAGGATGTATAGTTTCATACACAAATTAACCTGGCATGCCACATGAGTCTCACGTATAAGCCCCTGAATGACGACAAATCTAACTGATCACGTGCCACGCCAAACAATTGGCTTCACAACCATTAGCTGACCTGAAGAAATGGGAACCTGCCCCAAACATACAGCAAAATACAATAGCCTTGGATTTCTCATCGACAGGTCCCTCACACTCAAACCCTGAGCTACAGCCATAATAAGGTCCTGCTTCTTTCAAGGCCAATCACCCACTGCATTTTGACATGCATGGCACTCCTACATAGAAACACAGCAGTTATTGCCTTAGTATTCTTGAGGCTCAATTGCACCAATAGCCTCTGCTTAGGCCTCACAGAATATTTACTAAGGGGCTCATTACGTTTCCACTGCCACTGGGGGATTACAACCCTGGTGGCCCGGAAAGTCAGGCGCCAGTAAATTGTAAGTCCCCATTCCAATAGGACTCTATGGGAGTGGGGACCACGGAAGCACCGGCACCGTTCCTACAGGGTGCCTGTGCTTCCGTGACGGTCTGCCTACCGTGGCTGATGTGCCCGGCAGTGTCGGACTGGTCATGCACGGCGGCTCCGGCAGGCAGACCTGTAGTATGCCGGTCCGGAAACAATGGTGCTGGTAGGCCTACCCGCACCGTTGTTTCTGGACCAGCATACTTGGGAATCGTACCAAAATGTCACCCTCATAATTACGACGGCCGAAAATGCCGCCTTTTATTTTTTGACCCCCCTCTTACACAACACATATATGTGGGGGGTATAGAATAGAATATTAATATGGGGGCGGTGCAGGGGGTCTCCCCCCGCATATGTATGTGGTGTAAAGGGGTTTAAAAGAAAAGTCAGTCTTTTCGTCAGTCGCCATAATCACATAGATCTGCATACTTGTAATGATCCCCTAAGTTGCTTACTGCAGCAGCTGGGCAACCTACTAAGACTGAAAAGATGGGAACGCGCCACTGGTTCGTCACCCAAATCAGAGTTAAATGAAAAGCCCTTTGTATCTCCCACCATGTCTTACTTTGAAGCAGACTAGAAACCTCTTGGAACCAATTCATCCACTACACGCCGGTAGCAAGACGTCACCCCAGCACTGCTGCTCTAGTAGTTGTCCCAAACGTCAACCGGAAACGTTAAGCCGGATGCTTATTCTCATTCCTGCTAAGCAATCCATAGAACACTATGACTGGGCCACCCTACACAGGGGAAGACCAAATGCTCTTCGGAAAATCTCTAAAAAGCCTAGCGGTTCCCGGGACCACGACCCACAAAAAATGACCATGGGCCTGCATCACCCGAAGACCAGAGGAAGGAAGTGGTATTACAATTTCTCCAAGGGTTATTGGCAAATGTAGTGTTCCAATTGTTGGTTGCTTCTTGTTTACTGCCCGAGTGATAAGTAAAGTTAGTGAAGCATAATACGATCGTATAGTCTTGACATAGAAAGAGGACTGCATTTTGGCAAGCGAGCATGCACAAAAAGAACAGATTATTTGGAGTGCTAAGGACTGGTTGTTAGAGGAAGCAAGGACTGAAGGAGCCAGGCACCATATCTTCCACTCTCCCGCCCACCGAGAACCATCATTGGCTGGGAGCATGGGGGGCTCTGTCCTGTGCAGAACACACTGGCACTGCCCATTGTGCACCTACACATGCCCATTGTGCACCTACACAGTACCTCAGATTGCATAACACTCGGCTGTGGCATGGCTTGTGCCGATTAACTGATAGCGATGTCAAAGCTATGGTACTTTGCTCAAAAATAATTTGGACAACCGAATTGTTTTTCACTTTGGGAAAGAGAAAGCAGGTTGGAAGGGACCCACTTGACCATGGGCGTAATTTTAGAGGGGTGGGTGCAAGGGTGTTTGTCCTCCCCATTTTTTGAGGTGCACCATTTTGTCCCAGTCCCACTCATTTGCAGGGGCCCCTTTCATTTCGATGGCATGTCAGCAGAGTTACTCCACTGCACGTGATCCCCACAACGTATCACCTGGCATCCTGAGTCTCCTATTGGTCGACAAAGACACGTTTTTATTTCCCACTGAAAGCGGAATACCAGTTTCCCAGTTGTCTGCTTGCAGAGCCCGGAACTGTGAACAGAATAGCAGTAATACAATCGAAAACCCCAGTTGTGTTGCTTGAGAGAAGTGATAACCCCCCCCCCCCCCCAATGACTCCCCAAAGCTGCCGTCGCCTGCACTGAGAGACACATTTGTGGGCACAGATGCATGA
This sequence comes from Ambystoma mexicanum, assembly GCF_040938575.1. Lineage (NCBI taxonomy): Eukaryota > Metazoa > Chordata > Amphibia > Caudata > Ambystomatidae > Ambystoma > Ambystoma mexicanum. Next base: position 511,343,060 of record NC_090929.1, on the reverse strand, counting down.
AATCTTTTTACGGCCCAGCCATCCCCTCCAGGCAGCTCTGCATTACTCCACTTGTCTCCAATAATCATTTTGCCCACCTTGAGCGACAGCATCCCCGCCTGCGCCGCCTCTGTGCTGCAGGGCACGCGAGCAAAGCATACAATCTATCACCAGCGCTCAGCGTCATTCGCAGCCGAGCCAGCGGCTCAGAGGTGGCCTGGCTTCCCAGGAGGATGCCGAGGCTCCCCGGCTAGCCAGGAGCCATGCAAAGCAGCCAGCGGGGGGCAGGTTTGCTGATCTATACGTCTAAACCGCCTCGTCTGCCTGGAACCAAAGCCATGGGGTTCATGTATGCATTACGTGGGGGGACTGGCTTAAAGGGAACTCTCCTGCAGGGCCTCTGCACGATGGGCCTCTTTTGTGTGTTTCCCTGCTTTTTTCTGCTCCTTTTACCTTTTCTCCAATGCAGCCCACCTCTTCCTGCCATTCCCTGCATCCCTCTGAAGTATCGGGCCTCATTAGAAGTCCGGCGGTAACCCTGCCGGTGCTACCGGCGGGTTTCCGCCAGACGTGCAATATTTACCAGCGCCTGGCTTGCTGGAAACACCAGGGGATTACGACCCCGGCGTTCCGGGAAGTCAGGCGCCGGTAAATATTAATCTCCATTCCCATCAATGGGAATGGGGACCACGGAAGCAGTGGCACGTTAATAACGGTGCCGGTGCTTCCGTGAAACTCTGCGGGGCCCGCAGAGTCGTACTATGCCAGTCCGGTAACAACGGTGCCGGTAGGCTTACCGGCCCCGTTGCTACCGGATCAGCATGGTCGTAGTGAGGCCCAATGTGTTGTAAAGCTCCCAGTAGGTCACTCCTCACTCTTAACACATGTGATATGTTTACTTTTTTTGTTATGTTTAACTCCTACTTAATCCCTATAGAGTGACAAGTGTGCTTAAAATGCCATTTTTTAGGAATCCTTTTTTCAGATGTTCTCGTGGGAGAAGCTCCCAAACTCTACTAAGGGGGATTGGGCGTGCCTGTATGGTGTAATAGGGGGGCCACGTTAAGAAACCTTTCCAGGGGCACCTTTGGTTCCCAGTCCAGGTTTCCCCATTACTGAAATGCCTGTGAATACTAATTCAAGAGATAATTTTCAGATCAGCTCATATTGGAAAATGCAAATAAATATTAAAGGGTCTTTGACTAGAGTGTCCTATTGGCACATTCTAAAACAAAAAAAGTAAATTGGAACACATCAGAGGAAGGGGTAGCAAATGCAGAGGGGTGCTCAGAATCCTGCATTGATTGGTGCTTGCAAGTCAACTAAGGGACCACCCAAATAGCATTAGCCTCTGCACCTTCCTTACAATCTACGTTCTTCAGCGAGTGAGAGCTGCGTGAAGGCGGCATCGCTTCCTGCACGTGTGTAGCGACTGAGCCTGAAAGCCTATGTGCTCAACTTAAAAAAAAAGAATAGCTGCGGGTTTTGACCAGATAATATAAAGTGACCTGTGCATTTACCTGGCAGGAGGGATACAAACAGGTGTTGACCTATAGGTCTATCCTGGGACAGGGTGTGTTTAGTCCACAGGTCAATGACTAGAGCGAGCGTACATGTTAAGAATGCAGGTGCCATATCTACATGTATGGCAGACTGTGAAGTAGCGTGTTTTCTTTGTGACACTTTACAAGCTCTGTATGGGATCACTGTGTGTGAAGATGGCACTGGGTTTTAGAGGCACAGTCTCTCCACTTGAATGGATGATAATGTTAGTGTATAATGCCACTCGCTGCCAACTCCTGATGGCTTCATCCTGTCGACGTCTGCGGCACTAAATCTCCAAGCTCTGCTCATACATGAGCATGTAAAATGGTCTTGAATAGCGTACTTCTGCCATTTTGCCAACCTCTTGATCCGTGGTTCTGGGGGTGCGGGGGCTGGAGGGAAAGATAGTGTGGGTAGAGGGAGAACCAGTTACAAAACCTGAGGTGCTGATGGGCGCACGCCGAAGAACCTGAATGCTGTGTAACAGACTGATTCTCCATGCTTTGTAGCTTTGACACCTGGGTGTATGTTTTCCGCTGCTGGGACACTGGGAGAGCCACTGGTCTGTGATAGGGCTAAAATGCTGTGGGCCGTGCAGTAAACTCTGAGTTGCTCCAAATTAGCTCATGTGGTTGTTTTGGTGCTAGTCAGTGTAAAGATGTAGGGTGCATGGGTATACTCAAATGTAGTGTGATATGGTAGTAGATTGAGAGTTGAGAAATTTAGAAAGGGCAAGGTCGGATAGTAAGGGAGGCTCCTAAAAAGTCCTGTTTGAAGTTTGTTGGATAGACCAACCCAGTTGGGTACCACTGTCTGCCATTGGCCAGAGGTGTAGATCCCATTGTAATATTAGCCAGCATTGCATTTCACCTTTGGTCTTGGTTAGATCCAAATGGTTATTGTTAACTGATGACTGTTTGGGAGTATCATGAGAATCCAGTTTCTGTGGTGGATCGCTTAATATGGCCCAATATGGTTTAGGATAGTAAGCAAGATTTACATTTCAGTGGAAAACATGGCTTAAATATATGTATGTATGTATGTATTCTAGTGTGCAGGAGACATATCGGGTGGTAGCTATATGCGTTATGTTCCTTTCAGCCTCTGCAGAAAGTAGCAGAGTTTACTAACAAAAGGCTGTGCACACCCCTCGATGAAGGTGCTAGGAGCAAACTCAAAGCCAACTGCCTCAGACCTCGGATAGAGGGCAGTGTGGCGGAGACGCCAGAAGTGAACCTCTGCATGCTTACGTTTATGGGCAGGTACGGCTGTGACATAAAGAAGAGCATAGACCAGTACTGGAAGGCTTCTCAGGACAAGCTCCTTGATATGGTCGTCGGTTAGCCAAAATTCTTCTAATGCTGAAGAGGAAATAACCCAGTGGAACCGAATCTTCTTATGGGATAATATCAAAGAGCTATATGCCTACTGGGTAGCTGCAGCAGTGCAAATCGCAGTAGAGTGGAGGTCCATCTTAGTGAAAAGAGATCCAAAGTTGGGGAAGCTAGACATAAATGAGGCGGTGGTGTCATGCCTGCTAGGCCCTCTCACGTCCGAGTTCAGCACCCTACATCTACAGCCCAGAGATCAGCCAGACCATTTTATACTCGGTGGCGACTCTGGGGAAAGATTCCTGGTAAACGCCTTCATTTCCGCTAAACATGGCGAACTTCTTTGTCAAACACGCTGCACACATTATCAGTCCACTCGATAAGTATGCGTGAGTATCACATGACTGGACGTCAACGCGCTACTCACGCATTTTACGTCAGCTGACTCTTATTTAAACGGAAGTCTCCCGCTATTCGGCGCTTCTGATCGTTGTTTCTTGGATCTTCGTTCCGGAGCCTGGTTCTACTTTGCTTCTAAGCAGCTTCCAATCTGCTTACCCTTTGCTAGCCGGACCCGCGCTGCTATTTCTGGTGGTTCCTGAACTGCCTTTCCTTTCTGCTAGCTGGATCCGTGCTGTTGTTCTTCTGGTCTCCTGTTTCATTCCAAAGGTCCAGCCAGTCTCAGTCAATTGTGGACATTCATGTTCTAGGATTACCTCCTCATCCAAATCCTCAAATTATTTCTACTTTCAAGAACTGTGCACTGAACTTTATGGACGCTATCCGGTGTGCACCGACCCGTCCCTAGTGCGGCCCTCGTTCCGTTCGGGTTAGTCTCCTTACTAACCTCCCCTTTTCCTTCGTTGGTTTTTATTTTGGATATTCTTCCTGGAACTCAATTTCATCCTCCAGTCCACACAACTACAGGTTAGTGCATATCCTGAATCTGACACATACATTTAATTAGGTTTAAATTGAATAGTGATTAAAACTTATTATTCTTATCCTACACACTCGTGAATCCATCCAATATCTGGACCTTTCCACTAATTACTCTTTCAGGCTGTGTTTGTTAATTATAGTCTGAGAGTGGCATTGGTTGGAAGGTTTCAATCATCAAATTCTTCTCCTTAGAAGACACTCAGAATAGTCAATCAGGAGAAGCTCTACAGGAACTCAACTTGTATCCTTTATATCAGAGTATCCTTTTTTGGTGTCGTTCTAATTATATTCGGTAACCACAACAAATTCTGTAATCTGGATCTTAACAGGTGGCAACAGCAAAATGTCTTCTCTTCAGCAACTCATTCATCAAGGATATGTTGAGGTTCATGAATACTTATGCAGCTTTGGATGAAGCTCAATCTTCCCTCGGAAAAGTGTTTGTCCCAAAGGTTCCTGGCAGTGATTCATCCAACCGATATGCTGCCCAAAGTTCCAAAGAGCCAACTTCAGAGCCTAGGAGGATAGGATCCAAACCCCATCTTCCCTTCCCGGGGAAGAGGTAGAGCTAGATGCTGGAAGGGCAGAAACAGACGGTAAACCCCCAACTCAGAGCAAGGGCAGCCACGCACACAGTATTTGGGGGAGTGTGGCGAGTTAATTCCAGAGCTGGCATTAGATCCCAGCTGACGCCTGGACTCTAGAGACAGAACTGGGGTTCTGATTCTAATTTATTCAAACCCCCTTCCAAGAACGGTTGACTCCTATGATTTTCTTTTCAGAGGACGAGCGGGGTCCTATGTCAAGAAAAGTCCAAGAAATGTCCCAAAAGAACACCATGGGGCCAGCATGCTGAAGTACGGACAGTTTTGTAAGAATCTATTCCTAGTGAAATGGAAGCAGAAATTAAGAGCAGTGATCAACCTCAGGGTGCTCAACATGTTCCTAATTTATGGGCATTTCAAGTTGGAAGGTTTCCATCCACTCCGAGATATGATTCATACAGGAGAGTGGTTAGCACACCTATATCTGCAAGACACGTATCTCAATGTTCCCATCTTTGAAGCTCATGATCATCACCTGCCATTCAAATGGATGGGATGACTCTGGGAGCACACGATCCTTCGCTCCGGGCTTTCACCCACTCCCGGGTGCTTTACAAAACTCCTCAAGCTAGTGGTGAGCAAATTTCATGAGCAGGGGATCTGAATGATAGTTTAACTGGACAACATAATCTTTTTTTCCCCAGGCTTCATTTCCCATGTCTTTATGTGCCCAAGTCTCACAAGCAACAGTCTTGCTACAGAAATGAGGGTTTTTGGTGAACTGGGAGAAATTAGAGACCAACTCCCCACATAGGTTGGCATTTCTCGGGTTCCTATTATATTTGAAGGTGGGCCTACTCAGTCTCCCTTTTTCCAACGTGAATGCCATCAAGAAGGAGATCAACTCGATCCTATTGAAGGACCAGATATCCCTCAGGGACTTGTCCAGGATTGTGGTAAAGTTGGCATCCTTGATTCATGCGATCCTTTTTGGACCACTCCACTACAGAGCCCTGCAACATCTGAAAATTCAGCACCTTCGATCGAGTCTTTCATACGACCAGCATATCCCCATTTCGGAACACTCCTGATGGCTCCAGCATATGGATGCATGCGGATGCAAGAAATTGGCGTGTGATTTTCGACACTTTCCCGTATGTAGAGATGGAGTCAGATGCCATTCGGAAGGGCTTGGTTTTTTCGATGTGGAGTTTAAGCAACCAGTGGGAAGTGGTGCAGGCAGGAGCAATTGCCTCAGTGATACAAAGTCAAGGATACTAGCAGTGTTAGACAAGGTTTTTTGGCATTTTTGTTTGCAGAGAGAGATCTTGGTGAAGGCAGAGTACCTACAGGGTTTCTCTAATAAGGAAGCGGACTGGAACTTCGGGTACCTGTCCAACACCAGTGACTGAGAGCTGGATAGAGGATTACTCCAGAGTCAGACCAACTTTAGGGGTCCTTATCAAATTGACCTTATCGTCTTTAGACTGATCAAGCAGCTCTCCTGGATTTACAGCTGGAGACAGCATCCAGAAGCACCATTGACAGGTGCCGCCCTGCAGACCCGGGTACCATATTTTGCCTTTCCCTCATTTGTGCTGATTACCAGGACACAACGCTAGCCGGATGGGTACGATGGTGTATGCAAAAGGTGGGGACTGATACAGACATCTTGGGAGCCCACTAATTGAGAGGTGTCTTGGGTTTGAAGGTCTTCTGGAATGGGGCACACTTGATGGACACACTAAAAGCTCCAAATTGATCAAATGATCCCACATTTAAATGTTTTTATTTTCAAGCTATTGACCAGATTACCTCGATAGTGCTGAGTAGGATTTAAATCACCATATCATGAGCCTCCGGTTTTGACATAGAATACAGCTTTTCCATACTAACATTAAGGAAAGCCATGATCCTATTAAAGATACGGAGCCAAAGTATTATTCCACCCACGAAATCGGGCATTAAGAGTGGTGAATTAAGAATCAGCTTGTGCGTGCAAGCAAAAGGCCAAGCAAGCGCTACTTCACAATCAAATTGGTAGACTTTTAGCATGAGTTTCACGGGGAGACAGCACAGAGTTAACAAGGAATTTTGTTGTTTTATTGTTGTCTTCCTCTCATTCTGCAGGACCAGACGCAAAGCTCATGGTTCTTAGGAAGCCATTGCAGAAGCAGCAACGTTCTTTGTTCTTAAAGGAATAGTGCGCTCAAAAATATTATTGTCCCAAAAGATGGGCAATAATCCAAAACATGCATTAAACATAATTTGAATGAAAATTCCTATGTAAACTTTTGAGCAAACAAGGCTAAAAGCGTTTACATAGGAGCATCGATTTTGCCATTTCAGGCAGCCTCCTCAGCTCATGTTAAGCTCTGCCCTGGCCGCACTAAGCAAGCAGCAAAAGCCCCCTATTGCTAGCTTTTGCTTACTGCAGCCAGAGCAGAGTTGTGCATGAGCTGAGGATGTTGTCTTCACTTTCATTTTACGTTTTCGCTGCTCCCCAGGCCCATGGAAGCACAGAAAACATAAAATGAAAGGCAAAAAGCAAAGGCGCAGCAATTATAAATATAACTTTGTTGTATTTCTGATTGCCGTGGTTGGAAAACCACGGCAATCACAAATACAACAACGTTGTATTTCTGAATGCAGCGTCTTTCGCTTTGAGTGTCCGGGGCTCCCCCGGGTCGGGGGAGTCCAGGAGACTCAAAGCGAAAGGAGGAGTCGAGGAGACTCAAAGCGAAAGCCGCCGCAGTCAGAAATACAATGTTATTGTATTTGTAAATGCTGTGGTTTTCTTTCTACGAATACCACAGCATTACGTAGTCAGAAATACAATATTGTTGTATTTAAATATGCAGCAGTTTTCTTTCTACGTTTCTCGGGCTCCGGGAAACGTAGAAAGAAAACCACAGCATATTTAAATACAACAACATTGTATATGCTGTTTACCCAGGTCAGGGGAGCCCAGGAGACTCAAAGCTGAAGCCACAGCAAACATAAATACAATGTTATAAATGCTGCGGTTCTCTTTCTAAGTTAGAAAGAAAACCGTAGCATTTATTTTACAGTGCTTTTTTAAAAGAATGCAATTTAAAGCACTTACCAGCAGCAGGTTGTGTTAATCTCAGCTCTCCGGCAATAATGAAGCAAAAGCCACCTGCTGGTAGCTTTTGTGTATTACAGCTGGCTGGCTTTTGCTTCATTAGTGCCGCAAGGGCAGAAATTAACACAAGCACAGGAGGCTCATCCATTTCACAAAATGGATGCCTCCTGGTGCTTTAAATAATCTGTGACTTTGAGCCTTGTTTGCTCAAAAGTTTACATAGCAACTTTCTTAATGAATATTTTTATATATATTTTTGATGATGGCCCAGCTTTTGAGCCAATACAACTTTTGATGGCACTATCCGTTTAAGTTCCAATTGGTTTCAGTTCTTTATCTTCCACAGAAAAGAAAGAGGAAATGTGGTGTGGAGAGAGGAGCTTTTGGAGATGGACTATATTGTGATTAGAGGAGCCCGGCATGGTTCAGCCCCATTGGGCATGGAAGTGCACTACCATTTTTTTTATCAGAGTAATTGGGACATGTAGTGTTCCATTTGGTTGTTGTTTCATGTTTGCTGCTCAAGTAATAAGTAAAGAGAGTGAAGCATTACACTTTGCCTCCATGTCTTTAATATAATTGACTTTCCTTAAGGCTAGAAAGGAAAATCTGTATTCTTAGGGATGAAAGTTCATATTTATCATTACTGGTTTTGAAAAGTGAGGACGAATTAATGTGGCTCTGAAGTATTCTGGGAGTAGTTTCTTCTTGTTCTGTTATTGCAGATAAAACTTTGTCTAAGGAAAAAAGCACAGTTTTTGTAATCTTTCCCATGTTTTAACTCAAGTTGTGTAAAAATACTTAATGTTAGTTGGTGAGCCTAATAACTGAATTACCACACAAGGACAGCACACTCGGTGTGTATCGATAACTTTGTTATGTTTGTTATAGGATAACTCAAAAAGATATTTTACATAGTTTTATATTGAGAAAAATGATAGAAGATCAGATGGACAAAGTCCAACAGGGCATGTGCGCATTTGTAAGGAGTCTGTATAATAAACTCTTACAAAGTGGTTACTACACCTACACACTTAGATACATTGAAACAATGAATGATTTGCACTGGCACATACTTATATTTGCGTAAATTGGAAACTCTTGGAGAATGTTTCTGCAATATGGACCCAAGTGTGCATGCATTTAGGATATTACCAAACCCAGCGGTCTGCAACCTTTGATTCTCCAAATGTTTTGTACTATAACTCCCATCATTCCTAGCCAGCATAGCCAATGCTGAGGAATCATGGGAGTTCTAACAGAAACACGAGGAAAGCCAGAGATAGCAGACAGCTGTGTAGACTGTTTTCCTGTTGGCAGCTGGCTGTTTAGAGAGCTGGCACCTGCCAATAACTGATTGAGTGATTTATTGATTGATTGAGTGATTTATTGGCATGATTTGCAGCGTACCATCATGCCGCAAAAGGGGCCTCAGGTCGCTGAATGATTAGCTCACATCTGCCGCAAGTGTTTGCGACAAGACGTACTGCCAAGTGGCCGCGCTCATCCAGCCCTGGATTTTAAACCAACAGCACTTTGCATTCTGGGTTCCCTTTATGAGGGTGGTTTACTAAAAAGTCATAACTAGCACGGTGGTGTTCAATAAAAAGTAACTGCTTAAGATTTTTGATGGTTAAGTGAAACAAGGAAAGGCCAGTCACAAGCTGTGTATAGACGATCAGGTAACCCGGCTACATGCAAGAGGAGATCCTCCTCTGGCAGGCCCTCCCTGTAAACCATACCCACTGAGGAGTGTACCAGTTTTGCCGACATAATTGGCATGCATGATGTGTTGAGTTGTATCCAGGGGCCGGAGCCAGACTCAACATTTTAGGGGGGCTGAGTAGGCATCTGCATCGGTGGCTCAGATGTGGCACTGCCAAGCTCCCTCTCCAAAGGGCGAGGTGGGAGGGTCCCGTAGCTTCTTGGGTGGCAACAGTGACCCCAGCGCTCCTTTGGCTTGTGGTTGTACCACACCCCCTGGTTACAGATAAATCTCTTTCAAAAGGGGTTGCCACACTCTCACACCTCAATGAGGGAAGCCCCTTCCATCACTCTCATCTCTCTCGCTGAGTAAATATGTCCAGAACTCTGGGTGTGGAAGTCAGAAATAGTTAACCAACTAAGAGGCAAGGCAGCAAGCAATGGAAGGAGAGTAGCGCATTCGGATTGCTCCGATGTCATGGATGGTGATGTTGATATTTGCTATTAAATGACTGTCATGCAATCAACCAAAAGTAAAGATCTTGTGTTATCTTACTGAGATTTAGACAGTGCAACACTGCCATTTGCATGGCCTCTGGGCGCTTTGGCAGATCTGAAAGAAGGGGTTGGGTTTGGATAGTGGGAAGAGAAAGAAAACATGAAGTACCTGTGCTCTTGTGTTTATGCATGATACCAGAGGTGCCGTGAGCTTTGCATGCAGATCCGTTTCTAAGTGTTCTGTATTGAGCACAAAGAGGCATTTCTGGCCAGAGGGGTTCCCAGTGATTGCAGATGTGTAGTCTTCTGCTATTCAATGTCTGTTGGAAGTGTTATTCACTAGCAATGAGTGGCTTGGTCGGTATGGATATAACATAGAGGTTGAGAATGTTAGTGCATGGATGATGGTGGAGGGCCCAGAGGCCAACTTGGATCGTCTATCCATTATGGTCATGGCAAGATAGGCGATGTATCAGTACAATTCTGCATACTACAGTGCCAAGGTATGATATCTAGGAGCCAGTCACGCCACTTACACTGGGCATCAAAGAGCAAAACACAATGTAGGGCAACAATTGTATTGGGCACCAGGTGATGAAATCTGAGTAGAACACCGGCGAGCAAAACCTCAGGAGCCAACCTTATAGTGCGACATAAGAGTGAGGAATTATAGGGGACACATGGGAGCAAATCACAGCAATCAGAATTACAGTGGTTCACCTGGGAGTTATTTAGTATAAGCTAAATAGTGGAATACTGAGCAGGTTAGTGAGAGGCTCAAACAATCAAGCCACATATAGCCAGGCATAACATGGCCTCAGTGTGCACCGCAGGGCAACAAGGAGCTGAGGTATTGCCGATGAGGATTTGGAGGAAATATGCAGATGTCACTCATTATCATAAGTCAAGTGCCAAGGGTTATGGGAGTCATGAATATTAGGTTCGGAGAAAGGGCTGCCTGTAGCAGAGAAACCCCAGGCCCTCCCTTCACCTCCACCCCACTTGCTGTGGTGCTACACTCAGTGGGCCCTGCTGGGACTTTTGCCTCTCAGGGCAATGCAAAGTTCATTAGGTGATTATTCCAGGGGCCGGAACCATTTGTTGTTTCTACCAAAAATCTATCCTAGTGTCTCTGACAGGCCTAAAACCCTTCCCCCACAGCAAGCACAGCCCATAATCCCATCCTCTAGTGCTGAGGCAGTTCCATAACTTCAGTTTCAGAATGATCCTGAAATTCTGTGGGGGTTCTTCACAGAGAGGTCGATGAGCTGATGCTCTGATAAGATAAAAGTTGGAGTGTGGATTTATCAACATGCCCCTTGAATCTGGGTGCCCCATCCCTTGGCGTAAAGGGGATACTGCAGCTGTAGGGAGGTGAAGAGAAGCATGCTGGTAGTGAAAGAAAAGGATTATGTGTTGAGTAGGAGCAGGCAGAATGTCTGAAATTCACTTTTTGCAGAATCGGGGGCAGATATCTAGCAGGCATCAATGGAAAGTTCTGCGCAATAGTTAAATAATGGGCCATAGCAAAGGTACCTAGAAGGAGGGTTCCATTGCAAATGAGGGCGAGCTGTCTTAGCCCGGGTGAAAGAAATGTGAAGGCCGCCCACATTAGGTGTCAGATTCTGGCTGGTGCTGTTGCAGGAGGGTCGTCAACGCGTGCCCCTGGGAGTGGAGTCCATCTGCCTAGGGTACAACAGCTCTCTATGGAGATGTGCATTTTCAAGCTGGTGTTTTAGGGGTCTGTCCTTCTAGAGGTAGGAAGGGGCTGCCAAACGTTATCCCCTGAACAAGCTGCTAACTGCCCCCACAGGCAATGTCCTTGGGTCAGGAAGAAACAACCTCGCCAATAAATAGCTATTTAGAGGTGCCTTTATGGAATGAGGTGGTATCCTCGCTAAAATCTTTATCCAAGTATGTAAACCTTTACACAATGTGTTTTGCGATTTATAATGAGTGTCAGATATGTGTTTATATGTTTTGAAACTAGTACCAAAGGCTACAAAAGTACATTATATGATAGGTTATGTATAACGTGCTTAATACCCACAGGTTTTTAAGCACGGACCCGAGGATCGAACCTGTGGTGCTCCGTGTCGTCTTCCTTACAAGGCAAGCACGTTGCCCCTGAGCTATCCTCCCAGGATGTTTTGGCTTAGTTGACTTTCTTTGCTTGCCTGGTGATTTTCAAATAATGCCAACATGGCTTAAATCCTGATTATTTCTAGGAAGATCGAAAAAACTTAAAACATGTCTCATTGTGCCCAGCTTGATTTGACACATGCAAAAAAATGTGTGTCATGTTGAGATTTGGGTCCTTCAGTTGGCATTTGGGAACCCCCCTCTGAGACAAACGCCATCTATTTGATTTACCACTGTGAAGTCACTATGGCCTGTGTTTTTGGGCTCTGCATCGAATTTCCCAGGAGTATGTCTGACCCGTTTGGATGAAGTTGTTTTTTTTATAACCCAGCTAATTAATTATGCAAATGTTGAACTTCTATGAATCACACTTTTAAAGTATCATTCCTCATTGGTTTAATAGACTGATGGTATGTTATGCCTGGTAACGTTTAGCCATGTTTAGCGCTATGTTTAGTAATGTTATTTTATTACTGTTAATACAGCATAGCACTCACATTTGCATGTTGTTGCAGAACCGCTTGCGAATCTCAGAAGAGAGAGGGGCCTGTGATTGGCTGGTGGGGATGCTGGGGAAATGCGAGATAGCTTTGCTATTGCATTGATGCATGTGGACCAGAAGTACTCGAAGCTTTTGTGTGGGGGAATTTCTAGGCGTTCTATGTCCAGAGCATTAAGGAGTTTGTGTCCATGAAGGAGACCTTGTGCACCCATTGTGCCAGGGTGCATTGGCCGGAAATGTAATTGGGTTGTAGAGGTGTAGTGTTCAGTTGATTACTATGAAGACTTATTTAAGGGACTGCAGAGCAACTAAATGGAAAACAGGGAAAACCCGGGCAGGATGAAACACAAAAAACTATATATACCTGGATTTGTTTTTAAAAAGTCTTCCACAAGCAGCATATACATATGTCTACCAATGGCTATCCAAATCATCAAAGCAAAGCCTTTATTATAAAGCTATAATTAACAATAAAATGAAGCCATAAAAACTATGAAGAAATCCCATATCACATAGAGAGCTGTTTTAGTTATGAAACATCATGAACAGTTTGGATAAGTAGTGTTATCATGATCATATTTCAATTGTAATGATGTTTGATCAATCACCAAGCCACTTGGTTTATTTTATATGGTACAGCACTATTCTCCAAATGAGGTGCCCACGTCTGCAGACTTGTTTTGGCCCCTGAGATGGAGATTGTTTTCATTTGACTATGCCATTTGTTCTTCCTACTCTACATCCAAGAGGGTATGTGATTTGTGTTACTTTGTTGATTTCCTAACATTAGTGTCCACTTTGGTTTACGATTGTAACAATTGAAAGCACATTGTCTCTTCCTAGTCCTAATCCCCACGTGCCATGTTTGTGGTCCACAGAGTGATAAACATATTACTAACTATATGTATTACTCCTTCAGTTATGAGGCAAGAGGTGTTCCACACCATCATCTATTTTTTTCTAAATCATTTGGTGTGCCATACAGCAATTCAGCTGGCATGTTCCTTTTACAAACACTATTATTTCACTTTTATTGCTTTTCCATAGACTTCCAGTCAGGTGTTCCCCATGAAGAAAGTCCCTCATTCATCTAAGGGACAGAAACATGTTGTGTTCAGTTTGTTGTCATCTAGAGAGGATGAGTATCAAAAAGTTGTGTGTGAGCAGCTTAGTCTGTGTGTTAGAGCATGGAACATGAGTAGTTAGTGGGTAAGCTTAGCAGTGGCTGCTGTAACATAGTAGAGAGCAAATATCATTTAATTGCTCATTTTGTATATTTCACTGGGTGAAAGTTTACTTTAGTTTAGTTTATTTACTTGTATAGCGCACCACACCCAATGGTATCTGGGCGCTTTTACTTAGGAAAATTGTTACAGAGATAGTACACAGACCCCGCAAAGCAGGGGAGGAGGTGTGTTATAGTTCACCTTACAGGTATGGGCAATGGAGGTGTGTTACAGATCACCTTATAAGCATGAGCAATGGGCAAAGTCACGACTTGGTGCCATGTAAGGGGTGGCACTTGGGGCAAGGCCGGCATGTGAACGATGTAGAGATAGGGTGGTCCACTCTGCACTGCACCTGCAAGTCTGGTATTTTGTAGGACAACCAAAAGTAAATCCCACAATGTGATGCAAAGTGCAATGTAGTAGATGGGAATTCAAATGACATTCCCTAATTGTTTGACAGAGGCTCAAAAGGTGATTAAATATTGTTGGCTCAGTTTACATTTACTGGTTGGCACAAAATGCTGAGGGGCTTTCTTATTCAAGTAGTGTTTTCTTGCAACTAAGGTGATCCTGGATTTTGCCTGTCTCTGCTGCAACGCTTCATCTCTTATAGCACATACAAGCTGAGCATCAGTATCCTTGACATTGGGTTATCTTTTTGTGGGTGAATTAGGCTCCACACCACTGAGAGGCTCTGTGGTTGATGCATAGTGCTTTAAAGTGGATTTTATTTTACCAGTAGCCATTCGAGAGCTCCTAGGTCTGTTGATTTATTTTATTTATTTATTTATTTATTGTTTGCTTGTTATGCGCTTCGACAATAAGAATATACTGTTTCAAAGCGCCCACAGGGCAGGGAAGGAGGGAGGGTGGCAAAAACATTATAACACAACATTAAGAGCAGAGGGGGAGAAAGGGGGACGAACCTACTAAGCCTTGTGAGTATTCAGAACATGCAAGTGCAAATAAGGAAGCGGGAAGAGGGGGTAAGTGCTGGGGAGTCTGAGCTCGTAGGTGAGCTATGGACGAAGTGCTAGGAATCATGAGTGCTTTACGGCCTGGGCCGTGTGAGGTGTAAGTGCGAGCCTCCAGAGCGGTGGGTGTGCAGATGCAAAGTGCTGTGGCAAGTCAGGAGCTGGGAAGAATTGGGGTAGGAGGTCAAGCCCCCAAAGATGCATAAGGGCCAACAACACTGATTCAGCAACTGTGGGATTAGCAGAGGAGAGAAGGAGGGAAGGAGGAGGAAAAGAAGAAAGTCTTAAGGAGCTTCCAGAATTTGAGAAGATCCTGCTCAAAGTGCAGGGGGAGGGTTGGGCTAACAGAGAGGCGTTCCAACCTGCCGAGTATGAAAGATAAACTTGCTGCTGTGTCCTGGATGGACTGTAGTATCTTAGTGGGGTAATCTGGAATGTTGAGATAATTGCTGTTAGAATAGTCAATTCTTGATTTAAAAAAAACAGTTACATGATGGTGAGAGTCATCTGTGGAAGGTGAGAGATATCATTAGCCGTCTGATTGAGCAAAAATGGTAGAGAGTAGACATGTATTTACTAGAGCGCTGATTTCTGGTTCCAGGGTAAGTCTATTTTGCGGAAGGTTCCCAATGATGTTGATGCAAATAATGTATATATTGCTTGTGTTTTAAATAATAAAATGATTGAACACATTAATTGTGTGTAAATTGGAAAAGGGATCCTGACACACAAAACCAAAGACTGGAATGAAATGACATTGTTTACTCTGCAGGTGCACTCATCTCTTCCCTTCTTCCTGCTCTGTTCCAACCATCCCCCACCAACATCTCGACTCAGGCACCCACTTCACCTTCTGCATGACATACCTAAGGTTCAACCGAAGCACCGTTGCACTTCATCCAAAACACAACATATTTATCACTTCAGCAAAACAAAATGTAAAATTAAACAAAAAGGATCATACAAATTATGTTCCCAAAAAAATGGCAGAAATGTGAAAACAGCCATGCAACTGTACAAGTGCCTGACACATAACAAATAACAGATGCCACATTTCTACAAAGATATTGCCTGATGAGACATCACATAATAACAAAATTGGTTTAGTGTCAAAATATCTCTTACCAAATACCAACATTTTTCCAAAAACAGTACACAATCATCCTTCTCTCATTTAAATGTATTGCATATGCATCAAGAATAGTGACTTCCTACATTGAAAAAATGAGAATGCAAACCTTTGCAAATTGCCCAGATATGTGTTATGCAATATAGATACCCCCTCAAAACACCAGGTGAAAGCTCTGTACCCCCTTCCCTATCCCCATCACATACCACCTTCAGCAAGTTACGTCTTTATGATTTCTATAGTCAATATATTGCACTTGGCCACTCTCTTTACCACTCAATATTTTTAATTGACACCATGAAAACATTCAGACAGTTTCTTCACCTGAACCCTTCTTTATAATTGATGCAGTTCACGCCCACAATCAACCCCCCCAATGTGATGATTGTGTTGTATTTTTGGTAAGCATGACTCAATTTTGTTAAATGCCATCTGTTTGAATTGCATCCTTAACGAGAATGCGCTACATTTGCCCTTCATTTGGTTATTTTCTAGGTTTTTTAAAATTCATTTTTGCCTTTTTTTATAATGGGGGATTTTGCTCCCACATCACCCCATCACATCTTGAGCATCCTTCGCCCCCCTTTTTTCCACTTTTTATGCCCATCATCACAGCTTAAACACACATACCTTTTTTCTCTAATGGTGGTGTTGAAATGGAGAGATTCCAGATAGAACTTTCAAATTGTTGACTATATGCGCTCATTTATTCAGAGATCCTGTTCAATGCTTGTATTCGGAATGCTGTCATACATGACCATACATTGACATGACCACTACTTCTTTTTGGGAGATGATCAAGTTAAACAAGATATGTTGTTAAACAAATGGCAAGCAGTCCATGGAAAATGGTAACCCAGCAGTGTAGTGTAGTGCCATCATGTTTGACAAATGCAGTTAAGGTTTTTGACTTTTCATCTAAAGAAAAAAGGATACTGAGAACGCCCCAGATCCAATAGTGTAAACATTGTTGTCTCGTTGAACGTTATCACCATCATTTGTAAGTTGTACAGGAGTTGAGGATCACTAATTAGGCAATATGACCCTCGGAGGGGGGCCATTACTTGTCGGATATAGCTCCTGGGGCCATAGTTAGAATCCCAAGCAAAGTGAGGCCTTTAACTGGGGCCCAGGGGCATTACCCTACCAGTAATTGCCCCCCTACGAGGGTCATGTTGCCGTTAGTACCCCGGCACGTCATACTGGGGTACTAATTGCAATTTTTATCGAGTTGAGAAACGGCACTGCAACCGTTTCTCAACTCGAGAAAAAAAAACCGCCCACCGGGAGAAGGAACTACACGTAGTCCCTTCTCCCTTTCATTAGCGGCCATTCAGACGAATGGAGAAAAGAAAGTAAACAAAAAAATGGCCGCCATGGAAAAGGAGAAGGGACTGTTGTCCCTTCCCCCTTTCCATGGCGGCCAGTCACAGAAGGAACCCCGGAACTGCGGCAGGGAAGCAGAGGCCTCAAAGCCTTCTCGGCGAGGTAAGGCCCTGGCGAGGGACAATGAGCTTACTTGAAATAAGCGCATTGACCCTCGCTGTGTACTAATTACTGATATGCTATCATTTGGACGTTTTTGCTCAATACAAAACCTCAAAGAGACCCTTTGTGATCTGTAGCTGCTTAAATATAAGAAAGTCATCAGAAGATTCAAATGGTGTGTCATTCCATTGAGACACATTCCCTTTTATGTTCTACGTAATTCATATGTGTACATTAAAATGGACCATGTCTGCAATCACAGCAACATACTGTGGCTGAAATCCTTAAGTGACTCCACCCTACTCAAAACATACTTTTTTACATTTAAATTATTTCAGTTACTGATTCCTTACATGTGTCACCAGATGATTTAAACATTGATTTGGGAGCATCTCAAAAGAATCTTCATCTAATGAAACTATCATAGGAATACCTTTACCTTCCACATATAGACTGATGTTAATGTTTACGCCTTTGAACATCACACTAAACCTATCCTCAATAAGTGTGTGGATTGTCTTCAAAATTGAAATTTGGTAATTCACCACCAAAGTGTTGACATCTTCTGAAATTATACTACATTCTTAGCCTGAATTTAAGGACTTCTTTGTAGGATTACAATTTAAAAACAGCTCATTTAAGCATAGACCTGCTTCCCAACATTTTCTTTCCTGAACAATTAACAGCAAACCTTTGCTGACATCATCACACATTGCTACATCCTCCCTTATTTCATTTACATTAAACCTTACATTGTTTCTACATACTTTACAAAAGTGGCCCATCCCGATGCATATTCTTTATTATTTAAACATTTGTAATGCGCCTATACATCAGAAAGTGTTTCCAGGCGCCACAAGGCAAAGGGGAGGGGGGAACAGATGAGGATAAACATCAATTAAACGGTCCTACTAGGCCTTGTGATATTCGGAACGTGCAAGTGCAGCAACAGGAAATGCAGGGGGGGATAGGGTGAGAGGGAGGTAGGGGGAGGGGGTGATATTCTACATATCATGTCCCAAGCCAGGCACACTTGGTAAAATACCCACAACAACCAATAATCACATTTGAAACACGTGTTGTTTCCTTTGCCTTCCCTTCTTCTTTCTCTTTTCTGGCTTCTTGGTCATGATCTTTTTTATTCGTCTTTTGGCCAGAGCACTAACCTCGCCATCGCTCTTCTCAATCAAAACTCTAACAAATGAATGGTTCTGTGCTGCTCTCTATTTCTATAGCAACCTGACACTGGGATTCTATCCAATCCATTAATTCTGTCTTCTACTGTCTTCTTTTCAATGTTCATCAGTATTTGATCATGCAAAAAATATTCCTACTTAATATGTTGCGGTATGTTAAACCGCATTTATTCTGCACACATCACCACCATAGTGAATATGCTGAAAATCAAAGGTGGCAGCACGTTCTTAGCTTGTTGATGCACGCACATCAGTGTTTCCTTCAGAATATGGTATCTTAAAGACAGTTTGTTTCTAACAATTCATTCATATTTCTGTTGAATCATTCCTCCAATTATGACAGCAAAACACACATATGTCTCCAGCTTCCAAGCTATGCCACATTTTGAATACCTGAACAACAAAAAACCTGCTATCCAGCGTTTTGATGGAGGTTTTCAACATTCACTTCCTCAGCCCCCATTTGATTAGTGTCTCTCCATGAGCAGCAGAAGGGACCGAAGGAGAACCCTCCATGTACATGTTATAGCCTATTGCTATGTAGGGAGCTGTGAGAGGGAATACTGCCTAGCATCCAGGAACACTGCCTAGGCAATGATGTCCAAAGGCCAACATGGCAGTCCAGACCTCCTGCCATAGAATTGAACACAATCAGTATATACAAAAAGCATGTCAGCACAGCTAATGTTGAGACATGCTTAACACACTACAAGCACATCATTAATCAGACTAGACTGCCTGTGCTGCGACCAAGCTCATCTTCCTGTAGACCGAGCATGCCCAACCTTTAATGCACTGCATGCATTTACCAGTTTCACTTTACCCTGGCATGTTTCCAATACCTTGAAGCTCTAAATCTGCTTCTACAGCTTTCGATGATGCAACAAAGTCAGATGCGTGACTATGCATCGCAGTATGTCAAGGTCCACCATAAGAACCAATGCCTTAACTAACCAAGCTGTGTGCGGCTTCATTCACCAATGCAGAATCCAATGCAAAAATACAGGCACTATGTGTGTGTGTGTGTCCAAGCAGACCCCTTTAATAATGTTGCACATGCTGAGGAGTCTCATGTGCAAATTCACAACTCCCCATAGAGACATAGGTGTGCACAATCCGAATTCACAAAATGATCACCCTCCAGTAGAATGATAGAACGTCCAATACCCGCTATTTCTTTCTTGCAGACTCAGTAATATTTCCTCTCTGGAAGGCATGCCGTACATTGGATCATCTTCAATAAGCATCTACTGGCTCCTGGGGTCCTTTGAGTTCCCAAATTATATCAGTCCCCCCATCACCGTCACCTGCAATTCATCTCCCTGTCTCAGGCTGTCTACAGCCTCCGGCCAAACACACTGCTGGTTCCACTCTAGGAGATTGAAAGGGAAAAGACCACCATGTCACAGTCACTGTGTACCACCACAAAGCTGAGCCATACCGAACCATAGTCACCGAGACGTTGTCCATCTCCAATGACCTCTGCATTACTCTGAAAAGCAAAGGGGTAGATTGCTTATTCCACCTTTTTCCACCCGTCCATCCCATACAACTCTGCTCAGCAGATTCCACATCGCATACCTGGGTTTCCATCTATTAATCATTCCACCGCAAGGCCCAAGCGTTAACAACCACGATTGCTATGGAAACTGGTTTCAAAAGGTGTAACAGAGGCTGGAAACTCCACTGCGGTCCTTGCTGCCCACTAAAGCGGAGTTTTCTCCAATTTCCCAACAATTGAGAATAGCCGTGCTCCTTCGCCACCGGCAGCACAGGCATTCCCCAGTTCTTCCCAAACGCATGGAGCTTGTTCACAAGCTATCCTCTGTCAAGTCACACTATTACACAAATCTCATTTCTTCTCTACACTCTCACCATTGTAAGCAACGCATGATCCTCAGTCCATGCTTCCTCCCCTCCACGCTAAATCCCTTGCTCTCTCTCACTTGGTGACTTTGCCTGCCACTCCTTTACTAAAATATCTCAAATTAGTGGCAATCACGTTGACCTTCTTTCCCTCCCTCACACTCTGTGTATTGCTCCACCACCACTGACTCTCTTGTTGACTTTTTGTTCAACCCTGTAGCTGGACTGGAACTTATCTTTTTGGGCTGCCAATCCCTTATCTTTTTGGGCTGCCAATCCCCCCTCCCCCAACCCTCTGTGCCCCTGCAGATCCACAAGTAACCAAGAAAATCAATAAACTGGCACCCCTTAACTGCAGTGATCTCTTCCATGTCTTCAACCTCTCCCTGTCCTCTAGGGTCTTCTCACCCTGTAATGAGGAGGCCAACATTCTAAGTGTAACCCCCATTGTGAGGTAGAAAAATACATTGGGTTTGAAAAGGTATTTGTTTATTGTGTGTATACGATTGTAAGAGTCTTTGATTCTCCTGAGGGTCTAAACTGCATGCAGTCTCATGTAAACTGTGAACCTCATGCTTTCTGCCCTGTGCAAGACGTCTGGCATCATTCCTTTGGTACCAGCCGGGATGGGGTGAGGGCCAAAGCGTTTGAGAAACTTGTCAGGATTCCTCAGTCTGCTGCGGTCCTTGTACATGAGGGAGAGTATTTAGGAGTAGGGGGATATTAGAGAAAGATATGATGGGGTCAAAGATGGTCAAGAAGGGGACCATGCACAACCTCTGGTAGAAGGGGTCTCTACATTTGGGAATGCCCAGGGCCACCTCTCTACTATTCGAAGAGGGGACCCGGCACTATGTTTTCTCTTCCAGCTATGGGGGGCTTATGGCTTCCTGTTCTAGCGAGCAACCCAAGGAAGTGTTGGGCCCTGGCATGAGCCTTTGGAGGGGACTGCCAGCTGGGATGGGAAGATGACAAATGACTGGACTGAATATCAGATGATGATGAATTGGAAGCCTCGAGGTCCCCAGCTTACTGATGCAGGCGAGCCGGGAAAGGACATCATTGAAAATGGAGTAAGAAGGAAAGCCAAGAAGATTGAAATATGGTAAATCGATGCAACCCCTTATATGTTCACCGCAGGCCAGTTAGTTACATCTCATGCTCATTGATTTGACTGCGGCTTAGCCTGCTCTCCCTTCCAAGTGAATAGGTGTTAGTTTGCTTGGACCCTCCAGAGAGATTTGCTTGCAGCTGATGTCCCTGCCCTGGCCACATGCTACATCTCCACTGAGAGCCAAGGCCAGATGACTAGTGGTGTGTGACGCAGTTCGTATTGGTCTCTCTCATGGATCCAAGACAGTATTGCTCATACGGAGGGAGACGAAAAGGAAGGTGATGGAATTCATCCTACACAGAGAACCAGTGTTGTATGTGAAGAACTGTTTGCAATGACAATAAAGCTTTCTCTGATATAGTTGGGAGTTAGAGTCGTCTATGAGCAAAAGAGTAAATATGTATACATTGACCATATATGCAAGACATATATATATAGATGTGTACTTTAGCACCTCAAAGCGTCTCTTGTGCTAGATGGAATTACAATAATGATCTTAGATCAAATAATCGGACAGCCTCAAAGAGTGTGGCAAAATACTACTTTATTCTTATTCAATAAAGCAGGGCAAACTGGCAGACATTGCACTGATGCATGCTCACTCACAAACAAACATAGTTATATTTAGGGGTCTTGTACCCCAATGTGCATCATATATGATGTCATTCTACATGGCAAATCATAAAACCTACCAGGAGACGGGATTGGCTTAAGGGAACATGTCTACATATGGAACATATATGGATTAATGCTTTATTGGCTGCCCCCTATCTGTAGGACAAGCCTTGGACTACCTCTATACATGTATAGTACTGACTTATAGCAGATCTAATAGCAGCAGATTCGTCTCTGCAACATTGTATGTTAGGTTGCCCCTAAGACCCACCGATTGGTTGGCATGCTATCCCAACCTTGGACTTTTGGCCCTCTAGCAGCATTGTCTGTGAAACAAAACTGATGTTTGAGCCCTGTCAGACTGCTACCTCTGTTCCCAATTAGGCCATCATCTCTCATTGGTCGGATATAAGCCAAAGGCTTCCATCTGTAGTTGACCGTGTAGCTTGCCCACTGTCCTTCAAACATTCAAGGGAGTGCAAGCTCACCATTATCTCTGTCTGAGGTTTTAATGAATAGCCCTTATCATGACTTCTGAGTCACGTGTGAAGAGACCACGAATATGTCAATTTCAGCCTCTTATTTACTGTAATTTGATTTAAGCATGCAGGGTGCTGTTGCTCCTCTTGGCCTTTAGAGACTTGCACACTCCATCTCATTTGAGCTTTATACACTTTTATGTGTCCATTACTTGGCTCTTGCAGATGTTTTCGTCTTTGTTAATGAAAGAGCAACGTGCCCTTCGTTCATTGCTTTTCCTTAGTTAACTCCCCTCATGCCTTGCAATTATTCCTTAAAATAGCCTCCTTGATACTCGGCCAATGTAGCCTTGCCATTATTGTGCACACAGAGCTGTTCTGCCTTTCTGGATTTTACACCCTCGATCCGTTTCTGAGGTAGCTTGGTTGGATTCGACATGAGCCAACGTCCATTTTTCCTATCATGGCCGTCCTTGCCACGTTATATATACTTCTTTAGCAAGCCTCTATATATGTCTCCTTTCTACCTTGTGTTACTGCGTATTTACAGCAATTGACCAGTGAGTTACTTCATCTTCTTTTTATTCATGATTACTTCAGGTTTAGGTACATGGTTCTCTTGGTACTTCAGTTACATTGTGCTCTTAAGTATTTTCAGATTGTTTCAATGTAGATTCATAATTCTCTTTATAACATCACTTTGCCTTTGTCAGAATCAATTTAACGTTCCATGATGTCCATAGGTTCATGCTGACATCCGTCCATGCAGCATCCTTCCCAGCTTTCAGTGCAAGCGTATATTCTGTATGGTTGTCTGAGTGCATAGTCTCTCTCATAGAATCAATGCAGTATTTGAACAATACACAGGACTCCATTTACTGCTCTTCTTCTGCTGTTACAATATGACAGCGGTAAGGGGGGACTAGTGTGAAAACATCCACATGCTGTTCTACAAATTCATGATGAGGCCCTCTCTACTCTAAATGGAACAGGAAGAGACATTATAGTGCTTGAAAGGAACCATAAACCAAGTACATGGAGGAACTGTGCATTTGTAAGGGCCTTGACGCTGTACAGGGTCTATTTATGTGCAAGACCCCAGGGGGCATTAAGCCCACAACCTGCCCCTGTTTATTTATTGGAGGTAGTCCTAGCAACCGCAGAAATAGGTATTGCATACTCCTATTAAAACCTATCCCTGGAACCAATGAGCTTGTCATCCACCAACCTATCTGGCTTCACCCTAACTGTACTAACATCCTAAAGTGTGTGTGATTAACCAAATCACTGCTTGGCTGCAGACATGTGGACTCAATGAACCCAATCCCCACCAGTATGTGTTCTGCAGCTGTCAGATCACAGAATCAGTGCTCACCCACATCGCCAATACCCTTCCAGTCGCTCCTTCCTCTCCTCATCCTGCTTGATCTCACTGATGCCTTCAGTAGTGTTGACGGCTCATCCCTCCTGCTTACTCTCTCGCACCTCAGATTATAGGGCACTGTACATGCTGTAATTGCTTCTTAACTATTCTTATATGTCACACCTTTTCCATCTTTTGGAGTGCATGGGGTCCCCCATGATTTTGTCCTTAGTCCCTGCTTATTTACTCCCCACACTTCATTCCTTGGCAAGCTAATCTCTTCCATGTCTGATGCTCAATTCCTTTAAAATGGAGGTACTTTACCCTCAGCTTCCAGCGCCTCATCACTCCTTCCTTCTCCACTTTCATTCCCCAGACACCCTCATCCTATTCCCTCTGGGCCACAACCCCTGGGGTGTCAATATTGTGGGCCCTGGAAAATAGGAATGGGGTGTCTCGAGAAAAGAAAGTGAACGAAGAAGGAGGGATGATATATTAGAAGCTGGGAGGCAGATGACCTCTTCAATCCGATCTGAAACTACAATTTCCTGGGGTGCAGAAAGCAGCCTATTTTCATGACCCTAGCTGGCACACCTTAGAATTCCAGGGTACTTGCTTCTAGTGCCCAGGTGGACCAACACATGATCCTAACAACTCAGTCAACAGCCAACATCTTAGAAGATTCAACTGAAAACAAGAAAGAAGCGTGGGGCATTAAAGGTGCAAAAACTGTGAGTGGCTTGCTTTCCAAGTAGACGACCTTGAACCTTGAGGGATGGAGGAGGGAGGAGTTGAAATAAAGAGGCATAAGGAGGATTATGATATGATATGGCATTTATAACGCGCCTATACACAAGTGTTTTGAGGCAGGGCGAGGCAAGGGAGGGGGAACAGAGGGAGGACAGAGACTACTTGACTACTAGCCGGTCAAGTGGCACAGCGAGTAGAGCGCTCGCTTTGACATCGGTGCAGAGTCTGCTAACACAGGTTCGAATCCCGGCGGGGCCAAACTCAGCCTTTCATCCTTCTGAGCACCACACACCGTGGGTAATAATAAGCAGCGCTCAGATACCTGAGGGTTCGTAGCGCTATATAAGTGCCAAATTATTATTATTATTATACGATCTTACTAGGCCAAGTGACATTGAGATGCACAAGTTCAGGGGAGAGGGGAAAAGTGCCAAGGGAGGGAGAGAGGGGCAGCACTGTACATGGGATCAAAACAATAACAAGAGGTGCAGCCAGCAGGTGGCAAGTGCAAGGGTAAGTGCAGACACCGGGTGTCCAGTAAGTGCAGGTAGGCGGACTGTAGGGTTACAGATACAGATCCAAGTGCAAGGGTTGCCAGGAGGCCTGGAAAGTGAAGCTCTCATACCCTGAACTTTATGTGACTACAATAAACATTTCAGTGAACTTTTATTATGGCCTTGAATCTTCAATTAATCCCTCAGCTGTGCCGAGGTCTTCCTCTTATTTTGTCTGTTTTCCCCTCTTGTTGTTCTATTGCCGACTCAATACACTTGAATAATGTATCTGCCACTGCTACTCTTGTGCTATTATAATCCAACCTGCCTTAACTATGTGCACATGTACACAGCTTCTTGTCGAATATACCATTGTTGTTTTGTTATTAAATACATCCACAAATTCAGTTTTTATCGGCTTATGTAGAAAGTCAGGACAAACTGCTTGAGTACCAGGTGACTAGAGCAGCACCACTGTGACAGCATGGAGGCCAGAGAAGTATCCTTTACAATGAAAGGCCATATGGCACCAGGCAAAACTGGCCTAAAAGTAAGGTTAATAGATGTCTCCATGCCATCCATTACATATTGTCCCATTGCGGACATTTCATTTCTGTATCATTGCATTCTGGAATGTGCAGTCTTGGGTTACTTCATTTGACTACAGGCTTTAGAAAAGTCAACCATTTTGGCTTTGTGCCGGCGTGGCATATGAATTTTCTAGGCACTGCCATAATGGTACTACATGACCATAAAATGGGAAAAGCTGGAAAATGGTATCAGTAACTGGGCATGTTATGACAGTGCCTGGCAAATGTCTTTCTAATGCCTAAAACGGTAGGCTTTGCCAACACTTGCAGGTAAAAGGAATGTCATGCAAGGAAAAGATACAAGGACACGCATATTGCATATAAATCAAGGGGCTGAAGGAGCATTTGGTTAAGAGATTGTCTCAGACCAGGAGATTATTCACAGCTGAAATCACACCATTACCTTTCAGAAAACTGCAGAGAAATAAAAATACATCTCCTTAAAAGCACAGAGCCCTCTCAAAGTGGTCCCAAACGATTTTCCTGCAGAGGCAGCTTATTTACAGCTGCAATTAGACCATTACCTTTCAGAATACTTCTAAGAAATAGCAATACATCCCCTTAACAGCAAGGAGCTCGCTCAAAGTGATACCCAGTGCTTGGGGTGAGGGGGGGTAGGTAGTAGGGCGGAATGGTCAGAGGGACTCGCATGGCTATGGGCGGTCAATGGGTGGGTAAAGAACCAAACAACAACAATCAGATGCCCTGTGTCCCTCCTCACATCTCATCTCTCTCCTATCTCCCGTTCCCATGATAACTGTTTTGGTTTATAGGCAGCAATTACTGCGTAAGCTATAGGCCAACACTAAAAGTGTACCAAACTAAACTACAGTAAAAGCAAATCCCATAACTGGAATAGGGTGCCCCTTGGGCCATGGACCAATCTGGGAGCCTTACCCTTGCATGTCAACATTATCCATTCCATTTGGGAGACACTAGACAAGCCCTGGTTTTTACTTTTGCATTCTGTAGACCTGGGTTTATAATGCAGAAGTGAAGAACTACATGTCCCAGAAGACAAATTTAAACAAGGACTGGACTATTGTTTCCCGAATGGAATGTTGTCATGTATGCTTACCTACAGTGAAAGCCAAAGAATTCCCAACAGGGCAGCGCGTCAGAGAGGCTATTGGGACTAGTGCAGAGGCCCTTGCAATTCAGGCTCCTGACTGAATTGCCACAGGTACTCATTCTGAAGCAGTAAAATGATGTCACCGATTCTATTCCAACCCTATGCCCCTTCCAAGACATAGGCCTGTCCGGCAATCTTGTGATTTCCCTAAGTGCCAAGCCACCTCTGTGAAATGGCTCGCCCAAGGTGAGGTAAGTGGTCATATATAGGCCTTTCTGCCAATAATGTTGGCCTCACTGTGCATGACTATGTAAGAAAGGATGGGTGGGGGAACTAAACCTTTCAGTCCCAAGCAAGGAATAAGAGTCAGAATTCAGCTGCCCACATTCGCCGCTCCATTAAACGAGCAGCCTAATATGTGGGCGTATTGCTACTAGTCACAGGCGCGCGCTCACCACAAAGCGCCCTGTATCAATTACCGCAAATTGCTTCAAGCTGCAGAAGCCCCTTTAGAAAAACTTACAAGGGGGTTGGAAAAATCAGTGCATAAAAATAACAAGAAAAACACAGACCAAGAGAAACATTATTGTTCCAATTTAGACTGTCTCCAAATTTGACACTGTCTATTGTTCGCCCTGGAAATGCCTCTGGATTATAATTAAAAAGTGCCTGCGAATCCCTTATTGCGCGAGCAGCCGCGCAGTGGGGGAGGAGTGGGGTAGGCGGTGAGCACTTGCGGCTGCTTGGGTTTAGTGGGGAAGATACACCCTCTCTCCGACACAATTTGAAACATAATTCAGAGGCTTTCTTTCGTGTAATTAATGGTCATAATATTGACCATTCATATATAATATTGACCATTTATAGGGTGCAGACAGCTACATGAATGTTGTCTGGGGCATGTTTACCCAACTCACTAGAACTCACACTCAATGTATGGTTCGAGGAAGAATGAACAGCTGGGTTCACTCTGCAGGGATTGGAACTTAGGCCCTGATAGAGGCACTCAACCCCAAACACAGAGGAAGTTTAGGAAGTGAAAATGAGATGTATTTGTGGCTAAAGTGCTTCAGGTATAGGGCCTGAGAACAGATTTGTTGGACAAATTAGTGCGTAGAAATGTCTGATCTGTGGCACATAGCTGACATGTTGGCATGGTTGACAACATGACCATTGCAATGTCTATTTTTTTCTTTATATCCTGGGACTTGGAGTCTGAGTTTTATAATGGGGAAATCAGAACTACAAGTCCCTGGATGCAAATAAAAAACTAGCTGGATAAGCACATACAGATTGGAATAGGTCATGTTGGCAACTGTGTCTTGGCATCGCTCACAAGTTGGTCCATGTATTTCTGGTTGGTTACACTGAATACTGGGACTTGTGGTTTTGCATTTCCCATTAGAAACTCTTAAATCTAAGTGCCAAAATGCAAAGGAAACAATACTTAGATAGGCTCTTCTCATCTGCTCCGGTCCAAGTTGAGAGATATGAGTTTGGGGTATTTGCGTGCGAAGGCCACCTAATCCTGTTTCTGCTTGGAATTCTGTGACATGTAGTTTTTAGTGAAATAAAGCATTTGTTCAGCTGCAAGATATTGTAATCTGTGACGATAGTGTTGCTTAAAGTGCCCATTTAAGGAGCACGTTTGAATAGAAGAGCATAAGGGCTCCAGAGGGCTCAGAAAGTGGCCGGTTACGCTGCCGGCCCTCTACGAACATCTGGAAAGAACTGAAAACCCTGCTCTTCAACGATCACCTCACTGTCCATCCTCCTACCATAATGCACAGCATCGTATTCCCAACCGTATTTAGTAATTAATCAAGTGCATGGTAAAAGACCTAGTGGTGGAATGGAATTATGGAACTTTTGGCTAAAATATATTTAATGTCATGTGTGGATTAGTAACATCAACATGTTCTTAATGATTGTAAAGCACTCCATTGCTTCCTGAAGCTAGGTACGCCCTCCATAAATACCCTGATGATAATGATTTAAATCTGACCAGATATACTCAAATAGTTCATTATCGTGAGAACATTTATACTGTATCCTCTCGTATCCTGGTCCAGAACTCACATCATTGACCCATTCTTTGTAAGGTGGACTTATTCTTGATTTTTCACAGTCGCAGGATCGGTTCTCTTGGCCACCACTACAGCTTGAAATAACTTATTTCTGAGAAAAGTGGAGATCTAAGTTTCCTATTGCTCATCGTTGATACCAGCTCCCGAGTGCTTTGACCATTCAGATCTCACATGCAGTAAACAATACCTCCCAACTGGCAGAGGTCACAGTTGGAGGGAACTAAAGGGTACGACGCTCCCTTACTTCGAAGAGAAATCTGTCATAGTTCCCTTACTTTATGTGACCGTTACAGGTAGGAAAGGCCACTTTCATATTTTTTTATTTTTATATAATGTTCCTAGAGGATTTGAACCTACACTCTGCCGGTAACAATCCTGTGTCAAACGTCACTGCACTACCTCATAGATGCTGTTTAAGCTTTGTTTATTTCAAAGGACTACTTGCACATGAATCCCTTTCCCAGTTAGTCAGGCAGCAATGTGGGAATTGCTGTAGGCACTGCTGTGCTTGTGTAGGCACAGAGGGGCTTGCAAGTGATGGGAGGGGTGTGTCAGTGGCCATAATCCTGGGCATGTCATTTGAGAGGTGCCAGTGGTGGGTGATTGGAAGGGGAGCCTGCATAAAGCTGCGTGCTGAGGGAGGACAATGAGATACTAATAATGGTCATTTAAATTCATTTTCTTTCACTATGCTTTCTTCAGTCTTGCGAGAACTGGTTAAGGAAGGAGCCATGTTGAGGGTTTGAATTTGGGGTAGGGACTGGGGGAGCAACAGTGGAAATTTGGGAGTCACAGGGGCGAGGCATGGGGGTGGGGCAGATGGAACGTCATTTCACTACTTTTTTTTTGTACACTTCGACCACTGCCAACTGGTGAAATGGAATGATAATGGCCACTGCCCGCACTTCTCTGATCTTCACTAAGCCATGCTTAATCCAAATTTTCCATAAACATTGTGGAACAACATTGCTTCCATGGGCAAAAAATAGAGCACTTCCAAACCGCACGAGTATTTAATCCACGTGGGTGCGGTATTAGTCACCAGCAACAGTCATCTGAGATCTTGCCATCCTATGCAAACAACATTTGCAAAGAAAACCGTGCCGCCGCCAAGCCCACTGAATCAAAGCATTCCAGGACATTTTCCCCACTACCTTTCATTCAGCATAGGGGGTCTCAAAAGGTGAATGCCCGGTGATGCTTATTGAAATCTGTAAGCCAATCCCTCTGGATTAACAAAGGAATCCCTTGCCCCCCCCCCCCCGCACCAAAAGAAAGCAATATAAAACTTTATAGCCTACTTCACATTTTCCCTGATAGAGGCAAAGGTAGAGACTGGAATAAATGTAACCTCTTCGGTAACAAACATGTCTTAACTGTGTTCCTGTTCCCCTGAGGTTGCAGTTCAAACACCCTTAGTAATAACGATCCTATGATCGTCTTCAGGGTATCTTTACATTGACTTCAGCAACTTCTTGGGTTACACTGATGCCCAGATAAATAAAGCCGATCTTACCCCATTTAATAGTTCATCCTCAGAAATGAAAAAAAAACTGTCCTGTGATGTCAGGAATCCCTCTGATTTATCCTAATCAATCTTGTAACCAGGCTTGTTTTCATACTGACCAAAAAGCTCCATGAAAGGATCCTCAATGGTGTCTTGGTCGAAGATCTTCTCAGCAGGTCATATCCACTATACACTCCTTCCCCTGGCTTTTAATACCTTTTACTCTAAGTCTTTCCCTATTCTGGGCCACTAATGATTCCAGCGCCAAATTAAATGATAGGTGGATAAGGGACATCTCTGCCTAATACTTTTCTGGAAAGGAAAATTCTCTGAAATGGTACCATTGACATGATCTTTCGCCTTAGCACTATAATAGAAGTCCAGAACTTAGAAAGCACCATATCCAAAGGGATCCAATAGACCACACTCGATCACTTCTAAACCCACACATAATGTGGGAGTCGACATCAAACTCTTGTTATTCAGCGCAATGAGTTCCATCAACATCCTTATGTCTGTCTAGTTATTAGTACCACGGGTAGGTGCACCAGCTATCAGGTTGCTCTAAATATCAGCTGAATCTAATGATTCAAGCCTAGTTTCAGTGCAAGCCACATGCTGTGCAGACCCGTCTCTACCATCTGAAAGGCCGGCACTCTCCTGCTGACCTCAGTGCTACCCCAGGCCTGCAAACACCCCAAGCCCCATTCTACCATGAATTTGCCACCTCACTCTTTGTCACTGAAGCTGACGGAGGATCCTGCCATGCAATGTAGATGTGCGCTCAGAGCCCTGCTTTCCATTTCTATGGGCATCATCTTGAGTGTGTTTTTATTTTTGCCTGAAACAGGTTTAGCCCTTTCCGTGGCCATTTTGCAGACAAAATCCTTCCTCTAAGCTCCTCGTTATTTCAAAGGGATGCCACTACTCTCTTTATCTATCAGATTCAGAATGGGAGAGAGAGACTGCTGGTAGGTTAATGATATGAGAATGGGTATACTACAAAAGAAAACGGGTATAGCACCGGAGTCAGTGGGTTTCCAATGCAATTCTACAAGTGTTTCCTTGTCATTCAAGAGATGCAACATAAAATGACTTATGACTGAAAGCACAATTGAAATTGACTATTTGGATCTTACAATCCATGCTAGAAAATCCCTGTTTTCAACCATATTCAGAAACGTTGCAACAATAAACTCCTTATTACATGCTGCAAACAGCCGCTCACAACATTTCACTCAAAAGATTTCCCTAAAAGAAATGTGGGAATGGGGAGGAAATGTAGCAAAGGTTTTGAATTCTGCACACAAGCCAACACCAGTACCGGATTTTGAGCCTGTTGGAATGCCGATAGCATTGTCAATTTAGCTCTACAACGAGAAGGAAAGATGACTCCCAGAATAGAAATTCTCCAAGGAAACACAAAGCAAAGTAGAAAGCGTGGGGTTATTCACGCAATACAGCAATACAATCTGAGGTCTGCTATTCAGATCGAGGCATGTACTAATAGTGGACGAGACACTGAAGGAATATATGGATGATAAACGTTCCATTATGTAATGGTTTATTGAGAAGCCACCCTCAACACAGGGAGTCCCTTCCCTCCCC
This sequence comes from Ambystoma mexicanum, assembly GCF_040938575.1. NCBI lineage: Eukaryota > Metazoa > Chordata > Amphibia > Caudata > Ambystomatidae > Ambystoma > Ambystoma mexicanum. The sequence continues at coordinate 511,311,205 of NC_090929.1, read as the reverse complement.
ATTCAAATGGTTATTCATCAAAAGGTTTAACAGATTCTTTTTTTTAGCCCTATCTCAGACACATATCATGCCCCTTGGATCTCTCTCCAATGAGCTAACAATGAGCCAAGAACCAGGCTAGTGTACAGGGCATACATTGGTATTTATTTAAATTAACAGTTATAGAAATTAGCACTAAAATATCAAAAACACCACTTTATCTGTGGCACAACATAATCAAATTCTCTCAGCAGAAAGAGCTCACAAAAGTGAGTTCAAAAGAACACAGACACAATGCTTCCCTTTCTGTAAATCTCACTTCACAAAATAATTACACTGACCAATAATATAATTTCAACCCAAACATTTGGTCTAAAATAAACATGGGGTGATCTATCGCTTTGTTTTTTAGACCCCCGTTACTTTGGTCTATGTTGGGAAGTCAGACAGAACAATTGGTATGCTTTGGGGAATTTTGGATTTCAGACCCCCCTGACTGAAAAGCCTGTGTTGGGGAAGCTGGATAAAAAGGTTGGACTGATTTAAGAACAAAGACACGCCTCTTCCTTGTTGAAGTCAGGGTCAGCTGGATAACGATGATTACCCAATTGAATTATAGGTTATAGTTTTCAGCACACACTGGGAAGTGTGAAACCAGCCAGAAACAGGTTTTCCATGAAGACAAAGTGGCTCTTCAAATGTCACTGGAGTTTTGTAGGTGAAACATAATATAGATTTCTTTTGTCAACCCACACATCATGTTTGTTTTCCTGACAGCAGTGATATTCTTTTCCACTTTTGCTTTTTAAAGCCATTTTCCTTTGCACACACATGTGCTGGCTGTTTTTGCTTTCAATGTTTAAAAATCCTGTTTTCCCTGTCACAGGGATATTTGATTCCTCCTTCTTTTATCAATTAAACTGCTGCTTTTCCATTGGTAATGACAGGTAGGCCCCTTTCCACATGGCTCTTTAACTTTACTTGAAAAACAAAAGCAAAAGACGGGCCGTTTTTGTTTCAGTGTTTAAATGCCTGCCATTCATATGAAAAGGACTTCTGTTTGGGGCCTTTAAATGCACCCCAAATGCCCCTCTCCCCTGTTCTTCCATGGCTCTTTGTTGGGGAAGAGAAGGGCAGAGTGGGGTTTCCTTAGGGGCATTTTCCTTCATCAGGGAGTGGGCACTCCAGTGTCCCCTTCCATCTCTGGGTTGGAGGGTATGGCATGGCACCCCCTTTTCTTCCTTCTTTTGGGAGTGGGCACTCCAGCCTAGCCTTCCATCTTTGGGTTGGAGCGCTTGGCATGGCACCCCCGTTCTTCCTTCCTTTCCAGGTCCCTGGGGACTCCGCAATCACCTCTAGACTGGAAGTTGAGGAGGTTAGTTCTCTAATAAAAGTTAGAAAAAGAGTTTTAGTACTTTTTACATGCATTTTTCCCTGGAAAGATTTACATAGAATTCAGAAAAACAACAATTATACCATGACATTTCCATTTCACATAACACATTTTTATTTTCTTTACTTGTATAATAACACCAAGAAAATTATTCCCTGATATATATATATATATATATATATATATATATATATATATATATATATATATATATATATATATATATATTTCCTTCCGATTTTTCATCCTTCCTTTTCATTCTTCAGATGGTTTCTCTGCTCGACTTTCATTTGGCCCATCAATCAGTTGCAAAGCGTGTCTGGGATGACAGCTTTTCAGTGTTGATGTGGACCCATTTTTCCATTTTTCTTCTGTCAGTTCTCCTTTTGGGATGCGGATCTTGTAAGCAACAGGCAATATTTTATCTACAATTTCAAAGGCACCACGCAAAGATGGGAGGAATTTCCTCTCCTTGGCCTGATTCCTTTGAAAATTGTACAGGTAAACCTTGTCACCTATTTCATACTCTTTCTTGGTGGTCTTTAGATCATAGTAGGTCTTCATTCATTCAGCTGACTTTTCTAAGTTGCGCTTAGCACAAGCAAAATCATGCTGCAGGAGCTTCCTTAAATTTTCAATGTACTCATGAGTAAGGGATGCATTTATCAGGGTCTGCTCTTGAGTCCTATAGAGCAGATGCTGTGGTAACACCATTTTCCGTCCGGTCATTATCTCAAATGGAGACATCTTTGTTGGCAGAAGATGGTGTAAGCCTAATAGCCATCAGAACAAGTGGCAATCGGATGTCCCAACTGGGTCCAGAGTCTGTCACAAATTACTCACAATTTTATTTGTTGTATCTCTCCACTCCCCCGTTTGATGCCAATGGTAGGCAATGTGGAGTTTTCTTTTTACCTCTAGAATCTCCCACATCTTCGCCATCACCACACTGATAAAATGGCTTACTCAGTCTGACTCAATCCTTTGTGGGATGTCAAAACAAAAGAAGATGTGGTTGATCATTAGGACAGCAGCTGTATCGGCCTAACAATTCAGGGCTGGTAGACATTCTACCCACTTTGTGAACAAGCATGTTACAGTCAACATGTACAAATCACTGGCCCGATGAAATCGACTTGCAAATCTGACCAAGGCAGTGTCATTCCCCTTTTTTTGTAGGGGAGCTCTGTGTGCGAGTTAACTAGGTTGGAATTGACCACACACAAGACACCCCTTTCAGTAAATGTCGAGGTCTTGGTCCATATGTGGCCAGTAGGCAACCTCGTGCAAGATTTCCAATGTTGTATGAAACCCCCTATGACCGGCAGTGGCCGCGTCATGTGTGTGGTTGAACACCAGGCTGTGGAATGAGGTAAGCACCACCCACTGGTCACAGCCAGGTAGGGCTCTACTTACCACCAAACCGTCTTGGATTCGGAACATCTTGAAAAACTTCATCAACACCCGAAGATGCTTTTTACCGGCATAAACTGACTCTGTTTTTGGAAAATTTGCAGGGTTTTGAATATGTCGATAACATTTCCCAATGATGGGGTCCTCTTTCTGTGCAGTGTTCAAATCTGCATCTGGGGTATCTTTACTCCACTGGGCTGTTGAGAGTTTGCTGTTAGCCCAAGTTTGTGACCTGGTGACAGCTGTCATTTGGATTTCAGCCATCAGGGATTCCATTTCTACGAAATCCCCCTGCAGGGCTCTGGTTTTAGCCAGCTGGTCAGCCAGGTCATTGCCAGCCTTATCTGGCCCCTCTATCTTGGGATAACCTCTCATCTTATTCCAATAGATGGGCATCCCATTGGAGGTCACCAGGTTGTTGATTGATTGGATCAGTGTGGCATGCTTTAGGCGTTTGTTGTTGGCACAAAACATGCCTCGAGACAAGACTGGAACTTTACCTTTTTTTTCATCTGGGAATTGTCTTCCACACCATGTGTCCTCTGTATCCCCCTACCTACAATACCATAATCAGCGATTATTCACCATCAGCATACCTGGACAATACATACTGTACTCATTATCTCCTCTTTGGAAACCTACCTGAAGATCAGTGCAATACTCTGAACGCTCTGCTGTAAACATTGCACCAACCTGTCCCACCCGGGGAGTTCCCTATACTAACCTTCCTTTTTCTTATTTTATCCTGCTGTTTTTACCACTATCTAAGCATTTCTTTAGGCTACAGCGGGTAAGAATTGGCAATACCTCTATCATTTCTCTGCAAGCTTTTTTTCTTTGTCCCTGGCTAATGTAAACCTCCATTCTTTTCTCATAGATACTAGCAACCTCCTATTACCTGTATTTCAGGTACTGACCCTAGCAGCAGATCTGTGTTACAATTTCCTTCTTCCATTTTGGTTCTAATAATTTTTCCTTTCTTTACAGCCTGCTGAAAGCGGTGTGGGTATCCCTGCTCTTTTGGGTAATTTATCATCTTGGCTGTTATCTAAAACAGCGGGAGGGTCCATCACCAAAAAGAGTTCCCTCGGTGAGAGGGAGTCCGGTCTGGATATTTTCCCCTCTGGGAATTACTCCAGCAGTGACTGAAGATTCTGGACTCATTGAACAGCTCTCGTCTGGTCCTGAGCCAACACCCTGGCCTGTCTGCATGGTGTTTAGTCTAACACCCAGTCCCGATCGATGTAGGGAAGTGGCCATCTTCACATGTCGACCCGTTTGTTCAACTTCCTCAAGTCTTCCCATAGTCTCCATTGGCCATTTGGTTTGAGGATCACCAGTACCGGGTTGTTGAAGGTACTGTGGATCGGACAAATAATCTCACAGGATTCTAAATTCTTAATAATCTAGTGAGTGACTCCATGGATGCGAGAGGTAACCAGTATTGTTTCACAAATACGTCAGCCATCTCGGGGTCCGTGGGAACGGTGGTTGAATGAATGAATGTGTGTCCACAGTCATATGAGTCCACTGAAAAGATATCTTGGAATTCCAGGAAGTTTTGGCCTTTGCTCCTCAGTCTCATAGGCATCAGCAAGATTGAGGCTTTCCTCGATCACCTGCTTGAAACCTGGGAAGACCTCGGGCAAGGCAATTTCAGTGGTATCCTTCAGTTGGGTGGAGAGATCTCTTTTGATGGTGTTGACCTGGACAAGGGATTCAAGGCCAACACCAACAACATAGTGTTCAGAGTAAAGTGGTCCTTGACTCTGAACCCTATCTCCTCTGTTCGAATGTCACAGGCCACCTCTTCCACACCGTAGGGGCAGGAAGAGTACATCAGGAAATTCTCACCATGCCTTGTGAAAACTTTTATGGAGGAATACCATTGCTGATGTCAAAACAGTTGTTTGGGATTGGTCCAATGATTTCATTACCTAAATCAATAGAATAAAGTTGGGCATCAACCGTCATTCCAATAAAGGTGTCTGCGTCCAAAGTGATACTTCGAGGGTCGCTGTTATCCACCAATATTGGAATGGTGTTGTGTTCTAGGTCTACTAGAGGTATCGAATTTAAATATATACCTTGTTGTTGGAGATGGGAAGTTATATTTATATATGCGTCCTGAGGTTTGAGGATCTGTCCTTGCTTAATTTTGATGGGAAGAGTAAATTGTCACACCTGTCTTGGGATGGTAACCTCTTCTCGCACTAGAACTTCAACCGCACAAGGCAGCAATTGAGCTGACCGGAATGCTTGTTCAATATTGTCAAAGCCCACAGGGTTACTCCCCAGTCGGGACCAGGCTTTATTATTAATTAGGTCAAAATTGATTGCGAATCGGTTGAGAATGTCACTTCCCAGATAAAAGGCGGAAGGGACATCTCTCACGACTCAACAAGTATGGTCTATACTTTTGTTGCCAATGGAAACCTTTAGCATACACCTCCTAAGCAGCAAATTTTTGACATTTGGGTTTTCCACACCTACTTCCCATTTGTCAATCAATTTAAATGTGGGAATGGTTTGATCTTTTGGGAGTTTCTTGAATAATTCTATGCCTATGAAGATCCTTCCAATATTCAGGCATACTCTGGCGAGCACTGGTTCCTCCCCCTCATTTAACTGAATGGGGCAAGACAACTCCTCGTCCTTTTTCTGAATGTCCAATCTTCTGATTTTGGACTGGTGTAACATTTTAGGGTGTTCCCTTCCAGTGTGGATTGCCACTTAAAACTGGGAGGAAGGTGGATTTTCAAGAATTGAGAAGGTTCCCATCACCAGTTGGTTCTCCTAAAGAGACGACTGTGATGTCTGGGACGTGGTTATTTTTTTAATGTAACTCTACATTCTGAGAGCTTTGATCAATTACGTGATAGGTACCATTCAGGCTTACATAATTTTTACTCATTTTTAATTTGATAGGGTGGTTAGTCGGAGTCCAGAGGACCTTGTTTACACAGTCGATCAGAGGAGATAACCTCCTCAGGAGATCGTTCCCGAGTAACCAAGGTGTGCCCTCTGGAGTCACAACGATCACCGGATGTTTCAGCTGGTGGCGTCCAATTTTTATGTCCATATCTGCAGTACCTTCGACGGAAATATAATTTCCGTCAAAATTTTGGAGATGTCTGGGAAGTGGTGTGAATGTAATTTGGTGGCGAGTTTAGTTGGTGAAAGTTCCTTTTTGACAGGAGGGTGGCTTGGGATCCAGTATCCACTAGAGCTGATAATTCACACTGACCTTGCACCTTAACCGGTGCATACAATTGGCCTTCTTTCTCCTCCAAGGTGCAAAGAAAGTGTGAGTTATTTGACTGTCCGGTGGTCATTTTCTTGATATTGAATTCTGACACAATGTGATCTTGGGCAGTTTTCTGTGTCAGAGTTTGGGAATCGGTCAAAAAATCTTTGCAAGTCACAATGGGTGTTGTTGGGGAATCCTCTTTTTCTCCAATTCCTTGGCTGTCCCCCGTTACCTGGCAATAGTTCTCGGAACCTGTTTGGAGAAAGGACACCCCCTCTGTTTCACTTCAGTTTGGCTCACATGTTTGGGGTTGAATTGTTTCTAGATCTGGGTCAGTCTCCATACTTACCCTGTCCCACTCAGGGTCCTTTAGGACCCATTTTTCTTTGGGAGGTCTCCCCCCCATTTTTGAAAGAGAAGGTCTGCTTACCTGAATCTTCCTGGGATTCTTCTCTTTCAAGGAGGATAATGCAGATTTCCTCCACAAAGTGGGTTCTTCTTTGGCCTCTCCTACTTACCCTTTGCTTTTGGGTTCTAACATGTTTGGGGTAGAAGAGACTCTTTCGGGCTGAGAGGTTTTTAGGGGTTCTGTTTGGGTGAGAAAGGAAGCTTCCTCAAGGGCTTGGTAACTCCCCTCCACCCGGCCCCCTCCTCCAGGACCTGTGGTTTGTTGCAGGTTTCCTCCCATCATTTCCCCCCTAGGGCATCAGACCTTGGTGTTGGGGAATTATGGGAATCAGGGCTAGGTTGAGAGTTGGATTTAGCCCTCAGCATGCACCCCAGATCATGGGTCAGTTGCTGGACCTGTCACTCCAGTTACGAGACCTTGTCTGGGTGGTAAGGAGGTCTCAAGTCATACATCTACTGCTCATGGAAGGGGTAACTGTCCCTTGTCCCGGAGTGGCTCAGATACTAGAAATTCCTCCCATAATTTTCCATCCTGAATCTCCCTTCTCCTGGGTTCAGGGATCTTTTGTCCTGGAACCGGGGAGAGAGAGGAGGATTGTTTTGGAAGCACTGGTTTGGGGGATATTGAGGGAAAATGTTCAGATTGGGAGGTGGAGTGATACTTCTCTCCCGAGGGAAGTTTGGAAGGGAAATTTCCCAGGGCAGTACTTACCTGGTTAGTTCACCCCCCCTGGGGCCAGGGGAGAGTATACATACACCAGGATTGGTTTAGTACCCTTAGTATCCAAACTGATCAATGCCTCTTTCTCCTCTGGTACTATTCCCTCCAAACTAAAACAATCATCGGTACTCCCACTTCTAAAGAAGCAAACCTTAGACCCACTAATCCCTACTAACTACCGCCCTATCACGACGGTACCATTCTTACTCAAAATACTTGATAAGGTCGCATATTCCCAAATTCAAAAATATCGTGAACAGCATAAGCTCCTGGGAGAAAGGCAATCTGGCTTTCGCCCTTTACATAGGACGGAAACTGCCCTCATCGACCCAAAAATGCAGGTTGATGAGCTGAGAGATAAAGGTAAAACAGCCCTCCTACTACTGCTAGATCTCTCATCCGCATTCGATTTAGTCGATCATAAAGTCCTCTGCAGTCACTTGGACTCAGCTGCTCACTTTTCTACAGAGGCCATCAGATGGATAGAATCATTCTTGAGCAATAGAACTATGAGGGTCTTCTCCCCATCGGCAGCGGCAGACCCTGTCCCTATCACATGCAGTGTACCCCAGGGCTCCTGTGTCTCCCCCACTCTGTACAAAATATTCACCAAGCCCTTGTTCGATGATCTGGACTGTCTGGGAATCACCTACACTAACTATGCAGATGATACTCAGATTCTCCTCCCACTTTCTGGGGATTATGGCAAGGACTTGGCATTGGTGAATAGAGTGTATTTCATCATTCAGGCATGGATGGCCACTTACGGTTTATGCCTGAATGATGATAAGACAGAGCTGATAATCCTGGGTACCCTCTCCAACCTTAACAAACTAGGACATGAATATTCCTCATTCACCATCGATGGAAATATCGTTAGGGTTGCTAAGGAGGTAAAAACCCTTGGCTTCTACCTTGATTCGACCTTGTCCCTTGACAAACAAGTGAAATCTTTGGCCTCCACCACCGCTTACACCTGTAAGCTTATTAGGGCAGGCCTTCCATTCTTTCAAACGACAGCTGTATGATCCTGGCCAGAGCATTAATACTCTCTAGGCTAGACTACTGCAATGCTCTATATAGCGGCGCTAATAAAGCCATTATCCAGAGGCTACAAACACTTCAAAATAACGCATTAAGAGCTGCATTAGGTGTGAAAAAAAGAGAACACATCTCTACTATCAGATGCCAATACAAGTGGCTTTCCACCCACAATAAAATCCTCCTAAAAATGGTCTCCCTGACACATAAAGCACTAAAAAATGCTGCCCCTAGCTACCTCATAGACTGACTAAATAGAAGTACGTCGATCAGACCTACAAGAGCCGGCAATTCAAACTGCCTTGTGATACCGAGATTCAAGTTTAAAAAGATTGCTGGTAATAGC